>NC_134710.1:490565964-491195742 GCF_043290135.1 Rhipicephalus microplus | reverse complement strand
AGACTTGGTGCATTGAGGTTGTATACGGGGGACTATTGGTCAGCTGCCAGTTAGTAATAAGTTCGCGTGCTACGGGACTCCAAAACGGCTCAAAAAGAGTGTGCCACACTCATTGCCATGGCTAATGGTGGCGCTGATTGACACTCCCACGTTTCACTTGACATAGATACCCATTCAAGTGGCTAGGGGGATAGCTGTCGTAGCTAAGTGGTACAGCATCGAACGCGTTCTTCGAAGGTCGCAGGTTCGGATCCTGTCAACGGCAAGTTATCTTTTCGCCCACTTTTCTTCTCATTTGCATTAAAATTGGCTTAATAACTTCCCCTAAACTTTTCTTGGTATTACTGTCTGTTACATCTCATTATATTGCGTAAAACACAAAAAACGAGCCCTGAAGTATACACTTGTTTCCCTTATTCATTAACGAGGGTCTCATACTGGCAGACTTGGTGCATTTAGGTTGTATACGGGGGACTATTGGTCAGAAGTCAGTTAGTAATTAGTTCACGTGCCACGTGTCGCCAAACAGGCTCAAAAAGAGTGTGCCACACTCGCCGCAGTGGCTACTAGTGGCGCTGATTGAAGCTCTCACGTTTAAATGACATAGCTACCCAATAAAGTGGCTGGGGGGATAGCTGTCGTAGTAGCTCAGTGGTAGAGCATCGAGCGCGTTATTCGTATGTCGCAGGTTCGGATCCTGCACACGGGAAGTTCTTTTCACCCACATTTCTTCGAATTTACATTATAATTGGCCTAATAACTTGCCCTATACTATCCTTGGCATTGTGTTCTGTTACATCTCATTAATGTTGTGTAAAACACGAAAAACGAGCCCTTAAGTAAACACTCGTTTCTCTTATTCATTAACGAGGGTCTCGTACTGGCAGATTTGGTGCATTGAGGTTGTATACGGAGGACTATTGGTCAGCTGCCAGTTAGTAATAGGTTCTCGTGCTACGTGGCTCAAAACAGGCTCAAAAAGAGTGTGCCACACTCGCAGCCATGGCTAAAGGTGGCGCTGATTGACACTCCCACGTTTCACTTGACTTAGATACCCATTAAAGTGTCTGGGGGGATAGCTGTCGTGGTAGCTCAGTAGAGCATCGAACGCGTTATTGGAAGGCCGCAGGTTCGGATCCTGCCCACAGCAAGTTATCTTTTCACCCACTTTTCTTCTCACTAACACTACAACTGGCCAAAGAAATTCTCCTATACTTTACTTGGCATTATTGTCTTTTACATCTCATTATTATTGTGTAAAACACGAAAATCAAGCCCTTAAGTATACATCTGTTTCTCTTATTCAATAACGAGGGTGTCGTACTGGCAGACTTGGTGCATTTAGGTTGTTTATGGGGGACCATTGGTCAGCTGCCAGTTAGTAATAAGTTCACGCGCTACGTGACGCCAAACAGGCTCAGAAAGAGTATGCCACACTCGCCGCCATGGCTACTAGTGGCGCTGCATAACACTGCCACGTTCAAATTGACAAAGATACCCAATAAAGTGGCTGTGGGGATACCTGTCGTGGAAGCTCAGTGGTAGAGCATTGAACGCGTTATTCGAAGGTCGCATGTACGGATCCTGCCCAGGGCAACTTATCTTTTCACCCACTTTTCTTCCTATTACCATTATAATTGGCCTAATAACTTCCCCTATACTTTCCTTGGCATTATTGTATGTTACATCTAATTATATTGTGTGTAAAACACGAGAAACGAGCCCTTAAGTATACATTTGTTTCTCTTATTCATTAACGAGGGTCTCGTACTGGCAGACTTGGTGCATGTAGGTTGTATACGGGGGACTATTGGTCAGCTGCCAGTTTGCAATAAGTTTGAGTGCTACGTGACGCCAAACAAGCTCTGGTAGTGTGTGCCACACTCGCCGCCATGGCTACCAGTGGCGCTAATTGACACTCCCACGTTTAAATCGACATAGATACCCAATAAAGTGGCTGAGGGGATAAATGTCGTCATAGCTCAGTGGTAGAGCATTGAACGCGTTATTCGAAGGTCGAAGGTTCGGATCCTGCCCACGGCAATTTATCTTTTTGCCCAATTTTTTTCTCACTAACATTAACATTGGCCTAATATTTCCCCTATACTTTCCTTGCCAATATTGTCTGTTACATCTCATTATTATTGTGTAAAACTCAAAAGACAAGCCCTTAAGTATACATCTGTTTTTCTTATTCATTAACGAAGGTCTCCTACTTGCAGACTTGGTGCATTTAGGTTGTATACGCGGGACTATTGGTCAGCTGCCAGTTAGTAATAAGTACACATGCTACTTGACGCCAAACAGGCTTTTAAAGAGTGTGCCACACTCACCGCCATGGCTTCTAGTGGCGCTGATTGACACTCCCACGTTTAAATTGACATAGATACCCAATAAACTGACTAGGTGGATAGCTGTCGTGGTAGCTCCGTGGTAGAGCACTGAACGTGTTATTCGAAGGTCGCAGGTTCGGATCCTGCTCACGGCAAGTTATCTTTTCACCCAATTTTCTTCTCATTACCGTTAAAATTGGCCTAATAACTACCCTTATACTTTCCTTGGCACTGTTGTCTGTTACATCTCATTATTGTTGTGTAAAACACGAAAAACGAGCTCTATGTAAACACTTGTTTCCCTTATTCATAACGAGGGTCTCGTACTGGCAGACTTGGTGCATTGAGGTTGTATACGGGGGACTATTGGTCAGCTGCCAGTTAGTAATAAGTTCGCGTGCTACGGGACTCCAAAACGGCTCAAAAAGAGTGTGCCACACTCATTGCCATGGCTAATGGTGGCGCTGATTGACACTCCCACGTTTCACTTGACATAGATACCCATTCAAGTGGCTAGGGGGATAGCTGTCGTAGCTAAGTGGTACAGCATCGAACGCGTTCTTCGAAGGTCGCAGGTTCGGATCCTGTCAACGGCAAGTTATCTTTTCGCCCACTTTTCTTCTCATTTGCATTAAAATTGGCTTAATAACTTCCCCTAAACTTTTCTTGGTATTACTGTCTGTTACATCTCATTATATTGCGTAAAACACAAAAAACGAGCCCTGAAGTATACACTTGTTTCCCTTATTCATTAACGAGGGTCTCATACTGGCAGACTTGGTGCATTTAGGTTGTATACGGGGGACTATTGGTCAGCTGTCAGTTAGTAATTAGTTCACGTGCCACGTGTCGCCAAACAGGCTCAAAAAGAGTGTGCCACACTCGCCGCAGTGGCTACTAGTGGCGCTGATTGAAGCTCTCACGTTTAAATGACATAGCTACCCAATAAAGTGGCTGGGGGGATAGCTGTCGTAGTAGCTCAGTGGTAGAGCATCGAGCGCGTTATTCGTATGTCGCAGGTTCGGATCCTGCACACGGGAAGTTCTTTTCACCCACATTTCTTCGAATTTACATTATAATTGGCCTAATAACTTGCCCTATACTATCCTTGGCATTGTGTTCTGTTACATCTCATTAATGTTGTGTAAAACACGAAAAACGAGCCCTTAAGTAAACACTCGTTTCTCTTATTCATTAACGAGGGTCTCGTACTGGCAGATTTGGTGCATTGAGGTTGTATACGGAGGACTATTGGTCAGCTGCCAGTTAGTAATAAGTTCGCGTGCTACGTGACTCCAAACAGGCACAAAAAGAGTGTGCCACACTCGCAGCCATGGCTAATGGTGGCGCTGATTGACACTCCCACGTTTCACTTGACATAGATACCCATTGAAGTGGCTAGGGGGATAGCTGTCGTGGTAGCTCAGTAGTAGAGCATCGAACGCGTTATTTGAAGGTCGCAGGTTTCGATCCTGCCCACGGCAAGTTATCTTTTCATACACTTTTCTTCTCATTAACATTACAACTAGCCTGATAAGTTCCCCTATAGTTTCATTGTCATTATTGTCTGCTACATTTCATTATTATTGTGTAAAATGCGAAAAACGACCCCTTAAGTATACATCTGTTTCTCTTATTCATTAACGAGGGTCTCGTACTGGCAGACTTGGTGCATGTATGTTGTATACGAAGGACTATTGGTCAGCTGCCAGTTAGCAATAAGTTCACGTGCTACGTGACGCCAAACAGGCTCATAAAAAGTGTGCCACACTCGCCACCGTGGCTACTAGTGGCGCTGATTGACACTCCCACGTTTAAATTGACATAGATACCCATTGAAGTCGCTGGGGGGATAGCTGTCGTGGTAGCTCAGTGGTAGAGCATGGAACGCGTTATTCGAAGGTCGCAGGTTCGGATCCTGCCCACGGCAAGTTATCTCTTTGCCCAGTTTTCTTCTCACTAACATTAACATTGGCCTAATATTTCCCCTATACTTTCCTTGCCAATATTGCCTGTTACATCTCATTATTATTGTGTAAAACTCAAAAGACAAGCCCTTAAGTATACATCTGTTTTTCTTATTCATTAACGAGGGTCTCGTACTTGCAGACTTGGTGCATTTAGGTTGTATACGCGGGACTATTGGTCAGCTGCCAGTTAGTAATAAGTACACATGCTACTTGACGCCAAACAGGCTTTTAAAAAGTGTGCCACACTCACCGCCATGGCTTCTAGTGGTGCTGATTGACACTCCCACGTTTAAATTGACATAGATACCCAATAAACTGACTGGGGGGATAGCTGTCGTGGTAGCTCCGTGGTAGAGCACTGAACGTGTTATTCGAAGGTCGCAGGTTCGGATCCTGCTCACGGCAAGTTATCTTTTCACCCAATTTTCTTCTCATTACCATTAAAATTGGCCTCATAACTACCCTTATACTTTCCTTGGCACTGTTGTCTGTTACATCTCATTATTGTTGTGAAAAACACGAAAAACGAGCTCTATGTAAACACTTGTTTCCCTTATTCATTAACGAGGGTCTCGTACTGGCAGACTTGGTGCATTGAGGTTGTATACGGGGAACTATTGGTCAGCTGCCAGTTAGTAATAGGTTCGCGTGCTACGTGGCTCAAAACAAGCTCAAAAAGAGTGTGCCACACTCGCAGCCATGGCTAAAGGTGGCGCTGATTGACACTCCCACGTTTCACTTGACTTAGATACCCATTAAAGTGTCTGGGGGGATAGCTGTCGTGGTAGCTCAGTAGAGCATCGAACGCGTTATTCGAAGGCCGCAAGTTCGGATCCTGCCCACAGCAAGTTATCTTTTCACCCACTTTTCTTCTCACTAACACTACAACTGGCCAAAGAAATTCTCCTATACTTTACTTGGCATTATTGTCTTTTACATCTCATTATTATTGTGTAAAACACGAAAATCAAGCCCTTAAGTATACATCTGTTTCTCTTATTCAATAACGAGGGTGTCGTACTGGCAGACTTGGTGCATTTAGGTTGTTTATGGGGGACCATTGGTCAGCTGCCAGTTAGTAATAAGTTCACGCGCTACGTGACGCCAAACAGGCTCAGAAAGAGTATGCCACACTCGCCGCCATGGCTACTAGTGGCGCTGCATAACACTGCCACGTTCAAATTGACAAAGATACCCAATAAAGTGGCTGTGGGGATAGCTGTCGTGGAAGCTCAGTGGTAGAGCATTGAACGCGTTATTCGAAGGTCGCATGTACGGATCCTGCCCAGGGCAACTTATCTTTTCACCCACTTTTCTTCCTATTACCATTATAATTGGCCTAATAACTTCCCCTATACTTTCCTTGGCGTTATTGTCTGTTACATCTAATTATATTGTGTGTAAAACACGAGAAACGAGTCCTTAAGTATACATCTCTTTCTCTTATTCATTAACGAGGGTCTCGTACTGGCAGACTTGGTGCATGTAGGTTGTATACGGGAGACTATTGGTCAGCTGCCAGTTTGCAATAAGTTTAAGTGCTACGTGACGCCAAACAAGCTCTGGTAGTGTGTGCCACACTCGCCGCCATGGCTACCAGTGGCGCTAATTGACACTCCCACGTTTAAATCGACATAGATACCCAATAAAGTGGCTGGGGGGATAAATGTCGACGTAGCTCAGTGGTAGAGCATTGAACGCGTTATTCGAAGGTCGAAGGTTCGGATCCTGCCCACGGCAAGTTATTTTTTGCCCACATTTCTTCTCATTAACATTAAAATTGGCCTAATATTTCTCCTATACTTTCGTTGCCGATATTGTCTGTTACATCTCATTATTATTGTGTAAAACTCAAAAAACAAGCCCTTAAGTATACATCTATTTTTTTTATTCTATAACGAGCGTCTCGTACTTGAAGACTTGGTGCATTTAGGTTGTATACGCGGGACTATTGGCAGCTGCGAGTTAGTAATAAGTTTACGTGCTACGTGACGCCAAACAGGCTTTTAAAGAGTGTGCCACACTCGCCGCCATGGCTTCTAGTGGCGCTGATTGACACTCCCACGTTTAAATTGACATAGATACCCAATAAAATGACTGGGGGGATAGCTGTCGAGGTAGCTCCGTGGTAGAGCACTGAACGTGTTATTCGAAGGTCGCAGGTTCGGATCCTGCTCACGGTAAGTTATCTTTTCACCCAATTTTCTTCTCATTAACAATAAAATTGGCTTAATAACTTCCCCTATACTATCCTTGGCATTGTTGTCTGTTACATCTCATTGTTGTTGTGTAAAACACGAAAAACAAGCCCTTAAGTAAACACTCGTTTCTCTTATTCATTAACCAGGGTCTCGTACTGGCAGACTTGGTGCATTGAGGTTGTATACGGGGGACTATTGGTCAGCTGCCAGTTAGTAATAAGTTCGCGTGCTACGTGACTCCAAACAGGCTCAAAAAGAGTGTGCCACACTCGCAGCCATGGCTAATGGTGGCGCTGATTGACACTCCCACGTTTCACTTGACATAGATAACAATTAAATGGCTAGGGGGATAGCTGTCGTGGTAGCTCAGTAGTAGAGCATCGAACGCGTTATTTGAAGGTCGCAGGTTCGGATCCTGCCCACGGCAAGTTATCTTTTCGCACACTTTTCTTCTCATTACCATTACAACTAGCCTAATAAGTTCCCCTATAGTTTCCTTGTCATTATTGTCTGCTACATCTCATTATTATTGTGTAAAACGCGAAAAACGACCCCTTAAGTATACATCTGTTTCTCTTTTTCATTAACGAGGGCCTCGTACTGGCAGACTTGGTGCATGTATGTTGTATACGAGGGACTATTGGTCAGCTGCCAGTTAGCAATAAGTTCACGTGCTACGTGACGCCAAACAGGCTCATAAAAAGTGCGCCACACTCGCCACCGTGGCTACAAGTGGCAATGATTGACACTCCCACGTTTAAATTGACATAGATACCCAATGAAGTCGCTGGGGGGATAGCTGTCGTGGTAGCTCAGTGGTAGAGCATTGAACGCGTTATTCGAAGGTCGCAGGTTCGGATCCTGCCCACGGCAAGTTATCTTTTTGCCCAATTTTCTTCTCATTAACATTAAAATTGGCCTAATAACTACCCTTATACTTTCCTTGGCATTGTTGTCTGTTACATCTCATTATTGTTGTGTAAAACACGAAAAACGAGCTCTATGTAAACACTTGTTTCCCTTATTCATTAACGAGGGTCTCGTACTTGCAGACTTGGTGCATTTAGGTTGTATACGCGGGACTATTGGTCAGCTGCCAGTTAGTAATAAGTTCACGTGCTACGTGACGCCAAACAGGCTTTTAAAGAGTGTGCCACACTCGCCGCCATGGCTTCTAGTGGCGCTGAATGACACTCCCACGTTTAAATTGACATAGATACCCAATAAAATGATTGGGGGGATAGCTGTCGTGGTAGCTCCGTGGTAGAGCACTGAACGTGTTATTCGAAGGTCGCAGGTTCGGATCCTGCTCACGGCAAGTTATTTTTTCACCCAATTTTCTTCTCATTAACAATAAAATTGGCTTAATAACTTCCCCTATACTATCCTTGGCATTGTTGTCTGTTACATCTCATTATATTGTGTGTAAAACACGAGAAACGAGCCCATAAGTATACATCTGTTTCTCTTATTCATTAACGAGGGTCTCGTACTGGCAGACTTGGTGCATGTAGGTTGTATATGGGGGACTATTGGTGAGCTGCCAGTTAGCAATAAGTTCACGTGCTACGTGACGCCAAACAGGCTCATAAAGAGTGTGCCACACTCGCCGCCATGGCTACTAGTGGCGCTGAATAACACTGCCACGTTTAAATTGACAGAGATACCCATTGAAGTCGCTGGGGGGATAGCTGTCGTGGTAGCTCAGTGGTAGAGAATATAACGCGTTATTCGAAGGTCGCAGGTTCGGATCCTGCCCACGGCAATTTATCTTTTTGCCCAATTTTTTTCTCACTAACATTAACATTGGCCTAATATTTCCCCTATACTTTCCTTGCCAATATTGTCTGTTACATCTCATTATTATTGTGTAAAACTCAAAAGACAAGCCCTTAAGTATACATCTGTTTTTCTTATTCATTAACGAGGGTCTCGTACTTGCAGACTTGGTGCATTTAGGTTGTATACGCGGGACTATTGGTCAGCTGCCAGTTAGTAATAAGTACACATGCTACTTGACGCCAAACAGGCTTTTAAAGAGTGTGCCACACTCACCGCCATGGCTTCTAGTGGCGCTGATTGACACTCCCACGTTTAAATTGACATAGATACCCAATAAAATGATTGGAGGGATAGCTGTCGTGGTAGCTCCGTGGTAGAGCACTGAACGTGTTATTCGAAGGTCGCATGTTCGGATCCTGCTCACGGCAAGTTATTTTTTCACCCAATTTTCTTCTCATTAACAATAAAATTGGCTTAATAACTTTTCCTATACTATCCTTGGCATTGTTGTCTGTTACATCTCATTATATTGTGTGTAAAACACGAGAAACGAGCCCATAAGTATACATCTGTTTCTCTTATTCATTAACGAGGGTCTCGTACTGGCAGACTTGGTGCATGTAGGTTGTATACGGGGGACTATTGGTCAGCTGCCAGTTTGCAATAAGTTTAAGTGCTACGTGACGCCAAACAAGCTCTGATAGTGTGTGCCACACTCGCCGCCATGGCTTCTAGTGGCGCTGGTTGACACTCCCACGTTTAAATTGACATAGATACCCAATAAAATGACTGGGGGGATAGCTGTCGTGGTAGCTCCGTGGTAGAGCACTGAACGTGTTATTCGAAGGTCGCAGGTTCGGATCCTGCTCCCGGCAAGTTATCTTTTCACCCAATTTTCTTCTCATTAACAATAAAATTGGCTTAATAACTTCCCCTATACTATCCTTGGCATTGTTGTCTGTTACATCTCATTATTGTTGTGTAAAACACGAAAAACGAGCCCTTAAGTAAACACTCGTTTCCCTTATTCAATAACGAGGGTCTCGTACTGGCAGACTTGGTGCATTGAGGTTTTATACGGGGGACTATTGGTCAGCTGCCAGTTAGTAATAAGTTCGCATGCTACGTGACTCCAAACAGGCTCAAAAAGAGTGTGCCACACTCGCAGCCATGGCTAATGGTGGCGCTGATTGACACTCCCACGTTTCACTTGACATAGATACCCATTAAAGTGGCTGGGGGGATAGCTGTTGTGGTAGCTCAGTAGTAGAGCATCAAACGCGTTATTTGAAGGTCGCAGGTTCGGATCCTGCCCACGGCAAGTTATCTTATCACACACTTTTCTTCTCATTAACATTACAACTGGCCTAATAAGTTCCCCTATAGTTTTCTTGGCATTATTATTTGTTACACTCATTATTATTGTGTAAAACGCGAAAAACGACCCTTTAAGAATACATCTGTTTCTCTTATTCATTAACGAGGGTCTCGTACTGGCAGACTTGGTGCATGTAGGTTGTATACGGGGGACTATTGGTGAGCTGCCAGTTAGCAATAAGTTCACGTGCTACGTGACGCCAAACAGGCTCATAAAAAGTGTGCCACACTCGCCGCCATGGCTACTAGTGGCGCTGAATAACACTGCCACGTTTAAATTGACAGAGATGCCCAATAAAATGACTGGGGCGATAGCTGTCGTGGTAGCTCCGTGGTAGAGCACTGAACGTGTTATTCGAAGGTCGCAGCTTCGGATCCTGCTCACGGCAAGTTATCTTTTCACCCAATTTTTTTCTCATTAACATTAAAATTGGCTTAATAACTTCCCTTATATTTTCCTTGGCATTGTTGTCTGTTACATCTCATTATTGTTGTGTAAAACACGAAAAACTAGCTCTATGTAAACACTTGTTTCCCTTATTCATTAACGAGGGTCTCGTACTGGCAGACTTGGCGCATATAGGTTGTATACGGGGGACTATTGGTCAGCTGCCAGTTAGTAATATGTTCGCGTGCTACGGTACTCCAAAACGGCTTAAAAAGAGTGTGCCACACTCATTGCCATGGCTAATGGTGGCGCTGATTGACACTCCCACGTTTCACTTGACATAGATACCCATTCAAGTGGCTAGGGGGATAGCTGTCGTAGCTAAGTGGCACAGCATCGAACGCGTTCTTCGAAGGTCGCAGGTTTGGATCCTGTCAACGGCAAGTTATCTTTTCGCCCACTTTTCTTCTCATTTACATTGAAATTGGCTTAATAACTTCCCCTAAACTTTTCTTGGTATTACTGTCTGTTACATCTCATTATATTGTGTAAAACACAAAAAAACAAGCCCTGAAGTATACACTTGTTTCCCTTATTCATTAACGAGGGTCTCATACTGGCAGACTTGGTGCATTTAGGTTGTATACGGGGGACTATTGGTCAGCTGTCAGTTAGTAATTAGTTCACGTGCCACGTGACGCCAAACAGGCTAAAAAAGAGTGTGCCACACTCGCCGCAGTGGCTACTAGTGGCGCTGATTGAAGCTCCCACGTTTAAATGACATAGCTACCCAATAAAGTGGCTGGGGGGATAGCTGTCGTAGTAGCTCAGTGGTAGAGCATCGAACGCGTTATTCGTATGTCGCAGGTTCGGATCCTGCACACGGGAAGTTCTTTTCACCCACATTTCTTCGAATTTACATTATAATTGGCCTAATAACTTCCCCTATACTATCCTTGGCATTGTCTGTTACATCTCATTATTGTTGTGTAAAACACGAAAAACGAGCCCTTAAGTAAACACTCGTTTCTCTTATTTATTAACGAGGGTCTCGTACTGGCAGACTTGGTGCATTGAGGTTGTATACGGGGGACTATTGGTCAGCTGCCAGTTAGTAATAAGTTCGCGTGCTACGTGACTCCAAACAGGCTTAAAAAGAGTGTGCCACACTCGCAGCCATGGCTAATGGTGGCGCTGATTGACACTCCCACGTTTCACTTGACATAGATAACAATTAAAGTGGCTAGGGGGATAGCTGTCGTGGTAGCTCAGTAGTAGAGCATCGAACGCGTTATTTGAAGGTCGCAGGTTCGGATACTGCCCACGGCAAGTTATCTTTTCACACACTTTTCTTCTGATTAACATTACAACTAGCCTAATAAGTTCCCCTATAGTTTCCTTGTCATTATTGTCTGCTACATCTCATTATTATTGTGTAAAACGCAAAAAACGACCCCTTAAGTATACATCTGTTTCTCTTTTTCATTAACGAGGGTCTCGTACTGGCAGACTTGGTGCATGTATGTTGTATACGAGGGACTATTGGTCAGCTGCCAGTTAGCAATAAGTTCACGTGCTACGTGACGCCAAACAGGCTCATAAAAAGTGCGCCACACTCGCCACCGTGGCTACTAGTGGCGCTGATTGACACTCCCACGTTTAAATTGACATAGATACCCATTGAAGTCGCTGGGGGGATAGCTGTCGTGGTAGCTCAGTGGTAGAGAATATAACGCGTTATTCGAAGGTCGCAGGTTCGGATCCTGCCCACGGCAATTTATCTTTTTGCCCAATTTTTTTCTCACTAACATTAACATTGGCCTAATATTTCCCCTATACTTTCCTTGCCAATATTGTCTGTTACATCTCATTATTATTGTGTAAAACTCAAAAGACAAGCCCTTAAGTATACATCTGTTTTTCTTATTCATTAACGAGGGTCTCGTACTTGCAGACTTGGTGCATTTAGGTTGTATACGCGGGACTATTGGTCAGCTGCCAGTTAGTAATAAGTACACATGCTACTTGACGCCAAACAGGCTTTTAAAGAGTGTGCCACACTCACCGCCATGGCTTCTAGTGGCGCTGATTGACACTCCCACGTTTAAATTGACATAGATACCCAATAAAATGATTGGGGGGATAGCTGTCGTGGTAGCTCCGTGGTAGAGCACTGAACGTGTTATTCGAAGGTCGCAGGTTCGAATCCTGCTCACGGCAAGTTATTTTTTCACCCAATTTTCTTCTCATTAACAATAAAATTGGCTTAATAACTTTTCCTATACTATCCTTGGCATTGTTGTCTGTTACATCTCATTATATTGTGTGTAAAACACGAGAAACGAGCCCATAAGTATACATCTGTTTCTCTTATTCATTAACGAGGGTCTCGTACTGGCAGACTTGGTGCATGTAGGTTGTATACGGGGGACTATTGGTCAGCTGCCAGTTTGCAATAAGTTTAAGTGCTACGTGACGCCAAACAAGCTCAGATAGTGTGTGCCACACTCGCCGCCATGGCTTCTAGTGGCGCTGGTTGACACTCCCACGTTTAAATTGACATAGATACCCAATAAAATGACTGGGGGGATAGCTGTCGTGGTAGCTCCGTGGTAGAGCACTGAACGTGTTATTCGAAGGTCGCAGGTTCGGATCCTGCTCCCGGCAAGTTATCTTTTCACCCAATTTTCTTCTCATTAACAATAAAATTGGCTTAATAACTTCCCCTATACTATCCTTGGCATTGTTGTCTGTTACATCTCATTATTGTTGTGTAAAACACGAAAAACGAGCCCTTAAGTAAACACTCGTTTCCCTTATTCATTAACGAGGGTCTCGTACTGGCAGACTTGGTGCATTGAGGTTTTATACGGGGGACTATTGGTCAGCTGCCAGTTAGTAATAAGTTCGCATGCTAAGTGACTCCAAACAGGCTCAAAAAGAGTGTGCCACACTCGCAGCCATGGCTAATGGTGGCGCTGATTGACACTCCCACTTTTCACTTGACATAGATACCCATTAAAGTGGCTGGGGGGATAGCTGTTGTGGTAGCTCAGTAGTAGAGCATCAAACGCGTTATTTGAAGGTCGCAGGTTCGGATCCTGCCCACGGCAAGTTATCTTATCACACACTTTTCTTCTCATTAACATTACAACTGGCCTAATAAGTTCCCCTATAGTTTTCTTGGCATTATTAATTGTTACACTCATTATTATTGTGTAAAACGCGAAAAACGACCCTTTAAGAATACATCTGTTTCTCTTATTCATTAACGAGGGTCTCGTACTGGCAGACTTGGTGCATGTAGGTTGTATACGGGGGACTATTGGTGAGCTGCCAGTTAGCAATAAGTTCACGTGCTACGTGACGCCAAACAGGCTCATAAAAAGTGTGCCACACTCGCCGCCATGGCTACTAGTGGCGCTGAATAACACTGCCACGTTTAAATTGACAGAGATGCCCAATAAAATGACTGGGGCGATAGCTGTCGTGGTAGCTCCGTGGTAGAGCACTGAACGTGTTATTCGAAGGTCGCAGCTTCGGATCCTGCTCACGGCAAGTTATCTTTTCACCCAATTTTTTTCTCATTAACATTAAAATTGGCTTAATAACTTCCCTTATATTTTCCTTGGCATTGTTGTCTGTTACATCTCATTATTGTTGTGTAAAACACGAAAAACTAGCTCTATGTAAACACTTGTTTCCCTTATTCATTAAAGAGGGTCTCGTACTGGCAGACTTGGTGCATATAGGTTGTATACGGGGGACTATTGGTCAGCTGCCAGTTAGTAATATGTTCGCGTGCTACGGTACTCCAAAACGGCTTAAAAAGAGTGTGCCACACTCATTGCCATGGCTAATGGTGGCGCTGATTGACACTCCCACGTTTCACTTGACATAGATACCCATTCAAGTGGCTAGGGGGATAGCTGTCGTAGCTAAGTGGCACAGCATCGAACGCGTTCTTCGAAGGTCGCAGGTTCGGATCCTGTCAACGGCAAGTTATCTTTTCGCCCACTTTTCTTCTCATTTACATTGAAATTGGCTTAATAACTTCCCCTAAACTTTTCTTGGTATTACTGTCTGTTACATCTCATTATATTGTGTAAAACACAAAAAACAAGCCCTGAAGTATACACTTGTTTCCCTTATTCATTAACGAGGGTCTCATACTGGCAGACTTGGTGCATTTAGGTTGTATACGGGGGACTATTGGTCAGCTGTCAGTTAGTAATTAGTTCACATGCCACGTGTCGCCAAACAGGCTCAAAAAGAGTGTGCCACACTCGCCGCAGTGGCTACTAGTGGCGCTGATTGAAGCTCCCACATTTAAATGACATAGCTACCCAATAAAGTGGCTGGGGGGATAGCTGTCGTAGTAGCTCAGTGGTAGAGCATCGAACGCGTTATTCTTATGTCGCAGGTTTGGATCCTGCACACGGGAAGTTCTTTTCACCCACATTTCTTCGAATTTACATTATAATTGGCCTAATTACTTCCCCTATACTATCCTTGGCATTGTCTGTTACATCTCATTATTGTTGTGTAAAACACGAAAAACGAGCCCTCAAGTAAACACTCGTTTCTCTTATTTATTAACGATGGTCTCGTACTGGCAGACTTGGTGCATTGAGGTTGTATACGGGGGACTATTGGTCAGCTGCCAGTTAGTAATAAGTTCGCGTGCTACGTGACTCCAAACAGGCTCAAAAAGAGTGTGCCACACTCGCAGCCATGGCTAATGGTGGCCCTGATTGACACTCCCACGTTTCACTTGACATAGATACCCATTAAAGTGGCTGGGGGGATAGCTGTCGTGGTGGGTCAGTAGTAGAGCATCGAACGCGTTATTTGAAGGTCGCAGGTTCGGATCCTGCCCACGACAAATTATCTTTCCACACACTTTTCTTCTCATTAACATTACAACTAGCCTAATAGGTTCCCCTATAGTTTCCCTGGCATTATTGTCTGCTACATCTCATTATTATTCTGTAAAACGCGAAAAACGACCCCTTAAGTATACATCTGTTTCTTTTATTCATTAACGAGGGTCTCGTACTGGTAGACTTGGTGCATGTAGGTTGTATACGGGGGACTATTGGTCAGCTGCCAGTTAGCAATAGGTTCACGTGCTACGTGACGCCAAACAGGCTCATAAAAAGTGTCACTCGCCACCGTGGCTACTAGTGGCGCTGATTGGCACTCCCACGTTTAAATTGACATAGATACCCATTGAAGTCGCTCGGGGGATAGCTCTCGTGGTAGCTCAGTGGTAGAACATTGAACGCGTTATTCGAAGGTCGCAGGTTCGTATCCTGCCCACGGCAAGTTATCTTTTTGCCCAATTTTCTTCTCATTTACATTACAATTGAGCTAATAACTTCCTCTATACTTTCCTTGGCATTATTGCCTGTTACATCTCATTATTATTGTGTAAAACACAAAACACGAGCCCTTAAGTATACACTTGTTCCCTTATTCATTAACGAGGGTCTCGTACTGGCAGACTTGGTGCATTGAGGTTGTATACGGGGGACTATTGGTCAGCTGCCAGTTAGTAATAAGTTCACGTGCTACGTGACGCCAAACAGGCTTTTAAAGAGTGTGCCGCACTCACCGCCATGGCTTCTAGTGGTGCTGAATGACACTCCCACGTTTAAATTGACATAGATACCCAATAAATGACTGGGGAATAGCTGTCGTGGTAGCTCAGTAGTAGAGCATCGAACGCGTTATTTGAAGGTCGCAGGTTCGGATCCTGCCCACGGCAAGTTATCTTTTCACACACTTTTCTTCTCGTTAACATTAAAATTGGCTTAATAACTTCCCCTATACTTTCCTTGACATTGTTGTCTGTAACATCTCATTATTGTTGTGTAAAACACGAAAAACGAGCCCTGAAGTATACACTTTTTTCCCTTATTCATTAACGAGGGTCTCATACTGGCAGACTTGTCGCATTTAGGTTGTATACGGGGGACCATTGGTCAGCTGTCAGTTAGTAATTAGTTCACGTGCCACGTGACGCCAAACAGGCTCATAAAGAGTGTGCCACACTCGCCGCCGTGGCTACTAGTGGTGCTGAGTGAAGCTCCCACGTTTAAATGACATAGCTACCCAATAAAGTGGCTGGGGGGATAGCTGTCGTAGTAGCTCAGTGGTAGAGCATCGAACGCGTTATTCGTATGTCGCAGGTTCGGATCCTGCCCACGGGAAGTTCTTTTCACCCACATTTCTTCTAATTTACATTACAAATGGCCTAATAACTTCACCTATACTTTCCTTGGCTTTATTGTCCGTTATATTTCATTAATATTGTGTAAAACATGAAAAACGAGTCCTTAAGTGTACACTTGCTTCCCTGATTCATTAACGAGGGTCCCGTACTGGCAGACCTGGTATATTTAGTTTGTATAAGGGGAACTATTGGTCAGCTGCCAGTTAGTAATAAGTTCACGTGCTACGTGACGCCAAACAAGCTCAGATAGTGTGTGCCACACTCGCCGCCATGGCTACCAGTGGCGCTAATTGACACTCCCACGTTAAAATTGACATATATACCCAATGAAGTGGCTGGGGGGATAGCGGTCGTGGTAGCTCAGTGGTGGAGCATTGAACGCGTTATTCGAAGGTCGCAGGTACGGATCCTGCCCACGCAAGTTATCTTTTCGCGCACTTTTCTTCTCATTAACATTACAACTGGACTAATAAATTCCCCAATACTTTCCTTCGCAATATATGTCTGTTACATCTCGTTATTATTGTGTAAAACACGAAAAACGAGCCCTTAAGTATACCTTTGTTTGTCTCATTTATTAACGAGGGTCTCGTACTGGCAGACTTGGTGCATGTAGGTTGTATACGGGGGACTATTGATCAGCTGCCAGTCAGCAATATGTTCACGTGCTACATGACGCCAAACAGGCTCATAAAGAGTGTGCCACACTCGCTGCCATGGCTACTAGTGGCCCCGATTGACACTCCCACGTTTAAATTGACATAGATACCCAATAAAGTGGCTTGGGGGATAGCTGTCGTGGTAGCTCAGTGGTAGAGCATAAAACGCTTTATTCGAAGGTCGCAGGCTCGGATCCTTCCCACGGCAAGTTATTTTTTCACCAACTTTTATTCTCATATACATTACAATTGGCCTAATAAGTTCCCCTATAATTTCCTTGCCGTTATTGTCTGTTACATAACAATAGTATTGTGTAAAACACGAAAAACGTGCCCTAGAGTATACACTTGCTTCCATTATTAAATAACGAGGGTCCTGTACTTTCAGACTTGGTGCATTTAGGTTGTATACGGGGGACTATTGGTCAACTACCAGTTAGTAATAAGTTCACGTGCTATGTGATGCCAAACAGGCTCATAAAGAGTGTGCCACACTCGCCGCCATGGCTACTAGTGGCGCTGATTGACACTCCCACGTTCAAACTGACATAGATAACTAATAATGTGGCTTGGGGATAGCTGTCGTGGTAGCTGAGTGGTAGAGCCTTGAACGCGTTATTCGAAGGTCGCAGGTTCGGATTCTGCCCACGGGAAGTTATCTTTTCACCCACTTTTCTTCTCATTTACATTACAATTGAGCTAATAACTTCCCCTATACTTTCCTGGGCATTATTGTCTGTTACATCTCATTATTATTGTGTAAAACACGAAAAACGAGCCCTGAAGTATACACTTGTTTCCCTTATTCATTAACGAGGGTCTCGTACTGGCAGACTTGGTGCACTTTGGTTGTATACGGGGGACTATTGGTCAGCTGTCAGTTAGTAATTAGTTCGCGTGCCACGTGACGCCAAACAGGCTCATAAAGAGTGTGCGACCCTCGCCGCCGTGGCTACTAGTGGCGCTGATTGAAGATCCCACGTTTAAATGACATAGCTACCCAATAAAGTGGCTAAGGGGATAGCAGTCGTGGTAGCTCAATGGTAGAGCATCAATCGCGTTATTCGAACTTCGCAGGTTCGGATCCTGCCTACGGCAAGTTATCTTTTCACCCACTTTTCTTCTCATTTACATTACAATTGGCCTAATAACTTCCCCTATACTTTCCTTGGCATTATTGTCTGTTATATCTCATTAATATTGTGTAAAACACGAAAAACGAGTCATTAAGTGTACACTTGCTTCCCTTATTCATTAACGAGAGTCCCGTACTGGCAGACTTGGTATATTTAGGTTGTATAAGGGGGACTATTGGTCAGCTGCCAGTTAGTAATAAGTTTACGTGCTACGTGACGCCAAACAAGCTTATATAGAGTGTGCCATACTCGCTGCTATGGCTACTAGTGGCGCTAATTTACACTCCCACGTTTAAATTGACATAGATAACTAATAAAGTGGCTGGCGGTTATAGCTGTCGTGGTAGCTGAGTGGTAAAGCCTTGAACGCGTTATTCGAAGGTCGCAGGTTCGGATCCTGCCCACAGCAAGTTATATTTTCACCCACATTTCTTCTCATTTACAATAAAATTGGCCGAATAACTTCCCCTATACTTTCCTTGGCATTATTGCCTGTTACGTCTCATTATTATTGTGTAAAACACAAAAAACGAGCCCTTAAGTATACGCTTGTTTCCTTTATTCATTAACGAGGATCTCGTACTGGCAGACTTGGTGCATTTAAGTTGTATACGGGGGACTATTGGTCAGCTGCCAGTTAGTAATAAGTTCACGTGCTACGTGACGTGAAACAGGCTCATAAAGAGTGGGCCACACTTGCCGCCATGGCTACTAGTGGCGCTGATTGACACTCCCACGTTTAAATTGACATAGATACCCAATAAAGTGGCTGGGGGGATAGCTGTCGTGGTAGCTGAGTGGTGGAGCATCGAACGCGTTATTCGAAGGTCGCAGGTTCGGATCTTGCCCACGGTAAAATATCTTTTCACCCACTTTTCTTCTCATTTACAATACAATTGTTCTAATAACTTCCCCAATACTTTCTTTGGCATTTATGTCAGTTATATCTCATTACTATTGTCTAAAACACAAAAAACGAGTCATTAAGTGTACACTTGCGTCCCTTATTCATTAACGAGGGTCCCGTACTGGCAGACTTGGTATATTTAGGTTGTATAAGGGGGACTATTGGTCAGCTGCCAGTTAGTAATAAGTTTTCGTGCTACGTGACGCCAAACAAGCTTATATAGAGTGTGCCACACTCGCTGCTATGGCAACTAGTGGCGCTAATTTACACTCCCACGTTGAAATTGACATAGATACCCAATAAAGTGGCTAGGGGGATAGCTGTCGTGGTAGCTCAGTGGTAGAGCATAAAACGTTTTATTCGAAGGTCGCAGGTTCGGATCCTTCCCACGGCAAGTAATTTTTTCACCAACATTTATTCTCATATACAATACAATTGGCCTTATAAGTTCCCCTATAATTTCCTTGCCGTTATTGTCTGTTACATAACAATAGTATTGTGTAAAACACGAAAAACGTGCCCTAAAGTATACACTTGCTTCCATTGTTAAATAACGAGGGTCCTGTACTTTCAGATTTGGTGCATTTAGGTTGTATACGGGGGACTATTGGTCAACAACCAGTTAGTAATAAGTTCACGTGCTACGTGATGCCAAACAGGCTCATAAAGAGTGTGCCACACTCGCCGCCATGGCTACTAGTGGCGCTCATTGACACTCCCACGTTCAAATTGACATAGATAACTAATAAAGTGGCTGGGGGGATAGCTGTCGTGGTAGCTGAGTGGTAGAGCCTTGAACGCGTTATTCGAAGGTCGCAGGTTCGGATTCTGCCCACGGGAAGTTATCTTTTCACCCACTTTTCTTCTCATTTACATTACAATTGAGCTAATAACTTCCCCTATACTTTCCTTGGCATTATTGCCTGTTACATCTCATTATTATTGTGTAAAACACAAAAAAACGAGCCCTTAAGTATACACTTGTTTCCCTTATTCATTAACGAGGGTCTCGTACTGGCAGACTTGGTGCATGTAGGTTGTATACGGGGGACTATTGGTGAGCTGCCAGTTAGCAATAAGTTCACGTGCTACGTGACGCCAAACAGGCTCATAAAAAGTGTGCCACACTCGCCGCCATGGCTACTAGTGGCGCTGAATAACACTGCCACGTTTAAATTGACAGAGATGCCCAATAAAATGACTGGGGCGATAGCTGTCGTGGTAGCTCCGTGGTAGAGCACTGAACGTGTTATTCGAAGGTCGCAGCTTCGGATCCTGCTCACGGCAAGTTATCTTTTCACCCAATTTTTTTCTCATTAACATTAAAATTGGCTTAATAACTTCCCTTATATTTTCCTTGGCATTGTTGTCTGTTACATCTCATTATTGTTGTGTAAAACACGAAAAACTAGCTCTATGTAAACACTTGTTTCCCTTATTCATTAAAGAGGGTCTCGTACTGGCAGACTTGGTGCATATAGGTTGTATACGGGGGACTATTGGTCAGCTGCCAGTTAGTAATATGTTCGCGTGCTACGGTACTCCAAAACGGCTTAAAAAGAGTGTGCCACACTCATTGCCATGGCTAATGGTGGCGCTGATTGACACTCCCACGTTTCACTTGACATAGATACCCATTCAAGTGGCTAGGGGGATAGCTGTCGTAGCTAAGTGGCACAGCATCGAACGCGTTCTTCGAAGGTCGCAGGTTCGGATCCTGTCAACGGCAAGTTATCTTTTCGCCCACTTTTCTTCTCATTTACATTGAAATTGGCTTAATAACTTCCCCTAAACTTTTCTTGGTATTACTGTCTGTTACATCTCATTATATTGTGTAAAACACAAAAAACAAGCCCTGAAGTATACACTTGTTTCCCTTATTCATTAACGAGGGTCTCATACTGGCAGACTTGGTGCATTTAGGTTGTATACGGGGGACTATTGGTCAGCTGTCAGTTAGTAATTAGTTCACATGCCACGTGTCGCCAAACAGGCTCAAAAAGAGTGTGCCACACTCGCCGCAGTGGCTACTAGTGGCGCTGATTGAAGCTCCCACATTTAAATGACATAGCTACCCAATAAAGTGGCTGGGGGGATAGCTGTCGTAGTAGCTCAGTGGTAGAGCATCGAACGCGTTATTCTTATGTCGCAGGTTTGGATCCTGCACACGGGAAGTTCTTTTCACCCACATTTCTTCGAATTTACATTATAATTGGCCTAATTACTTCCCCTATACTATCCTTGGCATTGTCTGTTACATCTCATTATTGTTGTGTAAAACACGAAAAACGAGCCCTCAAGTAAACACTCGTTTCTCTTATTTATTAACGATGGTCTCGTACTGGCAGACTTGGTGCATTGAGGTTGTATACGGGGGACTATTGGTCAGCTGCCAGTTAGTAATAAGTTCGCGTGCTACGTGACTCCAAACAGGCTCAAAAAGAGTGTGCCACACTCGCAGCCATGGCTAATGGTGGCCCTGATTGACACTCCCACGTTTCACTTGACATAGATACCCATTAAAGTGGCTGGGGGGATAGCTGTCGTGGTGGGTCAGTAGTAGAGCATCGAACGCGTTATTTGAAGGTCGCAGGTTCGGATCCTGCCCACGACAAATTATCTTTCCACACACTTTTCTTCTCATTAACATTACAACTAGCCTAATAGGTTCCCCTATAGTTTCCCTGGCATTATTGTCTGCTACATCTCATTATTATTCTGTAAAACGCGAAAAACGACCCCTTAAGTATACATCTGTTTCTTTTATTCATTAACGAGGGTCTCGTACTGGTAGACTTGGTGCATGTAGGTTGTATACGGGGGACTATTGGTCAGCTGCCAGTTAGCAATAGGTTCACGTGCTACGTGACGCCAAACAGGCTCATAAAAAGTGTCACTCGCCACCGTGGCTACTAGTGGCGCTGATTGGCACTCCCACGTTTAAATTGACATAGATACCCATTGAAGTCGCTCGGGGGATAGCTCTCGTGGTAGCTCAGTGGTAGAACATTGAACGCGTTATTCGAAGGTCGCAGGTTCGTATCCTGCCCACGGCAAGTTATCTTTTTGCCCAATTTTCTTCTCATTTACATTACAATTGAGCTAATAACTTCCTCTATACTTTCCTTGGCATTATTGCCTGTTACATCTCATTATTATTGTGTAAAACACAAAACACGAGCCCTTAAGTATACACTTGTTCCCTTATTCATTAACGAGGGTCTCGTACTGGCAGACTTGGTGCATTGAGGTTGTATACGGGGGACTATTGGTCAGCTGCCAGTTAGTAATAAGTTCACGTGCTACGTGACGCCAAACAGGCTTTTAAAGAGTGTGCCGCACTCACCGCCATGGCTTCTAGTGGTGCTGAATGACACTCCCACGTTTAAATTGACATAGATACCCAATAAATGACTGGGGAATAGCTGTCGTGGTAGCTCAGTAGTAGAGCATCGAACGCGTTATTTGAAGGTCGCAGGTTCGGATCCTGCCCACGGCAAGTTATCTTTTCACACACTTTTCTTCTCGTTAACATTAAAATTGGCTTAATAACTTCCCCTATACTTTCCTTGACATTGTTGTCTGTAACATCTCATTATTGTTGTGTAAAACACGAAAAACGAGCCCTGAAGTATACACTTTTTTCCCTTATTCATTAACGAGGGTCTCATACTGGCAGACTTGTCGCATTTAGGTTGTATACGGGGGACCATTGGTCAGCTGTCAGTTAGTAATTAGTTCACGTGCCACGTGACGCCAAACAGGCTCATAAAGAGTGTGCCACACTCGCCGCCGTGGCTACTAGTGGTGCTGAGTGAAGCTCCCACGTTTAAATGACATAGCTACCCAATAAAGTGGCTGGGGGGATAGCTGTCGTAGTAGCTCAGTGGTAGAGCATCGAACGCGTTATTCGTATGTCGCAGGTTCGGATCCTGCCCACGGGAAGTTCTTTTCACCCACATTTCTTCTAATTTACATTACAAATGGCCTAATAACTTCACCTATACTTTCCTTGGCTTTATTGTCCGTTATATTTCATTAATATTGTGTAAAACATGAAAAACGAGTCCTTAAGTGTACACTTGCTTCCCTGATTCATTAACGAGGGTCCCGTACTGGCAGACCTGGTATATTTAGTTTGTATAAGGGGAACTATTGGTCAGCTGCCAGTTAGTAATAAGTTCACGTGCTACGTGACGCCAAACAAGCTCAGATAGTGTGTGCCACACTCGCCGCCATGGCTACCAGTGGCGCTAATTGACACTCCCACGTTAAAATTGACATATATACCCAATGAAGTGGCTGGGGGGATAGCGGTCGTGGTAGCTCAGTGGTGGAGCATTGAACGCGTTATTCGAAGGTCGCAGGTACGGATCCTGCCCACGCAAGTTATCTTTTCGCGCACTTTTCTTCTCATTAACATTACAACTGGACTAATAAATTCCCCAATACTTTCCTTCGCAATATATGTCTGTTACATCTCGTTATTATTGTGTAAAACACGAAAAACGAGCCCTTAAGTATACATTTGTTTGTCTCATTTATTAACGAGGGTCTCGTACTGGCAGACTTGGTGCATGTAGGTTGTATACGGGGGACTATTGATCAGCTGCCAGTCAGCAATATGTTCACGTGCTACATGACGCCAAACAGGCTCATAAAGAGTGTGCCACACTCGCTGCCATGGCTACTAGTGGCCCCGATTGACACTCCCACGTTTAAATTGACATAGATACCCAATAAAGTGGCTTGGGGGATAGCTGTCGTGGTAGCTCAGTGGTAGAGCATAAAACGCTTTATTCGAAGGTCGCAGGCTCGGATCCTTCCCACGGCAAGTTATTTTTTCACCAACTTTTATTCTCATATACATTACAATTGGCCTAATAAGTTCCCCTATAATTTCCTTGCCGTTATTGTCTGTTACATAACAATAGTATTGTGTAAAACACGAAAAACGTGCCCTAGAGTATACACTTGCTTCCATTATTAAATAACGAGGGTCCTGTACTTTCAGACTTGGTGCATTTAGGTTGTATACGGGGGACCATTGGTCAACTACCAGTTAGTAATAAGTTCACGTGCTATGTGATGCCAAACAGGCTCATAAAGAGTGTGCCACACTCGCCGCCATGGCTACTAGTGGCGCTGATTGACACTCCCACGTTCAAACTGACATAGATAACTAATAATGTGGCTTGGGGATAGCTGTCGTGGTAGCTGAGTGGTAGAGCCTTGAACGCGTTATTCGAAGGTCGCAGGTTCGGATTCTGCCCACGGGAAGTTATCTTTTCACCCACTTTTCTTCTCATTTACATTACAATTGAGCTAATAACTTCCCCTATACTTTCCTGGGCATTATTGTCTGTTACATCTCATTATTATTGTGTAAAACACGAAAAACGAGCCCTGAAGTATACACTTGTTTCCCTTATTCATTAACGAGGGTCTCGTACTGGCAGACTTGGTGCACTTTGGTTGTATACGGGGGACTATTGGTCAGCTGTCAGTTAGTAATTAGTTCGCGTGCCACGTGACGCCAAACAGGCTCATAAAGAGTGTGCGACCCTCGCCGCCGTGGCTACTAGTGGCGCTGATTGAAGATCCCACGTTTAAATGACATAGCTACCCAATAAAGTGGCTAAGGGGATAGCAGTCGTGGTAGCTCAATGGTAGAGCATCAATCGCGTTATTCGAACTTCGCAGGTTCGGATCCTGCCTACGGCAAGTTATCTTTTCACCCACTTTTCTTCTCATTTACATTACAATTGGCCTAATAACTTCCCCTATACTTTCCTTGGCATTATTGTCTGTTATATCTCATTAATATTGTGTAAAACACGAAAAACGAGTCATTAAGTGTACACTTGCTTCCCTTATTCATTAACGAGAGTCCCGTACTGGCAGACTTGGTATATTTAGGTTGTATAAGGGGGACTATTGGTCAGCTGCCAGTTAGTAATAAGTTTACGTGCTACGTGACGCCAAACAAGCTTATATAGAGTGTGCCATACTCGCTGCTATGGCTACTAGTGGCGCTAATTTACACTCCCACGTTTAAATTGACATAGATAACTAATAAAGTGGCTGGCGGTTATAGCTGTCGTGGTAGCTGAGTGGTAAAGCCTTGAACGCGTTATTCGAAGGTCGCAGGTTCGGATCCTGCCCACAGCAAGTTATATTTTCACCCACATTTCTTCTCATTTACAATAAAATTGGCCGAATAACTTCCCCTATACTTTCCTTGGCATTATTGCCTGTTACGTCTCATTATTATTGTGTAAAACACAAAAAACGAGCCCTTAAGTATACGCTTGTTTCCTTTATTCATTAACGAGGATCTCGTACTGGCAGACTTGGTGCATTTAAGTTGTATACGGGGGACTATTGGTCAGCTGCCAGTTAGTAATAAGTTCACGTGCTACGTGACGTGAAACAGGCTCATAAAGAGTGGGCCACACTTGCCGCCATGGCTACTAGTGGCGCTGATTGACACTCCCACGTTTAAATTGACATAGATACCCAATAAAGTGGCTGGGGGGATAGCTGTCGTGGTAGCTGAGTGGTGGAGCATCGAACGCGTTATTCGAAGGTCGCAGGTTCGGATCTTGCCCACGGTAAAATATCTTTTCACCCACTTTTCTTCTCATTTACAATACAATTGTTCTAATAACTTCCCCAATACTTTCTTTGGCATTTATGTCAGTTATATCTCATTACTATTGTCTAAAACACAAAAAACGAGTCATTAAGTGTACACTTGCGTCCCTTATTCATTAACGAGGGTCCCGTACTGGCAGACTTGGTATATTTAGGTTGTATAAGGGGGACTATTGGTCAGCTGCCAGTTAGTAATAAGTTTTCGTGCTACGTGACGCCAAACAAGCTTATATAGAGTGTGCCACACTCGCTGCTATGGCTACTAGTGGCGCTAATTTACACTCCCACGTTGAAATTGACATAGATACCCAATAAAGTGGCTAGGGGGATAGCTGTCGTGGTAGCTCAGTGGTAGAGCATAAAACGTTTTATTCGAAGGTCGCAGGTTCGGATCCTTCCCACGGCAAGTAATTTTTTCACCAACATTTATTCTCATATACAATACAATTGGCCTAATAAGTTCCCCTATAATTTCCTTGCCGTTATTGTCTGTTACATAACAATAGTATTGTGTAAAACACGAAAAACGTGCCCTAAAGTATACACTTGCTTCCATTGTTAAATAACGAGGGTCCTGTACTTTCAGATTTGGTGCATTTAGGTTGTATACGGGGGACTATTGGTCAACAACCAGTTAGTAATAAGTTCACGTGCTACGTGATGCCAAACAGGCTCATAAAGAGTGTGCCACACTCGCCGCCATGGCTACTAGTGGCGCTCATTGACACTCCCACGTTCAAATTGACATAGATAACTAATAAAGTGGCTGGGGGGATAGCTGTCGTGGTAGCTGAGTGGTAGAGCCTTGAACGCGTTATTCGAAGGTCGCAGGTTCGGATTCTGCCCACGGGAAGTTATCTTTTCACCCACTTTTCTTCTCATTTACATTACAATTGAGCTAATAACTTCCCCTATACTTTCCTTGGCATTATTGCCTGTTACATCTCATTATTATTGTGTAAAACACAAAAAAACGAGCCCTTAAGTATACACTTGTTTCCCTTATTCATTAACGAGGGTCTCGTACTGGCAGACTTGGTGCATGTAGGTTGTATACGGGGGACTATTGGTGAGCTGCCAGTTAGCAATAAGTTCACGTGCTACGTGACGCCAAACAGGCTCATAAAAAGTGTGCCACACTCGCCGCCATGGCTACTAGTGGCGCTGAATAACACTGCCACGTTTAAATTGACAGAGATGCCCAATAAAATGACTGGGGCGATAGCTGTCGTGGTAGCTCCGTGGTAGAGCACTGAACGTGTTATTCGAAGGTCGCAGCTTCGGATCCTGCTCACGGCAAGTTATCTTTTCACCCAATTTTTTTCTCATTAACATTAAAATTGGCTTAATAACTTCCCTTATATTTTCCTTGGCATTGTTGTCTGTTACATCTCATTATTGTTGTGTAAAACACGAAAAACTAGCTCTATGTAAACACTTGTTTCCCTTATTCATTAAAGAGGGTCTCGTACTGGCAGACTTGGTGCATATAGGTTGTATACGGGGGACTATTGGTCAGCTGCCAGTTAGTAATATGTTCGCGTGCTACGGTACTCCAAAACGGCTTAAAAAGAGTGTGCCACACTCATTGCCATGGCTAATGGTGGCGCTGATTGACACTCCCACGTTTCACTTGACATAGATACCCATTCAAGTGGCTAGGGGGATAGCTGTCGTAGCTAAGTGGCACAGCATCGAACGCGTTCTTCGAAGGTCGCAGGTTCGGATCCTGTCAACGGCAAGTTATCTTTTCGCCCACTTTTCTTCTCATTTACATTGAAATTGGCTTAATAACTTCCCCTAAACTTTTCTTGGTATTACTGTCTGTTACATCTCATTATATTGTGTAAAACACAAAAAACAAGCCCTGAAGTATACACTTGTTTCCCTTATTCATTAACGAGGGTCTCATACTGGCAGACTTGGTGCATTTAGGTTGTATACGGGGGACTATTGGTCAGCTGTCAGTTAGTAATTAGTTCACATGCCACGTGTCGCCAAACAGGCTCAAAAAGAGTGTGCCACACTCGCCGCAGTGGCTACTAGTGGCGCTGATTGAAGCTCCCACATTTAAATGACATAGCTACCCAATAAAGTGGCTGGGGGGATAGCTGTCGTAGTAGCTCAGTGGTAGAGCATCGAACGCGTTATTCTTATGTCGCAGGTTTGGATCCTGCACACGGGAAGTTCTTTTCACCCACATTTCTTCGAATTTACATTATAATTGGCCTAATTACTTCCCCTATACTATCCTTGGCATTGTCTGTTACATCTCATTATTGTTGTGTAAAACACGAAAAACGAGCCCTCAAGTAAACACTC
Organism: Rhipicephalus microplus; assembly: GCF_043290135.1. Classification (NCBI taxonomy): domain Eukaryota; kingdom Metazoa; phylum Arthropoda; class Arachnida; order Ixodida; family Ixodidae; genus Rhipicephalus; species Rhipicephalus microplus. The sequence continues at coordinate 491,167,772 of NC_134710.1, read as the reverse complement.
GTTTCTCTTATTTATTAACGATGGTCTCGTACTGGCAGACTTGGTGCATTGAGGTTGTATACGGGGGACTATTGGTCAGCTGCCAGTTAGTAATAAGTTCGCGTGCTACGTGACTCCAAACAGGCTCAAAAAGAGTGTGCCACACTCGCAGCCATGGCTAATGGTGGCCCTGATTGACACTCCCACGTTTCACTTGACATAGATACCCATTAAAGTGGCTGGGGGGATAGCTGTCGTGGTGGGTCAGTAGTAGAGCATCGAACGCGTTATTTGAAGGTCGCAGGTTCGAATCCTGCCCACGACAAATTATCTTTCCACACACTTTTCTTCTCATTAACATTACAACTAGCCTAATAGGTTCCCCTATAGTTTCCCTGGCATTATTGTCTGCTACATCTCATTATTATTCTGTAAAACGCGAAAAACGACCCCTTAAGTATACATCTGTTTTTTTTATTCATTAACGAGGGTCTCGTACTGGTAGACTTGGTGCATGTAGGTTGTATACGGGGGACTATTGGTCAGCTGCCAGTTAGCAATAGGTTCACGTGCTACGTGACGCCAAACAGGCTCATAAAAAGTGTCACTCGCCACCGTGGCTACTAGTGGCGCTGATTGGCACTCCCACGTTTAAATTGACATAGATACCCATTGAAGTCGCTCGGGGGATAGCTCTCGTGGTAGCTCAGTGGTAGAACATTGAACGCGTTATTCGAAGGTCGCAGGTTCGTATCCTGCCCACGGCAAGTTATCTTTTTGCCCAATTTTCTTCTCATTTACATTACAATTGAGCTAATAACTTCCTCTATACTTTCCTTGGCATTATTGCCTGTTACATCTCATTATTATTGTGTAAAACACAAAACACGAGCCCTTAAGTAAACACTTGTTCCCTTATTCATTAACGAGGGTCTCGTACTGGCAGACTTGGTGCATTGAGGTTGTATACGGGGGACTATTGGTCAGCTGCCAGTTAGTAATAAGTTCACGTGCTACGTGACGCCAAACAGGCTTTTAAAGAGTGTGCCGCACTCACCGCCATGGCTTCTAGTGGTGCTGAATGACACTCCCACGTTTAAATTGACATAGATACCCAATAAATGACTGGGGAATAGCTGTCGTGGTAGCTCAGTAGTAGAGCATCGAACGCGTTATTTGAAGGTCGCAGGTTCGGATCCTGCCCACGGCAAGTTATCTTTTCACACACTTTTCTTCTCGTTAACATTAAAATTGGCTTAATAACTTCCCCTATACTTTCCTTGACATTGTTGTCTGTAACATCTCATTATTGTTGTGTAAAACACGAAAAACGAGCCCTGAAGTATACACTTTTTTCCCTTATTCATTAACGAGGGTCTCATACTGGCAGACTTGTCGCATTTAGGTTGTATACGGGGGACCATTGGTCAGCTGTCAGTTAGTAATTAGTTCACGTGCCACGTGACGCCAAACAGGCTCATAAAGAGTGTGCCACACTCGCCGCCGTGGCTACTAGTGGTGCTGAGTGAAGCTCCCACGTTTAAATGACATAGCTACCCAATAAAGTGGCTGGGGGGATAGCTGTCGTAGTAGCTCAGTGGTAGAGCATCGAACGCGTTATTCGTATGTCGCAGGTTCGGATCCTGCCCACGGGAAGTTCTTTTCACCCACATTTCTTCTAATTTACATTACAAATGGCCTAATAACTTCACCTATACTTTCCTTGGCTTTATTGTCCGTTATATTTCATTAATATTGTGTAAAACATGAAAAACGAGTCCTTAAGTGTACACTTGCTTCCCTGATTCATTAACGAGGGTCCCGTACTGGCAGACCTGGTATATTTAGTTTGTATAAGGGGAACTATTGGTCAGCTGCCAGTTAGTAATAAGTTCACGTGCTACGTGACGCCAAACAAGCTCAGATAGTGTGTGCCACACTCGCCGCCATGGCTACCAGTGGCGCTAATTGACACTCCCACGTTAAAATTGACATATATACCCAATGAAGTGGCTGGGGGGATAGCGGTCGTGGTAGCTCAGTGGTGGAGCATTGAACGCGTTATTCGAAGGTCGCAGGTACGGATCCTGCCCACGCAAGTTATCTTTTCGCGCACTTTTCTTCTCATTAACATTACAACTGGACTAATAAATTCCCCAATACTTTCCTTCGCAATATATGTCTGTTACATCTCGTTATTATTGTGTAAAACACGAAAAACGAGCCCTTAAGTATACATTTGTTTGTCTCATTTATTAACGAGGGTCTCGTACTGGCAGACTTGGTGCATGTAGGTTGTATACGGGGGACTATTGATCAGCTGCCAGTCAGCAATATGTTCACGTGCTACATGACGCCAAACAGGCTCATAAAGAGTGTGCCACACTCGCTGCCATGGCTACTAGTGGCCCCGATTGACACTCCCACGTTTAAATTGACATAGATACCCAATAAAGTGGCTTGGGGGATAGCTGTCGTGGTAGCTCAGTGGTAGAGCATAAAACGCTTTATTCGAAGGTCGCAGGCTCGGATCCTTCCCACGGCAAGTTATTTTTTCACCAACTTTTATTCTCATATACATTACAATTGGCCTAATAAGTTCCCCTATAATTTCCTTGCCGTTATTGTCTGTTACATAACAATAGTATTGTGTAAAACACGAAAAACGTGCCCTAGAGTATACACTTGCTTCCATTATTAAATAACGAGGGTCCTGTACTTTCAGACTTGGTGCATTTAGGTTGTATACGGGGGACTATTGGTCAACTACCAGTTAGTAATAAGTTCACGTGCTATGTGATGCCAAACAGGCTCATAAAGAGTGTGCCACACTCGCCGCCATGGCTACTAGTGGCGCTGATTGACACTCCCACGTTCAAACTGACATAGATAACTAATAATGTGGCTTGGGGATAGCTGTCGTGGTAGCTGAGTGGTAGAGCCTTGAACGCGTTATTCGAAGGTCGCAGGTTCGGATTCTGCCCACGGGAAGTTATCTTTTCACCCACTTTTCTTCTCATTTACATTACAATTGAGCTAATAACTTCCCCTATACTTTCCTGGGCATTATTGTCTGTTACATCTCATTATTATTGTGTAAAACACGAAAAACGAGCCCTGAAGTATACACTTGTTTCCCTTATTCATTAACGAGGGTCTCGTACTGGCAGACTTGGTGCACTTTGGTTGTATACGGGGGACTATTGGTCAGCTGTCAGTTAGTAATTAGTTCGCGTGCCACGTGACGCCAAACAGGCTCATAAAGAGTGTGCGACCCTCGCCGCCGTGGCTACTAGTGGCGCTGATTGAAGATCCCACGTTTAAATGACATAGCTACCCAATAAAGTGGCTGAGGGGATAGCAGTCGTGGTAGCTCAATGGTAGAGCATCAATCGCGTTATTCGAACTTCGCAGGTTCGGATCCTGCCTACGGCAAGTTATCTTTTCACCCACTTTTCTTCTCATTTACATTACAATTGGCCTAATAACTTCCCCTATACTTTCCTTGGCATTATGGTCTGTTATATCTCATTAATATTGTGTAAAACACGAAAAACGAGTCATTAAGTGTACACTTGCTTCCCTTATTCATTAACGAGAGTCCCGTACTGGCAGACTTGGTATATTTAGGTTGTATAAGGGGGACTATTGGTCAGCTGCCAGTTAGTAATAAGTTTACGTGCTACGTGACGCCAAACAAGCTTATATAGAGTGTGCCATACTCGCTGCTATGGCTACTAGTGGCGCTAATTTACACTCCCACGTTTAAATTGACATAGATAACTAATAAAGTGGCTGGCGGTTATAGCTGTCGTGGTAGCTGAGTGGTAAAGCCTTGAACGCGTTATTCGAAGGTCGCAGGTTCGGATCCTGCCCACAGCAAGTTATATTTTCACCCACATTTCTTCTCATTTACAATAAAATTGGCCGAATAACTTCCCCTATACTTTCCTTGGCATTATTGCCTGTTACGTCTCATTATTATTGTGTAAAACACAAAAAACGAGCCCTTCAGTATACGCTTGTTTCCTTTATTCATTAACGAGGATCTCGTACTGGCAGACTTGGTGCATTTAAGTTGTATACGGGGGACTATTGGTCAGCTGCCAGTTAGTAATAAGTTCACGTGCTACGTGACGTGAAACAGGCTCATAAAGAGTGGGCCACACTTGCCGCCATGGCTACTAGTGGCGCTGATTGACACTCCCACGTTTAAATTGACATAGATACCCAATAAAGTGGCTGGGGGGATAGCTGTCGTGGTAGCTGAGTGGTGGAGCATCGAACGCGTTATTCGAAGGTCGCAGGTTCGGATCTTGCCCACGGTAAAATATCTTTTCACCCACTTTTCTTCTCATTTACAATACAATTGTTCTAATAACTTCCCCAATACTTTCTTTGGCATTTATGTCAGTTATATCTCATTACTATTGTCTAAAACACAAAAAACGAGTCATTAAGTGTACACTTGCGTCCCTTATTCATTAACGAGGGTCCCGTACTGGCAGACTTGGTATATTTAGGTTGTATAAGGGGGACTATTGGTCAGCTGCCAGTTAGTAATAAGTTTTCGTGCTACGTGACGCCAAACAAGCTTATATAGAGTGTGCCACACTCGCTGCTATGGCTACTAGTGGCGCTAATTTACACTCCCACGTTGAAATTGACATAGATACCCAATAAAGTGGCTAGGGGGATAGCTGTCGTGGTAGCTCAGTGGTAGAGCATAAAACGCTTTATTCGAAGGTCGCAGGTTCGGATCCTTCCCACGGCAAGTAATTTTTTCACCAACATTTATTCTCATATACAATACAATTGGCCTAATAAGTTCCCCTATAATTTCCTTGCCGTTATTGTCTGTTACATAACAATAGTATTGTGTAAAACACGAAAAACGTGCCCTAAAGTATACACTTGCTTCCATTGTTAAATAACGAGGGTCCTGTACTTTCAGATTTGGTGCATTTAGGTTGTATACGGGGGACTATTGGTCAACAACCAGTTAGTAATAAGTTCACGTGCTACGTGATGCCAAACAGGCTCATAAAGAGTGTGCCACACTCGCCGCCATGGCTACTAGTGGCGCTGATTGACACTCCCACGTTCAAATTGACATAGATAACTAATAAAGTGGCTGGGGGGATAGCTGTCGTGGTAGCTGAGTGGTAGAGCCTTGAACGCGTTATTCGAAGGTCGCAGGTTCGGATTCTGCCCACGGGAAGTTATCTTTTCACCCACTTTTCTTCTCATTTACATTACAATTGAGCTAATAACTTCCCCTATACTTTCCTTGGCATTATTGCCTGTTACATCTCATTATTATTGTGTAAAACACAAAAAAACGAGCCCTTAAGTATACACTTGTTTCCCTTATTCATTAACGAGGGTCTCGTACTGGCAGACTTGGTGCATTGAGGTTGTATACGGGGGACTATTGGTCAGCTGCCAGTTAGTAATAAGTTCGCGTGCTACGTGACTCCAAACAGGCTCAAAAAGAGTGTGCCGCACTCGCAGCCTTGGCCAATGATGGCGCTGATTGACACTCCCACGTTTCACTTGACATAGATACCCAATAAAGTGGCTGGGGGGATAGCTGTCATGGTAGCTCAGTAGTAGAGCATCGAACGCGTTATTCGAAGGTCGCCGGTTCGGATCCTGCCCACGGCGAGTTAACTTTTCACACACTTTTCTTCTCATTAACATTACAACCAGCCGAATAAGTTCCCCTATAGTTTCCTTGGCATTATTGTCTGCCACATCTCATTATTATTGTGTAAAACGCGAAAAACGACCCTTTAAATATACATCTGTTTCTCTTATTCATTAACGAGGGTCTCGTACTGGCAGACTTGGTGCATGTAGGTTGTGTACGTGAGACTATTGGTCAGCTGCCAGTTAGCGAAAAGTTCACATGCTACTTGAGGCCAAACAGGCTTTTAAAGAGTGTGCCACACTCGCCGCCATGGCTTCTAGTAGCGCTGATTGACACTCCCACGTTTAAATTGACATAGATACCCAATAAAGTGACTGTGGGGATAGCTGTCGTGGTAGCTCCGCGGTGGAGCACTGAACGTGTTATTCTAAGGTCGCAGGTTCAAATCCTGCTCAAAGCAAGTTATCTTTTCACCCAATTTTCTTCTCATTAACATTAAAATTGGCTTAATAACTTCCCCTATACTTTCCTTGGCATTATTGTCTGTTACATCTCATTATTATTGTGTAAAACACGAAAAACGAGCCCTGAAATATACACTTGTTTCCCTTATTCATTAACGAGGGTCTCATACTGGCAGACTTGGTGCACTTTGGTTGTATACGGGGGACTATTGGTCAGCTGTCAGTTAGTAATTAGTTCACGTGCCACGTGACGCCAAACAGGCTCATAAAGAGTGTGCGACCCTCGCCGCCGTGGCTACTAGTGGCGCTGATTGAAGATCCCACGTTTAAACGACATAGCTACCCAATAAAGTGGCTGAGGGGATAGCAGTCGTGGTAGCTCAAGGGTAGAGCATCAATCGCGTTATTCGAACTTCGCAGGTTCGGATCCTGCCTACGGCAAGTTATCTTTTCACCCACTTTTCTTCTCATTTACATTACAATTGGCCTAATAGCTTCCCCTATACTTTCCTTGGCATTATTGTCTGTTATATCTCATTAATATTGTGTAAAACACGAAAAACGAGTCATTAAGTGTACACTTGCTTCCCTTATTCATTAACGAGAGTCCCGTACTGGCAGACTTGGTATATTTAGGTTGTATAAGGGGGACTATTGGTCAGCTGCCAGTTAGTATTAAGTTTACGTGCTACGTGACGCCAAACAAGCTTATATAGAGTGTGCCATACTCGCTGCTATGGCTACTAGTGGCGCTAATTTACACTCCCAAGTTTAAATTGACATAGATAACTAATAAAGTGGCTGGCGGTTATAGCTGTCGTGGTAGCTGAGTGGTAAAGCCTTGAACGCGTTATTCGAAGGTCGCAGGTTCGGATCCTGCCCACAGCAAGTTATATTTTTACCCACTTTTCTTCTCATTTACAATAAAATTGGCCGAATAACTTCCCCTATACTTTCCTTGGCATTATTGCCTGTTACGTCTCATTATTATTGTGTAAAACACAAAAAACGAGCCCTTAAGTATACGCTTGTTTCCTTTATTCATTAACGAGGATCTCGTACTGGCAGACTTGGTGCATTTAAGTTGTATACGGGGGACTATTGGTCAGCTGCCAGTTAGTAATAAGTTCACGTGCTACGTGACGTGAAACAGGCTCATAAAGAGTGGGCCACACTTGCCGCCATGGCTACTAGTGGCGCTGATTGACACTCCCACGTTTAAATTGACATAGATACCCAATAAAGTGGCTGGGGGGATAGCTGTCGTGGTAGCTGAGTGGTGGAGCATCGAACGCGTTATTCGAAGGTCGCAGGTTCGGATCTTGCCCACGGTAAATTATCTTTTCACCCACTTTTCTTCCAATTCACTTTACAATTGGCCTAATAAGTTCCGCTATACTTTCCTTGGCAATATTGTCTGTTACATCTCATTAATGTTGTGTAAAACATGAAAAACGAGCCTTTATGGATACACTTGTTTCCCTTTTATACATATATATATATATATATATATATATATATATATATATATATATATATATATATATATATATATATATATATATATATATATATATATATATATATATATATATATATATATATATATATATATATAGTTTTAGGATAAGATCCTTTGCAGTTCACCGATAAACAAGCAGCAAAACACTTTGTTTTGTAGGACGCTTTCATCAAATATTTCAAATAGTTTATTCTTTTTGCACCAACACACTTTGCCACGATGGCGTTGTGCTCAGGATCATTGTTGTCTATGTCCATTAAAAGGCGTTCAGTGTTTGCGGCCACCCAGCTTATGTCAACACAAATTTCCTCATATATTCCTGTTTGGATGATCAGAATAAACTAGTTTCTTCTCTGGATTTGCTCCCAGAACCAAAGTAGTCTGCGCACTCGCTGTGGTCTCCAAATAACTGTTGGGGTCATTCTTTATGTCTTGAACAAGACGCTCACTTTTTTCAGAAAGTGATTCATCTTCTGAGCCCCTAACCTCAATCACTGTCACAACGCCATGCTGCAGGTGTACAGAGTCTTTGAGAATAGAGTATCTTTTTGCATTTTTGGCGACCTCTTCCACTCACTTCTGGGTGATTCCCTTCGTTTTTCTTGTGTAGTTTCAGAGAATGTGAATCCAGCACTAAATGTTTTCTACTGGCTGGATTCTATACGGTGCTGCTGCAACGATGTACCGGCAGGTTCTCGAATCTCTATCAGCAATGTCTGGTGTACTTGATGTTATGAAGCTCAACGCTTTTCTTGAAGCCCAAAGCGATAATACTTTGCTCCATACTGCTTGAGCTTCTATGCCAGTTCTTTTTAGACTTATGTTGTTTTGGATTAGAACCTTGTGTTCTTCTTGGACCCATATTGTTTTGCATTATCACCTTGTGGAGTCCGGGCGCTCGTTGCACACATCTTATTCCTCACGCCAATGTAGAGGACTTTTTCCGTTCCGTGCCCTACAATCGCGGGCTTAAAAACTAATAGAGCTATGAGCCACGAAATTACTATCTAAATGCGTAGCGAATCACTGCAACAGGTAAGAATTGAGAACGTAAAATAAAGATATTGCTATACTTAAGTGCTATGTGGTAGCAACCACTGCTCAACTTTGCGTATTTCATAGCGGCTGCCCATATATCCTTGATTTCACACATGTTTAACATCGTAATTTTAAAATTGCGTAACTGTCTTACTTGTAATAATAAGTAAAAATTGATAATATTGTTACGAGACTACATCACACTGAAGAATCAAGAAAGACAGCGAGAAAGACGACGTGACTATGGGATGTGGGGCACGCTCTGGCTTGCCATCTCGGCTTAGGCTTGGTGTCATATATCTTAGCTGTAACCTCGTTTCTCGGTGTACCCTCCCGTAACATTTTGGTGGAGATGCTGTGTAGCAAAGCATGACGGAGCTTCGCAGCGGACGCCAAGTTGCCAGTTCTAACATGTTTACCGACAGGTATGCTGCGCCAACAGCCACGTCTCGCGCATCAACGGCACCCACCTCACATGTGGTCATTGTGACCACTCCACCCCATGATCCTGGCAACTTTTCGGGCACTGACGGCGAAGACGTCGATGAGTGGCTTCAGCTCTACGAGCTCGTGAGTGAAAACTACAGATGGGACCCAAGCATGATGCTGGCAAACCTTATCTTTTACTTTAAAGGTACAGCCAAGGCGTGGTTCAACAACAACGCGGAAGAGCTCACGAGCTGAGACGTCTGTAAGACGAAAGTGCGCGAGATGTTTCGCCAATCTACCGGGTGCAGGCAGGTCGCTAAGAAAGAGCTTCGTAACCGTGTCCAGACATCCACGGAGTCTTACCTGGCCTATATTCAAAATGTCTTGACCCTCTACCATAAAGCTGATAACACCATGACAGAAGCCGACAAGGTTGCACATGTACTCAAGGGCATCACTGATGATGCCTTTAGCCTTCTTGTATTTAAAGGCTGTTTGACAGTTGAAGACGTCATTAAGGAGTGCCGACACTTCCAAGAGGCTAAAAGCCGTCGCATTGCCCACCACTTCACCCGTCTTCCTAACACCGCAGCAACATAAACTTGTGAAGACCTCCATTTTGAGACCCAGCCCAATTCACCCTCTGCTGACATTACGAGGGTCGTTCGACGCGAAATCGAAGCGATGTCACCCGCACCTTTGAGGGTCTTGACGCAGAACAATCCTCAGCCCACCATATTCATCATACAGAGCGTTGTGCGCCAAGAATCGGCAAACTCGGGCCTTCAGACGATTTGTTCTGTGCACCGACCCGATGTCCATCCGCCTACCTTGAGCACACGTCAGCACTACTGGCGTCCTGCTCCACGTAACCGAGATCCAAACGCATGGAGGACGCCTGACGACAGGACAATTTGCTTCCGTTGCGAACGAGTGGGACACATTTCGCGTCATTGCCGAAGCACGTGGATCTCGCCCTCGCGCACAAACCCTAACTTCACGAACTTTGACACATCAGCCCACCCTTCTGGCCACGAACCAACCCGCCGTGATGACTCAGCTCATTACGACATGACCGCCACTACCAATGCCCAGTACAGCTGCTCGTTTTCACCACGACGTAGATTCTGGCGGTCTCCTCCGCCAACCCGTTCCACATCCCCGTCCTTCGCCCGACGGTTTGCTTCGGGAAACTAATTGGTGCAGCTTCTGTAGGTGATGCTGCTGCTACGACTTGCCCTACAATTCCTCTGTTGACCCTCCCGACCAACCAGAACTTGATTGATGTAAAAGTTGATGGTTTACCTGTTAAATCTTTAGTCGACACTGGCGCCCAAATTTCTGTTATGAGCTCGCACATTCGTGACCCCTTAAAGAAAGTCTTGACTCCAGCCTCTTCACGATGTGTTCGTGTTGCTGATGGCAGCGCAACTGCCGCCGTTGGTGTCTGCACAGGACGCGTTACTATAGCCGAACATCAAACCTCCGTCCTCTTCACTGTTCACACCAACTGCACCAATGATGTTATCTTCTGTCGAGAATTTTTGTCCGCCCATTCGGCCCTCATTGACTGTTCAGCTAGCACGGTGCAACTTGACCTGCCCTGTACGCCTGATACGCCCAGTCCGCCCCAAGTTCGTCTCTGCTCTTCTGAACATGTCCGTTTGTCACCGGAAACAGTTACCTGCATTGCCGTAACAGCGTCGCCACCTGTACCTGATAGAGATTACGTGCTCACGCCCATTACATCCGTTCTTCTGACTCGCAGGGTTACTTTTCCGCACACTATTATTACGTTACGGGAAAACCGTGCTTGCATGCCTTTGCTGAACTTCGCTCAGTGTCTGCAAGTGCTTCCGTGTGGAATAGCCCTCACCACGCTGACACCCTCTGAGGATTGCGTCATCTCAGCTTTGTGCCCCAATGATGTGCGTCGCTCTACTGCACGCAAGCCTGTTCTTCGACAGAGAGTCCATCTTCTAATCTGGAAAAAATGATCACTGTTGACCTTTTGCCGAATCCAACTGACGCGCTCTGTCACGTCCTGGAATCGTACTTTGACGTATTCGACTTCTGTGACCGTCCGCTAGGTCAAACCAGCTTTGTGAAGCACCGCATTACCACTGGCGGTTCATCTACGGTACATCGACGGCCGTACCCCGTTTCTCCTACAGAGCGTCAGATCATTCAAAAGGAAGTCAAGAAGATGCTCGCCAAAGACATAGTTGAGCCATCTTCCAGTCCATGGGCTTCCCCTATTGTTCTTGTAAAGAAAAAGGACAACAGTTGGCGATTCTGCGTCGACTAGCAACATCTGAACGGGATCAATAAGAAAGATGTCTACCTGCTACCGCGCATTGATGACGCCTTGGATTGCCTTCATGGCGCTAAGTATTTTTCCTCTATCGACCTTCGCTCAGGGTACTGGCAAATTGCTGTCGACGACATGAACCACGATAAGACTGCTTTTGTGACTTGTGATGGTCTTTACCAGTTTAAGGTCATGCCGTTCGGATTATGCATTGCCCCAGCCACCTTCGAACCAATGATGGACACTCTCTTGCGCGGGTTCAAGTGGTCAATTCGCCTATGTTACCTTGACGACGTCATTGTGTTTTCCCCGACCTTTGAAACAAACCTCGACCGCCTTTCCTCCATACTTTCTGTTTTTTGTAACGCAGGACTGCAACTGAACTCATCGTAGTGCCACTTCGGACGCCAACAAATAACCATGTTAGGCCATCTTGTGGACCCTGGCATACGCCCTCATCCTGATAAAGTTCGAGCTGTGAAAAATTTTCCCGTCCCGACCAGCACTAAGGAAGTCCGAAGCCTTTTAGGTCTATGTTCTTACTTCCGACGTTTTGTAAACAATTTTGAGGACGTGGCCCGACTTTTTTTTTCAATCAATCAATCAATCTTATTTTTAATGACAAACCAAAGAAAAGATTACAAGATATCTGGACCGTTAGCCTACATTGGCTAGTAATCGGTACACATCGGAGTACATAAAAGCAGCTTAGCAGAGCATAATTAGCAATAAACACATATATACACAAATATTTATACATATAACTATTCACATATGCACATACATACTACATACATAAGCGCGTGTACATATACGCATTTTCACAACATACCCAAATATAGTGTGTTTCATCATCATCGTCATATATATTAAGTGACTGGGTGAAAGCACCAATTAGCACAGGAGAAAGTGAAAAAAAAACCTATTTATATGTCTTGATGCTGCAAGCAAAATAATTTCACACTGTGCTTAAAATTTCTTGCCGCTTTCATTACTAAGGGTAGTCGGTTCTAAATTTCAGTCCCATGAAATTCCGGTAAGCGTTTTCCATATAAGTTATAGCTTGTAGGTAAGATAAAATGCCATTCGATGCGTGTCTAGTGTTTCGCGATGGTATTGTAAATAGAGTGGATGAGAGGGGAAAGCTAGTGCCTATAATTTTTTGAACAAAAAGGGCAACCTTAAAATCGCGAAGTGCCCAAACTGATAAAAATTGTTGTTCCTGAAATGTAGTTATATATGAATTTCCATGGTTTCCACCTTTTATGCTTAGGGCTCTTTTTTGTAGTCGTAGTAATGGCTCTAGGTATGTCGTATACGTTACACCCCACGATTCAATACAGTAGCTAATATGTGAATGACCGAAGGAAAAATACAATGTCCGAAGCACGCTGGGGGGGAAGCATTCGTGTGCTTTGATTAAGGTATAACAACCGTAAGCCATCTTTCTACAAACACTATGAATTTTTTTTCCCAGTGAAGGTGCTGGTCAAAAAACACTCCTAAATATTTAAAAGAAACCACTTGTTTGATAGGACTGTTGTTCAGGTAAAGTTGCATAGACGCCATGTGAATATTCGTTCGCTTTGATCGAAAAACAACGTACTTCGTTTTCCCCGAATGTAGTGTCAATTTATTCTGTATAAACCAGTTGCTTACGTGTGTCAATTCAGACATTATGTTGGCTTGCAGTGTTGAGAGAATATCTCCTGTGAATACTATGGCAGTATCGTCCGCGTACATTAATGCTTTAGAGTACACTAGTGTTTTGGGGAAATCATTTATGTACAGAGGAAAAAGTACCGGGCCCAATACGGATCCCTGGGGCACTCCACACACTATTGTGCTGTATGCAGATTCGTTATTGTTAATCACCACTTTTTGTTTGGGCGAGGACAAGTAGCTTGAGAAGAACTGGAGTGAACTGTCACCGAAGCCATAACTTTCAAGTTTTTGTAAAAGTATGTCGTGGGGAACTATATCGAATGCCTTTTTAATATCTAGGAAGACTGCTATTGCGATTTCATCGCTGTGGAGCGCGGTGATTATATTGTGCGAGAGGATTAGAATGGCTGATGCAGTAGACCTAGCGGGAACGAATCCGTGCTGTTGTGGGCATATGATGTCGTTGTCAACCAGAAAGCGTTTTAATTGAAGGGCAATTGTCTTCTCGAAATGTGTATTAAAACAGCTTAGAACCGAGATTGGTCTGTAGTTTTCAGCGTTGTTTGAGTCCCCTGATTTGTATACAGGAACAACTTTGGCGGATTTATGCTAGATGGATATATACGACAGGTAAATGCATAGTTGAAAATATGACACATCGGAATGCAAAGAAGGTTAATGTTATCTTTATTAACTTTAACTGGTATTTTATCATCACCAGTGGCTTTATTGATTGGCATCTTAGCCACTACAGATTTGATTTCATCTGTTGTGACAGCTGCAAGGTTTAAATCATTGTCAATTAATTTGGGGAGAGAAGGAGCAGATATCGACGAGGAAAACTGTGAAGCAAGGTTAGTGCCAATACTAGTGAAATATGCATTGCAATTTTCTGCAACCTTTGAGGAGATGTTTTCTGGAAGAATGCGTTTTGTCTGGCCTATGCCTGTAACATCTCTGACTACTTGCCACACCTTCTTTGCATTGCTCCCGTTCCGTGTAATACTGTTCGTATAATACTGCCTCTTCAATTTACGTTTCATAGTAACTGATTTATTCCTATAGAACCTGAAGCTTTCACGGTAATATGTGTCGCTTCTATTGTTTTTCCACTTATGATAATATGAATCCTTTAATTTCAATATTTCTAAGAGGTCGTTAATCATCCATGGACAAATGGCGTGATTGTAGTACGACGCGTACGTTCACGTGTCGACTGCCTTATCAAATTGCTTATCGACTCCAGAAAGTTTGCACATTCCTTTTCCATGTCATTATCATATATGCTCTCAAAGTCAACATCCTGAAGTAATCGGTTTGATTGAACATAATCCACATATTCAGAACGCTGCAATCGTGATGCACCGAACTTTGATAGGTATTTACATGGAATAAACATAAATGTTCGGTTATGATCAGTAACGCTTACGTCATAAACACCAGCACTCACGTCCCATTCGGCGTGACATAACATGTGATCAGTAGTGGATTCAGATTGGTCAGTGACACGAGTCGCAGTTTAAATGACATTTTTAAGGTTAAGTGACTCAAGTAAAAATAAATAATCAGATCTATCTTTCAGCAAATTATCATTGAAGTCACCGCAAGCAACAACTGGAACTTGAGAGGCTATCAGAGATGTCATCAGATATTCCATGGCACAGATAAATTCATTGACCGCTGAAGAAGGTGGGCGATAGACGATGCCCACTGTGATTCCACGCTTAATCTGAACAAATATCGTTTCGGCTGAGGGAGTCGATACAAAGTTTTTAGGAAGAATGTCAAAATCAATTTCATTTTTAATAAACAGCGCAACGCCTCCGCCTCGGTATGAACTCGGGCGAGGCATAGATGTCACAGTGTAACCAGGTAAAGTAGCTGTCTCGCCTTCTTTCAATCATGTTTCCGTTACGGCAATTACATCGTATGTGAATTTGTGTTAGATCAAATATACTAGTAGGTTATCCAAGTTCTTTCTAATGCTACGAAGATTGCAATGCAAAATTGAGAAATGATCTTGCTCTTGCCATGCCTTTTCAACTTGGGGGATAGTCGGAGCCATTGTAATTAATTAGGTAGTGCGTGGTTGAGGTCACTCAACAATATTTTAGATAACTTGAGCAAGGTCTTTAGCGCACGTGATATAGATTACGCGCGAGTTCTCTGTCTTCGTCATCAAAATTTTTCCCTGTGACAACCAAGTGTACTTTCATTTTTTTTCACGTTTAGTCTTCAGGGCGTATCCCAGAAGTACCTTGTTGGCAGGGCTTAGGTGCTTATTAATGTAAACTGGGTTGTTTTCGCCTTCAAAACCGAACACTGAAGTGTTAAGTCTCAACTGTTTGGCCGCCTTCAAGACATTCTCCCTTACAGTCCTTGTAGCAAATTTCACTACTATATTCTGTGTCTGCTCACGTCTTGAAGGTACGCGGTGGATGATATCAATGTCCGATTCTTTTACGTCTACTTTTACACAGCGACTTATTGTTTTCATTGTTGAAACTAGGTTTTCCGATGAGGTCATCGGGATTCTCTTGATTTCAAGGTTATTCCTTCGACTGTACTGTTCTAACGTAGTCAGTTCCTTTTTCACTTCGTTTAACTCCTTTGAGAGGCGGTCGTTATCTTTTTTTATCTCAGTATTCTCAGCCCTCACAGTGGTAAGTTCCTTCTTCACTGTTAGTAGCTCGGTGTTGAATTCCTCGAACCTCTTATTTATAAAATCCATTTTCTCCTTGACGGGTTCAATTTCCTGCTCAATTATTTTCTTCAGGTCCTTCTTTAGATCGTCATGGTTGTCACTAATTCCAGCACTTATATCAGCAAGAGTCCTTGCCAGTTCCTTCACAGTCGAAGGCTGTTTTTCGGACAGGTTCAAAATGATCACACTTCTTCACACTTATTCACAGAGTAGTCTAGGAGCCCAATTTTCAAAATTCAAAGTGGCCAAGGCCATAGAACGTACCTGCACGAAGCAAAGGAAGTGATTATGTACTGCTCGATGCTGCTGCTGCCTAGACTGCTGTGGAATGATGAGCTGTCTGCTGTGGGCAGCGGTTTTATAGCGTTATGGTGACGTCAGTAGTTCAAGCGGGGGGCATAACTTTCGATGGCCAGGTGAGGGGCGCACTTCACAGTTTCGGCACGTGTAGTCAAGTGGCAGCGAAGCCGGATGTCCCCGGCAATATCACGAGCGGGTACTGCCGTGGATTCGCAGTTGCTCGTCGGAGTGCTGCACGAAGCAAAGGAAGTGATTATGTACTGCCCGATGCTGCTGCCTAGACTGCTCTGGAATGATCAGACGTCCGCTGCGGGCAGCGGTTTTATAGCCTTATGGTGACGTCAGTAGTTCAAGCGGGGGGCATAACTTTCGATGGCCAGGTGAGGGGCGCACTTCACAGTTTCGGCACGTGTAGTCAAGTGGCAGCGAAGTCGGATGTCCCCGGCAATATCACGAGCGGGTACTGCCGTGGATTCGCAGCTGCTCGTCGGAGTGCTGCACGAACCAAAGGAAGTGATTATGTACTGCTTGATGCTGCTGCTGCGTAGACTGCTCGGAATGACTTCTTACGGACTTGCTGAAGAAGGATGTTTCATTCTCTTGGGGCGCTGCACAGGCTTCGGCGTTCTCCAATCTCATCGCGTTGCTCACAACACCACCTATTCTGGCCCATTTTGACATGTCTGCCCCAACAGAAGTTCGCACTGATGCCAGCGGCCATGGAATCAATGCTGTTTTGGTCCAGCATCAAAGCGGCTGCGCCCGCGTTATCGCATATGGCAGCCGTCTGCTCTCTGCGGCCGAGCGGAACTACTCTATCACTGAACGGGAATGCTTTGGTCTAGTTTGGGTGGTTGGCAAATTTCGGTCCTACTTACATGGTCGTTGTTTCACTGTCACAACTGATCACCACGCCCTCTGCTGGCTCTTGTCGTTAAAGGATCCCACTAGACGTCTTGGTCGCTGGGCACTACGGCTCCAAGAATATAACTACTCAATGTCTTACAAATTTGGCCGTTTACATCATGACGCTGACTGCGGGTCCCGCCATCCAGTGGACCCTCCTGAGACTTTAGACGAAGCGCCGCCACGTGTGCTCTCTCTCTCTGCTTTGAGCAACATCCGTGATGAACAGCGCCCAGACCCCGTCTTGCGTAACATCATTGAGAAGCTGAACCCTCCAATGCCCCATCCGTCTACTCGACTGTTTGTATTTAAAGAAGGCACCTTGTACCGCTACAAAGTCAACACAAATGGGCGCGAACTGCTCCTTGTGGTGCCTTCGCACCTACGTTCGAGTGTTATCGCCCAGCTCCATGACGCCCCCACCACCTCACCTTGGTCTCTCTCGGACTGACGACCGCGTGCAGCGTCGATTTTACTGGCCCAGGCTTTATCGCTCCATGCACCGCTACGTCGTCGCATGCGACCAATGCCAACGTCGAAAAAAAACCCCTATGAGTCCTGCCGGACTCCTCCAGCCACTTGATATTCCTTTTGACCCCTTCTTTTGAGTTGGTCTTGATCTCCTACGCCCGCTCCATTAGTCTACCTCCGGAAACAGATGGATAGCTGTCGCTATGGATCATACAACCCGGTACGCCATTACGCGGACTTTGCCAACCAGCTGTGCTACAGATGTTGCCAATTTTCTTCTGTATGATATCATCATCCATCATGGTGCTCCATGCCAACTCCCCACAGATCATGGACGCTATTTCCTCTCCCGAATTATTGACGACCTGCTTCGCTCTTGCGAAACCAGACATAAATTTACGACGGCCTACCATCCACAAACTTACCGAACGATTCGGACTTTAGCTGACATGCTCTCTACGTACGTCTCCTGTGACCACGAAGACTGGGACGTTGCATTTTCATTTGTCACATTTGCATACAATCCTCACACCTAGATATCGCTGGGTTTTCTTCATTCTACCTCTTATTTGGCCACGACCCAACTCTACCATTCGACACCATCTTTGCGACAGCTGTCAATTCGCCGACTGAATACACCCGTGACACTATCACCAGAGCTCACAAAGCACGAGAAGTCGCTTGGAAGCGCCTCTTAGCATCGCAAGAGCATCAGAAGCAACGTTACGACACACATCATCGTGACGCCTCCTTTGCCCGGGGTTCCCATGTGTTGTTGTGGACACCGACTCGGCATGTTGGTCTCTCTGAGAAGCTGCTTTCCTGGTACTCAATACCCTACCGTGTCTTGCGCCAGGTGACAGACGTTACCTACGAGATAGCCCCGATGAAGTCGTCATCTCAATGTGCACAGACATTGTTCATGTCTCCCTACTTCAGCGCTACCACTCTGCAGCATCATAGAAAGCACCGAGACGGTGCTTCTGCACCCGGGGGTCATGTTACGAGACTACATCACGCTGAAGAATCAAGACAGACATCGAGAAAGACGGCGTGATTCTGGGATGTGGGGCAAGCTCAGGCTTGCCATCTCGGCTTAGGCTTGGTGTCGTGTAGATATATCTCAGCTGTAACCTCGTTTCTCTGTGTACGCTCCCGTAACAATATATAAATATTCAGTTCAATGGATCTTCATGCACACTGGTCCAATATCAAACATCATCGGCACTGCTGTTTAGAATTTAGAGAAGTGGCCTACCTACGCAGAAAAAGATAATTTCGTCTTTACCCTGTATTATTTAGAGTGACAGCTGATAACGTTTCTTGCAAAGCCAATATTCAGAAACGCTGCACTGCTAAATACCAGCAAAATGTTTCGTCGCGAAATGCAGCGCTTTCGTTTTAGTAACATCATAGTTGCAGAAATTGGTGCTCTCACCACGCCTGAAGAAACATCTGACTTGTTCTTGTAACAAATGTTTGACCATGCACCATCGGCGAAGACTGTTATCGTGGGCACACCATCATTTTCTATATCACCACAATCTCTCGCCAGCCGTGCTTCTTCTGCACCGGCCTTTTTCATACTCTCCCGGGTGGCTTGGTTGATAACGTCTCCAACGCTGTCTTGTATTTTTGCCCATGTGTCCGATAACATTCCTGGAATATCCATGGATGCAAACAGTTCGTTGCCCCGCCGCGGTGGTCTAGTGGCTAAGGTACTCGGCTGCTGACCCGCAGGGCGCGGGTTCGAATCCCGGCTGCGGTGGCTGCATTTCCGATGGAGGCGGAAATGTTGTAGGCCCGTGTGCTCAGATTTGGGTGCACGTTAAAGAACCCCAGGTGGTCTAAATTTCCGGAGCCCTCCACTACGGCGTCTCTCATAATCATATAGTGGTTTTGGGACATTAAACCCCACATATCAATCAATCAAACAGTTCGTTGAGGTTAAAAAAAGCCACAGCCAAGGGACAATATTCCATACGCTGGCAGCTGTAATAATATCACCACAACCGCCAGAGCGTGGAGTGTTAGGAGGTGCGTGTTTGTGTGTTCTTATCTTTTCTTCGGCACATCCTGCATACAAGAGTCAAGGAGCTTCGAAGACCTTGCCTTTTTCAGACACACAATTCATATCCGCCAAAGTGCATTGGAAAGGAACATGGAGGGCGAACTTTTGCAGGCTGCTCTAGAGGTGCCGAATTTCAACACTACAGCATCCTTTAATGTAAGCCTCCCTTCTGGTATTCGGGTACGTTGAAGACGCCTCGCGTGGTCTCGCTGCACTCATCGGTCAAGATGACAAGTAACACTCTGATACTTCCGAGTCCACACTATAGAGGCTTCGTCGTCTGCACGACACTGGGCCATCTTAGGGCTGTGCTCGTTCTCTGTTGGCGGCAATAAATGAGAAGATATGACTGGACAAGTTCGCCGTCACAGGGAGGAGATGAATATAGAGTTTGCCTCTTTTTGGCATTCGCGATTGTTGTCGCTGGCCATTCACGTTTCCCGTACTTGAAGTTTTTGGCTAGTATTTTCCGCTGGCTTGATTCCTGCGGACAGAAAACAACGTCGGTAACTCGTGCTGCTGCCACACAGCACCATACGCACGAACAGGTTGCAAGATGAC
This sequence comes from Rhipicephalus microplus, assembly GCF_043290135.1. Classification (NCBI taxonomy): domain Eukaryota; kingdom Metazoa; phylum Arthropoda; class Arachnida; order Ixodida; family Ixodidae; genus Rhipicephalus; species Rhipicephalus microplus. The sequence continues at coordinate 491,147,698 of NC_134710.1, read as the reverse complement.
CACGACGTGGGACCCACGCCGACAGTGGCACTGCTGGGCCAGGTGCTGACACCTCAGCTGTCCTATTCAAGCTGCCTTGAAAACGAGTTGGTTTGTTCGCGCACTGCACGTGCCCTGAACGTGTCCTTGCGGTTGTGATGGCACGCGAGACGTTCATCCGCCTGATTGAGGGCTCCTTTCCTCCTTCCATTGTGGCAAAGAAGCAGCACATACTTAGCCTTGTGGGAGAAGGGAAATAATTTATAGCAGACGGGGTGGCATTCAAAACGCCGAAAAAAAGATGCCGAAATATTACAAGGCCAAATGTTAGAATTAACAAAAAAATGAAATGTCAAAAATAATAAATGAAAAAATTGAAATGCTGAGCAGTTGAAACGCCGAAACATCGAAACGCTGAAAATACCAGCACCTTGCTATAGTAGAAAATAATGTCTAGCCATGATTAAGCATCTGCTGGCCTGCGCGATTTTGCCCTCTTTTCTAATAGCCTTGAATTCCCTTCGCATATGGGTCAATCCTTCGAAAACAAGAAATATATATCCCCTTGTTCATTCAATTTCATACGGATAAATTGATTGCAATGCCTCACAGGAAACTTTGAACGTCTACAATGTCCCGATTGGGCAGCGCATCTGCCAAATCATCTTGAGCAATTGATGTTTTGTTACTTTTGCGAAGATTAATCGCCAAGAGAATAGGGTCACTAGAAAAGCGGGTGACAGTGACAAAACCTTTATGTTGCCAATATACTTCATCTTCCACAATATCAGAGCGATGACGTCTTCATTTTTCAGCATTTTAACATTTCGGTGTTTCGATTTTTCGGTATTTCAAATTTTCGGCATATTGAGTTTCCGCCATTTCAATTTGTCGTCGTTCTGACGTTCGGTCTTCTAATAATTTGGCGTCTTCATTTTCGGCGTTTTGATAGGGACGCTAGCCAACGACATCGCCCTGTTCTTGGCGAAGTACTTTTGCATAACGAAATGTTTGTGGTGGAACTGTGAACAAGGAAGAAAAACGAAAGCAAACAGGACAGGGAATTAGACTGGCTACATTTATCACATAAAATATATTTGCCATAAAATATCTTTGCTATAAATTCTTGTCGCCTCTGGCAGCTGCCGTGAATTTCCAGTGGCACTGCCAAAATAGACAAAATATATCACCGTACAACACAAACTCGACATCTTTGTACATGCCTTTCGATAGTGCATCCTCTAGGATACAGAATAACTGCCGCAGCCTAAATACGGGATTGTACGTACGTAGTCAACTAACATACATCATACTTATTTCCTTTATACAACGTTTTAAGCGGATAATAAGCTACGGAAGATACACAGGACGTAAATCATACTGTTTTACCTGCATTGCAGTGATTGTGATATATACGTGAAAAAAGTATAATGCACGAAAACACAATTAAAAGTTTTTCATTCGTAGAAAACAGCCAGACAAATTTTAAAATAAGTTTATTAATTTATTCTGTCATCTAGTTAACCGTTTTTATATTTGGATCGCGATGACAGTGAAAGCTGTAAAATTCTAGCCCAGACTATACTCCTTGGCTTCACCTGTTCGTTTACATTAAAATAGCGTTTTAGGTAGACATATATTATACTTGGAAGCAGGGAAAACTTTGGCATCTACTATTATGACCAAGTGTTTCATTTACCATCGCCATCAGCGATTCTATTGACAATTTGAAATGTGTAAGTTGACTCCGCGCCACACTGCATATAGTTTACTTTTAGTGAAAAAAAGGAAGTCGAGTGCACTGTAGTGATTTCTCGGGCATGTATCACCCAGTAACTTGATTGATCAGCACATTTGTAAACAGTAATGAACGCTGATGTGTTCGGTGCCTTGTACAGATAGTCATGCATTTTCGCTGCACACTGAACCCTGACCACGCGCACACTGCCAGTTCAGCGTACTTTAGAAAGCCGCGCCAGCCATCTGCCATCTATTCGAGTGTAAACAAAATTTTCGCTGATGAAATCAACCACTTCGTGTTTACAATACTTCTCTGGCAGTTCAAGAACAAGTACCAGCCCCCCGTAGGGGTTCAATTCACAGAATGAAAGGTGTTCCGAGATGTGACCTCGTTCACCATGCATTCTGCATACCAAATATGAAGCCGCTGATCTTTGTCCGCATAGCCCAAGAGAGAAAATATAACCTTATTGCAAATTGTTTAAAGGGCCGCTGAAATTGTGCCACAGCCTCTCATAATAAGCAGCAGACAGCTGTCAAGGCACATAATTGGCATTGTTGAAGCTGCAGGTGCGGTGTGACAAAAGCGAGAAGTTTGAGGATCACTCGGCCGTGAATAGTTTTGACCACGCAGTATCAAACGCCACGGTTCAGGCAGGAAAACTTGGAATGTTTTCAGGCAAAGTGGTCATCGCGTCATCAAGTAGTCCCAGGCAAGTTTTCAGCAGCGCTACTTTCACACGTGGAGTAAAACTTCAGTTACCTGGTGAGATTTAAACACCTAGAGCATGCTCCAACTTGCCACCTTTTTATGATGTGTAAGCGCTGCCATCTATGAACACAAAAAGTTTAAATATGAGTTGCTTTGAAGCTGGCGAGCCCTCCTAATAGGCATCGAACCACTTCCAAAAGAAAGAAGACACAGCAGAAACAAAAAGCGCGTGCCGTATTTTGATTGCTTCTGTCTCAATTCTTTCTTCTGGCCTTGGCTAGGCGTCTAGTTTATCCAGAGTAACTGAGCCGATTTAGCGAAGCTTAGGTGTGCTCAGAAAGCTGCATGCTGCAAAAAACAGTTAAACTATCTTGTCAAAAACATGCCTTATCAGAAGGCGTGAATAGAGGTGGCAGAAAGATGTAGCTAGTCTGAACTCCTCCAGGCCGAAATTTTTATTCATGCTTTAACTTTGCAGGGTACACTGAAAAATCAAGCGCTTTCACAGCGAACACCACTTACCAAGGATGGCGTGCACCCCCCTCCCCCTCAAAAAAGAATCCTGAATAGTCTTGCTACAGTATACTAGAAGGGGGCAGTGGGATAACTCTCCGGCAGAGGCCGCATTGTGATGGGGTGAAGTTCAGACTGGCACGGTGGATGGACGTGTTTTTGAGCGCTCCCGATCGACTGCGCACATGAGTGGTTTTGCATGTTTTGAGCTTGCCTTTATAATTAGGAAGGCAGCAGTTAAAAACTTTGTAGCACTCATTACAATGTACGTCTTTTTCGGGGGTCTGTCACCTGGTATTTACAAGTTTGTGCGTGTGTTTTTTCTTTGCGTTTTTTTTCTCTTTCCAACGCGTGGGGGAGGTGCGCGTATTTTAAACACGCAAATTTTTGTAGTAGAGCTTAGCCATTCTCTTTGTCGTAGGGCAGAGATCGTGTTTTGTAATCATCGAGTGGGAAAAGTCATAAGGAAAGACATGGTTAAAGAGCTGTAGTGTTCAGGACGCAGGGTGAGTTTGAAAACGAACCCAAGTGCAGAAGCGAGTGGAGAGGAGGCTGACGCCAAGTGTAGGCAATATGAGGTGGTTGCCCAGGCAATGACGGTTGCCCAGATTTAACTTCTGATGAGAATTACCGAGCTGGAGACTGCGTTGGTGACGGAGCAAGAGAAAACGAGGACTATGGGAGAAAAGCTGAAGTCCGCCGAGCAAGCACTTGCGAAAGTGAACAATGGAGCGGCCGACACAGAGAACAGTAGTGCACCGGACACCAGAACAGCGGAAAAGAAAGAGAGAGCAAGTTTGGAACAAACAGGTTCAGCCAGTTCAATTGTCGAAAGACCCAGCTTCAGCGAAGTAAAGGTGGGGCTTGGAGGGGACAAAACAGCCGGCGTCACAGACGCGAGTAACCCCCACGTGCAGGACGCTCAAGCTGAAAAGTCACAGCATGTGATAATCGCCAGGGGCTCGAAAATAGATCGATGCGCAGAAGCAATCAAATAGAGGGTAAGAGGTGACAAGAGGTTTGCTGTTGGGACGTTCCCAGGACGCAAGCTGGAAGCAGTCATGAGGCGGGCGAACGCGAAACTCAGAACTACAGCTGATGGACGAAACCTCGTGAAAATTTCTGGCGGTTTAAACGATGTCTTAAATGAAGATACGGCCGAAATAGCGACCACACTGGCAAAATGGGTTGATGACATGCGCGCCACTTCTCCTCAGGTACAGACATGCACGATACCGGAGGTACTGGTGCGTGCCGGCAACCTGCAAAGAGCGGTCGTCAACGCAAACCAAGAGATATGGCGGATGAGTCGAGGGAAAGGCTTTGAGGTGGTGGAAATAAACAGAGAGTTGCATAGGCGGGGTGGTTTTCAACGAAACAGAATTCACTTCGACTGGTGGCTAGGTCATGAGGTGGGTTGGTGACCAGCAGGACGCGCAGTAGCTTTTTTGGGGGGCAAGCGGGCCCTTCGGGGTGCAGGATCGCTAGTAACGAGGAGAGCAACCAGGGAGACTCTTTGACAGGTGGTATGAACACATACGATTCTAAAGTAGCCACTTTATCTAAGATAGGTAGAATCCGGGACAGAAATAGACGTAGCCACGAGGACCGGGCCAATTCAGACATAGGGTATATTAACATGCAGGGTGGCAGGAACAGGCTGAAGTGGAAAGAAATAGAAGAACAGCTAATGAAGGAGGGGCCGACGGTGTACGGGTTTGTAGAAACACATCTTAAGGGCATGGAACAGCCTCCTAACAATCTGGACTACGCGTGGCAATATTGTAATAGAACAGAAGCCAGCAGAAAGGGAGGTGGTACTGTGGCATCCATTCATAAAAGTACAGACTGGCAAAGGGTCAAGCAGAAGTGCAAGGAACTTTTATGGCTAAAAGGGAAAGTGGCAGGACAAAAGACACTCCTTGGTATGGTGTACTTGTGGACAGGAGCAAAAGGCCAGAGAGGATAACCAGGCAACAGTAGAGTGTATATCAATGGACACTGAGTAATTAGGAAGAGAATGCGAGATAATTATACTGGGAGATATGAATGCGCACATAGAAGAGATAGATTGGTATACCAACCCAACAGGCAAAATGATCATAGATATGTGTGAAAAGCATGATTTGATCATTTGCAACTGTACCGAGGAGTGTGCAGGGCAAATAACATGAAAGTTACGAAGGCTGCTGTCGACGATAGATTACGCACTGATGTCACATAGTATGTATGATAGGCTCAGAGGAATGCACCTAGATGAATGTGGCTCCAGAAGTCTGGATAGTGATCACAAACGTATCAAGCTAAGTTTTGAAGAGCAGTGAAAGTGGGAAGGAGACAAGATGAGCAACTACAGAAAAATTTTATTCACAAAGGCAAATAGAAATAGCTACTATACAAATTCAGAAAGTAATCACTGAGGATAATAAAACAGTGTGGACATGCACGAATGTAATTAGACTTTTTGAGCTAGAGCTTGCACGTGAAAAGTCAACCCGGAAAAAAACACACAAACTTAAGTGTTGGTGGGATGAAGAAGCTAAGAGAGCCATAGCAAAACGTCAGGAAGCCTTCAGAGAACACAGACATGCTAAGCAGTGGGGTAAACCGACAGATGGTGTTGAAAGAGAATTGAAAATCTTTCTAAGTTGTAGAAGGGAAGCATCCTTTCTGATCAATGAAAAGATTAGAAGAAAGGGGTTCAGTGGCTGGCAGAAGTACATAAAAAGGATAAAAAGGCAGCTGCGAAATTCTGTAACCGCCTAAACATTTTAAAAATGAGACGAGCCAAGCGCAGATGTTTATAACTACAGCTCAAGATGCTAGGCAAGAAGGGGATGAAGCTATTGATTATATAAGAACAATGATGACAGAAAAACTTCAACAAAGAAGTGCCTTATGCACCACAATAGACAAGGATGAATGTAGTGGCGCAAAGGCTCCATTTTCACAACGAGAGTGAGAAAGGGCAGAGCAGAGGGGAAGAGGCTCAGTTGGCATTCAATTTATGCTGATAAAGACATTGGGTCCAAAGTCTAAGCAGACATTCAGAGAGGCAATGAACAAAATAATCACTGATGGCGAACTCCCCGATGGGTGAAAACTTAGCAGGATGCGCATGATCTATAAAGGAAAGGCGGACAAAGCTGACATAGCCGACTATTGTCGCTAGGAAAGACTGCAGGCATGGATAGAGGAGAAGCGGGTGCTAGGGGAACTGCGAAGTGGGTTTCGGAAACACAGGAGGTTGGAAGGCAATCTGTTCTCACTGACGCAGTGCATCGAATAGCAGAAAAGGAACACAGGGCCCTGTGGCTAGCATTTTCGGATATCAAGGAAGCGTACAATAGCATGGTTCAAGAGGGCTTGTGAGGAATACTGGACGCACTAGGTGTTGAAGATGGAGTCACTAATATTTTAAAAGATATCTATGAAGGTAACAAGTCAGTTGTAAAGTGAAAAAAGCAGGTATTCAAGCTCGCAGAGGTAAAACGGGTGCTTAGGCAGGGATGTCCTCTGTCACCCTTGTTAGTCATGATGTACCTACGACGCTTAGAAGCCAATTCAGAGAGAAGTGAACGTGGATTCAACCTCTCTTTCGTTAAAGAAATCTCTATGAACAGGCACTACCAGCATTGATGTACGCAGGTGATATCGTGCTAAGGTCGATAACAAGGAAGATTTGCAGAGATTGATGGACATCTGTAGTAATGAGGGAGATATGTTAGATTTCAGATTCAGTTAGTGAAAATCAGCAGTCATTTATTTTGATGATAATGAAGGTAGTGAGCTAAGAATGCAGGAGGTCACGCTAGAGCTAACAGATAAATACAAATGTCTGGCATATGGCTAAGCAATGGGACCAAGTACCTAAGGGAACACAAAATATACGTGACGACTAAAGCTAACAGGAATGCAGCAGTGACGAAAAACAGGGTACGGTGGAATTACAATAGATATGAGTTTGTGAGAGGAATATGGAAAGGGGTCGTGTTTCCTGGTCTGACGTTTGGTAATGTGATCTTGTGCATGAGATGAGAAGTTCAAGCAAGATTATAAATTAAGCAACGTGGAATAGGTAGGCTTGCTTTAGGAGCTCATGGGAATACACCAAATCAGGGAGTACTAAGTGATATGGGATAGCAATCATTTGAGGGCAGGGAAGTTAGCAGCAAGAAAAAACTTGAGCAGCGATTGAGAGAAATGGGGGAGGTGCGTTGGGCTATGAAGGTATTCAGCTACTTGTACATGAACAATGTCGATACAAATCGGACAAAGCGAACCAGAAAGTTGACCAGTAAATACTTAGAAAACGGCAGGGGCGAAACCAAAAAGAATTATCGGTTAAGAAGGTGAAGGAAACAGAGACCGATATGTGGAGAATTGGCATGATTAAGAATTCCGCACTAGAGATATATCGAGCTTTTAAGCAGGAAATAGCCAAGGAAAGGATCTATGACAATACTCGAAGTAGATCTGTACTGTTTGAGGCCAGGATGGGAGTATTGCGAACCAAGACATATCGGGCCAAGTACGAAGGAGTAGACATGGTTTGCAGATCGTGTGGAGAGGAGGAGGAAACTGCCGGACACTTGATAATGTTCTGTAAAGGCTTCACTCTATAGTTCAGGATGATGGCGCAGAGTTTTCCAGAGCACTTGGGTTTAGGGACAGGGAGAGCAAATAGACTTTAAGCATGTAGAAATAACTACAAGGAGGTTATCTGATTGGGGGCTAAAGTCAAGGCATGAGTGAAAATTAAACCGTTCACTGCAAAGTACGAGTCCTCAACCTCACTATTTAAAGGGAAAAAATCTAGGTTTGGTTCACATAGTAATACGCCTTGGTGGCGTTTGCCACCGCCCCATCTATAGGGTACAGCCATGTCAATTCATCCAATGGAACTTTCCAGGTAAAACCTCTTGATCTTGGGCAAGTACCGCCATTGACTGTACTCGCCACCGCGCGCTCGACCTCCTCTCTCCCTCTTCACCCCTTTCGCGTGCTCCCTGTCTCCGAAACTTTTTCAGCACGATGACTGGTCTCCTTCGAGGTTGCCCTTGGAGACACGTGAACCTTGCGGTTTGCTTGTGTTTTTCTTTTTCGCTCGCACCATTTTTCGTTGACGCTCTGCGTAACAAACGTAGTGCCCGCTTTGTTTTCTGTGCTTTGTGCGGGCGCTAAGACGTGCTGTTGCGCCTATGACTGCAACAACCGCTGTGAAATTGGTTACGCCTTTTTTTATTACCCCAAGATAAACGTGATGGCTTGCGCAAGCAGCAGTGGCTGCACAACATCGGCCGAAAAAACTTCATTCCGACAAAGAACTGTGTACTTTGACGCTTTTCTTTAAGCTCGTATCAAAGCATCACCGAATGCTGCATTTGAAATATTGTTTCGGCCTGCTCATCAATATACGTGCTTTTAGGGGCGAAGCCCGTTACGCCGTGGGTCGTATGTCCCATGTCGTTGTTGTCATTGTAGTAGCCAGTTCGCATTGCAGTGGATGTCTATAAAAATGGTCTCACAGCATATCCACGGAGTGAATGATGAGTGGGACAAAGCGTCGATCAGTCTATCCATGCTTCCGTGCATCCGTGTGTGCTTTCATCTGTCCATGCGTCTGTGCGTCCGTCTGTCCACACGCTTTGCCACACTCGTTATCATTCACCTCGTGGATAAGCTGCGATTTTTTTCTGCTATTCGTGCGTTGCTTCAAAGTGGAGTTGTCATCAATATGCTTGATTAATTTCTTAGAAACAATAAGAAAGGTGAATCTTTAGACGTTTTCATACAAGATTATCTCAAGAAAAGTTGCTCTAAAGGTAGCTTGTTGCCTTCAGCCAGCCACTGCTAGGAATATCCGCCGTAAACATGACCGATTCTTGGCACCCATATTTGCACGAACTAATGGTTACAAGTACAGTTATTTTCTCAGAACAGCTGATAAATGCAATTCACTGCCTCATGAAATTTTTTCGGCTGACAATTTCGCTATGTCGCTGTAACATTATCTACTTGGTGATTTGAGTGTTCAAAGGTGTTAGACATTTTCTTGCTGTTTCACAGACATGTGACTTCTGTTATCTTAAGGATACATGACTTTTTTTTACTGTTACGAATCACTTGATGTGCCTTATGCCCCTCTCCTGCCTGAAAAAAAAATGGTGGTCTGCAGTAGTTTTGATTGATTGATTGATTTGTGGGGTTTAACATCCCAAAACCACCATATGATTATGAGAGACGCCGTAGTGGAGGGCTCCGGAAATTTCGACCACCTGGGGTTCTTTAACGTGGTCTGCAGTAGTTCTAAATAAATAAATAAAATAAATAAAAATATTGAGCTTATACTTCATCTCCTCGCACGCACCTCAGCAATCGTAGAAAATGCACAACTGTAGTCTGCTTTCGCTGTGAACAATTACGTGGAATGGCACAGCTTCTCGATATCGCTTTTAGTGACTGTTAAGATTTGTTCACTACAACTTTTGTTGGAGAAAACGAATGAATGGATGAATATAGATCACACTAATTAGCACTCGTTTTCATAAGTGTAAATATTTTGTTATTTGCTTTTTTGAGGGGGGAGAAATAACCCACAAAAATCATGAAAGATATGCGGTCCGTCAAAAGAAATAAAGAAATACAGAGGTGCAACGAAAAAAAGCTATGGCATGGTGAGAGCGAGTTAGTCATTTTTTAGGAGACCATGGCCGCAATTTTTTGGTCACCCCTGCATTAGCATGTCTTCCAACCTCCCAATAAAAAAACTATAATATCTTTTATACCAGTGTCACATGGGAACTGCTGACCGGGATCAGTCAGTCCGGGTAGACTTTTTTTGGTCGCTGTTGACGTGCAGATGTGTACATTCCTAGTGTAGAGCTTCTCTTCTCACAAGTAGTCTGATCACAAGTTTTTTAAATGAAAACGTGAAAACACAATTCTAGTTCATTGATTTCTTATGTTCCTGTTATTGTGGTAGACGAGTCACTGTTGGTGATACTTAATTGTATTGACATTGCTTGAAGGCCTTCTTCAGTTTGGAGACCACTGCGCAAATCTATTTTCACGCCGAGAAGATGAACACATATGGCTAAACGATCCACCGTCCGCGAAGTCATTGCAATATATGACGCTGTAAGTACCGGGTGCACAAGCACGAAAACAAAATTCCGAACACAGACAGACATGCCATAAGCGGAACTACATAGATGCAAACGTACAGCATGTTACCATATGGCAGAAAAGCATCCGCACCGTAGAACTCCACATATCAACGTTAATTAAATTAGCATGCCCCAATTACACGACCTTTGCAAGAAGTCTATCCTATATTAAACGGTTGCCTCAGTGTTTTTGATTTTAGTATCACGAGTTTAAAAAAATTCAGCAATACTGTGGCGCTCAAGCTGCCGCAAATAAACCGCTGAATTGAATTCCGCGGCACACCTGCGGGAGCATCGGCGAAAAATCGCGCCGTGCGCCGCGCTTACGGCAAGCGGGCGAGGAGAATCGAGGAGTAAACGCGTGTGTGGAGGAGAGTGTCGTTACTTTCCCAAGATCAAGGGGCTTTAGGGGGAGGTATGTAGAGTGCACGGAGGAAGGAAAGATTGGAGAAGGCATGTCCAGGTGGTGCGCTACGTGAAAAGTGTGGAGAAAATGACATCATAGCGGCCATATTCACTGGGTACAATGGCGGCGTTGCTGTGGTTAAGTGTTGTGCAGTGTAGCTGGTCTAGCAGTGAGCGGCTGATGACGGCATTATTATGAGGATAAATGACGGCAAAAGCTTTACCAGGATAAATGATAAACGCATGTGCAGATAAAACCAACCTACAAGTTTCACAACAGAAAAAAAAGGTCACAGCTTTCCCGCAAAGGCGCAGCAATGAATGCAATAGCAACAAATATAAAGGTCACGCACAGAATGGGAAGCAAATCGAGACGTGCCCCGCGTGTCTCACGCACAAATGATGCACGAAACGCACTCAGGTGTATGAATTCACGCGAATGAGTGTCTCATTTGCTACTACAATAATTGCAATGACCTTTGTGCACCTGCTAACTACAGCAGAATTGCTTAAAGTAAAGCCCGGGGCCAGCCAAGGCGTTCGATCCTACCCACCACGCCAACGCGAGATAAGGGCGCCCGAGGGAGCATCGCTTCCCTACTCTTAGCTGAGCAAAGTACGTGTAGGAGATTAGAGTGGGTGCCGCCACGCGATGTGGCCATCAAGGATGTTATGGGTGGCGACACGCGCTCATCTCGCCATCTTGCTAGTAATACTGAAAACACTATTGCCCCCGATATGCTTGTGAGCAGCGGTAAGTAGTAGATATAAATAGCTTGCTGTTTCGACGGTGAAGGCGTGCTCCGGGGTGGCTCAGAGAATAACGCCTCTCTTTCGCGATGCAGAGGTTCGATTACAGGAGCCAGAGTGTCTTTTCTGAATTTTTTCTTTCGTGCGATATCATATATATATATATATATATATATATATATATATATATATATATATATATATATATATATATATATATATATACACGGTGCATGACACCGACGGCAAAATCCAGCTGAGAGTGCCCATATAATTGCTGTCGCAATAAAAGGTTTGCGACAGCAAGGTCCAACACAAAGATTCGTTGCTGCCAGCTGAGCGCGCAAACGACCGGTCGGAGGCGGCAGTGTGATAAAGTAGCCGAGTGTCAAGCAGCGTCATTCGAGTTTCCACGGATCCCACACAGCACAAGCATGATGTAAGACAGATCGAATGTTAATCATATATAGTTGATTCTTGGCCTCAAGTGGTAACTTGCGTTTCTGCGCAGGAGACCTAACACACGTTCTCCTTTACTTGTGACGTGATTGATGTGTGATGGCTCCAGGAAAGGTCCGGTGTAAAATATACACCGAGATGCTTGTGCTCATGAACTGTTAGCTGCCTGGTTGAATTTACAGTGTAAAATGAGTCATGTTGTGCCCTTTTCCTAGTGAAACACATATGCACTGTTTATTTTTGCATTATTGAACATACGCCACTGTGCACACCATTCAGAAACTCTGTCAAGATTAGTGTAACCAAGGAAGCTATGTATAAGCCTGTACAAAACACAGTTATCGGCAAATAATCTGATATGTGATTAAATGCCGTGACAAATGTCATTCATGTAGATGAGGAACAATAGCGGACCCAAGACTGGCCCTTGAGGTACCCCGGAGGACACATCAACTTCCCGGGATGACTTACTATTGAGAAGAACTTTTTGCCTCCTTAAAATCAAATACTCGCTTATACAGTTCACAACCATATCGTTCACTTTATAGTTTGTTTAGCGTTTCAATCAATAAACAGTGGCGTACGACGTCAAATGCTTCTTTTAAAATCTATAGGAACTGTTCCGGTGTCCAGCAGTAAACACGAAGCCTTGACGCAACAATGAAGAACGTTTATTTTGTGGCAGCGTGCCGGTATATATCGTGGGGCAGCTGCATTATCACAGCCAAGCGGTACAGAACAGTGATAAGCAAAAGGCAGATACAAAACGGCGCATGCGCAGGCAGCTAACACGATACATCTCCCTCCGTATGACAGCTAGAGCTTTGACATCAAGATACAAGTGACTTGGTTGAAGTTCTCGTCGTAACCAAGGCGGCTGGGTTTTCGCCTTTGCCGGGCGGACTTCCTTGGTTGGTGTTCTAGCGTTGGAGTTGACGTCGTCGACTCCAGCGAACTTCCTGTTGACGCAGGTTGTACCACTGACGGCGACTATGAATTTTCCGGGAACATGTCTTCGTCGGTGGATGAGTCCTCTGCTTCGTCCCTCTGGAAAGATTCACGTGTGGCGAGAAGGTGTTGCTGATTTCGTCGAAGCACCCGACTGTCTTCTGTGAAGACGCGATAACACCTTGGCGCCACCTTATCCAAAACACGAGCCTGGCGATCCCATGTATCCCCACGAACTCTTACGACTGCATCTTTCTTGAGTTCTGGCAGGGGTTTCCCTCTCGATGACTTCGGTTGGCGTGACTGACGCCTGAAGTCCTGGCGTCCAGAGCACGGTCTGAATTTGGGCAGCCAATTGCGCAATTTCCTGCCCAGCAGCAATTCTCCTGGAGATCGGCCTTCGTCCGGTGGCGTCGAGCAATAGCTGAGTAGACCAAGCCAGAAGTCCTCCTTCCTTTCACCAGTCTTCTTCATGATCCTTTCAACAATTTGAACTCCTTTTTCTGCAAGCCCGTTTGACCGCGGGAATCTTGGACTGGAAGTCACGTGCGTGAAGTCATATCTGGAGGCAAACAAAGAGAATTCATGGGATGCGAAAAGGGGGCCGTTATCAGTGCAGACTTCTAAGGGAATTCCATATCTAGAAAAGATTGAGCTAAGTTTATTTATGACCGTGCCCGTCGTTGTGTCCGGCAGCTTTTCGACTTCAGGAAAGTTTGAAAACGCATCTAACACGCACAGGTAGGAGCTCCCGGCGTTCATAAAGATGTCAACGTCAATTCTGTACCAGGCATGCTCTGGGGTTGGCCTGAGCACTACCGGTTCACTTTGTTGCCTGTATGCGTATTTTTGGCAAACAGCGCCGTTTTTCACTAGATTTCCGATGTCTCCGTTCAGGCCGGGCCACAATACCAGTCGACGGGCCCTTGCTTTGCACTTATTTATGCCTAAATGACCTTCATGAATGCGACCCAGTATTTCAGCTCTCATAACCTTAGGAATGATGACCTTCGTTCCCTTCAGGACAATCCCTTGAACTTCGGTCAACTCTGAGCTGAATGGCTTCAAGCAGCTTTGTAGTTCTTCGCCGTTTCTCATGCAGCGCTGCACAGTTCGTAAATCTGGGTCAGCATCTGTTGCTTCAGCTAGACGAGCAAACGTTTTCTTGCTTACCAGGTCTGAAGACACGCTCACTGCATGAACGTCAACATCCTCTGTGAAGTCATCCATAGTTCCCGGTGCCACTGGCGATGATCTAGATAACACATCAGCCAGGAACATTTGTTTACCTGGGACAAAGTGAAGAACATAATCGAATCTGAGCAAACGCAGAAAAACCACTGAAGTCGTGGTGGCATGTCACCAATGGCCTTCGAAGCAATTGCTATCAGCGGTCTGTGGTCCGTCTCAATGACGAATTGGCGGCCGTATACGAAGTGATAAAACTACTCGCTCCCAAAAGTGATTGCCATTGCCTCTTTTTCGATTTGTGCGTATCGTTGCTCAGTCTCGGTCATTGTGCGGGACGCGTAGGCTATCGGCCGCCAATTGTCGTCATAACGCTGAAGGAGAGCCGCACCGATGCCGTTTTTCGAAGCATCTGCGACGACCTTTGTTTCCCTAGGAGGATCGAAAATGGCTAGCAACGGTGCAATTCTCAGTAAAGCGCAAACAGATTTCCATTCGCGGGCATGGTTCTCAGACCATTCGAAGGTGGTGTCTTTCTTAAGGAGGCTTCGCAGGAGCGTCGTTCTTTGCGCCAGATGCGGTATGTATTTACCAAAATAGTTGACCACCCCTTGCAGTCTGTGGACGCCGCCTTTGTCAACTGGTGACGGCATCTCGCTTAATGGTGTTGTCATTGCGGGGTTAGGACTGATCCCGTCTTGGCTTATCAAGTCGCCCAAGAAGTCGATTTCGGTGACCCCGAATTTGCACTTAGCAGCATTGAGCGTTAGGCCGGCGCTCTTGGCCAACTCCAAGGCTGTGCGGAGGCGGGCGTCGTGCTCTTCCCTCGTGCTACCCCATATCAATATATCGTCGATATATATTCGCACTCCTGTGACCTGGTCGAATATTTCATTCATGGTTTTTTGAGAAACCTCAGGTGCCGAAGCTATACCAAAAGGCAGCCTTAGGAAACGGTAGCGCCCAAATGGCGTGCCAATCGTGCACACCTTCGAAGTAGCCTTATCTAGAGGAATCGGATGAAATCCAGATTGCGCGTCGAGGCGAGAGAAAAACTTGGCGCCGGCCAGCTCAGCCTCAATGTCCTCTCTTTTTGGCATTTGATAGTGCTCTCTTTTTAAGCACTCATTGATGCGCCTGGGGTCGATGCAGACACGCAGTTTACCATCCTTTTTTTCTCGCGGCGACAAAGGGGCTCACCCAATCCGTCGGTTCGCTGACTTTGACCACAATGCCTTCATGCTCCATGCGGTCCAGTTCCTCTCGCAAGGGCTGGAGCAGCGCCTGGAGCACTCGTCGTACCGGTTGGACCACCGGGGTTGCATCCCCCCGCAGAACCATGTGGTACTGGCGTTTTAGACAGCCGATGCCCTGAAACAACTCGGGAAATTCTGTCATCGCTTGGATGGTGCTGCTTGTATTCACTACGTCGAAAATACGAGAGACCAGTCCTAAAGCTTCACTCGCCGACAGCCCCAGGATGGCCTGGGTGCTCTTCTTAACAATGAAGAAGTCGAAGTAACCGGTGTGGCTGTTCGCGACAACTTGTAGCGTAGTAACACCGATATGCTTGATAGCGTCGCCACTGTATGAGCGCAGAACAGAGGAGCTTTCCCGTAACCTGGACTTCGATTTTAGGCTTTGGAACACAGACTGAGGCAACAAGTTGGCTTGTGAGCCTGTGTCAACCTTAAGAGACACTTGTTTGGAAGCCACTGTTGCATTGATCAGCCAATCAGCTTTGCTGCCAACGTTGACATCGAGGATGTCAAAGTCATCTTGCTCGTCGCGTACTTCACTGACTTGAGGCTCTTTCTTGCAGCAGGAAACAAAGTGGTTAGCGCCCCGGCACAGAAAACAAGTTTTGCCAAAGGCTGGGCATTTTCCACGCTCGTGGGAACGATGGCACCGGGAACACCTGAATTGTCAGCGTGCCTTAACATGTGCAATTGCTTTCTCGGGTTCCACCCTACATTCCTCGGCACATTCGGAATATTGTTCACACGCTGCACATTTGGCCTGCCGGTGCATCCTGATCGGCGCTACTTCCTTCACTGTACCAGCCCAGGCATTACTTTGCTCAGCGCATACTTCGTTGGCCTTACAAATGTCTTTCGCTTTTTGTAGCGTGAGATCTTTAACTTTGAGCATTTTCTCGCGCAATTTCGGATTAACTGTTCCAAAAACAATCTGGTCCCTGACCATGGAGTCACTAAAGGTGCCGAAATTGCAGCTTCGTGCAAGCCGCCTTAAGTCCCGGGCGAAATGCTCAAAGGGCTCCCCCTCTGCTTGCGTTCTTGAGCGGAAAACATAACGCTCGTATACTTCGTTCTGCTGCTGTTGACAGTACGCCTCAAACTTGCTCGTAACAGTTGCGTAATCTTCCTTGCTTTCCTTCTCAAAGAAGGCAAAGTTGTTGAATTCCTCTAGGGCGTCCTCTCCGGTAACGCTGAGCAGGAGTGCTGTCTTGGCTGCCTCCGACCTCGGTTCTTTCGACAGCTCCGTGGCCTGCAGGAACAGCTCGAACCTCTGCTTTAAAAGGCTCCAGTTCTTTGCTGTACTTCCTGAGAGCACCAATGGCTGCGGTGGCTTCAGTAGTTTCACATGTTCTGTCTGCCTGTTGTCACTGCTTTGGCGAACGCGATCTCACTTCTGACACCATGTTCCGGTGTCCAGCAGTAAACACGCAGCCTTGACGCAACAATGAAGAACGTTTGTTTTGTGGCAGCGATCAGGTATATATCGTGGGGCAGCTGCATTATCACAGCCAAGCGGTACAGAACAGTGATAAGCAAAAGGCAGATACAAAACGGCGCATGCGCAGGCAGCTAACACGATACAGGAACAAGCAGTCAACAAAGCAGATAATAGGTCGTGTGTCCTTTCAAGTAACTGTGTTGGGCAGGAAAAAAGAATACGGAAGCTACGCTGCTGAGGATTAAGTAAAGAATACGGGTTCATATGAGTGATTATATTGGTAGACAGAACATGTTCAAGTATTTTGCATGCAACTTTTGTGAGTGAAATCGGCCTTTAATTTAAAACACTGCTTCGCAGTTCACTCTTGTGAACGGGCACTACGTTGGCAACTTTCCAGTCATCGGGTAATAAAGATTGTTTTAAAGACTTACTTTAAATGACGCACAGATATTTAGATACTTCGCGCGGGCACAAAGAAAGCAATGCAGGTGACTAATAATCAGGCCCTTCGGCTTTAGAGGTAGTCATGGATTCAATGAAAGCCTGTATTCCATGTTGGCCAATCATAATATCGCTCATTTTTTCCGCCACCACCTCAGTGAATGTGCGAAAGTATCAGTGATGTTAACCCGAGGGGTATACACAAAACTAAAAAGATGAGATAAAGCACTCAGCTTTATCTACATCATTATAGATAGTGGTGTCGTTTTCATCAAGAGCTGGAATCAATAAGGAGTCTTTGCTCTTTGGCTTAATTTCCACAGTTCCTTAGGGCGCTTCCTTATGCACAGGTGAAATGTATGAAAGAATTTATCTTCAGCTCTTTTCAGAGCTGCTTTCATATCAACTGTTTTCTGCAAAAGATTATCTCTCATATTCGAAGAAGAGTTTTTTCTTATAAGCAGAGTAAACTCGCGCACATTGCCTGGTCCGGCGTTTAACGTCACGTGAACACCATGGTTTGCTTTTGCTGCGTCTGGTAGTTAGAAACCATGAAGGCGAATGCTTTTTACGCAGTTCCAGCATTTTACCTTCAAATGTTTACCACAACTCTTCAACAATCATAAATACCGCCTGCGTTTCAAATGTGTCATAAAAATAGTTTTAAGCGAGGGCTATATCAGACATACATGCTTTCTCATAGCTGGAAATTTGACGGGTTTCACCGTTCGGAATTTTGTCGTGTTGCAAATTCATATCACATGGGACAGCGTCATGATCACTTACGCCCGGCAGCACTAGTGTG
Source organism: Rhipicephalus microplus (assembly GCF_043290135.1). NCBI lineage: Eukaryota > Metazoa > Arthropoda > Arachnida > Ixodida > Ixodidae > Rhipicephalus > Rhipicephalus microplus. The sequence continues at coordinate 491,129,889 of NC_134710.1, read as the reverse complement.
GATCGCGCTGACTCAGGCGCAGTGGTAAAAAGCAAGTCTAAAACAGTTGTTCTTTTGTGGGCTCTAGAAGAAGCTGTGCTAATCCAAAACGGCTACATAACCTTAGAAGTTCTTTGCTTGACTGGCTGCAAGCACTACAAATGGGATTTGCCTGTGACAAATTGATGTCTGGAAGATTGAAATCTCCACCAATAAATAAGCAATCACTGTCCACTTTTTCAATTGCGTTGCTAAGTTCTTCAAGAACGTTAATCTTACTCCCTGGTGGGCGATAGAACGAACATACTCATGCTAGGCGGCCGTTTTTGAATCTAGTCTTTACCCATAACATTTCGCTTCCAATGCACTCTTATATCTATTATCTGAGAACAAATTGTCGCGTCTATACTAGAATAAACACGCTGCCGCCAAAGCAATTTTGATCCCTGGGACAGTAAACACAACCACTTATAAATACTTGTTCATAAGCAATATCTGCATGAAGCCACGATTCCTATCCAAGAATGATAGTTGGACTAGTCATTTCAACAAGGCTAAAAAGTTTATTACTCTTATTCCGTAAAATTCTGCTATTCACATTTAGAAAACAAATAAACGAGCCATTCGCTTGTGAATCCTGTCAATCTGCCCGCCCGACCTGGTCCAGGGCATCATCGTAGATATACTTTAATAATATAAAGAGTTGTTAACGTAAGTTTTATTTTGTCAGTTTCGCCTTGATTCTTCTTGGAGTAATCCCAAAGGCGTTTACGCGTTCTGCGTACGTTCTCTGAAAAGTCTTCTGATATGCTAATAGACGTGTCTTTTAATTTCCTAGCATTCGAAAGCACTAACTGCTTGTCTTTGCACGAGAGAAACTTCAAAATTATTGACCTCTTTTTGTTCAGACTGTACAGTACTCAAGGATTGAAACTGGACGCTCTTAGTGCATGGCTGCTGGGGCATGTGCCGCCGCTCGTGGGTGCTCGTGGAACCAAAATGTTGCATTGTGGTATAGAGTGACAGCCAGACCACCTACGGAGCAGGCTTGCTTCTTCCGGTCGTAAAAAAGGTGGGATTTCGTTCACAAAGTGCACACTGCCAGCGTGACGCTGCAAGGCTCGCGCGCTTTTGCATGCATGCAGCCTGTATTGAGTGGACGGTGCGAACCATTTATATTGTGGCGCAAGTAGACGGCGCTCTCGATAGGCGCCCTTCGGCGATGGGGCACGTGGGCTTCGCAAGTTAGAAATTGAATACCCCGAAGATGTCGCGCCTGAAATGCGCTCGTAGGCATGATAAATTTCTGCACAAAAGCAGATAAAGTTTGTAAAGCGTTTTGTCAAGACGAAAAAGAAACGCAGCAGCCAAGGACCTGTTTCCGTTCAGCATAACCACAATGACTTAGTATTTTCCTGTTCCACCCCGAATAGCGCGGCTTTACTACGTGGCAAGCATTTGCAGAGCGTTCGGCCACGGAAGAATGAGCGAGCTTCTTGCATTTTTATTCAACAATAGGGCGCAGTTTCCCTAACGGCACTAACACACGATATAATTTCCATGTTGCATTAAGGCAAGCATGCCACTCATTTTCTTTCTTGTCGAGGCAGAAAACAAGCAGTAAACTTTCCATGCTTTTGTGCACTTGTTTATCATGTCTACGAACGCACGCAAGGCACAATCTTCTAACTGAATCTAGTGTCTTACTTGGAAGCATGCGTACCACATCGCCTAAGCGCGCAGAACGAGAGGGTTGTAAGCTGGTGCGGCAATAAAAGTGGAGCGCAGCAGCGAGCCAGTTCGGTAGACTTGCGAATCTGTGTGAGCCTTGCAGCGCCACCCTGGCAGTTTGCACATGGTGAATTACAGGCAGACAGTTTGGTGACCGGAAGAGATAATCTGTGTCCGTAGATGTTCTCTCCCTCGCTCTATACCATAATGCAAAACTTTGGTTCCACGCGCACCCACGAGTGGCGGCACATGTACCGCCAGCCATACGCTCCGTGTGTCTTGTTTCAATCCGTGAGTACTGTACTTTCCAAGACGAAGTGCTCTATGAAAACTTTATTACTGTGTAGTTTCGTTTCACAAATTTCTGTTATGTACTTCTAAACGTTTTCGTACGTTTCGTGCACTTGATCATCTGGCACACTATAAAATATTAGGTTGCACCTCATACTACGGTTTTCAAGTTCACAAACCTTGTCAACAAGCGACCTTATTTGGAACTGTTGCTCTTCACACGACTGTTTGACTTCCGTTACGACACCGTGCAAATCTTTAGTTTAGAAAGTATAGTTTCTAACCTACTTGTACGTTCCTTCAGGCTCGAAACGGCAGACTTGCTTTCGGCTTGATGTTTCTCAATAGTACCCAGTTTTTTTTTCCTAATTTCTTTTTGGCCTTCACCTAGCTGTTTAAAAATATCATCGGGACCGCCGTTAGTCTCAACATCCCCGCATATGAGAACAATAAGTAAAATTCATAACGGCGCAGTAGCTTGAACCGATAGCGTCTACAATATATGGGTTGTGAATGACACGTATGAGCCTTTACACTATCGAAAAGCACAGGGGGTGGCACCAGCAAAATAAAAAAAAATATTGAGTAACACATGCGGTGTTCACACTAACCTACACAAGCAAGAGCATCCGCGTGAGCGACGCAGTCATAGTCGAGGCGGTGCCACGCCCCAGAGACACATTGAAAAGTCGATGTATATGTAGGATGTAGCAATGCACAGTGACGTTCCAGGGCTCGTTGACTGGTATCGGGCATTGTCCAGTAGAAGCGGTGCTGATCTGTGCGTCACATATGTCGTTGCCTCTTTCGCTGCCTTCCCAAAAAAAAATAGGCAATGGAAGAATCGCTAGCCGAAGATGCAGCTTTCCAAGATTCATCCTGGCAATTTGCAAAGCAATGGCAGGAATCTGAAGTGACGAGAACCTGCAGAAGCAAAAGCATCCGCGTGAGCGACGCAGTCATAGTCGAGCCGGTGCCACGCCCCAGAGACACATTGAAATGCCGATGTATATCTAGGATGTAGCTATGGACAGTGACGTTCCAGGGCTCGTTGACTGGGATCGGACATTGCCCAAAAAGGCGGGGCTGATTTGTGCGTCACATATGTCGTTGCCTCCTTCAATGCCTTCCCAAGAAAAATAGGCGATGGACGAATCACCACCAATGCTATCAATCAGTGACTAACACGTGCTGCTTAACGGTCAGGGAGGCGCGCTTGGACGCCGGAGCGAGCGAACGCGCGTCCCATGCGCTCCGCCGAACGTGTGCTCTCGTTGACCGGATTACTTCGATATCGTGGCCGGCACTGTGTCGGATCATCAAAATTTAACTGTCCTGGGAACCGCACACCCTTCCCGAGGCTGTAGAGCATCTCCATTTTGCTCTATCGCCTTCAGAAGAACCCATGTGAGCGCTGGGCCGCTAGGCCTAAGCGTCGACCCAGCTCGCCTGTGCGAGTACGGGTGACTAGGCCTAACGGTGGGACCCCTTCCAACACAATATGGACGCTAGCACTACACCAACTGCTGACGTGACTACTACCGGATGCGTTCAACCTGCATTCAGCCCCAACGACACCCATGTTAACACGGAATCTCTCGACCTCGACGAGCTCACCTCCGCAAGCGAAGATGAAGTTGCCGTGCACCATCCTACATCGTCTGCATCGCTGGGACCGGCGAGCGACACCGACGCCAACTGGAAACTGGCGATTTCCCGTCGCCAGCGTCAACGCCAGAAAAAATTCGAGAAAGCTCGAGCAGAATTGATGCAGCCCGCCGGTCCTGCAAGCACTCCGCCCAGCCACGTCAACGCCGGGGCAGCTGCGGGTGCGAGCGCTCCTGCTGCGCAGGCAGACGCGGCCGGCGTCGCACCGGCGCGAACACCACCACCCGTAACGAAGCCGCGCCAGCTACGACGGAAGCTGCCGCCGCTTCCACGCACGGACATAAAGATCATCATGCGCCCGAAAAAGGGCCTGGCCATTCGGAACTTCACTACGCATCAAATCTCCCGAGCCGTAGCACTGGCGGGCAATTCACGACAACATTGTACTGGTGATCATTTCATTATACGTACTCGCCCCGGGTCGAACATCATCATTGCCAGCACGCCACATGTTGAGACGGCTGAAATTCTTCGTCGGATCACCACCCTCACGCTTGAGAGGAAGACCTACGAATTCAATACCTATGTGGCGGCCCCTGAGGGCACCTTGCGGGGAGTTATTCATGGAATAGACCCTGGCACAACTCCAGAAGAACTCACCGCCAACCTCCGCGTGCGCACGCAGGGAGTGACAGTGCACAGTGCACGAATGCTTGGTGCTACCAAATCTGCCGTGATCACTTTTGAAGCGCCCCTTCTGCCCCGATATGTACTGTATTACGGTGGGGAGGTGGCCTGCCATCCGTACAAGCCGACGCGACAAGCCTGCCAAGTCTGCTTACAACCGGGGCACCGCTCAGACGTATGTCCCACGCTAAACACTCCCGTGTGTCGGCAGTGTGGTATCCTCAACCCCGTTGACGGTCACCCCTGTGCTCCCAAATGTCACTTGTGTGGAGATGCCCACTTAACGGGCACGAAAGAGTGCTCTCAGAGACTGAAGGCCCCGCGCCCACGGCCACCTCCTCAACCAGCAGCACCAGCCAGGGGTCGCAACCCCTATCATAACCCACCCACTCCCAAACGTAGGTGGTTCAGCAAGGAAAACGAGACCTCATGCAGCCACTCCCGCTCACGCTCGAGGTCACAGTCCTTCCCGCCCCTCCCTTCTGTGGAACCTGGCCAACAGCAGCAACCACAGCAGCGACAACATCCGAAGAACCAGATGACCAAGGGGCAGCAGCAGCAGCAGCAACCCACCTGTGAACAGTCCCAGCACGCCTCCAGCAAGCATAATGAGAAGCCCAATCCCACTACATCAGCCGGTGCCGACAATAAGGTGAGCTGGTCAGCAAATGTAGATCCTCCCAACGCTCCACTCAATACCCTGTCCACCGCATACGAACACCTTCTCGCGGAAAACATAAAACTCAAACAGGAGCTGGCGGCCGTCAGGGCACGTCAAGCAAAAGACAGTTCTCAACTTCATGCCCTAATGGCACGTCTTGGATCGCCGCCTGACTTCCCCGAAAAAAAAACCCCAACCTCCCCCAAGAGACAGAAGACCCCTAAAACGGCGCTATCAATTCCTGCTGCGTCGCGCACCACAGTCACACGTGAAGAGTTACGCGAAATGCTCTCAACGCTCGCGCAGCAGCTATCGCAACAATTCAGTGCCGTATTCACGCAGTTCGGAGAACGCCTCGACTCTCTCGAGACACGCTTCGAGGCGCAAATTGCTGAAACAGGCGAAAACATACGCAGGAAGAGGGCCACTCGTAGCTCGCACGCCACGACAGATCAAGGTTACCATAGACTAGGATTGGAATCACATGCATCCGAAATCCTTGCTACCCCCGCATTGACACCCAGCGCCCTCACCCTCACTCCTACATCGGCGTCGCAAGCCGAGATTCCGATACCCACGCCTTTCCACTCAACGAATTAACCATGGGCAGCACAGCCCCACTCATTGGCGAACATTTAGAAGTCTGGCAATGGAACTGCCACGGCTTCCGCAGAAAGCGGAGCCTCCTCCAACAGTACATTACAAGCCTCCTCCAACAGCACACACACCTTGCTCGGCCAGATGTCATAGCGCTTCAGGAGCCCGGAACGCCACCCATATTGTCAGGTTATGAGTCCTATAATAGTCAAACAAAGGGCAAAGCGGCCATCCTGATTGACAAAGCGCTAACCGCAGTTGGCTTAGACAATATCCCAGACACCAACATAGAACATGTGATTGTGGAGCTAGTTCTCAGGCAAAAAAAGAAAAAAAGCGAAGTATCATCATTGTCAACGTATATAGCGCCCCAAAGCAAAAAAACACTGATTTCCATGCCCTCGTCCAAGGTGCCTGCCGATTGGCCCAGGGAAAAGAACTCTTACTGCTCGGCGACTTCAACGCTCTCGACGAACGCTGGGGTTACAACCGTTCGGATGTCAAAGGCAAACAGCTTGCGGCTGCCACTGAAAAATTTCAGCTTGAACTGCTTACGGATCCCGCGTTCCCTACCCGGATCGGTAACAGTGTGTGCAGGGACACTTGCCCCGATCTCACCTTCGCCCGTGGCCGTGCAAACTATAACTGGGACAACCTGCAGGAATGCTTGGGCAGCGACCACTTCATTCTCCGCACAAAAGTTACAGAGAGCGCAGCGCGTCGGTCTATTGGAGAAGCACGCATCACAAACTGGGACGCCTTTCGTCGTGAGAGCGAATATTCACTCGACAGCCTCACAAGCCTCACCGACTTGTGCACCCAACTTAAAGAAATTCGAAAGCGTTGGACCACCACCATTAACAGAACACCTGCACTGCCGGAAGTGGACGGCCATCTGCTACATCTGTGGGAAGCCCGAAGGAGCCTCATCCGCAGATGGAGGACGCAAAAACATAACCGACGCCTCAAGCTAAGGATCGCCGCACTCACCACTCAGGCAGAGCAGTAGGCTACAGAACTGGCGCCACTCAATTGGGCCCAGTTTAGCGACTCTCTTCGAGGCTCATTGGGCACGGCCCGCACGTGGCACATTTTGCGCGCTTTGATGGACCCCACTCGCACAAAAAAATGAGACGAATAAGTCAGTCATGCGCCTCATACACGCCTTTGAGGGTACTGATGATGAGCTGCTGGATCAAGTCCGGCGATAATGCTTTGGCGATTTATACCCACCCGCATCTCAAGCTGCGTATCGTGGACGTGCCAATGACACTCTAGACCGACCAATAACGGTGAACGAAGTTTACGCAGCCATTCGCAGCAGCGATCGCAACACAGCTGCTGGGGCAGACGGAATCACATACTCTCTTATCAGGAACCTCAACGACAGCGCCGTACAAGAAATCACGGCGTTTTTCAATGATCATTGGCAACGTGGCACGCTTCCTCCTGAATGGAAGCACGCGGAGGTCATAATGATACCGAAGCCGGGCAAAGAACTTCAGATCGAAAACCTCCGACCAATATCCCTCACTTCCTGCCTTGGTAAACTCTTCGAGCGCGTCATCGCTAATCGCGTGCAAGATTACCTCGAAGACAATGACCTTTTCCCGCACTCAATGTACGGGTTCCGGGCACATCTTTCAACGCAAGATGTACTGTTACAATTAAAAGAAGTCATTGATAACGCTCCCAGGAACGAGAAAACTTTATCTTGACTTTAGACATTAAGGGCGCATTTGATAACGTTAGCCACCAGGCCATACTTGAGAGCCTCGAGGCCCTTCATTGTGGGCAGCGCGTCTACAGTTATGTTCACGCCTTCTTGTCGGACCGCACTGCCACAGTCGGTCTCGGCTCCATCCCATCAGATGTTTTCAAGGTTCCAAACAAGGGCACCCCGCAGGGCTCAGTGATTTCCCCGCTACTCTTTAATGTAGCTATGGTTGGCCTGGCACATGAACTCCACCGCATCGATGGCATCTATCACGCAATGTATGCGGACGATATCACCGTCTGGGCCACGCGGGGGTCCCTTGGAGAAAAAGAATATAACCTGCAGCAGGCAGCCACATGCGTCGAACAATACGCGCAGGCACGAGGCCTGGCCTGTGCAACAGAAAAATCTGAGCTTCTACGAATTTATCGACGCAAGCTCCCACCATCGACGCAGAAGAACCAAGGCTCCCGCCTCCAGGTTGTCCTTGCTGGCAAACAAATCCCAGAGAAATCCACCATTCGAATATTAGGCATGTGGGTACAGTCGAACCGCCATGTGAATCACACACTTTCCCTTCTCCGCACCACTACACTGCAAGTGGCCCGAATGATATCTCGGGTAGCCACTCGTCGCCATGGCATGCGCGAGGAGGACACCGTGAAACTCATACGTAGCCTCGTGGTCAGTAGGGTGACATACAGTTTGCCCTACCAACGCCTCGCCAAGAGCGAACAGGGCCAAGTAGACGCAATGCTCCGCAAGGCCTACAAAGCGGCACTCATGCTACCACCGGGTACTCCTTCTAGCAAGCTCCTCGCATTGGGACTACACAACACCTTTGAAGAACTTTGTGAAGCGCAACTCGCCACACAACTGCAACGGCTCAAGCAAACACCTACAGGCCGTGGCCTGCTCCTACGCCTCGGCTACATCAGCCAGTTTCACGACGCAGCTCGTCGCAAGCCCATTCCGGACCAACTTCGTGCCACTTATAAGGTCGCTCCCATCCCCCGCAGTATGGATCCCCGACTACATCAGGGCCGGAGGGAAGCCAGAGTGGAAGCCCTCGAGCGAACTTATGCACACAAAAACACTACGTACTATGTTGACGCCGCCAACTACGACCATGCAAACAATGAGGCTGTAGCCACAGTCGTGAACCACACACTCACAGAACGTACCAGCGCTTCCGTGCGGTGCCGCAACATCACCGATGCTGAAGAAACTGCCATCGCGCTCGCTCTCGCCCTCGGCTACAGACAACGAAGGTCGCTGACAGTTCTCACGGACTCTCAAGCAGCTTGCCGCAACTACCTACAAGGGCACATCAGCCAACCCGCTCTCAGCGTCATCATGAGCGTTACAGACACTGGCGAGCATTCCATTACACATCCACTCAGAATTTGGCATCGGATTATATGGACTCCGGGCCACATGGGACTGGAGGGGAATCAGGCAGCGGATAGGGTAGCTCGAGGGTATGCGAGCCGAGCACCTTCCAACTCCGCCCCTGAGGAACTCGTTCCGGTCCCTTGCGACTATTCGGCCATCCTAAACCATTACAGAGGACTTAGGAAAGCTTATTCGCCACCACACCGAACTCTAAATAAAGAGGAATCGGTCAGCTGGAGGCAAATTCAAACCGGCACGTTTCCAAATTTGCACATCCTGAGTAAAATGCACCCCTCGGCATACTCTCCTCTCTGCCCATGGTGTTCAGCTAAAGCCACTCTGTACCACGTCACGTGGGAGTGTCAGGCAATTACAGCCTTACAACCAGTACAAAATCCAACAGCGGAGCGATGGGAGGAGCTGCTGGCCAGCGAGAACCTGTAAGATCAATTGAGTCTGATCAACCGGGCTCGCAGAGCGGTTGCTGCAAGCGGAGCCCTGGACTAAGGGCCCCCCCACCGCAAGCCAAGCATGTCCGACTACTCGGAGCTTCTCCGCAGACAATTTCATGTAATTAAATAAATAAATATGTTTCCACCACCTAACGGTCAGGCGTATGGGAGCAGTGTTTGTTTCCTTAATGTTAGCCTCAATGCTAAGATAAAATTATAGCTGATACACTCGTGCCGTTACACGGAAGCTCGGTATGAATTCGCGCTGCTGTGTGGCTTAGAACTCTTCGCTCACTGCACGTGCCAGCTGTAGAATGCTTCTGTGACACAATCACACATAAGTTCTGCTGCCAGTGCTCTACGTGCTTTCTCACAGCACAGCTTAGCGCTGCTTTTTGCTTGTCGTGATACGTCACTACTATGGGGTGCGTTGCATTTGACAGTGGCTGCCTGAGCGATCCTTTTGGGCCTCACTAAGCTGATTGATTGATATGTGGGGTTTGACGTCCCAAAACCACCATGATTATGAGAGACGCCGTAGTGGAGGGCTCCGGAATTTCGACCGCCTGGGGTTCTTTAACGTGCACCCAAATCTGAGCACATGGGCCTACAACATTTCCGCCTCCATCGGAAATGCAGCCGCTGCAGCCGGGATTTTATCCCGTGGCCTTCGGGTCAGCAGCCGAGTACCTTAGCCACTAGACCACCGCGGCAGGGCAACTCACTAAGGTAATGATGTTTTATATTTGCTCTCTTGTTTGCATTACTTGTGTGAGCGAAATAACTGAAATAGACAATGCAGCCACATGATTGTGCTTTGGCGTGCAAGCTGCTAACAGAGGCGGCCAGTTTTGCGTTGACTTCTGCTATTTCACCAGCCCTAGCTATGACGACACGACTGGCTAACCTCCCTGTCCTTCCTCATTTATTCCTCCTCCTTCAATTTTTGGTGGAAACTGCTAACGGAGCAATAAAGCGTGTTAAACTCGACAGTGGCTGCCTGATTGAGCATTTTGAGCTCGCCAACAATTATCAGGGTCAGCAACTGTGTTTCCATTCAGATATGCCAGCATAAATTGAAATGTGTTTCTGTGCCACTTCTCGAATTGAGCATGATGTGTGAGGAACGTTGCTTATTGGAATTGAGCTTCTATGAAAAGAATACGCCATAAATGAAACTGCTTATTTATTCGAGATGTCACGGAATTTATGGTTGGCTTTTGCAAACCCACCACAAAAACATTTGGTAGCCCTAATAAGGGCTGCTTTTTTTAATAATACGAAGCCACTATGCTTCGTCAAGGCTCAATGCCAGAGAACCTGCAGTCGTCTTTGTTTTCATCAGTGTTATCTTCACCCTGTGGGATTATGATGGGTTTAATCGGCACACTTCCAAGCGTTTCAAGTCTCAACTTTGCTTCCACGTTCATCACGTGTTGAATGCTCTTCCTCCCGTCTTCCACCGTTATCTGCTTCATTTTATCTCTAAAGATGGTCTCGACCGTAGACAGCTTGAAGTCTCTGTTGTCCGCAGCGACACACTTTTTGACCTTGGCTTACACAAGCTCAATGGGATTAAATTCGCAGTGATACGGCGGGAGCCTGAGTACAACGCAACCATCCCTGACAGCTATGTTGTCTATGGTGTAGTTCAGAAAGCGTAGCTTTACAGATGCCACCAGCTCAAACAGCTGCTTCTTTAACATTCTTTTACTGTAGGTGATGTTCTTTCTTGTGAATCACTCCTGCATCTATTCCTTCTACCAGGCCATCGTCAGCGATTTCTCTTTTCGCCGGCTATGATAAGGTGTACTTATTGTCTAAAACAATGACGCTACCAGCTGGCAACTTCTTCAGAATGTCATTGAACCAGCCCTCAAAGCGATTGCCGTCTATTTCCTCATGGTATTCAACTGTCTTTTGACCTCGGAAAACATCCAAGCAGCCTTCGACGATGCTATCCTCGCTTCCTATGTGCGTCATGATCAGTCGCTGAGCTTTCCCAGAAGGTTGTTTTAGACTCGTCGTCAGGCCAATTGGTCGAGCGAACAGGCAACTGCGCTTCTGCACCACGGTGTCTGCCTACACGATCGACCAAGTTGTACTGTCGTGACCCATGTCTTGTCCAGGTAAAACATTTTTCGGCCTTCCGCCCGGCAACTCTCGAAGTCACAGAGGTGGCGATTCCGCCAATCGGTGATGTCACCCCGCTCGATAAGCTGGCAGTTGCGGCTTCTCTTTTTATGCTTGAAGCTGATATCAGCAAGCAGGCGACGCACAGTACACCACCTTAGTGACGGGAGTTCCCTACCTCTGAGCGAAGGAGTGAGTTAGTTGGCTGTTTGATGTCTGGAAGAACCAGAAAGCAGACACACAAGTTGATAGAATAACCGCAGATGAAAGTTTATATACGCTCCGAGAACACGGCAGCTACCTTCTCGACCGTCAGTATCTCGTTGCGGTGAAAGAAATCGTGCACACATGACCTCAGCGCGCACAACGTGAGGCTGTAATACTTTGTGCTGCGTCTTCTCTGCTCCGAATAGCGTGGGCGCTTTCCCGAGGACATCGTCAGTTTGCCACCCGAAAAATGTGGACCTTTAACTTCCTCACCCTGAACACAGTCCTTTCGTCGACACCGAGCGTGTCGGCGACCAACTAGCTCGTGTCCTCCAGGCTGCGCTCAGGCTCCCAGTTGCGCCAGTACGTGTAGCAGTGGAAGATCATGTTGCGTGAATGGCTGTTCAGAATGTGGTCTTTCTTGTTCTTGCTAAGACTACTTGGTGGTGAGGCCATCGAGGTGGCACAGGGCTCGTACGGCAGCGAAAAATTGCATTCAAATGTCACCTCACTAGGCTCCATGGCAGAAAACTTGCACCGAACAGAGTTACTCAATCGTATGAGTTTCGTAACTCGCCATAGGCTCCATGTGTCAAAATGCGAACACCTCATTGTCTCTCTCGTCGGGAGCGAGCAGATTGTCATACCACCTGTTGATCGACACGTGCACTATTAAACGCATAATTTGTGTTTGGTGTTGTTGCTTCCATGTAACGTGAACATCAGCTAACTCCCTGAAAATTGAGCCAAATGCTTGTCCGGATTTCGGAGCGCAGTTTCGCGACTCGTACAATTGAACAACTCTGGCCCTGAAAGCCGTGCGCCAACATGCGCGACCTCTTGATATTGCAGGTTCGTAACCTGAAAAAAAAGCCTCACACATTGAAAAAAAAAGCTTGCGCCAACACATAAAAAGTGCACACAAGTCTAACGCTGTGAAACCAGCGTCTGCTTTACAATTACACGCCCGGTGCCATCGATCTTGCTCTGTAGCAGCCCTACCAGCAGTGGCCGATAACCGATGATTGGCAGCAGCTTGGATTCCCAATGGCTTTCGTTATGATAGGCCAATGCCCGGACAGTGTGACAGAAAACGGCATGGCCTACAAGGAATATGGGCGAGATGGTAGCGAAAGCGTCAAATCTTTTTCTTTTTTTAAGTGCGCGTTCCTCTTAGTTGTTTGCCCTTCTCCATAATTAAAACGAAGCAAAAGTTTTGGAAAATACCTGTGATATTTACCATGGAGGCCGAGGGATTTCCTGACACACACCGTAGTTGCTGGCCAATGCTCACAGAATTTGCCTGTTCACCAAGCTTACTCCCTTTTTTTTATTATATACTATCCGACGAGAATTCGTGGCATGTGAGCACGTACAAGCGGTAAAAAAGTAAAGTGGTTAGAGCGGATGTGTCCGTTTCTTTGCTCACTTCGTCGTGAAATCAGACGAAGAGCTACCGAATAGCCACGGACGCTCATTTGTTCCGGTCATTAATTCAGTTCGCACTGGCTTTTCTTCGGAATACCTATTTTTTGTTTCTTTTAATCCAAAGGAGCAAAGTGTACCAGCAAGTGCACAGTGTAGCATTTAAATTGCACACTTTTTACCGCTTGCATGCTGTTTGACCCGTGCACAGCCCTGATGATTTGTGGGGTTTAACGTCCCAAAATCATCAAATGATTATGAGAAACGCCGTAGTAGAGGGCTCCGGAACATGCACAGCCCTACTGCGCTTAAGAAATATAGCTCACCAAAGCTCACCAAAGACAGGCAATTTTCAGAAGCCCCCAAACTGGAATGGCTGTAGAGCACTTAATTAATAGTACAGAAGTCATCAAAATATTGCAGTTTATTTGGCTTTAGGTCAATATAAACGCACGCACCGTTTAGGCTCGCTTCCACATGCCACTGCGTGTTACGTGTATGACTGCGCGCCGTCTTTACCTCGTTCGCACGTTGGATGGTCGTCAGAGCCGTGCAGCGACGAGCTGTTTATTCAAGATGATATAGGAGGTCAGTAGATGTCAGCAGTACTTGTATTTGCCCTTGTTCCCTCAGTGGAATATGCGAATTGGCGGTCAGGTTTACGGTGGCGAAAATAGCGCTTGTGTTAAGTAGCGGGCACTGCGTAGTCCTAGCTGTAGTCCTAGCTCGTGTCACCGAGATTGCACATGGCGTAATTACAGTCTCTTGTTACAAGTAAAAACCTGACATATTCGAAACGTTCCTCGGTACAGTGTTGGAGCACCGATTAAATTCGGCGTATTTTTAAAACTAACAATACACTTAAAGCGGTATGAGCCTTGGGACAGAAGAAGCACGAGAGCCGGGGCAGGAAAGAAGAGAAATATGAAGTTAAAAATACGCGACGGATTTTGGCGCACCTACAACAAATTCGTCAAGAGATTTACATGGCCTCACATGAAGAAAGGCGTTAGTCAGTACGCTCGTTCCAGCCATGTGTGTCAAGAACAAAAACTCAAGTATAAACAGCCTACAAATGCTATGATACTACCTTGCCACTCGAACGTGCCTTTGGAAGTAGTTCATCTAGATTTCGCTGAACTAAATAAGAAACGGGAAGGAGGCAAGAAAAAGCAAGCTTTTCTTCTGGCCATAGATGAATGCGCGAGGATGGTTGCGGCACGAGCAGGAAAAGAAGATGCAAATGGCGTCATAACACTCCTCGAAAGAGACATGTTTAAGACTACGTGGTCAATCGTATGTGATAAAAGCCCTGCGTTCAAGAGCGAAAAGCTAGCAAGATGGGCTCAGGATCACAATATATCAATCAAGTTCTGTGCTCCATACCGTCCCGCAGCGAATGGGCTGGCAGAACGTGCCATACGGGACGTGAAACAGTACATCAAAATGTACGATAGTTTTTCTGGTGGATAGAAATTTTCTTTGGAAGCCACCATGAAACATCATAATCGATCCTATACAAGTGGCTTGGCGTGCAGTCCCCAGTACGCTTCTTCAGAAGAAACCCCTATTCTGCAGGCAGACCTGTCAGACCGTGAGTTGGGACGCTTGGAAAACATCAAGATCATTGATAAGAGGCAAGAAAAATCACAGAAGGAGAGATACCAAAAACTAACAAAGAGGAATTTAAACAAGAGGCATACAGCAGACATGCCAGACATTCAAGTCACCGACCTCGTACTAGTGAAAAAAAGAATAAGAGATGGCAGTGCCAAATATTACGGTCCTTACTCTGTGACCAAGACAGTCACCCAGAACGGAATTTTGAAGACAGTCTGGTACACTGGTGAACGTGGATCAGTTGAAGTTGCTTCAATCGGAAATGTCTTCAAATATTGCCCCAGGAGGGGTAAGTAAAAGAAACCAGGAAGGGTGAAGCCGTATGAGCCTTGGGACAGAAGAAGAAGCACGAGAGCCGGGGCAGGAAAGAAGAGAAGGATGAAGGTAAAAATAAAGCAGATTAAGATGGAGGCCAGTTCCATACTGAAGCTATAATGCTGTTCTGTTTTTTTTGGTAGGAACACTACAACACTGTTTTCGCGGAAAACTTGAAAGTAACTGAAACGACCCGGTTTTTAAGGACAGGCACCCAGCCGCTGGTTGTGTATGTGGACGCGTGGTGCGCGGCCATTTCTTGTTCGCTTCTGGCGGGTCCGCCTCCCGCTAATGATGAGTACATCTCGCTAATGCGCCGTGCGATTTAGGGTTGACGTCAGTGCTTTGTTCATTCGAAATTATAAACTTCTGCATACGGCCATACTTGAAAGGTAAAATAAATATGAAGGCTGGTGCCAAATGCGAAAAGTCATGGGTCATCTACCATCTAAACTCAGCCACGCCTGTATTATTATTTTTTCTTTTACGTCATGTTTTGACGCAATAAGGTTGCTCGGTATTGTTGGGTCTACTTTAGTGGAATTCTACTTTTGGAAAAAGAAATGTTATAATAAAATTTTAGCTTCAGCGACTTCGGCATTTCAATGATCGATATAAAGGCAGTTGTCATTTTAGTTAGTGGCACAGTTTCAAAGTTGTGGTTAGTCAATATGTTCGCAAGGTTGGAGAACCATGCTATTCTGAATGTAATGCAATTATTCAGAATTTTTATTGTGTAATATGTCGTAAATTATCTATCATTGCAGTATCTGGTCACTGCCTGCCACTTGAAAGCGTCAATTAACTCACGGCCTTCAGTTCCCAGCAGCTGCGAAGCAACTGGCCACGGCGGCGGTCAGATCTGCAACGCAGCAGAGGGTGTTAAGAATCTCTAGATCCGGACAGGCCGCCATTGGAACCGGAACTTGGCAACGTTTAACGCCGAAACCTTATCTGGTGAGACAAGTCTAGCTGTACTATTCGAGGAACTAGAGGCTGTTAAATGCGATATAATAGGACGCAGTGAAGTTAGGAAGACAGATGAGGCCTATACGGTGCTACAGAATGGGCACGTTCTTTGCTATCAAGGCTTGGCTGGCAGAAGAGAACTTGGAGTGGGGTTCCTAATTTATAGAAACATAGCAGTCAACATAGAGGAATACTATAGCGTTATTGAAAGGGTGGTAGGTATCGTAATTAATCTCAATAAGAGATACAAAATGAAGGTGGTACAGGCTTAGGCCCCTAAACCCAGTCATGATGACGCTTCAGTTTAAAGCTTCTATGAAGACGTTGAATTGGCAGTGAGTAAAATAAAAACACAGTATACTATACTGATGGGAGAACTTAATGCAAAGGAAGGGAAGCAGCAGGCTGGAAACCAGGAAGTAGGAGATTATGGCATCAGTAGTAGAAATTCTATAGGAGAGCTACTAGTAGAATTCGCAGAAAGCAATATAATTTACCGATTTTGAATAACCTCTATCAAAAACGAGGAAGCCGTAAGTGGACATGGAGGAGCCCTAATGGCGAAAATAAGAATGAAATAGACTTTATAATGAGTGCAGACCCAGGCATCGTGCAGGATGTGGAAGTGGTTGGCAAGGTACGTTGCAGTGACCATAGAACGGTACAGTCTTGAATAAGCCTAGACTTGATGAAGGAACGACAGAAACTGATGCGCAAGAAGCTAATCAATGAGCTAGCACTAAGAGGGAACGTACAGGAATTCGGAGTCGCTTCAGAATAGATACTCGGCTTTTATTGAGGAAACCAACCTTAGCGTAGATCTGACGAGTATCATTACGGAGTGAGTAGTGGAAATTGAAGGCATGGTAGTTACACAGGACGCTGGCAAGCTTTCGCAGGAAACGAGGAGTCTCATTAAGAAGCATCAAAGCATGAAAGTCTTAAGTACAACAGAGAAAATAGAACTGGCAGAGCTTTCAAGTTGATTAATAAGCGTAAGAGATTCATTGTAAGAATGTATAACAAGGAGCGAATTGGCTCTGAAAAATGGAGGAAGCGTCAAAGCAGTGAAGAGGAAACTTGGAATATGCAAAAATTGGTCGTATGCACTAATGGACAAAGGCAAATTGACTACCAATAAGGATAGGATAGTTCAAATAGCGAAGGAGTTTTACAGAGATTTGTACAGTAATGTGGCAACCACGACCCTAATAATATAAGAACTAGCAGTAACTAAGATGACACCCCACCAGTAATGATAGAAATCAGAAAAGCCTTGGAGAGCATGCAAAAAGACAAAGCTGCTGGTAGCATCAGATCTGCTGAAATATGGAGGACAGATTGTGTTAGAACACTTACCCACCCTGTTTACGAGGAGTCTCCTGACGGGAAGAGTACCAGAATCTTGGAAGAATGCTAACATCATCTTTTATTATTATTTACTCATACTCTTGGCCTGTCGGCCGTTACAGGGTAGATCAAAGTGGCACATTTGCATGGTCAACATCGTGTGACTTGAGAAGAGAAAAAATAAGAATCCAAATTACATAAAAAACACAAGCGTACATAAAAAAAGAAAGAAACCATACTACATAAGAAACCGTACATAAGATACCACACACAAAAAAACATAAGCGTACGTAAGCAAAATAGTTCCTGTACACATTATCAAATTATACGAATTCATAAATGCACAGTTAACAAGCGATGTTAGACAATATAACCGACCATTACCATACAAAAACACACAGCAGTACATGCGAAATAAATTCTACATACACCGATCAAACAATACAAAGCTAACAACATAATGCAACAATATAACTCGGACAACCACTACATAGACAGCATGCGTAAGGGCGTGCGTCTTTTATGACCTACTAGGTTATTTTCAAACTGTTCTACACTATTACTTTCTCGCGTTTGTAGTGGCAATTGATTTCATTCTTTAATGGTTCTTGGGAAGAAAGAAAACCCGTAACTGTTAATGTGCATCTGAGGTATTTCGAAAGTGCCATCTTTGATTCTTCGCAATGCTCTACCTTGTCGTACTATCAAGTACTGACTGCTATTGATGTTGAATTTGTTTTTAGAGAGAAGGTAAAAAAACATTAGTCTTGCTATGCGCCTGTGTTCAGCAAGCGTGGGCAAGTTTAGCAAACCGAGCATTTCGGTGACGGAGTCTGTGCGAGAGTATCGCGCTAGAATAAACATTGCTGCTCGTCGTTGAACTCTTTCCAGTATCTGAATTAACCCTGACTGATGAGGGTCCCAGATTATACTGGCATACTCTATCGTGGGCCGGACGTAGGTCAAATAGGCTGTTAGTTTTACTGACTGTGAGGCTAATTGCAGTTTCCGTCGCAAGAACCAGAGCTTCTTTTCCGCCGTTTCGCATATTATGCCAACATGGTAAGACCAGCATAAATTAGTGGATATGTATACGCCTAAGTATTTCAGCACGTCAACCGTAGAAATCTTAACACATAAGGGAAGAGATGACTAGGTCTTGAAGAATTACAGGCCGATCAGCTTGCTCTTCGTAGTATACAAGCTATTTACAAAGGTAATAGCTAACAGAGTTAAGAAAACATCAGAATTCAATCAACCAAAGGAACAAACAGGAATTCGAACAGGCTACTCAACAATCGACCACATTCATACTACCAATCAGGTAATAGAAAAATGCTCAGAATACAGCCAACCACTATACATAGCCTTCATTGATTACGAGAAGGCGTTTGATTCAGTAGAAATATCAGCAGTCATACAGAAACTGCGGAATCAGGGTGTCGATGAAGCATATATAAACAACCTGGAAGAAATCTACAGAGGATCAACTGCTATCATAGCGGTTCATAAAGAAAGCAACAGAATTCCAATCAAGAAGGGTGTAAGGAAGGGGGATACAGTCTCCCCAATGCTATTTACCGCGTGCTTACAGGGGGTTTTCAGAGGCCTAAAATGGGAAAAGTTAGGCATCAGAGGTAATGGAGAGCACCTTAGTAACTTGCGCTTAACGATGACATTTCATTGCTGAGTAACTAGGGGACAGATTGCAACTCATGATTACAGAAGTAGAGAAGGAGGGCACAAATGTGGGTCTTAAAATTATTCTGCAAAAAACGAAAGTAATGTACAACAACCACGGAAGCGAGCAGCGCTTCGAGATGGGTAATGGTGCACTTCAAGTTGTAAAAGACTATGTCTACTAGGGCAGGTATTGACCACGGAACCGAACCACGAGATTGAAGTAACTAGAAGAATAAGAATGGGGTGGAGCACATTTGGCAACTACTCTAAACTATGACAGCTAGATTGCCACTATCCTTAAAGAAGAAGGTTTATAACAGCTGTATCTTGCCGGTACTTAGCTACGAAGCAGAAACCTGAAAACTTACAAAGAGAGTTCAGCTTAAATTGAGGATGACGCAGCGAGCAATGGAAAAAAAATGGTACGTGTAACCTTAAGGTACAACAAGAGAGCAGAGTGGACTAGAGAACAAACGGGGGTTAAGGATATCATAGTTGAAATCAAGAAGAGGAAATGGACAATGGCCGGGCATGTAGCGCGTAGACAGGATAACTGCTGGTCATTAAGCGTAACTGACTGGATTGCCACATAAGGCAAGTGGGTTAAGGTGAGACGAAAGGTTAGGTGGACAGTCGAGATTGAGAAGTTAGTGGGTATAAATTGGCAGCAGCAAGCACAGGACCAAGTTAACAGGCGTAACATGGGAGAGGCCTTTGTCCTGCAGTGGACATAGTCAGGCTCATGATGATCTATCGTCAGCTAAATGTATTATTAGTTTCATATATCTGTTCTATTTTCTTGCATAGAGTGAGTGCCGCTCGTTAGACTATTTATAGTTTACACAAAAGCACATGATTCTTCCAGTTGTCCAACAGAATCTTTAGGAAAGTTTCACCAAAAATGCTGTTTACAAAAATAGTTGGGCCTAAATACTTACTTGGTCATGTGAAGTTTATTCACTATTTTCTACAACGAAGGCATACTTTTGCCGGTCCAAGTACTTATTAGAATGTCCAATGAACATTTTGTTGAATTGATGCTGTTTTTTTTTGGCGAGATTATCCTTCTGTTGGCACCACAACCACTTTATATAGTTATATTCCTGTTCTATCAGCTTGCCAATTTGTGGGAGCTGGGAGCCAGACGAAATAACCAATTTAATCGTTTAAACAGTCAGCTGCACGACTAAGCGGTTGGACGGCTCAATAATGAGCACTGAAATAAAATAAAGCAATGACAACAGAAGCTACACGACAAAAATAACCTTATTAAATAAAGGTGCTTTGACTACTTCAGTAATGTTTATAAATATGAAGGTACGTACATGCAAGAAACAGGGACACTAAACAGTGCTTCTGCGCCAATGCTCCTTCCAGAATGCTATCAGTAAAAATATTACCTTTTTTCTAATTGAGAGAATATGTGTTCTAGAATGTGCAAGAATAAATGCATTTTTTATTTTATCCATTTAGAAATGCATCATGCAATCCAACAAGTATTTTCTTCACGTCTGTGCAGGTGCTGTCATCTTCATCATTATGCATAACCAATTAGTTTCCCAACAAATGTTCCTACTGTGTGTGTTTTGTTGAAAATTGGTGAAAGCAGTTGATTAAGAGATGGTTTTTAAAGAAGAGGACCTCATGTTTTTTTCTCTGCCATTTTTCAGATAAGACATACTCTGTTCATAAAACCGAAGCAGCTGTTCCGGACGTAACGAAAGGATGGCTCGTGTTTGCTTCATATCAAAGAGGTACACCTATGCGAGAAGACATGCCGCTACGATAGACGGCTTCAACATAAGCCCCAGCAACATTTCAAAATCACAAGAGTTTGAAAATGGAAAAATGGCATATTGCTTTCTACATATTACGTGTAAAATAAACCTGAAGCTCTAAAAATAAAATAAATGGTCTTCTTACTTGTCGTGGGGGGAGGAAGGGGGATGAAAAATATAGAAAAAAGTAGCCGGGACATCAAATTGTAGCGAGGACAAAAAAAATAAAAGAGCCAGAAATTGCATTGGCCAAAATGGTTGGCTCCCATGCCAAGAACATGCTTCGCTATTTCCTGGTATTTCAACGCAGTTGCAACCACGTAAAGGGGTGTTTCCGATGATTTTCCAAGCACTGCTCTCCTTTACTTGGCCAATGGTAGGCTTGTCACACTTCCCAAGCACATACTGTTCTTGGCCTCCAATAATTTTTTAAGCATGGACAGCTTCGTCACTGATGATTAACCATGCTTGAACCAAGCAAATTTTGTTGGTAGGGAGACAATGCACAGCGTTGTTGAAGGCACGGAGTTATTTTTCTCTCGCGATCCGGCAAAGTCTATTGTCGTAGCATTTTCATTATTAGAGTTTTACCAAACACTCGTCACGATACACAAATCTTATTTATACCAACAAATACGCGTTTTAGAAGCTCTCACACTTTCTTGAGCAGAACGATTTCTTCTGTCGCGGTGCGAATCAGCTGCTGCGCTCCGGTCATCTGGGCGTGGTGGCCTCTCCTGTTGTACCCTACTATAGATAGGCAGAAGAGTGAGGTTGTACATTTTTGCTCTGTTAATTTTTGTATCTCTTAAGCTCAGTTGTAGATATTTTATTTATTTTCCGCTCTTCCTGGTCGAGAGGCTAAGGTACTCAGCTGCTGACCGGCAGGTCGTGGGATCACATCCTGGCTGCGGGGCCTGCATTTTCGATGGAGGCGGAAATGTTATAGACCCATGTCCCCAGATTTGAGTGCACGTTAAAGAACCCAATGTGGTCGAAATTTCCGGAGCCTTTCACTACAGCGTCTCTCATAATAATATTGTGGTTTTGAGACGTTACACTTCACATATCAATCATTCAATCATTTTCTGCTCTTACAAGTGAACTCATCCATTTAACTTCCACTGCTACCTGCCTGTGTGTTCATCATCACTGCCGATCATCGTCCAAGATCTAGCTGATGAATGACGAAGTACCATAAAGAACTTTACTGAAAGCGATAAAAAATTGGTAGCCAATCCTAAAATCACACTTGTAAACTCGGGTCACCCTGTGCATGTTATGCCTAATCTTTTCGAAATCCCCCCTCGCCCGGCAGACGAGTGCATCACGCACTTTCTTTTACGAGGCAAAAACGACGTGAGCACACTTAGTTTCTGTCAGCTGCATACCATGTCAGTCACCGTTCACATCCGGTCTTACCACTAAGATTGTACATTATTGCCCTACGAGGAAATCGATTCGGGACACGTCAGATGCTTCACGCGCCAGTGGGATAGAGTCAGAAGCCGATGCTTCCACACTCAGATAGCAGTTGCAATCGTCGCTGAAATTGTAACTGGTAAGTTTAGATGATCTGACACGATTTTATTTCGCGTCGAATGATATCACCAGCTTGATTTCCGCGCAATAGAAGAAGCGCTTGTGCTATGTGCCCTAGCGAGATACGATGGCGTGCCGTGACGTTTTAAGTCAATTTTGTGCTTATTTAAAATTATTGACGAGTCTCCAGCTAAATGAAACACCCTAGTTGTTACAGGACTGTTAATGCTATTTCAAATTGGCATTGCCTCAATAGGATTGAAAATTCACCTGAGTGCACCTCGTGAGTCGACTCCTTCAGGGCTCAGCCAGGTGTCAGCCAAGTCGTCTAGGTGAGTCCGGCTGAGTATTATGTCAGTGAGTCGAAGTCAAAATGAGCCCTTGATGCAAAATAGATCTCCCGATTGAGCTTGTCAGATCGTATGAACTTACGAGGGCAGATTTCAGCGAAGATTGCAGCTGCTATCTGAGCTACCTTCTGACTACGCCCCACCGGCGCGTGAAGAATCGGCCTCTTTCTGTGCAGATGCAATTACAGCAGCGGCCACATCCCTCGACAGCCCACAAGGCAGTGAAAGTCCTGCTGTGTTTCTCGAGAAAGACGGGTTTGTGTGATCGCCTCTGACTTGCGGTGAACTTTTACACGCTGCAGTGAAATTACTGCCAGTCTCTCCTTTTTCCCCTTATCTTCCCCCTTCCTCATCTTTCTTGTCCCCTTCCCTAATCCCCCATTATAGGGTAGCCAACCGGATGTATTTCTGGTTAACCTCCCTGTTTCTCCCTTTTGTTGCTACCTTCCTTGTTGAGCGATCTATGGGGCTGAGGCTGTTGAGCTCAAAAGGCTCTAAAAGTTTTTATTTTTGCCGTTAGGCCGGAAGTTGTATGTATATAAAATTTCTGATTTGAAAAAAAAAGTCACAGTATATGCACGCACTGAATGATGGAGAGTAGGCCTAAACGTCTGTTTGTTTTTCTGTCTGTCTGTCTGTGCATCTGTCCGCCTGTCCGTCTGTCCGTCTGTCTGTCCGTCCATCCGTCCGTCCGTCCGTCCGTCTGTCTGTCTGTCTGTCTGTCTGTCTGTCTGTCTGTCTGTCTGTCTGTCTGTCTGTCTGTCTGTCTGTCTGCGAGCACGAGCCACCGTGGCTCGTCAGATACTGCTGGTTACGCCATTGCACAGGACAAGGTTAGACTAAGGGAGCTTCGCCCCTAAAAATTTGTTGAAAGTTAGCCCTTGTTTTTGTCATGCCCTCCTGGGTGCATAGTCTTCTTTCTCGCGCTACTTACCACCTTGTATTCATACCAACTGAATCACCCAGCTAAATTGGGGCACTTTGGTGATCCATTTTGCAGGGAACTAAAGGTTCCCTGAAAATATGGAGAGAAAAAAGGGAAAAGTTTACGCTAGCCATGCCATCAACACTTCTCGGTATGAAGGCGCTCTGGTTACGCTAGCCATGAAAAGCTGAAAAAGTGTAAAGCTGGTTCCCCTTGAACTGAAGGGGGCCTCTTTGGTTGATACCTTAGCGTAGACAAAGTACAGTGGAGCCACAGCCTGTCGCAGACCTTGCGAAATGTCTTAACTCCAGCGCCAGAACTAACGTGCAACGCTGAATGTAGCAACCACGATAGAAGCGCGCGGATCTTTCGTCGCTCGCGCAGTGGGCACACTTGTCCCAGCGGCTGCACGTCAATGAGCGCCGCTGGTAAGGAATTAGGAGAGCGTGATAAGCGTGGAGTAACACCCGACGGTTTAGCTCGATGTTTAGGGTATTCACTCTGAAAAGGCCCACACACACGCAGATGCTACTAAAGGGCGATGATTAGTGTGACTTTAGCAGAGGCAGCACGAAGGAGGTTCAGGGCGGGGCCTGTTGTACAGTTCACCAATACGGCACTTTGGGAAGGTTTGTAATCAACTTTGAAGGGAACAAAAAGCCCCAGAAAAACATGATCAACAAAGAGCACTTATTGTCACGGTACACCGTAAATAGACAACCAAGGTGTTTTGCACAAGAGCAAACATCCCATTTTATGCACTACCATAGAGGAAAACATAAACAAACACATTTAGGGGAATGCCTCGTTGTGCGAGACCGTTGGAGCGTACATCGTCTTCGTGGTCTGCCAATAGCGGGCGCGGCATTTGCGTTCCTCTAAAGAAGCATCTCGCCGACGCTAGGCTACATGGTCAGGTTCACTAGTGTACAACAAACAAGCGACCACTTCCCACAAAGTCGTCGCTTACGTGCGGCTTCATGCGCGCAACGTGCACAAGTTCAGGTCGGTGCTAGCGGTGCCCTCTCCAGTGTAAAATGTCTTGGGACGCCCCTTATTCGTTGTAATATTCGAAAAGGTCCCAATCATCTTTTTATTAGCTTTCCGAATGGTCTTTATACGGGCGTGCACACATCCATAGCCGGTTTCAATGGTTGGTCTAAGACGCTGATTACAGTGACTTGCGTCGGGCTCATACGCCGGGTATATTCGTACACGTACGAGCTGCCGGGCTTCCTCCGTGCGTTGAGGAAACGTGTCGGCATCGGTTCTAACGTCAGTAATTTTCGTATGACATTAAACCCACGTCTCGTTCATAAACAAGGCGTAATCCATGTCGTTTCTTGTCTACCAGTTTTGTAAGTAAACGTTATCTAAGAAAAAATATCGTCCCAATTATCGTGCTCTCTGTCTACATACATCGAAAGCATGCCTTTTAGAGCTTTGCCCAGCCACTTGGTTAGTCCATGGTTTCATGGATGATAGGCAGTGAATTGACGTCGGATCGTTCCCCGGAGCATCAACACATAATCTAAATGCACTGTTGTGAACGCGACCTGATGATGATGATGGATGGTGCACCGCGTTCCACACAATATTCGCTATGAAAAAGCGTGCTCATCCGCTGGACTGCCTCTCTATATGGGCGACAATAACAACGCAAAAATATAAATTGATGGTTTCCTCCCGACTGTGGCGGCCGCGTTTCGATGTAGGAGAAACGCTAGAGGTTCGCTTATACAAATTTAGGCGGACTTATTACTCTCCAGGTGGTCGTTATTTTCAGAACTCTCCACTATGATAACCACATCACATTTTTTTCGGGGGGGGGGGGAGGACGTAAAACCTTAACAGTTATTGTCATCGATGTAGAGACGAGAGCACGCCTATCTCGCACCCAGGCGCCTTTGGCGGTATACTCTCGCTCCCAGAGACGCCATAACTTGTTTGGAACTGCCAAGGTGTACCTCAGTAGCATGGCATGCAGTGGCTGTAGGAGTTCAAAATGTGAAAAAGCGCCTGTTCGTGCTGTGCCCGCTTATAAAATGTCTTTTGGGTACCACTGCACCGTCGTCTGATGCGAGAACAACCAGCGCAAGAGGAAGAGATTGCCGAGCACTGCCTGTGAAGTTGACAGCGCATCACGGGAATCGTGCCGGTTTGGTGTTTTGCGATTGCACAGATTTTCATTCACAACAAAAAACGTCGAGCTCCGCCACCTTACGATATAATCACAATCAGCAGGAAAAATTAAGAGCCCAGTGAAGTGTACGAGTAAGTACACCTAATGCGCTTATTTAAGCGCGACTCCAGCTGTTCCATTTTACAGCAGCGATTGGCGTGCAGTGTGCCTGTAGTATGTGGCACAAAACTATTGCCGTACTTTTTCGCAGGCCACGTGTCAATAATAGGATATGCGTATCACGCGTGGATGCACGCACCGCGCAAGTTTAGTACAACTGTAACGGCCTACAATCGCAATGCGAAAAGATGCGAACGGCGTGGAAAGCATGACTTTTGACTCAGTAGAATTGCGACATGCCTTGATTATCACTAGGCGAATCTACATGTGCCTCCGGCCGGCGTCACCGTAGCATTACAAAATTTTGTTCTGCCTGGCACTTATGCAGCGCATGTATGTTCCGAGGGCCCGGCAGGACTGGCAATTGATACACATGCGGTGCGTGAGCGTAAATTGGAGCCAGATACTAGCGCTACGTTGACGCCGGCTTACAGCAAGAATTCGGCCTTGTCACAGCTAAAACACGCCGCAATTAACGCTGTTCACGTTTCTTTCAGTCGGATAATGCGTACCTGATGAAGTTGCTTCCGCAGTCTGCAATGCACGTGTTGCTGACATTCTGGACTGTCAAAGAAGGTCTCAACGTTTCACACAAAAACAGCATACGATTCTAGCACAGGAACAGCGCGAAACATGCTTACAGCCGCACTCGGGTTGTGGAGTATTGCGTTCGATTTGCAGAGCGTCTGCTCGCGTGGCAGTTTAGGGTGTTGTTTCGCCGTGCTTGCAACAGGCGGCACGACGCACTATCAATATGACAGCAAGCACTGAGCTCACTGTGTTTTGGTGTATGCGTAATAGTACCTTCAAGGAAACAGTGGCTGGTAACACTACACATGAATAGTATATCGTGCATAACCTTGGCAACCAACATTATGAATATGAAAAATACATACGACGTTGAATAAGCATGGACAGCTTTCCTTATTTTGCAGGTCTAAAGCACCCAAAACAAAAATAAAGGAGATAATAACGCACCGCGAATAGCATCTCAACCCAGTACCTTCACATACCAACTGAGCACTCACAGCCTCGTTAGCCCATCAACTGGCTACGCTGTCGCATTGATTGCCAGCCATGATAGCGAACGTCAAATATCTTTTGAGCAAGATTGTCACTGCCTGTAATGTGTGTGGGTGTGCCTTTTAATGGTTACGAGAAAGTGGCTCGTCAATCCTTTCAGACTGCCTACAAGAATGCTGCCATGATTGGTAAGATCCCCTTCGACCTCTAAATATATTATCGCTTTGAAATTGCTGCTGACTGGCTGCTTTCTATAAGTGACAAGTATGTTTTGTAAATGAAGGCCATCGAGAGCCGCGAAATTACCCCGACTTCTCCGAATGCCTCCACGAGATGAAGGCCCACAGGCTATTCTGGATAGTTAATTTCTGAGGAGCGTAACGTGGCGAGTATGTGACAGAGTTCTGTGTAAACTCCTCTAGTCATCTGCGGCCCGCTAAACTTTATAAAAGTTAAAATTTTGAAGTGACTTCACTTGTTTGATGACGCGAAGACTAGTTGAACAGTTAAGATGGAGGTAAGAATACTACAGAGGAAATTCAAGCAACAAATTAGCAATAAGGTGCCACCAGTTTTGCTGTTCAGCGAGCCTACGTGGCATTGCTCCAAAAAATAACTTTTCTTTTAAAATGAAAAGGCAATATGCCATGCTGTAGCATTGTAACATAATGTGCAGAACTATAGCATGAAATTGGTGCTAGGATACTTGCAAATGGAGTAGCAAGTATTTAGAGTTTCTCGGGACGTCTGATTCTTTGTATAGCTTTGTTTCACATTAGCGGTTGAAGTGGGCCGTGATTGTAAAGAAACGAGATTTGATACAACTTGTTTGTCCATGAATTTTAGGTAACAGACACATTAAGAAAACCGTCCCACACTTCAGTTAACCGCCAACAGGGTAGCCTGGGAAACGGGTAAGGTACACAAGATCTTTAGAAGCAGAGAAAAGGCTCGCAATATGTTGCGTCCGAACTTTTGTCTTTGTTGCGCGTTTTATGTTCTTCTGCAGAACAACCACTCTGGGCTTCAAATACGACCGATATTTGGACGCGACCTACCACCAATCACTGTGAAAATAACAGTAATCTATGTTTTCAGCAAGAGTTGATGCAAGCACAGCGCCAGAAACACAGCAACACGCCCTTGGTCGGTTTCTTCTTTCTCTTCCTTCGTGCTCTGTCGTATTCTTAACCTCGCAAAAAGGTATCACACCTGTGAATTGCATGACACAGTGTGTGAATGGTGGAATGCAGCCATTAACATACTGTGTCGTGCTATCAGACCGCTCAAGAAAAGACGTCTGATGCCTTCAAAGCTAAATACGATAGTTGCGAGGCGTCAGTTATTGACATTTAGCACGAAAGCTTAGTGGCAAAATTAGAAAAAATATGCTGTTATTTTTCTTCTTAGCAGCCAAAAAAAACATCGCTTGTCAATCACACTCACTCTTCGTCGCTACAGGGTAGAACACACTGGCGCTTGTCCATGGCTGTCAGTGCGGCACCTGCTCGAACAACACTCTACCTTCACTCGACGCTATAACCGGTGGTCCCTTCCTGCAGCGCCCCCGTCCCTTTCCTGTGCTCGCGATAAAACAGCAAAATGGTCGAGCCGGAGAGAAGGAGGTTTGACGACAGATCCGCATTACACGCTGCCACGACTGATACAGTGTACAGTTTTCAAAAAGCACGCGGCCCCGACAAGCCACGCGCGTCACGTCTGCAGCGGTGCATTCAACTGTGTCGAAAACTGATATCGCGTGACTCAGGAGCACGCGTTTGTTTTCGCTGATGCGTTTCGAATAACGAACGGGTGTGCCTCCTTCCCTATGCAGCTTCTAGACACCCGCGCTATTTAGGAAACCGGCCGTGCGAAATCTCCCGGATTTGCATGAAGCCTCATCCGAAGAACAAATTATTAACATGAGCATTTATACGGTGGCATCAATATCATTTGCTGACGTCCTATGCATTTCCGTATCTGGTCATATGAAGATACGTGATTAATAATTTATTTATTTGTTAAGTTACTTTCCACTCCTAGAACACAAAGCAGTGGAGGATAACAATCAATAGAAGTGCAGTTAAAAGGGGTGAAAAGAAAAAAAACAGGTTATGGGGCATCTTCTAAGGCGAGTGTGAAATCTTTGCCGTTCACTATGCAGGTGAGTTCCAGTAGGCGCTTTTTCTCGGAACGAACGAGTCGTTGCACAATCTGGGGCAACAGTATGTCAGGTCAACCTTATTGCAATGATCGGTTCTTGATGACGTGTAACTAGGTGAATGAAAATAGGGCGCCCTTCAAATGGCAGTTATAATGATAGATTTTGTGAAAAAGGTTAAAAGCAATAATAGCGAAAGTTGGGCTAGTTGGTGGTTCATACTTGGGGAAGTAAAAACAGCGCAAAAATATAGACAAGGACAGAGGAATTGGGTGTCGTCTCTTCCTTTGTCCTTGTCTATATTTTTGCGCTGTTTTTACTTCCCAAGGTTAAGGAGATACAATTTGCGGCGCAATGAAAGGTCAGGTAGGTTCAGAGTGCTTGTCACAGGTGGGACACTTGAATGACGTAAATAATTCGACAAGATGATACGTGCTGCGCAATTCTGAATGGCTTCGAGAGTATGAATGAGAATGGCATGAGTTGCATTCTATGGGGCACATTCGTTGTCTTATTTAAGTCGAACGAAGGTTTGTACAGTGTTAAGTTAAGTGATAATTGGGCCAGAGGAAAAGTTTCGACGCAGGTAACCAAGTATGCGGTTCGCGTTGTCAGTGACGTAGGTGCATTTTCCACAAAAATTTAAAAGCAATGTGAACACCAAGATATTTGTAAGTTTCAACAGATAGTAATAAGTTCTGGTTGCGGGAGTAAGTACGTGAACAATGGTTAGCATTGTGGCGTGAAACGCACGATTTCACAATTAGCTATGTTTAATGTGATAAGCCATTTCTTGCACCATTCAAGTGTTCTATCTAGAGCACGTTGGGGGTAAAAGTTATCTGTATGGTTAGTAACTTTCTGGTAATCGTCATTAAGAAGTCGGGCAGTTAAGGAAGAAGCGCAAGTAGGAGAATCATTAAACTAAGAAAGGCAATGGTCCTAAAACGGATCCTCGTGGTGCACCAGACATTACAGTGGAGTTAGATGGCGTCATATTGTTAGCTGTTACATGCAGGCAATGGTGAGAGAGCAATTTTTTTTATCCATGTTGACCTTATTAAGTTAAAAAAGTAGTTCATGTGATATGGAGGCGAAAGCCCGAGGGTAGTATATTTTTATGCATACGGTATCCAATTCGACGTCTGCGTTAATGAATAAATCGTTCGTAAAACCTTGCAATTCCGTCTCGCATGAAACTGCTATGCTAAAGAATTGATGATAAGGACTAAAAAAGAAATTAAACTCGAGCATGTTGACCAGGTTTGAGCATAACAGGTTCTTAGATTTTTACTAAGATAGACGTTAATGATTATCAGGCAGTAGTTATTCTGAAAATGCACATCACTGAACTTATGCACCAGCACCACCTTTCTAGACTTCCCGTCCTTCCAAGTTCCTTCTAAGTTGTCCTTGTCTTTCATCCCATATATGAGGTGTGGTTCTG
The DNA here is from genome assembly GCF_043290135.1 of Rhipicephalus microplus. Taxonomy (NCBI): domain Eukaryota; kingdom Metazoa; phylum Arthropoda; class Arachnida; order Ixodida; family Ixodidae; genus Rhipicephalus; species Rhipicephalus microplus. Next base: position 491,099,541 of record NC_134710.1, on the reverse strand, counting down.
CAGTTTTTTTTGTCCGGGGAAGGCGACATGTCTTTTCTGAAGTACAGCCAAAATAAGATCTATTTTACCCTTACTTTTAACTGTCTGCATTACACCTGCTGCTGTTTACACATTTATATTCAGTTGAATTTACTACCATGTAGAGGCGATTGGGAAAACAGTTATATCATTATAGGGGCGAGCAACGAGTATACAGCTCTTAAAATTCCACAACTGCTCAGTAAAATGATTAAATTTAGCCTAAATTAAAATGTTGGCAATCATTAGGAGTTATTTTTAAAATATTAGAAAGTTGGTTTGAGAATATCAAATTGTCCATTTTTTACGTACGTTGCAAAGAGCCATTTCAGGCAATTATCCACCGGCACTGATATTTTTTGTCTTACCTAGCAGGCAAGTTGACGGCACATCATGCTTTATAGTCATAGCTATTAGGAGTGCCACTTGTGCTGTGTACCTGAACATATTCACAATGAATGCTTGAAATGTAACGGCTTTTCTCTTTTAGTTAGTACTGTTTCCGTTGGTTAGGCCTAACTATTTCGAATATAACTAATTACCAGGAAATCGTAGCTATGGGCGGCAATGTCAAAAATAAGGGCGTTGTTCTGTAACGATTTGTGCAACTATACTGCCACGTGCTCTTCGTATATCTTCCGTTTTTTCTTTATGGTGATCTGGTCTTAACCAGCTAAAAAAATAATCCCACTTGGCGGAAACCACCCCTCAATGTTTCGTAAGCATCTAGATTGCCTCATATTGATCTGATTACGCACAAAGCCGACTGCGATGGCCACATGCCGATGGAGGCGAAATGTCAGAGGTGCATGTACTTGGATTTGATCCCCGTAAAGAACACAAAATGGACGAAATTTGGGAGCCCTCCACTTCGGCGTCCTTCGTAATCATACAATGACTTCAATGCATAAAAACTTCAATGCGTAAAGGCAAGCGACAACTAAATAACAAACAATTCTACGAACACCTCGACTCTGACCCTACAACCGAGCACAAAAAGATCATTGTAACAACCCTAGAGGATCTCACACATGAAGGTGCCATTGATTCAAAGCTTAAAAAGGCACTTATTACAGTACATTCAGCGCCTGGTCGTTTTTACACGCTGCCGAAGATTCATGAAGAGAGAAACCCTGGCAGACCCATTATATCAGGCACGGGAATGTTAACGGAACCTATTTCCAGTTATATTGATTTGTTTATCAAAGACATACCACCCACACATGAGTCCTTCTTGAGTGACACAAACCATTTCCTTCGAGAAATATCGGACGTAAAAATCCCAGACGGTGTATTTCTCGTAACATTGGATTTTAGCTCACTCTACACAAATATCCCACATGATGATGGTGTAAGGGCGCTCGTTTAATCGTATGGCACACACAACCCTGTCGCTTATCCAAGCAAAAAAGTAATTGAAATCTTCACAAGACTTGTACTCGAATTGAACAGCTTTGAATTTAACAACCAGTACTACCTTCAAATCAGCGGCACGGCAATGGGTACAAGAGTGGCCCCAAACTACGCTAACATATTCATGCACAACATAGAGTCCAATTTTCTTTCATCTTGTGATATCAAACCATTATTTTATAAACGGTGCCTAGATGATATATTTATAATTTGGACACATTCGGAAAACGAGCTCCTCAAATTCATACAAGCATTCAACCAGGTACACCCCAGTATTTATTTTACACACTCCTACTCTAACACTGAAATAAACTTTCTTGATGTACTCATTCGAGTTGACGATGGTGCGTTAGTAACTAGCGTATACAGAAAACATACGGACAGGCAACAATACCTGCACTTCAAAAGCAGCCACCCGCGACATTGCAAGACCAGCATTTCCTATTCCCAAGCACACAGATTCCGATGAATCTGCTCCTGCATCGAGGACTTCCACAAAAACAGCACACATATGCGCGAAGTACTCCCTAATGAAGAATACCCGCCAGCTATCATCGATGACGCCATCAAAAAAGCTGAAAATCTGGACCGCCAGATTCTTTTCAACCACCAGAAAAACGCCGACCAACACTGCAACAAAAACTTGCTATTAACTTTCACGAGCAACCCACCAAACCTAATCAAGGTCCTAAGAAAGCACTTTAACATATTAGAACAGAGCGGGCGACTATACAAAATTTTCACTTCTCCTCCTTGTGTTGTATACGGACGGCCGAAAAATATAAAAGATCATTTATTATATTCAAAGATCAGTGTGAAATCTCAAATTGGGTGTCACCCTTGCGGAAAAAGCAGATGCAAGGTATGCAAACACATGCAGACAACGACAGTGCGAAAAGCACCCACTCGGATTTTAAGCACAGGATAAGAGGTGCACTAGACTGTGACTCAGACAACGTCATATACCTCCTGGAATGTGGGGTATGTAACAAGCAATACGTGGGCCAGACAGACACTCCGTTTAGAATTAAATTCAACAAGCATCGGGCACATGTACGATCTCTGCCAGGCTTTCCACTTTCAAAACACTGCACATTAAAAGACCACCGCTTTGATGACATCAGGGTTACACTACTAGAAAACAACTTACAAAAAATCAGAGAACGAGAACAACGGGAATCTTATTTTATCTACAAATTTAACACGATAAAATACGGAACAAATGAACACCCAGGCACTCTGTCAGCGTTACGACCGCTAAAAGACGCAAACGCTTCTCTCTAATCAGTCCGGTTCCTTAACGACAATAATATTACCCGCTAACAAAGCTTTTAGCCTCTGCATCTGACAACATAGAAATAATTTGCCTTATCAAGCACAGCCGGAACGCACAGGTAAGTGGTCCCGGATGTCGTACGGTTCCCCCCTTTTCTTTTCCTTTTTTTCTTCTTTAAGTTTTAACGCACATTCTGTTCCTTCACTGACAAGGAGCTGACAGCTAGGTGGTTTCGTTAACTTTATCATACATGCGCGCATGTCTTCCCAGTGAGCCGCAACTGTGTGGTGAATGTCCCGGATGTCGTACAGTATCCCTCCCCCCCCTCCCCTGTTTTTTTTTCTGAAATTTTTAACGCACATTTTGTTCCTTCACTGACAAGGAGCCATTGCAAATATTGAATATAAATGGCGGCGCCTCAATCACCGGCTTTTTCATTCCTCCCGACGCCACCAGGACGCACTCGAAGCGCTGAAGCTCTCCCCATTAACTTGTCTTAAACTTCAAAGAGGAACGAGCCGCCAGCGGACTACACGCGAAGGTGAAATACAAGAACGGCGGCACACTGCCCACTTGGGGAAGAGTGGGTGCGGGGGAGGTATTGTTGACAATGATGACATTCCTCATCTGCCTCTGCCCTACTCTGTTGAGATGCTGTCCCTTTATAATTACGTCGTGTCGGTCTTGCTTCTTCTCTTAGATTTTCTATATTTTATTTATTGTTTCTCCTCCCATTCGCTGTTTCTTTTTTTTCTCTCTCTCTTTTCTTTTTTTCTCTTTTTACTTTTCTTTTAACCCCTTTCCTCCTGTCTCGACAGGCTATAAGACCCGGAACATGTGTAAATATTATTATGCCTTCAAAAAGACGAGGTTCCCGTCGAAACGTCGGCACAATACACAGTTGTTATGTGAAAGCGCATCTACACACACACACACACACACATTTATATATATATATATATATATATATATATATATATATATATATATATATATATATATATATATATTTATATATATATATATATATGTGCACGGTGACTGACGCGCTAGAAGGTGTGATCAGTGCTGTATAACACAAATCGTGTTCTTCCGATGTTTAGTTACCGAAGGCCGGCGATATTTTTTGCCGTGACCATTGCACAGCGCACTTTGCTGGTACAGCTGTCAGCACCTATAACACGAACGCTCCAACGCGTGCCCTGCAGCAGTTTGATTGAGGCAGTAAAACTCAGCCTTCTGCCCACTGATGATTGATGATGATATATGGTGTTTTTTGGCGCTAGGGCCATTTGATGGCCAAAGAGCGCCAGTTCATGGGCCAACGAATGTGGACTATGATTGTGATTAGCGGCTGTATAGGGGCCATAATGTTCCTCGCGGTAAGGCGGGTAAAAACTTACAAGTAATAAAACCATGACACTGCCGTGAAATGCGTGTGTGGTGTGAATAGATGACAAAAGTTGGTGATAATGTAAAACGATGGTGGACATGTATGGCATTAGCACAAGTACCTCACTCGTTCATACCCTTGCGTCCAAGGGCCGTGAGGCAAGTGCTTTCCTGTGTAGCCACCGCAGCAAAAACCTCCCTGGAGAGGTCGTGCTACGGGATGCCCGGGTATATGATCTGAAAATTATGAATTTCTTTTAAAAACGCTGACAATGATTTATGACTAAAAAGCGGTTCCCTACCAACAAACATTGTAGGGTGTAAAGGTATATGTTGTCGGTAGGGTAATAGAAAATGCAGTTTTCTTAGAGTTTCTAATTGTTTACATTGGATTAAAACGTGAAGGACTGTTGATGCCTCACCATATTTGTCACACAATGGTGGATCGCCACAGGACAAAAGATATGTGTGTGTCGTGTATGTGTGTTCTATCCTGAGTCTCGTTAGTATTACCTCTGTATGACGTGATTTTGATACTGGCAGCCAATGACCAAGGTGTGGCTTAATAATGTGTAGTTTGTTTTCTGTGTGTGTATCCCACTTGCTCTGCCAGTAGTCCCTGAGGTTTCGTTTGAGAGACGGCTCAAGATCAAGGGCCGGGATTAATATGGCCGTAAGGGCAGTGCTTTTGTGGACGGATGCAGCGAGCTGATCCGCCCTAACGTTGCCTTGGATCTCACGGTGCCCTGGCACCCAGCACACTACAACACGTTGTTTGAGTGTGTAGAGTATGCAAAAAATGGAGTAAAGTGAGAGAAGGACCGAGTTTTTTTGTTTTTTAAGACTGTGCAGAGCCGTTACCACACTGAGGGAGTCTGTATAATTTACTGCTTTTTGTATTTGTAATTGTTTGATGTGTTTAGCTTCCACAAGTATCGCGTAAGCTTCCGCTGTGAAAATACTTGTGCCTCGATGTAGAGGGCCAGCATCCGAAAAGGATGGGCCGACAGCAGCGTAGGACACAGAGGAGTTAGACTTGGAGGCATCTGTAAAGAACTCAGGGCATGTGTAGTTGTGTTGAAGTTCCAGGAACTATGTTCGGATAAGGGCAATAGATGCATGTTTTGTTACTTCTAGGAAAGACACATCGCAGTCTGTAGTCTGCCATTGCCACGGTGGCGGGTACGCTACAGGAGCCATTAAACTGTGTTCAAGTGACACTCCAGTTTCTTCAGCTAGACCCTTCAGGCGAACTGAGAGGGGCTGCCTCATCGAAGGCCTGTTTTGAAACAGAATATAGCTCGACAGATCCCTAATAGTAGAGTATGAGGGGTGCTTCTTCTCTGCTTTCACCTTAAGAAAATATACAAAGGACATGTAAGTTCTCTGTAGATGAAGCGACCATTCATTTGACTAAACGTAAAGACTTTCTACAGGGCTGGTGCGAAAAGCATCCGTAGAAAGGCGGATGCCCAATTAGTGCACGGGATCCAGCATCTTCAAAGCACTTTGAGTTGCAAACTGATATACAACAGCCCCATAATCTAAGCGGGTGCGATTGAGGCTTCGATACAGATTCATGAGGCATTGCCTATCACTACCCCAAGTAGTACGTGACAACACTTATAACATTCATGGCTTTTAAACATTTTGTTTTTAAATACTTGATGTGCGGTAGGAAGGTCAACTTGTTGTCCAACATTAAGCCTAAGAATTTATGCTCGGCTTTGACAGACAGACGTTGCCCATTCAGTCGAATGTCAGGTTCCGAGTGCATGCCTCTCTTTCGAGAGAACAAGACACACGTGCTTTTTTGTGGGTTAAGTCGAAATCCGTTTTCATCTGCCCATTTGGAGACCTTGTTTAAACCCAGCTGAACCTGCCGCTCACACATTGCCAAGTTGCATGACTTGAAGCGAAGCTGGACATCGTCGACATATGTACAATAGAACATATTGCGGGGGATGGACAAGTGCAAGGAATTCATTTTGATGAGAAAAAGTGTGCAGCTAAGTACACCACCTTGTGGCACGCCTGTTTCCTGGACAAATGTTTGGGAAGGAACCGTGCCCACTCGGACATGGAATGTCCGGTTTGACAGGTAACTTTTGATTATGTGAAACATTCTTCCGCGCACGCCAAGGTGGGACAGGTCTCTTAGAATTTCAAAACGCCATGTTGTATCATAAGCCTTTTCGATATCGAGGAACACAGAGAGAAAATATTGTTTATAAACGAAGGCATCTCTGATCTGTGCCTCGATACGAACAAGGTGGTCTCTGGTGGATCTATTTTCTCGAAACCCGCACTGAAATGGGTCGAGCAAATTGTTTGTTTCAAGGATATGTACAAGTCGGCAGTTTATCATTTTTTCGAAGACTTTGCACAAGGAGCTTGTAAGTGCAATAGGTCTATAGCTTGAAGCTAAAGAAGGGTCCTTGCCCTCTTTCAAAATGGGAATAATAATAGCCTCTTTCCTGGAGGTAGGGATAGTGCCAGAAAAACAGATAGCATTGTGTAAACAAAGTAGGGTTTTTCGTGTTTCGGCTGGTAGGTTTTTTAACATTTCGTACACCACACGGTCAGAACCTGGGGCAGAAGTACTGCAGGAGTTTAGAGATGTTCGGAGCTCAGCTAGACTGAAAGCTTGGTTATACGCCTCATATCTAGTAGATTTGTGTTAGAGTTTCTGCTTTTCTATTCTTGTTGTGTATTTTTGGAAAGTGTCGGTATATTGGGACGAGCTGGATATCCGTTCAAAGTGTGCACCGAGGAAGTTTGCTTGATCTTCTAAGGTATCACCCTGAGTGTTTACAAGTGCAAGTGTGTGTATTTATTTTCCTGCTATCCTACCGACCATGTTTCAGACTTTAGCCTCCTGTGTGTATGAATTTACGCTTGACAAAAACTTCTGCCATCTTTCTCCTCTGGCCTGCCGACGCATTCTCCTGCCTTGAGACTTTATTTTCTTAAAGCTCTCAAGGTTTTCCGCTGTCGACGAGTTTCGCAGCCACCTCCATGCCCTGTTCTGTTCCTTTCGCGCATTACGACACTCTGCGTTCCACCATGGGACGTGTCACTTGTTGGGCTGTCCAGATGTTTGTGGGATGCATTTGGTTGCTGCGTTAATTAGGAGAGCTGTGAAGTACTGCACAGCTTCATATATGCTTATCCCACATATGTCAGTCCAACATAACTGAGCATTGTTATGAAACTGTTCCCAGTCGGCTTTGTGTATAAGCCATTTGGGAACTCGTGGAGGACATTCGTATGATGTTTGTGTACTCAAAAAAACAGGAAAATGGTCACTTCCGTAGGGATTATTTAGAACTTTCCATTGGAGTAATGGTACAAGTGAAGGAGATGCGATGCTGAGATCTATGGAAAAGTAGGTTTTGTTGGCAAGGTTATAATATTGTTACGTTTGAAAGAGACTGGTAGACGTTGAAAGGGGCCGTTTATTAGGTCGTTAGAGGCAGCTCAGAAGCGGCCGACTGGTTAAAGATCCTCCTGATCCTCTTCTTCCTCTCTCGCTCTGGGCGACGAGCGCGTTCCCCGTATACGCTTCTTCGTCTTCGTGCATGTACGCCACATTCCTCTCCGCGCAGACGAAGGCCGCCGGATGAGTCAGTCAAGTTGTCGTGGCGTGTAAAGTTTCAGGCGGCCAACATGAACCACTTGAGTTTTGGCAGCTCGTCGACCACTCGCCGTGAGACGAGCTATTACATAGTTGACCTCTGTAAGTCTGTCGACAATGACAAAAGGTCCATCGTAAGTGGCCAAAAACTTTTGGCATAACCCGCGCTTGCGCATCGGAGTCCACAACCACACCAGATCACCACGGCGATAAATCACTGGTCGATGGTGAATGTCATAGCGTGCCTTAGCTTTGTCTTGCGACGCCAATGTGCGTAGTCGAGCTATGCGACGCGCCTCTTCGGCGAGGCAGAGAGTCTCGGCGACAGTGACGTTGTCGTGGTCACAGAAAGGCAATATTGTGTCGATTGTGTGCCGGGGCGAACGTGCATAAAGCAAAAAGAAAGGGCTATAGCATGTAATCTCATGCTTCGCGGTGTTGAACGCGTAAGTAATGAACGGAAGTACGTCATCCCAGTTCTTGTGGTCGCATGAGACATACATAGACAACATGTTGACAATGGTGCGGTTGGTACGCTCCGTCAGCCCATTAGTTTGGGGGTGGTATGGTGTCAAGTGACGCAGGCGGGATTCACATAAACGGAGTAGCTCCTCCACGACATCCGCTGTGAATTGTCGGCCACGATCGCTGATAATCAGGCGAGGTGGGCCGTGTCGGAGGATGACGTACAGTAACAAAAACGACGAGACTTCACTGGCAGTTGCGGAGGGGACGGCCGCCGTCTCGCAGTAGCGTGTGTGGTAGTCGACGCAAACAATTATCCATCGGTTGCCCTTAGCCGATTTTGAAAAGGGGCCGAGAAAGTCAATCCCCACTTGTTCGAAAGGTGCGCTTGGAGTAGGCATCAGTTGTAGAAGACCAGCTGGACCAGTTGATGGACGTTTGTGACGCTGGCATTGCATGCAGCTTGCCACATAACTCTCAACGGACTTTTGCATACCAGGCCAATAAAAGCGCTCTTTAGTCCGGTGAAGCGTCCGCGCCAAACCTAAATGTCCAGATGTAGGGTCGTCGTGCATGACACTCATAATAACGGTTCGCAGGCTCTCCGGGACCACTAGAAGGAAACGTGCGCCACTGCTGGAGAGGTTCCTTTTGAACAACAGTCCATCACGCATACAGAAACGGCGTGCACTAGTGGAAGCGGATGCAGCGGCGAATAGTGGTGCTAGTTTAGCGTCCTTCTGCTGTTCCGCTATGAAACTGGGATAGTCTGGGAACGTAGGCGACACAGACGCTACAAGCTGGTCAAGGTCATCGGATTCACAGTCAGTTGTGCTAAGTGGCATACGAGAAAGACAGTCCGCGTCAGCATGTCGACGACCACTCTTGTAAGCGAAGGTAAAACTGTATTCTTGTAGCCGGAGGGCCCAGCGCGCAAGGCGGCCACAAGGGTCACGAAGGTTGACAAGCCAACACAACGAGTGGTGGTCGGTTACGACTGTGAATGGGCGTCCGTACAGGTAAGACCTAAACCGCTGGATTGCAAATAATACCGCCAGGCATTCTTGTTCCGTAACAGTGTAGTTTTGTTCCGGCCTGCTTAAGGAGCGACTTGCGTATGTGATGACGTGTTCGCGGTCGCCGTAACGTTGTACTAGGACGGCTCCAATACCTATGCCGCTAGCATCCGTATGAAGCTCTGTCGGAGCAGAAGGACTGAAGTGCTGAAGGACGGGTCGTGACGTCAGCAAAAACTTCATTTGACGGAATGAAGATTCGCACTCCGGAGTCCACTCAAAGGAATTGTCCTTTCGTAAGAGGCATGTGAGAGGATACGCAACGTCGGCAAACTTCGGAATAAAGCGGCGGAAGTACGAACAAAGCCCCAGGAAACTACGAAGCTCCTTGACGGAACGCGACGCATTGAACGCCTCAACTGCTGCTGTCTTCTGGGGGTCAGGGCGGATGCCATCCTTGTCAACGAGATGCCCGAGCACAAGCGTCTGGCGGTCTCCGAAGTGGCATTTCTTCGAATTTAAAATTAGGCCAGCATTTCGGATGCAGTTCAAAACAGTATCCAGACGAGAGTTGTGTTCACTGAACGTGCGGCCAAAGATGACGACGTCGTCGAGGTAGCACATGCAGATGTTCCACTTCAAGCCACGAAGAATGGTGTCCATAAACCTCTCGAACGTTGCCGGTGCATTGCACAGTCCAAAGGGCATCACGTTGAATTCAAAGAGCCCATCAGGGGTTACAAAGGCAGTCTTTTTCTTGTCCTCTGGGTGCATCAGAATTTGCCAATAACCGGACCGTAAGTCTACGGAGGAAAAATAAGAGGCCGAATGTAAGCAGTCTATTGCGTCCTCTATACGGGGCAGTGGGTATACGTCCTTTTTAGTCACGGCATTCAGTCGGCGATAGTCGACGCAAAATCTCCAAGATCCATCTTTCTTCTTAACAAGGATTACCGGTGCTGCCCACGGACTTGCTGACTCTTGTACCACTCCCTTTTGCATCATTTACTGCACTTGGTCGTTGATAATTTGTCTTTCTGACGGGGAAACACGATATGGTTTTTGGCGAATCGGACTTGCCACGCCAGTGTTGATGGTATGGCGCGTTCGAGACAGGGGGACAGGGATTACTTTGCCCTTCTGTGCAAAGTCAAATACCGAAGCGTGCTTCAACAGCACATTCATTAAAGTTAGGCGCTCGCTTGAGCTGAGCGACTTATTTATCATTTCCATAAGCGCCCCGTCCAAATTGTGACAACCAGTTCCGTCACGTTCTTCCGGCACGTCTGTGAGCTCGACCACTGATAAGGTCACGTGTTCTTTGCTGACCGAAGCTAATTTCAAACCATTGGGTAGTGTCACGGGCTCAGAGGAACAATTTACAGTCCATAGGCCATTTCGTCCGCCATCTATCGACACCACACAATGGGGAACCAACACATTCTTCTTCACGCAGTTTATGTGCATTGGTTCTACGCTCGCATCGAAGCTGTCAGAATCCGCTCCGCGACAAACAACAGGAACACGTACGGTAGACAACGCAGGTATGAACGTATCGCCACAGACACACAGCGTAGTTTGATCATTCGCTGGAGTTTCCAGAAGTTCTGACGGCATCTGGCCACTCACAAAGACTTTCCCCGTGCGACAGTCTACAGTGGCACCACATTCTCGCAAGAAGTGTATGCCGAGAATGACATCATGTGTCGACCGAGGAATAATCGCAAATTCTGTCGTTATCATAAGGCCTCCCAAAAATACTTCAGCACTACACACACCAATAGGGCGCAACGGCTCTCCACTCACTCCACAGAACGTCGAAGTTTCATCCCAGGTAAAAACAACTTTCCGCCCTAACACGTCTTTAAAGGAAGCACTCATCACGGAAATCGTTGCACCTGTGTCCACCAAGGCCATCACAGGCACATAATCCACCAAAACACGCACTCTGTTTTTAAACATACACACAGGAGGTATTTCTGTCAGTAGCACGTTTCCAGCGACCTCACCCCCATTGGCCGCGCTGGCTAGTTTTCCGGTGGCGAAGAGGGCGCTTTGCGACGCAGCGGTGAAGGAGAACGATGAGCACGAGGTCGCGGTGGGGGCGTTAAACTCCTGTCAGATGCCGGGGAGACGTTGCGGAAGTTGCTGGGCCAATAGTTGTCATCAGGTGGTATGTGGGCCGGCCGCCGGACACCATGAGGCTGTTCGAAGGGTCGTGAAAAATCAGATGGTTGGTGATACCGAGGAGTCACCCGACGGTTGCAAAATCGCGATATGTGGCCTGGCACACCGCAGGAATAGCACACCGGCCGAGGTCGAAACGTCGGTCGCTCGTCGTTGAATCGAGCGTCATCATTTGTTCTTGTGTAACGTATGTACTGGTCAGGTACGTCGTACCGAGACGTCGGGTGTCGAGGAGGCATGCGCTGAAAGCGTCGGTCATACCGTGACGCGGGAAATCTGGTTGTCATCCTTGACCGTGGGGCTGGGCTGTATTCCACAGTTGCCGCGCTCATCGTCGGTTGCCATGGTGTCAAAGGAGGCACATCCATAGCCTCGCGTGGCAGAGACAACTCGCGATGATCAGCTGTCGAACACGGCATTTCTCGGTGTGACAGTTCCTCACGAACAATCTGTCGAATGGCAGAAAAAAGGTCGAGGCCAGGATTCGTGTCCACACTGGCAACAGTTGTAACGTTAGCCAGCCGACCAAACTTGGGCGAAATTCGACGCATCTTGAGTGTTTCAAACGTTCGGCAATGCTGAATGACGTCGGACACTGAACTGAGGCTTTCTTTTCCAATTAGAAAATTATACACGTCCTCAGCGATCCCTTTGAGCAGATGCCCAACTTTGTCTTCTTCCGACATGGTAGCACAGACCACCTTGCACAACCTTAACACTTCTTCTATGTAAGTGGTGCATGTCTCACCTGGTAGCTGTGCCCGTTGCGACAGTGTTTGCTCAGCCCGCTTCTTTCTAGCAACCGAGTCGCCGAAACACACCCTGAGCTCTTCAACAAAACGATCCCACGTCGTGAGTGCGTCCTCGTGGTTCTCGTACCATACCAGTGCGGTGTCGGTCAGGGAGGCTAGCAGGGAGGCTACGTTGGCTAGCATAGCGGCTGCATCCCAACCATTGGACTTGCCCACACGTTTGTACTTGGTGAGCCAGGCGTCGACATCTTCTTCGGCTTTTCCTCCGAAGGGCGGTGGAATTCGGTAGTACGGAGGCGGGCCAGACGGTGCCGTCCTGGAAACGCCTGCTTCTTCGGGCATGTCGAAGTCACTCACGGCAGATGGTGGGATACCGGCAAGTCGACGGCTTCGTCGAAGCTGTGGCAGTGATCGTTCCGTAGTTGAAGCGCTTACCCAGCTCCTCCACCACTCTGTTACGTTTGAAAGAGACTGGTAGACGTTGAAAGGGGCCGTTTATTAGGTCGTTAGAGGCAGCTCAGAAGCGGCCGACTGGTTAAAGATCCTCCTGATCCTCTTCTTCCTCTCTCGCTCTGGGCGACGAGCGCGTTCCCCGTATACGCTTCTTCGTCTTCGTGCATGTACGCCACAATATGTTGCCTTTTCCTATTCAACAGACAGACACCGGAGGAGAAAAGGAACTGTTCAATGAGACGACCTCGTGCATTGCAGCGAGAATCACCCCATAGACTGCCTATGAGCATTCAGGTCACTAAGAACCAGATAAGGTTCGGGTAGTTGATCAATTAAGGACTCGAATTCTCGTTTTCCAAGACGGTGGTGTGGATACCCTGGCCGCTGCAAGAGCTTGCAGCGGCCGTGGTTGTCGCCGTAGGGACGAGTGGCAGGGCAACCTTGGCTGTTCCCGCCGTGGGTGGGGGCATTGGCGACCACCTGAGCACACTGTGCCTGGCATGGGCAGTTGCCGCAGGTCGTTGTAGTGCTGCCCCCTGTTGCACTACAACGACGAACGATGGTTTGTTTGTGAAAAGACCAGATACTTTTTGACGGGCTTCTCGGAAAGTAATGTTTTGTGTGATTTTGATTGTAACAATTTCTTTTTTCCCTTTTCCATGTTGGACAGGTTCGGGAGTATGCGGGATGGGCACCATCGCAGTTTGCGCAGTGGGCCCCATCCTCATCCTTAGACACGTCCGTAGCGTGTCCTGTGGTGGCACACTTTCCACAGGTGAGTTGGCCGCGGCATCTCTGAGAGCCGTGACCAAAACGCTGGCATTTGAAGCAACGTCGTGGGTTGGGAATGTAGGGTCTCACATTCAACTTCAAGGATCCTGTTTCGAAATGTTCAGGCAGGGTACTGGTGAAAAATGTCAAAATTATGTGTTTTGTTGGTATTTCCTTCTTATCCCGCCTAATTTTGATTCTTTGTACTTGTGTCACCTGCTGGTCCTTCCAGCCCTCGAGGAGCTCTGCTTCAGTCAGGTCAAGCAAGTCTTGATCAGATACAACGCCTCGGCAAGTGTTGAGTGAGCGGTGTGGTGTAATTGAGATAGGTATGTTTCCAAATCATTCTAGTTTTGAGAGGTTTTCATACTGGCTATGACTTTTTACCTCGAGGAGGAGATCCCCACTGGCCATTCTTGTAGCCTGGTAACCTGGTCGAAGTGTAGTGGTGAGGCATTTGGAAACAACGAAAGTTGAAATAGTTCTGGCGTTCTTTTCAGCGGTTTCACAATGGATTACATGGTAGCGGGGAAAGGTATCTTTCGGTTTGCTGAAATAATTGCAAAAGTCTTCGGTGTGCCCTCTCTTCGAGAGAGGATGATCGTGCAATGAAGGGAGAGAAGAAAAAGCCATAAACTAAATATGAGTTCGGCAGCCATGCCAGCCACTCACCATGGAGCCCAACACGGGGACGTGACAAGTCCTAAATTCATATGAGGCATGTCAACGTCAGCTGTACACAGCCGCTCTAACCAAATATATTGTGCCCAAGACAGAGCACATACACAAGGTTAACCCTTGCCGCCAAGAAAAATCGGAAGTGAATGGAAGAGAGAAGAAGACAGGATAGATTTAAAGATGAGAAAAGACTAAGATGTAAAGAGAGTGAGAATTAGGAAAAGGCGACTACCAATTTCCCCTGGTTGGGTCAGCCCAGGGGTGCCGTCTACGTGAAGCCGGGGCCAAAGGGGTGTGTTGCCTCTGCCGGGGGGCCTTAAAGGTCCAATCACCCAGCATTGGCTCAACCCCCAGGATCCCCTTTTCCCCGGACACGGCAAAGCCACGCACGGCTAGGCGTGGGAGGGAGCCGAAACTCCCCCGTTAGCTCGGGTCCATGGTGTCGCTACACACCAAATGCCTAGTTGCGCAGGCGCCCCTGCGGGCAGCCTTCTGCCCACTCCCTTTCTCCTTTGGTTTCCTTGAGCAGAGCTCTCTCAGCTTCGTAGCGGCTGTTGCTATAGAAGGGAGTGGAAGGCTGGTTGCATGGTGTCCGTCTTGTCTTGTCGTGGCTGCTGCTGCTTCTTCAGGGATGAAAACCAGGGTTTTTAAATACTTTGCTACAACTCGACTTTATGTACAAGAACTTATTTACAATTTTACAAGACTCTTCACCGTTTGAAATGGCGCATGTTGCCTCGGCAGAGCCGATAGTGCAGAGCACTCTTTGCTGCGACCAGAAGGACTGCGAGGAGTCGGGAGCTAGGTTTTAACCCCTCGGTCGCCCTTCCCTATTTTACTCATGGCCAACTAAAACATTTCAGTCCATTTATTGGACAGACTAAAACACATGTCGCCGTCCTCTTCTCTGGCTCTCTTATTCAAACACTTGACCTCTCAGTACGAGAGAGAGAAACGAAAGGACCGGCCTCCACACGATGTTGCGCAAACGCACACGATGGTGGCACCGTTTCAGCTGCGGGCCCATACCATTACTACGATATTACTACGCTGTCCGGCATGACAGCCGTCTCGCAGACTCTAGTCCAGATGAATGGGTGTCGATACACTGGATGTCCTTACGTCGACCACCGGACAGAACCTTCAAATCTAGGCAATGCCCACAATGTTGCCAACAAGTTTTTTCACTCTGCGCATGCGTCAGTATTCGTGCGTACCATGGAGTCAATATACTAACTTTATATTAACTCTATGGTGCGTACCTAGGAAGAGGTTTTATGGAGATTTTTCAAACTAGCGATTTTCGATGGTGGCATCGTTAGGTCGCAGCCGATTTCTTCGGAATGCCGCCACGCCGGTTGTTGAGGCCTGATGGGTGTTCTCTGTAAGTACTTACATACCTTTTGCTGTACTTTGTCCTCCTGAGTCGTGCAACTTTCGTGTGGACCACTTGGTACATGAACCGTATGAACAGCCCATAGCAATTACAATATACGACTCCTTGACAGACAGACTTCGCAGGCTGCACTGCGCTGCCTTGCCACAACAGGTAGGCAGATGTCTCTTATTTGGAGTTGTACTCTGCCCTGCTATTTAATGTCCCATATGTAACAGCCAGAAATGCCTGTTCATATCATATAGGGCTATTCTGCCGAGATTCGAGAACACTTTCCCAGAGGCTTCCCATGTAGATAAGCACAAAAAGGCTAAATTCTCTTAGTCATCCTCTCATTACGCTAATAGCGGGAATGGCGAAATTAAATTGTGTCGCGTTGATCATTTGGGAGTGAGAGAATAACGCTGGTATTATTGTAATGGCTTCGCATGCTTAGGTTGAAACATACATGCGTACGCTTTGGTGGAACTGCGATTATTTCCGGTCAAAAAAAAAATCATCGCTTCAAGCGCGTTAAGAGATACGGCACAAACACCTTTTGCGTAGGAGATACTGTACAATCACCTTGCAAACGCACAAGGTGGTGAGGCCGAACTTGTGAATGCAGTTTGGTCAATTTGTATTTGTTTTTAATGCGTGCTTCTCAGCAGCGCACGTGTACGACGATGAAGCCGAACGTGTAAATGCCATTTTAGTCAATTTGTATTTGACTTTACCACTTGCTTTTTCGCAGCACACGCGCATGGCAGTGAAGTCAAACTTTTTATTGGTCTTTGCTTTTTTGCAGGCATAGAGATGCGTGTTCCAAGTTCAAAACGGTGCGTATTATCCTTTACATTAATTTAACAACTTACGTTTTTCTTGAATTATGTGGAGGCCTTTGTAATTGACTTGCCACCAAAATCCCAAACTGTCATAATAAAGAAGAACACGTCATCTATTGGTGCTCTTTACACACTGCTGTACCAGAAAGTCGACATGGAGGCTACCCCTCATGTGAATAAATACTGGGCGACAGAAGCGCTATGGGATGAATGTGTGCGCAACTATTCAGTCGAGCTGACATCTTCAAAGCCCAGAGATTGGGATCACGCATTGCCCCAAATTTACTGACAAACTTACTGCTACGCTCGAGAGTGTACCGAGACAAGTGTCCCTGGAGCGTAGTGGTGCCAACACTTGCACATATTATGTACGAGTGCTCTTCATGTCTCAGTGAGGTGAACTCAATACAGACCAACACAATACCACATCGGTCATTAGAAATACAACTCTCTGAGAAGGCCTTGAAGAGCCTAGTGGTTGCCTTGGACCAGGCCCAGTAAGTTGGCAGTCGATGAAGCCCTAAGAGCCCTTCGCTCTGAAGAACGTTTCAGCTATATAAACGTTCCCTCTATTCTTGTTACAGTCCAACTTATTCAAGCTTGTTTGGACTATTCGCTTTGCTAACATCTGTGGCATCCCCTCCTGGTCCTTTTACTCCAAAGCCTGTCATAGACACTAAAAAGCTTTTGCTTCTCAAAGTTTGTTTACTTTCAGCTAGAATCTGATTCTTCACTATCATCTACTGAGTAAGCTGCTTTATTAAATTGAAATTATAGCATCTCAATGGATTGACAGAAACTGCAACCAAAAAGCGAATAGAACAGCGACTGAAATGTAGTATTTAATTATTAAAGCGGCATGTTGGGCTTGTAAATACATTATTCTTGTGCACTGCAGCACATTTTAATGCACTGAAACATGTTTTACTGAAAAAGCGAAAGTTCGGCTAGTTCCTGGCTTATGCTTACATGTAAAAACAGGGTAAAATGACAGTGAGACAGATGGAAGAAGGGAAGATAAGGGCTGAACTCACAACTAAAAGTTATTATAAGGAACACACACATATATCAGGCAGAGGACCTATAGTGACATGGCCCACCGTGGTGACTGCGCAGTATTCTTTTTTGTCTTTGTAATTTTGTGCTGTTTTACAGCAAAAGATGTTACGAGATCAAAACAGGGGCACGTGCCACGCCGTAGTTGTCCACCGCCGCCGGCGTCCGCAATCAATAACTCGGGTTAATGAAAAAAAAACCTAGTAACAAGGACACAGTGGGGCTCAAACACGGGTCCACTGCGTGCAAGCTCAGTATTCTACCACTGAGCCACGCCTTTTTTTCCCTTTAATGAATGAAATTATCACCAGTAAAGTACACAGAACATACTTCATCAGAAGTCAGGCAAACACACACAAGCGTCAAGAACGCCACGCCTTTTTTTTTATTGCCTTCTTGACTACAGGTCCAGCTGATCTGACAATCACTATCACACGTGTTCTATGCGTGATAACACATCGAACGAAGATATTACATCTTCAACACAGTCGGTGGTCTTATACACATCTCGCATTTTTATAACAGCTTCCACGAAACACTCATTACGGACAGAACTCTCACATCACGGTGTCTGTACGATAGCATACTACGCCAAACCGAATAAAGACCAAGTAAAATATAACATGCAAATTTTGCACAGAACTATCACACGGCAAAAAACGAATTTCACATGGAGTAAAAGGTAAATCTTTTTTTAAAGTCCTCTGTAAAATGTCCCAAAAGAAAATAGCGTTCTTACAATTAATAAACACATGTTCAATGGTCTCAGGTTTGTTACACAGAAGACAGCTGCTTCCCCATGGTACATACATCCTTCTCTCTTGAAGCCACGTTTCTACTGGCAAAGTTCTCGTATGAAGTTTAAAAAAGAAGGTTTTCACATTAGGTGGCATACACATGTTTTTCACTCGCTTTAGTACGTCATGACCATATGATTTTTCATTATTTGAACGGTACAGGGGCACAGGAAAAACTGCTTGATACTTGTTTACAAACTTGCTTTAGGCAGTCTTGAGTCGGGAAAACAATCACATCATTATGAGTAATAAAATGTTTTAAAACAGCGAAAGAACAACCAGTCGTCGCACAATGAAAATAGCGTAACCAGTAGGTCATTCCATGCTCCAACCCATTACAAAAGCTTGTTCTTGATCACCTATTAACTGTGGCGCATAGCCAATTCAGGCAAAATTCATCGTCATCAGCAACTGCATGAACAATTGGCACAAATGTTCGTGCAAGTGTTTAGCAAATATTACGCTTTTCAGAAGAATGATGAAACATAGCATAGCGAATGCCGGCCTACTATCCAGAAATTATTATTATTAATACCGTAGTGCATACCCAGCAAGTGTGCTTGCAGCAGTTACCCAATCTTCTTGTGGCGTAGATGAAATCAACTCAAAGTTTCTAAAAAACACTGCATTGTATTCATCAATTTACTTGTCCTTAATCTTTTCGCAATCTATTCAGACCTCCACTTTGCCGCTTGACTGGAAGGTGGGGAAGGTGGTCCCTCTGCACAAATCTGGTAACACACAGTCTCCTCTCAATTACAGACCAATTTTCCTAACCAGTGTTCCTTGTAAAATGTTAGAACATATAATTTACTCCAACCTTGTCTCATTCCTGGAATCAAATTCTTTTTTTACTTCCTACCAGCACGGATTCCGAAAAAGTTACTCATGTGAAACCCAACTTCTTTATTTTACTAATGACATAGGATCGGCTTTAGATCACGGCTCACTTGTGCATTGCATTTTTCTTGACTTTCAAAAAGCTTTCGATAAAGTACCTCACCAATTACTCCTCCTGAAAATTAGTGCCTTAAACATTGACCCGAACATTCTTAAATGAATTGAATGCTTTCTGACTAATCGCACTCAGTTTGTAACAACTAATGGCTATAACTCACCTCTTTCTAAAGTAACATCTAGCGTACCCCAAGGTTCCGTATTAGGCCCTTTACTCTTTCTTATATATATTAATGATCTCCCAGACAGCATTAACTCCGCTATAAGGTTATTTGCAGATGATTGTGTAATTTACCGCGAAATAAACAATGAATATGATAACCAATTTCTACAGTCAGACCTTGACACTGTCTCAACCTGGTGCAATAAATGGCTTATGACTCTCAACTCTAACAAATCTAAATGCATGTCAATAACCCGGCGATCTATTTCTCCCCCCTGTACCTACAGAATTAACGCCGTTCCCCTCCAGCATGTCTCTTCATATAAGTACCTCGGCGTTTACATTACCAACAATCTATCTTGGCACACGCATGTTACCTACATTTGTAATAACGCTAACCGAACGCTAGGATACTTACGCCGCAACTTTTCTCGCGCTCCGCTGTCCCTCAAAATTCTATTATACCGATCACTAATTCGCCCAAAGCTTGAGTACGCGTCCGCTATATGGGATCCCGTGCAGCAAAATTTAATTAACGCGTTAGAATCTGTTCAGAACCGCTCAGTTCGGTTCATTTGTTCTAATTATTCCCGTACTGCTAGCATATCAAAAATGAAATCTAACCTTGACCTACCCAATTTAACTGTCCGGAGGAAACTGGCGTGACTGCATTTTTTTCATAAGATATTTTTTCACAATCCATCAATGAAGCGAGACCTCATTTCACAACCATCATACCACTCATCGCGCATTGATCATCAGCATAAGGTTGCCATTCCGTTTTGCCGCACCAAATTCTTTTCAGCAGCCTTCTTACCGAAAACAGCCGCCGATTGGAACCACCTTCCCTCTTCCGTTGTATCAATAACAGACCCTTTGTTATTCAAGACTGCAATTTCTCAGCAATGCTTGTAACTATACGCAGTTTCCATTATCTATCTTTGTCTTGTATGTGCTTGAATTCTTATACATTTTTAGTTGACTTATGTTGCCTTCCTGATTTGCGCATCTGATACTTGTTTCTTTATTTTTCGTCTTTTTTTCTTGTGTGTTATATATGTTGTACCCACCCCCTCTGTAATGCCCTACGGGCCCTGAGGGTATTTTAATAAATAAATAAATAAATGAGTGTTTAGAAAGGGTCCTGAAAGGCCGCTCTTCTAGCTTTCGCTGTGACTGTGCTCTGCTTTTCGTGGAGGCTACACAGTCGAAATCATGCTTCTCTATAGTCCGGGCAGTTTATCCAGCTGTCCTCCTTTCGCAAAGGTACGCAGAGTGTGATGCCCCAGTGATAGCGCACACAGTCCTATGGCAAGATGCAAAAATTCAAATCAATCAGAGTTCCAATAACTGCAATTGGTTTTACTAATGCAAAAAAATTGATGCAGATATGAAACTTACTATACAGATCAGTAAGGTTGAAAGCTGGGCCAGTTTGTGACTGATTATTATGTTGTTACGTCAAGTAGCACACTTTTGACGTGGACAAAGGGAACAAGAATGTCGTGCATTTCTCGTCCACTTTGTCCACATGAAGAGTGTGCAACTTCACCATATGATATAATTATTAGACTACTCTGCCTCATCACTGTGGAAAATATTCACGAGCATAATTTCACATAGGATAAGAGGCACACTTGACTTCAAATGGACCTTGAAACGGTTTTTGAAATCTTGTAAGAATTTGGGCTACATGATCAGTAAATGAGTTCAACCATTAATGAAGCCACATACCGTGCATCAAGGCAGCTACAACCAATTATAGTTATACTCTCCTTCTTGACACTGTTTTGCCTCCTGAACTTGTCAAAGAACCAGCCATTGCTGGAGACTGCAGAGTGCTCGACAGGTCAGGCTCCTCTGAATGCACCGTCGGGCAAGAGATTGATGAATAGGTCAAGTTTAGCGTCCCAAAACCATCATATGACTGAGAGACACCGTATGGGAGGGCTCCGGAAATTTGGACCACATGGGGTTCTTTAACGTGAACCCAATTCTGAGCATACAGGCCAACAGCACTTTCGCCTTCATCAAAAATCCAGCTCCCTCAGCGTGGTTTCGATCTGTCTACCTGCGGATAAGCAGCCAAGTACCTTAGCCACTAGACCACAGCGGTGGGGCCTGTCGTGCAAGTGAGACCAAACACATGAAGTGATTAAAATCTGCTTTGCCACACTACCACACGTTCTTATTTTGTTCTGTTGAGCTCCTACAATCTCCGAAGGCAGGTGGACAAACAGTGTGTCTGAGAACAATTGGCGTTGATTTGTGCTATGTAGTTGTGTCTTGATGAGTGATGCACACTGCACTAGCGTGGATCCTGCAGGTGTTGAGTGGATAGTGAGAGACCGACACTCACTACAGCTGAGCTGAAATGACTCTACTCGCCAGATGCCTAACACAATGTTGAAGCATTAAAGGTGACCACTTGCTAAATTTGTGGCACATAATTCAGCTAGGCCAATCAGTGATGTCCAGAAGAGCAAATTTGGTGATGAGCATTCTCAAACACCTTTGGTCAACAAGGAGCACATTGAAAAAAGTCGAATGACACTTGCCACCAAGTATAGGTTCCAAGACTACTGTTACAAGCAAATCACAGTTATTCCAATACCAGCAGCAGTCACTCATACTTTGTATTATAGACTGCTGCACCTAATCTCCAAACGCATTTTAATTCTGTATATTTAGGATGAAGCATCTTTTTTGCAACTTCACCATTGTCTCCCTAGCTGACAGTCACCCGACGATTATGAATTTGTACGTCACATTCACCTTGCATGCAGACTACAGCCACTTGCAAATATTGGCCTTGTAGATATTCCCAAACTCAGCATGGTGAAGTAAAGTAAACGCTAATAGCGACGACATTCGATTCAGGTAGCTGAGTTGTTCAGATGACTTGGTGAAGTAGCTTCAATGGACCTTTTACAAAGAAGTGTTAGCAACTCTTATGCAGTAACAAGGCTTTGTCTGATGATAATCTAACTGAATTAAAAAAAAATGCTTCACTGCAATGTTGAATATTGCCAGTATCATTAGTGAAGATACATTTTTGGCATCAGTGATTGCTTCAAAAGACCCACCAAAGTTTTACAAAATTAGCACAAAAGCAAGGTCGAGCACTATGTTACAGTAAAAGCTCCTTAATTTGAACTCAAAGAAAACTATAAAATTTCTCAAATTAGCAGACAGTCAATATAATAAACAGACATCACGCCACATGGTGCGGCAAGAATCCATAGAAGGCACCTTTGACGTCGTTCCCACTCATTAGTGTATACTGCACATTTGTGGCAGGTCATGTCACCAATTTAAGTTCATGCTTTAACAATGAACAGTATTTGATTATTAACAGATTCGTGACATAAAAACTGACGCATTAACGTGAGCAGTGGGCCAAAGTGGCAAAATATGCGAGGCTATTTATGTTCCAAAACACATTCATTTACATGGCAGAGTTAACTCAATCAACATTTAAAGTCTTTCTTTATAAGACTTTTTGGAACAATATTGAAATTTGTCCGAAGGAGCACGGCTAAAGGCAAACATTGCCGCACTGGGTCGTGCCACCCATACTGCAGTAGCAGCAGACAAAGTACATTTACAACCATAAAAGCATAGATGTAAATCATTTACTACACTTGTTTTACACAGGTGGAAGTCATGAGCAATTTAAGTGATGTTTCTAGGCCAATTTCTGTGAAGGTAGCCGAAAGCAAGGGCCTCCCAGTTTGAATTAGCTGTTGTTTGTCAATACCGATGCGTTCAAATTATTGCAAGTTTTGCCCCATTCAAATACTTCGGGCTGTGGTAGGACAAGGGCGTCAGTTTGAATTAACTAAGTTTGAATTAACAGAGTTTGAGTTATTGAGATTTCACGGTACTATGTGCCTGGCCAAACTGCAGTGACATAGCATGCTGAGAGACTAAAATAATGTGGGTGAAGCAGCATCAGGTACAGTCCTCTGCTGAACTTTGTTTGCAGCTGCTGGCTGGGCACCTGTTTCGCAATCTCCCACAGAAAAAAAGACTATCTTCACTAATATTTGAATGATTGTTTCTTTCTTGCAATGTTTAAAACACCACTGGTGTAAGCAGCGAGCAGGACCTAGGGATCATCCCAAGAACACAGAAAAAATATGTTTGAGGTAACAGTCACCACAAATAAATGGTTTTAGATACCTATGTGTGGGGCAGAATGGATCACAAAAGATTCCGGCTCTAAAATATCGGTTTCAGGGGAGCTTTAAGTGGCACATGTAATCTCTGGGCAGGCTTTTGTTGAGAAAACAGATGCATTTTCTCACTTCACCATTCTGCTTAACACTAATTTGGCTGGTTATGAACATCTGCAGCCACGCCACTATGGAGCGTCTATCGTTTTCCAGTGAAATCCTATTACACTACTATGTATAATTACCGTAACTGAACAACGACATGCAAAAACATTGTTAAAGCTTTACTAAAACCTGTAGATAACAAGCTGTGGCCCACTTTCAGCATATACTGTATGTGCCAAACTGTGCTGCTATTGTGAAATAGGATGCAAAAGTTGCTTTCAATTTATGGCCTTAGGAGAGAGTTTTTCAGTGCTTATTCGAATTATGGACTGAAATTTTTTAGCAGTTTCTATTTGATTTTTGAAGCTCTGCTCACTTGGTTTAGTAAATATGCTTTATGCTTTGTCAAAATAAATTTTAGAAGCATGGCGTGCAGTCTGAATATCTTTAAAAAATAAAACCCAAGCAAACTTCCCAATTGTAATTCTTACTGGCATTTCAGAAAGAACATGGTCAGGCGACTAAAGTACGTGTCACTTCTGGATGGAAATTACAAGTTCAAGAATAGTTGCAAAAAATTCAATAAAAGTACGCCATGGATGACGCGTGGCATAATTAAATTCAAGTGCAAAATCAAACGAATAAAAAGAACACATGCGCATACGGGGATTATTAGTGCGCGTATGGATGTTATCAGTGAACTACAAGACAAGCTAGCATGCGCTGTACGTGATTTGAAAGACCTATATTTCACTGCAACATTGCCGAACTTTATAAAGAAAGTGCCCGATAAGTTAATGGAACAATTAATAGAACCATTATTAACAACTTGAATGCAATCGCACAACATTTTAACGATTATTTTCATAGCGTATTTAACAGTGGTAGTTCAGGCTTATCTTTAAACTCTGTAGTGTTTCAACGCCATGAGGCAAACTTCATCTCATACCATGGCATGTGTCTATGTTGTTAAACTTAAAAACCAAAACAACTCCTGGCCCTGACGACATCCCAAATGTGTTCCTTTGGCGATACGCCGAAACCATTGCTAAATTCTTGGTTGTGTTATTCAGAGAATCTGTGCTATGTGCAAAAGTACCTAGTGATTGAAGGATGCCTCGAGTTGTCCCAGTCTTTAAGAAAGGCGATCGACCGTTAATGCAGAATTACCGCCCCATATCACTAACGTTATCTTGCTGCAAAATTTTCGAGCACATATTGGCAAGTCGCATTAATGAATTCTTAGAAAAAAAGTCGATACTAACCACTTGTCAACATGGCTTCAGGAAAGGCTGCTCGACTATCACACAATTAGTTACAGTAATCGATTCATTTGCTAAAGCTTTGGATGCTAACGGTCAAATTGATACTGTATTTTGGGATTTTAGTAAAGCTTTCGGTAGGGTCATTCACGAAAAACTAATTCTAAAGCTAAGAAACATTAGGCTTCCTGATATCTTAATTTCCTGGATTGCAGACTATCTGAATAACCGCAAACAGTATGTTTCAGTTGATGGACACAACTCGGGCTGTCTACCAGTTACTTCAGGTGTGCCCCAGAGCAGTGTCTTGGGCCCATTACTCTTTCTTTTATATAATAATGACATCGTCATCGTCATCACACCCGGAAAACAAAGAACACTGTTTGCAGACGACTGCGTTGTGTTTCGTACAATTAAATCTGTGGATGATCACAAGGAACTAGATTTCAGCTTGAATAACATATCCTTGTGGTGCGAAAAAAGGGGCATGGCTGCAAATACCGACCAAACAGTCTCTCCTCGCATAACGCATAACAAGAATCCCCTCTTTCACGTGTAAAAAATGGGGTCTGTCCCATTAAAACAAGTTGATAGCTATAAATACCTTGGCGTAACCTTCACTGCCGATTTATCTTTGAACCTTCATGTTGAGAACACACGCTCTGCTGCATTCCGCAAACTAGCTTACCTGCGACACAAACATAGAAATTCTCCTTCAAACGTTAAGTTACTCACCTACCTAACCTATATCCGCCCGAAACTAGAATATGCCTGCGTAGCATGGGACCCGTATACTAAGCTCAATATCAACAAACTTGACAGAATACAAAGAAAGTCGGTTCGTTTTATTTATTCTAAATACGAGCGTTCGGACTCCCCGTCACAGCTAATGTTGGCTAATGAGATTCCTTCACTTGAATCAAGAAGACAGAAGTACCGCTTGGATTTTTTACATAATCTAATTGACCACAAATTCACCCTCAACTCTTCGCTTTATGTAAGACCTCTTTCCATAAGGCAAACACGGCACCATCACTCTGATGCATTAAAACGTATCTAAGCTAGCACTGACACGTATAAGTTTTCCTTTTTTCCACGGACCATTTCAAAATGAAATTCTCTGCCCGCACCGTAGAACTTGTGACGATGGGTGACATGTACTTTTTGTACCCTTTTTTATGTGCATTCTATCACAATTTGTTAATTTTTTTTGAATATGTTTGCATAGGCATTTATATATTGGTGGGTATATATATATATATATATATATATATATATATATATATATATATATATATGTGTGTGTGTGTGCGCATATGTGTATTTATATATGTGTATTTATGTATTTATATATGTGTATATTCATGTATATATATGTGTGTATATATAGTATATATATATATATGTATGTGTGTGTGTATATGTGTATGTATATGGATATATAGTTGTATGTATATTTGTGTATGTATATGCATATGTATGCTTTAGTTTTGTGTACAATTATGTATGCCCGTCCTGCAAGGACCACGACGTGGTCTGCAGTATGTACTAAATAAATGAATAAATAAATAAATAAATAAAAAGGTATAAGGACGATATTGGCATTCTCCTTGCAACATCAGCTGTTGCAACATCTGCGAGCAGCAAAGGTGAACACATTGTAATATAAACAGGGCCACATGCGTGCACTGGTACAAGTCTGTTCGGCTGTGCTAGAGAGGACAGAAACAATTTTATTTAGTCTTTACGCACCAACAACAGAAATGAAGGCCAAATCAGCTCCATCAGTGTAAGAAGGTTCCTAGGAGCCTGTATATCAGCATTCAGTCCTTTTTACTTGATCGTATTTGCTTATTCTTTTGCTGTATTTTTGTGTGCATTTACCTGCCAGGCAATTGTAATCTAAAATGGGTGCAATACTTTGGTGT
The DNA here is from genome assembly GCF_043290135.1 of Rhipicephalus microplus. Taxonomy (NCBI): domain Eukaryota; kingdom Metazoa; phylum Arthropoda; class Arachnida; order Ixodida; family Ixodidae; genus Rhipicephalus; species Rhipicephalus microplus. The sequence goes on along the minus strand of NC_134710.1, from coordinate 491,072,817 downwards.
CCTAGCACTACCAAGAAAGAAAAAATTAGGTGCGAAACTAGGAAGCACTCCTAGCGTGTCCAGGGGTCTGTGCACACAAAACAAAAATTGGCCTAGTTGGTACCTTGCTAGTTGATACCTTGCCCCTTTCCAGGTTTCACTGTGACAGTCTGCTATGTGTTCCATGAAGGCTTTGCGATTTTCGTTACAGTCGAGCAGAGCTCTTTTAGCGGAATGATCTCCCGTGAGGTGTTCGCAAAAACTCAAGAAGTATGCACCTAAAAAAGCTAATATGTGCCAAGCAGCTCCAAGCATAGCATAGCTTCGCATAGTGTATAGTATAGTAAAGGGTGGGAAAGGCAAACCGGGGTGAGGAATGAGCTTAGGAGGAGAAGGGGCATCAAGTGTTGCATAGCTTATCATAGTACAGGGGGCCAGAAGTTATGAAGTCACCCCCTAATGGATGCGTCTCGCTTGCGTACTCGGTAGGACACTGTCCGCACACTCTTCAAAAATTTTACTGCCAGTGCTTTATAAAAAGTTACAGGCACAGCCAAAAGGGCGAGGCAGTGAATGCGATAGCAACATATTCGAATGTTTTACGAAGCAAGGCTAGCATATTTAGAAGCAACATTAATTGCAGTAAACGTGCGCTTGTTAAGTAACCAAGTTTACTACGGGGTGGTCACAGTAGATGACCACAACAAGGCTCGTGCGTAGTGACGGCAATGAAGAGAAGCGCTTCCTGTGGGCGCTTCTCTTCATTGTACTAAAAGCGCATGCTTGTACTAAAAGCTATACATCGTGTGTGGCTGCTGGTGGTAGTTTAATATGTGTAGAGCGCATGTATATGTGAACGGCCATTCCAGGTACTCTTTTGGCACCGTTTTTTTGTGTTAATAGTGCAGCCTGTAGAAGCTCTCGCCTGCTGTGCGGGCAAGAGCCGGGTGCAGATCGTTGCCGTGATAGCACGGTAACCACACGTCCTCCTCCCTGTTCGCTCACGAAATGATCACGTGCGCAAACGACTCCGGTCAAAAAGGCGATGTTCACATTAGCTGTGGTATGCGCATCCTTTCCTGTATATATATATATATATATATATATATATATATATATATATATATATATATATATATATATATATATATATACGTGAATTATGGCAGTGGGGACGCCAAAAACCAGCCGAGACTGTCTATATAATTGCTTTCGCATTAACACATCACGTGGGAGCCGTGATAGTCATTGCTGTAAATACTGTCAAACGAAAGGAGTTTTTACCATCAAAATATTAATCTTGGATGCAACGAAAACACTAACTTCTTTACAGGCACCATCTGTTTATAGAAATAAACCTCTACTGCGCTACGTCACAGCGTGACGTCGCCTGTGCACGTGCAGGGCGCTAGCTGGCAAAACACTCCCGCTGGTGGCCGAGTGGGGAGCAGTCGCTCGGTACTTGGGGCAAGTTATTTTTTTCTTTTTGAAAGCTTAATCTTCATCTCACAGTGGCAACATTAGCTGTGGTATGTGTCAGAGAACATCTAGTATGTGGCGCAGTGCGTGATGAAATATTTGCCGCGTTGGTTAGCTCTTTATCTCGCAGAAGTGAACACACGTGGCGGCCTGTGCGAGGAACAGCGGCATCGTCTTTGAAAATGCGCAGTGTTGACTGTGTTGACTGTGTGCGTTGAAAGGCATCGACAATTTTGGTTCACCTTTATACGGACGGTGAAACCGTGAATATGGTGCGTGGGTGTGTGCAGTGCGAATAACGCCATGCGTCCTGTTTGTGAAAACACTGGTCTTCGTAGTGGGCTGGTTGCATTAAGCGGTTGTCGATAGAACTTGACGGTCTGACGTTTCAGTCTAGATAAAAATAGAGAGTTTTAGCAGAGCGGGCCAGCGGCCAGCGGAACGGAGCGGACCAGCGGAAACGCCACTGCGCATGCGCCAGTACGCTGAGGCGGCGAGCGGCTTTACGGCGCTGAGCGCTCGCCCGCTCGTTTCGTCATCCCAGCGCAGCGCGCAGCGGCGGCCGGGCGAGCGAGCATAGTTATTCAAAATGGCTGCCTACAACGGTCGCGGTGTCGCGTCGCCGGCCGTGGTCGCATCGAACGCTTCTGAAACAAAAATGCAACCAGCTAAAAAGCCCCGGAGGTGCTTCAGTGCTCACGAGGACCTCTGTCTTCTTCGGGAGGTGGCCGCGGCGAAGCCGTTTGGCGATGACATCAAGTGGGTGCATGTTCTCGCTGCGGTGAATCGGGCGGTGGGCCAGGAGCTCACCCTAAGAGGTATAAAAGATCGTGTAGACATTTTGCTGGGATACTGGAAGCTGCAGAACTCCAAACCACCAAATTGGCGCAGCACCACAACACATAAGACAACACCACCACAACACGTAAGTAGAGAAACATCTCCAGTGGGATCACATTTCCTACACGTAAACTCAAATACAACTTTATTTAAAATACAATGGTTCAGACTCGAGGACGCTTAAGGTTGTAGATTATTTATTTATTAGGAGGTAACGGCAAGACATCACTGCGCACCAGCATTTTTCCTGCGACGAGGGGTCTAAAACGGGTAGTTCCAGCGAAAACACGTTCGGCTGGTTAACAATTTTGAAAACTGCTTTTCAAATGTAAGTGTATGTCTTGCCGGAACAATACGGGTAATTTCATTGAAAATGAGATACTGTCGTGTTGTACCTAGAAGTCCTCAGGTAATAGAATCTTAATTCTTTGATAAATTGTCGGCTTCATTGCATCTGTCATGTTTTTTTTTAAGTGTGAAAGGATCCAGCGTCAAGTGTAAACCTGACAACACCATACGGTATGCAATTCTTCAATAAAGTCTTTGTTTTCGAAGCTGCTTGTCATGGAACATTACCGTGGGGCAAAGCGAACCTCGAGAACTGGTGGTTCAAGGCCCAAGTGTAGGGATACGTCGACACTATACACACATTTCGCACTGTACAGAGGGGACTTACATGCATGGGAAATTACATGACACTGCCAGTAATGTTGTGGAATTTAACACAGTATAGCGGAAACGCTTGTAACAATACGAAATCAATTTCTCCATACGAAGAAACACAGGAATGTCAGTTTTTTGCGCTTTTCGCTCAGCAGATTTCATTCACTAGAGTGTCATAACAAGTAGCGTACGTTTAGTACAGCAAATGACAGCCACAAGATCATTTTAAAGCATGGCTCGCCAACGAACTTTGTTTCGATAACTGTGGTTGGTTGTACAACACTATTTGTGGGCAAGGTAAACTTCAAGCTGTGGTGGTTCAAGGCCGAAGTACTGCGATACCTGGGCACCATACAAGCAAGTGTGACAGTTTGCGAGGAGTGCGCTCGCTTTGTATATGCGTGGAAGGTTCTGAAGGTAGAGTTTCTGGTTTTTTTTTTAAAGTCCACGAAGGCAAACAGTCCGACAATTTTTCCAAAACCCCACTCCACAGCCTGCCTCACACTACTCATGGCTTTGTTGAAAGCTAATTGTTCAGGAGTCAGGAGAGCTCCGCCATAGGGCTTGAGCAGAAGGGGCCGCAACGGGTAGGCAGGGTCCCCGTAGATGCAGCAGTCGTGACCTTGAACGAGGTTTTGTAGCTTCGTATACGCGGCACTGTTTCCAAAGTTACCTGAAAGAATAAATTACGATTAGCTGGAGCTGCGCCCGTTCCTAGCGGGGAAGGAGGAGGCGAGTGACGTTCAGCAGCGGTTTGATCCACCAGCTGTGCTTGTCATTTACTCGCCTGAATCGTGTTTGCTGCCGGGGTATGATCCGTCCAACTGGCAGATTATGCCATTTGGGCACATTATAGCTTGGTACTTCAGGGCGTGGACTCTCTTGTGGCCGCTGAAGTACACTTTCTGGTTCCTTGTTGGTCGGCATATTGGCTGCGCCGTGCCATCGATGAAGGCCCAGCAATTTGTCAGCGGGGCACCTTTCGCGTGAACGACCTGAAAAAATACCGAACGAATATGTCAGAAAGTTGTAATTGCGAATGTACAACTCTAATTATTCTCGCTTGCCTTTGAGAACTCTTCAAGGGTGTCCAGGTTCAGCCACGTGTGGTTATTAACGTCGTCCAAAAGGTGGAAGAAGTTGTCCTCGATGTGCCTGAGCACTTCGTTCGTCAATGACGATATGGTCGAGCTGTGTCGGGCGAAAATGTGTTCCAGATCGCGCAGCCGGTTTGGGTAGGCTAGTCTTCTTAGCGTGATGCAAAGGGCCTCGTCGCCGGGAACTGACACCCTCTGCGGAGTTGTTACCTTGTCAGGTATGCACAAGGCTCTCTGTAGCCTGGGTACATCGTCCTTTTCCAACCGAAAGTACATTCTGAACACGCCACTGTCGATCGCATCAATGTCCAAAAGACCTCGCATGGAGAGTGGGTCACGCCGTGTCTCGCCCAGAACTTCTAAGCACAAGACGTCGACTATTTCGGACCATTTCAACCGAGTCAGGAGCAGGGGGTCCTGCAGTATGCTCTGGGGCATTGTTCAAAGCAGTTATCAGCGGCAATTTGCAGCGGCAAGCCACACACTGTCTGTTAAAAAGCGCGGCAACAAACAGCTGGCTTGGAGCTTCGACTTCAGTTGGCTTGGTGACGTACTTTCCTCAGTTTAACGACTTCGCTAAAAGATACAAATCACCGTTAAAATAAAATCAGATGTACTGAAACATAAAATTCGTGTTTGTATTGTGGTTTTAGCATCTAAAAATAAACCTTTACTTTTTTTCCTATCTGGGTAGTTCAAATTTGAATGTACAGATGGCGCAGTACAACGCTTCGCTGGGGGCAGCAGCCGATCGCTCAGCTAAAACTCTTTTTTTCGCGCGTCGTTCCGCTGGCGCTGCGCTCGTCCGCTCCGGTTCGCTGGCCGCTGGCCCGCTCTGCTAAAACTCTTTAATGCCTTTGACGCGATCGTCTGCTAGTGGGTACATTTCATCGTATGCGCGGCGTGAAAAAAAAAATAAAAGTGCATGATCTCTGGGTGATATGCATGCCTACGCATGAGCTATAAGCAATGTTCTGGCGTAGCCGAGTCTGCATATACGCTTCACTGCAGCTATAACTTGTATACCTGACACGTGTTAATGGCAACAGCAAAGATTTTCATTTCTTATCTGCTTTGTACCTTTACAACTTGATCCTTATGAAGTGACAATGCGCATTAGAAGTTTGTGAATCAAGTCTAAAGGAGCAATATAGGTACAAGAACACGGTATAGGTGTCAAATGCAGCAAGGTAACTGTGCCAGATAATATTATATAAGTTTACGTTGTCGGGCTTCATATCACATTAATTTCACTGGGTTATTGAGAAAGGCAGGGGCGGAATTTCACTTTAATTTTCACGAGGATATGTTAATCTCAGACTAAAGCACGGCAAGAAGTAATTTTTTTTTTCAATTCATCTTTGATCAGACTTTTGCGCAATGAGTGAGAATCTTATCCGTGACATCGCGCACTGCAGCTCAAAACCAAGCTGGCGCCAGTGCTTTACCTCGTTTAGAACTGCATTGAACATGCCACAATGGAAATTGAATAAGTTTACATCCATGCGATGAAAATATTTCTCAAAGTGCCAGTCACTGTATACATTCAAAACGTTCGCTTTCGATAAAGATCAGATTTTCTTGTGGCTGCCATCGACGTGGGTGAAGGCCACTGCGTATTAGTCGTGTCTTTCAGTACTCTCAAAGTTTTTCCATTCATACATCTACGACGATCGAATTTCCGCACTATAAGAAGTGACCCTTCCGCGACCCCCTCCTTTAAGAAGCTTTGACTTTAGAACATAGCAATGTAGAAATTTCTGTCGAAGGAATGCAGACACGCAGCTCTGCTATGCACAAAAATGCCGCCGACGGAACTTTCTTGCCAACCAGCACCTGCTCAGAGAGAGGGTATGGTGGGCGGCGTGCCTGCAGTGACGTCACACTGTTTACAAACATAGAGAGGTCTATTGAACAGCGAGTGCATATTCCGCCTAACTGCTGCAATAGAATGCTACCCAAAACAAGCTTCTTGCATAAAATGCCGGAAATTCCTGAAAAGTATGCTTGTACCCTGGTTCGCCTCAATTAAGGGATGGTGTGATCACAGCTTAAGCATCTATAACTGTATATACACATAGTTGTTTTCGCATAAACTTTGTCAAAGATTTTTGAAAATGATTTTCGTGAAAAATTTAAGGGAATTGGCACTACCTTGTACTCGCCTTTGGCAAAATTTTCAATTTTTTCCAATCTGTTGACATTCTATATTGTCATATAACTCAAGTGGCATTGCATTCTACCTGAATCTGCCTCCACAGTAAACAATATCTCACTAATATTTTTTTATTCCGGTAGATTCACGGTTAGGGCGTAGACAAACGTAATATCCTATGCCTTCTTTTAACTTGATTCCTATCACTCCTTCTCCACTCAAATGAATGTGCCAGTACTATCTGTAGCATCGAAATATGCATTAACTAAAACATATCACAGACTTTTGCGGCTGCTTTGAGTAGTAGTAGTAGTATACGAGGTAAAAACGTGGTATGTTGTTTCATGCAGACAAAATAATTATGACAACAATGTTTATTGAACTATTCCTAAAAGACGATTGTAGAGGAGGACCTGCATCAGCTAAATCTCAAAGAAAAACATTGACGAAAGTAGTCGCAGAGCATTTAAAAAGTAAGTTTTATAGGCTGAAATAGAATGTCCACCATATTTAATCAATATGAACATTTTTTGCATGAACTTTACAAAAGGGCCTGTGTTGGTTCAGTGTCTCAAAACCACCTTATGATTATGAGAGACGTCGTAGTGGAGGGCTCCGGAAATTCCGACCACCTGGAGTTCTTTAACGTGCACCTAAATCTGAGCACATAGGCCTACAGCATTTAGCCCCCATCGAAAGTGCAGCTGTCGCAGTCGGGATTCGATCCTACGACCTAACAGTCAGCAGCCACAGCAGTTAGCTGTCACCTTAGAAAATTGACGACCGTAGTGGGGCAGCCTGCTCGCTCTCCAGGCATTGTCTTCATCTCTATTATTTCTGAGATACACCTTTAACAAGGTCATACAATTTTATGAACTATGGCTGTCACATATAACCAAAACCCAATAGGGCCCTCTGGAAAGCAAAGGCGCAAATCATCCCTTGTTGTAATACGAAAAGTGTTTTGTGTCTAGGAATAGTATACCCATTGACCCAATTTGCATGGGGAAGTGCCTGCACTTTGAGAAACATTCCTGACAATTTCCTCATGGTATGGTCGTTCCAAAAGCTCCAAACCTAACCTCTTTCACCCTATCCATCCCAAAAATATTGAGACGCAGGCTTGCTTGACTGCTGAGCCCCGACTTCCTAGTGAGCCTAGGCTACCGCTGCTGCCATTCAAAAGAGGGAGCCCACCTAGTGCTTGTATGGAGCAGTTCCTCAAAGGGCCCCTAAATGTCCACAAGTATTTTTCAAACACTTCAAATAAACAAGCGCATCACATGCAGAATGCCATCACAATCAACGATGCCACACGTGACGGCACTACGAGCCGTCGGTGTGCCACAAATTCTAAAATAACCATCCGCGCCTTTCCAGCCTTCTTGTGATGCACAGCTCATTCTGACGCACATTGCATTCATGCCCTTGCTGTTCGTCGTGTTTCCTGCGTGTGCCACCTCCCCGCGGCAAGCATTTTTCTAAGTACGCAGAGACCGCACGTACACCTGCATGCCACGCGAGATTGAAGGGGGGATGACTCGTTTGGAAAAGACGGAAAGGTAAGAAAATGGGGTGTAGAGTGCACGATAACTACCTGTCATGTGATCACAGATCAACCGATACACTCGCGAGGGTATCGAAGTAACAGTGAGAGTCATCATCATCATCAGCCTGACTACGTCCACTGCAGGACAAAGGCCTCTCCCATGTTCCGCCAGTTAACCCGGTCCTGTGCTTGCTGCTGCCAATTTATACCCGCAAACTTCTTAATCTCATCTGCCCACCTCACCTTCTGCCTCCCCCTAACCCGCTTCCTTTTTCTGGGAATCCAGTTAGTTACCCTTAATTACCAGCGGTTATCCTGTCTACGCGCTACATGCCCGGCCCATGTCCATTTCCTCTTTTTTATTTGAACTATGATATCCTTAACCCCCGTTTGTCCCCTAATCCACTCTGCTCTCTTCTTGTCTCTTAAGGTTACACCTACCATTTTTCTTTCCATTGCTCGCTGCGTCGTCCTCAATTTAAGCTGAACCCTCTTTGTAAGTCTCCAGGTTTTTTTTCTCCGTAGCTAAGTACCGGCAAGTTACAGCTGTTGTATGCCTTTCTTTTAAGGGATAGTGGCAATCTACCTGTCATAACTTGAGAGTGCTTGCCAAATCTGCTACACCCCATTCTTATTCCTCTAGTTACTTCAATCTCGTGGTTAGGCTCAGTGGTTATTACCTGCCCTAAGTAGACATAGTTTTTTACAACTTCAAGTGCACTATTACCTATCTCGAAGCGCTGCTCCTTTCCGAGGTTGTTGCACATTACTTTCGTTTTCTGCAGATTAATTTTAAGACCCACCTTTCTGCTCTCCTTGTCTAACTCCGTAATCATGAGTTGCAATTCGTCCCCTGAGTTACTCAGCAACGCAACGTCATCGGCGAAGCGCAGGTTACTAAGGTATTCTCCATAAACTCTTATGCCTAACTGTTCCCATTCTAGGCTTCTGAAACCCTTCTGTAAGCACGCGGTAAATAGCATTGGGGAGATTGTGTCCCCCTGCCTTACACCCTTCTTGATTGGTATTCTGTTGCTTTCTTTATAAAGCACTATGGTAGCACTTGATGCGCTGTAAATTTCTTCTAGAATATTTATATATACTTCATCTACACCCTGATTCCGCAGTGTCTGCATGACGGCTGATATTTCTACTGAATAAAACAACTTCTCGTAATCTATGAAGGCTATGTATAGTGGTTGGTTATACTCTGAGCATTTCTCTATTACCTGATTGATAGTATGAATGTCGCCGATTGTTGAGTAGCCTGTTCGAAATTCTGCTTGTTTTTTTGGTTGATTTAATTCTAATGTTTTCTTTACTCTCCTAGCAATTACCTTTTGTCAATAGCTTGCATTCAACAGAGAGCAAGTTGATCGGCCTGTAATTCTTCAAGTCCTTGGCATCTCCTTTCTTATGCATTAAGATGATGTTAGCGTTCTTTCACGACTCTGGTACCCTTCCCGTCAGGAGACACCTCGTAAACAGGGTGGCTAGTTTTTCTAACACAATTTGTCCTCCATCTTTCAGCAGATCTGATGTTACTTGATCCTCACCAGCAGCTTTGCCTCTTTGCATGCTCTCCAAAGCTTTTCTGACTTCTTCTATCATTACTGGTGGGGGTCCTTTAGGTTACTGCTAGTTCTTATAATATTAAGGTCGTGGTTGTCTCGGCTACTGTAGAGATCTCTGCACAACTCCTCCGCAATTTTGACTATCCTATTCATTTTGGTAGTTATTTTGCCTTCTTTGTCCCTTAGTGCATACATCCAACTTTTGTCTATCCCATGTTTCCTCTTCACTGCTTTGACGCTTCCTCCGTTTTTCAGAGCGTGTTCAATTCTCTCCATATTATACCTTCTTACATCGCATACTTTACGTCTATTATTCAACTTCGAAAGCTCTGCCAGTTCTATTCTGTCTGTTGTACTTGACACTTTCATGATTTGACGCTTCTTAATTAGGTTTTTCGTTTCCGGAAAAAGCTTGCCAGTGTCCTGTCTAACTACCCTGCCTCCAACTTCCACTGCACACTCCTTTATGATACTCGTCAGATTATCATTCATTGTATCTACGCTAAGGTTGTTTTTCTCACTAAGAGCCGAGTACCTGTTCTGCAGGGACACTCTGAATTCCTGTACTTTCCCTCTCAGTGCTAGCTCATTGATTGGCTTCTTACTAATCAGTTTCTGTCGTTCCTTCATCAAGTCTAGGCGAATTCGAGACCGTACCATTCTATGGTCACTGCATCGTACCTTGCCAACCACTTCCACATCCTGCACGATTCCTGGGTTTACAGTCATTATAAAGTCTATTTCGTTCTTATTTTCGCCATTAGGGCTCCTAGGACCATGTCCACTTGCGGTTTTCTCGTTTTCGGTAGAAGGTATTCAATATCCGCAAACTATTGCGTTCTGCGAATTCTACTAGTAGCTCTCCTCTGGCGTTTCTAGTGCCGATGCCATAATCTCCTACTGCCTGGTCTCCAGCCTGCTTATTCCCTACCTTTGCATTAAAGTCGCCCATCACTATAGTATACAGTGTTTTTACCTTACTCATTGCCGATTCCACGTCTTCATAGAAGCTTTCAACTGAAGCGTCATCATGGCTAGATGTAGGCGCGTAAGCCTGTACTACCTTCATCTTGTATCTTTTATTCAGTTTAATTACAATACCCACCACCCTTTCATTAATGCTATAGTATTCCTTTATGTTGCCAGCTATGTTTCTGTCAATTAGGAAACCCACTCCCAGTTCTCGTCTGTCTGCCAAGCCCCGATAGCAAAGGACGTGCCCATTCTGTAGCAAAGTATAGGCCTCATCTGTCCTCCTAACCTCACCGAGCCCTATTATATCCCATTTAACATCCTCTAGCTCCTCGAATAGTACAGATAGACTTCCCTCACTAGATAAGGTTCTAGCGTTAAACGTTGCCAAGTTCAGGTTCCAATGGCGGCCTGTACGGATCCAGAGATTCTTAGCACCCTTTGCTGCGTTACAGATCTGACCGTCGCCGTGGTCAGTTGCTTCGTAGCTGCTGGGGACTGAGGGCCGTGAGTTATTTGACGTATGCATGTGGGAGGTAGTGGCCAGATACTGCACCAGGGTGGCCAATCCTCCTCTGGTGAGGGAGTGTGTTCCCGGCGGTGGTTACCGGTAAGGCCGCGCCCCAGGCCTCTTAATGCAGTTCCATCAACACGCGGATTTTTTTTTAAATCCGGTTGGGAACTGCGCGGCACCGGGATTTGAACCACGGACCTCTTGCATGCGAGGCGGATGCTCTAACCACTACGCCATCGCCGCACAGTGAGAGTGCAGAGAAGTAAATAGAGAGGTAAAACAATTGGGCGACCTTTAAACTTCGCCTTTGAGAGTTGAACGCGATAGCGAAATCCGGACCCTAGTGGGCCCTGCAACAGCTAAGTGCATACTTATTAATATGTTTTGTTACACACATGCGCGCGCACACACGCAGGTGTGACGTGTTTATAGTTATGGTACAGGTTTTTGATCTCCTTAACAGCAGTTTCACAACAACTTCATGAAAATATTATACAGTGATATAGTCACGTGGTTCTGTAGTATGAACTGCGCGCAGGCGTGACACTTGTATTCGTAAATGGTCACATTCTGTCGTCCGTCTTGCGTTAGTTATCTGGCAATTGCTCGACTTGTTCTTTTGGAGACATGTTACCTCCAACTGTAACAAGCATCACCTTATGGTCGGTGAAATGGCGACTACAGTACTTCACTTCTTTAATGGTGTCATGAGAATGAAAATCTAAACCTATGCAAGTGTTCTGGTTTGTTGAAATGGCATTTCCTTGAAGGGGCATAAAGTCTCACAGTGCCTCACATTTGGCAGAACATGATCTAGCGTTTGCTGTTTGCTTGATCAACTCCTGTGGAAAGACATGATATGTTTTCCATTAGGTGGACGTAGTTGTACATTTTTAGAACTGTTTGAAAGTTCTTCGGGCTGTTGGTGAGCGGCCTCATTTCCCGGGTTGCCACAGTGGCATGGAGCTCAGATGAGCTTGTTTTCTTGTTGAGGTCATGCTAATTTTTGCAGTGCGGGCAGTGATGCGCTCGCAGGAACCAAGTCCGAATGACCTGGTGCTCAGCTACTGAGACCGACTCAGCCGGCACCGAGAACAAAGAAGGCTTTATCTACCTCCAGGTGATGCATTAACCCGGGCCAAGCGACTACACGGCGAAGGGCTCAGACTCAATGTATACTCAGCCCGAGGAGGCTGGCCGCAATAGTAAAAGTTGAAAACCTACATAAGTGTATTAACTGTGGCCTAGCGCAGGCGGGACAAGACCACGTATTATAGGGTTGCCCGAACAACCCTCCACCCGACGAGCTCCTGCAGCCATCTCCTTCACCGGAAGCCTGGAAGAGGTCCTTAAGGGTCCCGAATCGGCATATACAGGCCAAGCTGGCGGACTGGTCTGCTAGTGTTGCGGCCCCTTGGGCCCCAACCTAGCCCCCGTCAAACTTGGTTTACCTCATTTGCTCACCCCTTTCTCAATAACAAAGATTATTCCTTCTCCTCCTTTGAAAGTTCCTGTGTGTTTTTAGCGGCGATGGCTGCACTATCCTTGCCTTTTTTGAAATAGTTTCATGGCCTTGGAAATGGGCCTACAAATCGCCGAATGGGCTCGTTTTCGTAGAGACAGCTGCGAACAAAATGCGTTAAGGAGACTCCTTCCACTGCGTGATATTTGTGTAGTGTTTCTTCCCGAAGCAGCTGCAAGTATGATCGGGACTTTGTGGTAGGACTCCTGCTTACTACATGAACGGCCCGGGTTCAATCCTCGATTAAACAATTTTTTTCTTTATTTTATACGCTTCTTTCTTGATTTTTCACTCACAACCAACAGTGCCAATGGTAAAATTTGCGACACGAGCTTTAACGCTAGCGCGTTAATACGAGGTCAAAAATAGTGGGCGTGTGTGAAGAGGGGGGGGGGGGTAAAATCAAGGCGGCCTAAAAAAACATTGTGACGCGCTGAAAAGCACTTAGATGGGTGCTCAGCAAAAGGGCAAAGTGACTTTGAGGGATTGATTGATTGATTTGTGGGGTTTAACGTCCCAAAACCACCATATGATTATGAGAGACGCCGTAGTGGAGGGCTCCGGAAATTTCGACCACCTGGGGTTCTTTAACGTGCACCCAAATCTGAGCACACAGCCCTACAACATTTCCACCTCCATCGGACACGGAGCCACCGCAGCCGGGGGTCGAACCCGTGACCTGCAGGTCAGCAGCCGAGTACCTTAGCCACTAGACCACCACGGCGGGGCAAGTGGCTTTGAGGGAGGATACCAGCGTAGGGTAGCGAGGGAAAAAGCGAAAGTAGTGTTTTGATAATCAAAATACCTGTTAACACAATCGTGCGATGCTGCTTCCATGAGACAGTGTTTTCCCACTTTTTTAAACGCCTCCCGAGTCAAGTGGGACATACATGTCTTATCTTTTTATGTGAGCTCCTGGCTTGAATTTGACAACTTTATTTCATACTTTATAAAGAAGATCTGTGCCATTCTCAAAGGCAGAAGGAACCACCCTCGAGCAGAAAAGATAGCAACTATTTTGTTGTAGTTTATGTCATTATACCACGGCTGGTTTTTCTATCAGTGTCAGAACTATAGGAGAACCTATGTAGAGTTAAGTGGACAAGATGTAAGATAGGCTTGGTTGGTGATAAATCCTGAAGATGTATGGCACACAAAAACAATAGAAAATGCTACGGGACGATTCGCTGTCTTTCTTAGTCCACATCTTCTTCATGTGCCACACATTGTTCACAATAAAGGAGTCAAAAGTTAGATTTTTTTTGAAAGTGGCAAAGTGCTTTTTAACTGGCATTTCATCACTTCTAGGAACAAATCAGTCCCCAAGTGCTTTATTTTTGTAGTCCTGAGTTTCAAATGTACTGTCTTTGGGAGTGAGAGTGATGCCTCAATATTTTAAGGTGGCACCGCCTTTTTGGGTATTCATCGACCGCCTCCTTTTTTGCAGGCTATTTATAGAAAGTATTATGAGGAAGCAATGTGCTCAGCATTCACAATGCTTATGTTACATAAGGCCTCTAAGAGATATGGCAAAAGGACGACCTGCGAACTCTGTGCTCCCAATTGGCACTGTAAGCTCCAGAGCAAAGTCGACATTTGCTGAAGATTTAGTTGTAAGAAACTGAAGCAGCAGATGGCTCCAAGAAATGATCTATGCGAGTGAGGTTCAAAGGAGCTACAAATAACAGAAGAAAAAATAAAATGAAAGGTGTATCCACAGTGTTTATGTACTTTCATTTTACTATGACAGTATATATCTATATGAACCTTCTATCTATACGTCCTTACGCTAGACAGCTTGAAAATATTCATGATCGGGGTTGTTGGCAAATGAGCTGAGCGGGTGGTTTTATGCAGATGCTCTCTTCGGCAGGCATGAATTGAACAAAAGGTCTGTGTGACAACTTGGCACTTCAACTTTTATGTTGCTATCTATTCCTATTAAAGTGTACCAAGCAGTGTGACACCCCAACTAACATATTTTCCTATGTTTACACTCCAAAAACTACATGGTCATCGATTTCCATTCTTCTTTGACACTGTTACTAGCAACTCTGCTGGCGTGTGACGCTATTGTATATGTTGTAGAATTAAAAAAAAATTGGCAGAATGGGTGCAGTATTGGCATTTCGCTTCCATTGCAATGCATAGTGTGACAGAAAGGTGCACGTCAGAGGGAGGAATGAGAAAACACCATTCTTTTCAAGCATTCAGCAGAAGTTGAATACAATCTGTGGAGTTTTAAGAAAAGTGTCTTAAGGACTTATTTTTTGTTGTAAGACGCAATATTAATGATAACAGACAGTATTGGCAAGGAAAATGTAGGAGATACTATCTGTAGTAATTATCTGTTGCAAGAAGTTGTCTTTTTGCCCACTTCACATTTATTTGAGATTCGCTACAAATAACACCCTTGAATGTTGTTTGGCATTAGCGTCTGTTAGTTCTAATTCATGCACTATCATATTCATGATGGTTTTACCCACTATAGAAACAATAAATCGCTCTTCAAGACAGCAAAAAAAAATTCTTGCAACGATACTGAAGATGGTCGAATACTGCGGTAAAGTAATTGCTCACAATTTTTCTAAACTGGTTTCCATAATGTGCCATTCTGAATAAACGATCATGACGCCGTATTTTTCGCCTGTTGAGCTGTGCATGCATATGCGCAAATTTCTGAACCCGCAAAATAAAGAAAATAGACTGTGTGTCTGTTTTTTCAACCACCGCGTTCACGTGTGCTCGAGATGGTCAGCTACATTGGCACTCCACACTAAGTTGTGCTAATAGTGGCAAAAACAGAAGCTGGTTTGCTTATAGCTGCACCGAGAATGCACCGACGGCTGACGCTAGCACAGTATCGTAAGCAGCCGGTGGGAGGCCGGCTAGCTTTTGTCGCTGTGGCGAGATCCTTAATAGCTTTGAGCGGTGAAGAAAACATGTAAGCAATGCATTTCATGCAACTTCATTTTAAAACAGCAAAAAAAAAAAAGATGACCCACACAGAAAACTGGAGAGCAAGAGCGCTGTGTTCTCTGTGTTTAGTCTTTGCGCAGCTCCAAAAAGAACCCAAACCAACTAGCCCAACTCTCGCTTTTGCTGCAGTTTATGCAACCACGGGCTGCTCCAATAAAGGCATATTCAGCAATTTTCTTTCTGTGCGAAGAAACAAAAAAGGGGGGGGGGGGGGCTACGGCAATGTTTGGCCCTGCGCGCGAACGACTGCAATATGGTTTTAAAAATTCAGTCAGAAAGTTGCTCTAGTTTGCAGGAATCGATCGTGACGTGAGGACATGCGTCGAAGAGTAGAAGAGGTACGTAGTTTGGTTCTCTGAGGTCCGTGTTCGCACAGCTCACGTTTATTCACATAAAGACCCAGACCTTGCTTGCTAATGCAACGTGCAAGCGGCCAAGCATCATTCATAAAATGCAAGGACTGCGGTAGCCGTTAAAGCTACAGATATTCGCTTCAACACGCTGACAGCCGCGCACGTTCGTGCAGGATGCCGCGGCGTTTTGCTTACCTTATGACGATCAGTAGGTGAAGTGTCGCACATCAAATAATGACGCTGAATGTTCTAGATGGTGCGAAATATGATAGCCACGTATGTATCCATATACAATTCACATTGTAATGTAGAACAGCGCTGAAGCTTCGACGTTCAACGCACGCCTCGCAGTGAAAAAGGAAAACAGAAAGTCGCCATGACACCGATTGCAAGATGCAGATGGCGCTTCGCGCAATCACGAACGAAAACCGAAATCGCGATTCCAAAAGCATCTTTGATTGATCTGTCATTCGCGGTCGTCAACCATACAAAAACAAACTTTAGAATTTATTGCTGTATAACATTTGGCTAGCTCAAGGCGTTGAAGGAAGAGATCTTAGTTTTAAAATTCTTCACCCAAGCTGAGGCTTCGTAACATTTTCATCGGTAGAAACTGGCGGTAACTAAATAAATAAACGAAATATCGTTGAAATATGAAACCTCATGCTGACTGTTGGGCAGTGGGTATTCGGCGCGAAGTTCAAAAGTTTGATCTTGAACCTTCTTCTCTAATCCAATAATCAACTTGTGATTGCAAATACAGATGAAAGGCTCCATTGAACTAATTTTCTCAGTCTTGAAACATTGTGACAATTAAAACATTACAAGCTACCACGCTCAGCAAATAGCTCTAGCTTTTTGTGCCGTATCACAGAGACTGGATGTAAAGCTTTATCGAGAAATTTGCAATGTAGTAGAAGGAATGAGCCACTGGCCCCATGGTAAGGCCCTTGTCGACCTCTTCCTTTATTCGAACACACTGAATAGATCTTAACGTTGATTGTTCTACTCCTAGTCTTCTACGCAGTTGTCAACAAAAACGCTGCAGTTGAGCGAGCATTAACTTTGTACGTTAAAAAATGTTTGAAGATTAGATTACGACAGTATCCCGTGGCGCACACGAAAAAAAAGAGTGAGATACGGAGACCATTGCACACAAAATTTTTATGATATTTCATCTCCCGAACGAAATGAACCAGTTATGGTTATGTATTTATTGTCAATAAGGCTTCCATGCTGGATGCGAAAACATCATAAACACTTTGTTTCAACTGGTCAGCGCTTCCTTTTCGTTGCGTAGTACACATAAATTTTAAGCTAATAACTGCCCCAGGTGAAAGGTGAAGTAATATATTAGAGACAGTTACGACTTCAGTAATAAAGACTGCTTTATTTTTGCACAATGAACACAGTTCACACATTCAGACTAAAACGTTTAGAACACCCAGCCTCAAAGGATTTTTACACAATAGAATGGAGTGCGCGTACATGTCGGGTGTCTGTGCTTGTGCAATTCGGAGGACTTGCAGCATGGGCACCTGCACAAATAAAAGTTATCTTTTCACACACTAAAATGTAGGTAAAAACCTTAGTGCGCTCTTTCTTATAAATATGAATCACAAGCACTGTTCATTAGTTTAATGTAGGGTTGAAAGGTAGCAGGCTCTGTGCAGGTTTCAGCAGCCCAAATGCAAGAGACTTTCAAGGTGCTACTGGAGGCTTCTTAAGGATACAAAGCACTGTCCCAAGTAAAAATCTTTTTGCATTAACCACGCTTCCAAACCAGCGTGGTTTGGAAACATGGTTATTTACAAGTTAGGAATGCAAAATTAGTATTTGGCTCACACACAGCACTTTATTAAAGCTTTGGCTGCATAGAAACAATGGACACAGTTTGAGCTAGACGATGTGTGATTTGACCTCGTGAGCTACTTTCATGACAGGGTTTAATATGAAAGAGTAAAAAATAGCAGAACTGGTTGGGGTGAAGTAAAATCACCCAGAGAAAAGTTGTAAGTGGACCAGGTGAAGAGCTCAAACTAATAGCAGGAAACAAACAAGGTTAAACACTGGGTGGGAGCCATCACATGAGCACGGCCTATGCTTTCAAAGCAACCTGACATTTACATATACACAACAGCTGCTCTAGTCCATATCAGAAATTACATGCCAAAAATTGAAGATTTTTCTGGCAACAAAAACAAATGTAGGAAGTTGAAGGGTCGTGTAAAACTACTGTGCAATATCAACTGTTTTCAAAGGCTCCAGCAATTTGTACACATTCTTTGGTAACCACAAACAGGTTTCAGTCATTGACATATGGTATGGTTAAAAGCCAGCCACATAAATGCATTTTGTATCAATTTGCATAATGGTGTTCATGCAATCTGCAAGGAGACTTAATGTAATAAAAGTTAACGGTGCTCTTACGCAGCCTATAATTCAATAAGAGGGCTAGCACACCACACGAGCCAAAGGTAAACCAAATGCCTCGGCAGAATAAAGAATATGAAGTTTTTGTGACGTTTTCCCGGGTATAACTGAATAAAAAGCTGTGATTTCCTTCTTACTTTACAGAGATCGGTTTTTATTCACTCTAATGAGATAGCTTTAGTTGATGGGGCTGGACACTGCACATACATTGCGCATACATGCATACATGGAACAATGAACACAGTGGTCAGTAGGGTTCTTACATACAAGATGACACTATAGAAGAGGGTAGATGACATGGGTCACGCACGAAATTTCTGAGCAGCGACACTGGCCACCTCCGCAGATTTCTAAGTCTCTACACTTTGAAAAAATCACAACACATCATTTGCGTAGGACCTACATGCCCATCGGTGTTTTACTCTACAAGTATGCGCCTCTCTTCAGAAACACCTAACAGAAGAGGAGGTCATCAACGGGAGTAAAATTCAAAGTGGATTTTATCCCATTAAAGAAAATTGCACGCCATGTTCTCTACGTGCTATCTGAGTTCCTGTTCATACTGCAGAGGAAGTCTTACACTCTATTACATTATCTTGAGATGCTCAAAGCATCCCCTAGATATAACACACACAGAAATGACCCTGATGCACACGTTGGAGCAGAGGGAGGTGCAGGTGTTGAACGGGTGGCTAAGACCAGTGGGACCCCCGACTATGGCTACCCTTTCCCCGCCATAAGTCGCTCATACTGCAATCAAGTTTATTTGTTCTGTACAGGTTCTGACACATAATTGGTCAAGCCACTTCTCGTCAGATGGTCAACTCATATTTAGACACAGTACTTCTATGTAGTTCCAAGTTGAAGCTTAGGACCATGAGAAGTTAATATAATATTACCTTTTGCTGTCACTATGACGTCTGTGGCCACTTGCAGTGGGCTATATGAAAAGTACATTCAATGTGAATAAAGTGTTTTCTTTTTGACACCCTTTGGCAGTTCAGGTGCCTCCATTTCTCTTGCGTCGGGCAAGCCTTCTCGGATGCCTTCATCTAGTCGGCGCTAAGACCATACACCTACTTGGAAGCATATACTGGCTTGATAGAATATTTGAAACAAAAACAAATAAAAATTGTAAGAAATGGCATATTGTTGGTCCCAGTTTTCTTTAAATTACAAGGCAAAATGCTGCTTTTGCAGCAAATGAGTAGAGACACCGGTGCATTGTAAAACTTGGTATACTTTTTTATTGCCTCATACATATGAATGAATCTTGTTTGCACTACTGAAAAAGTTGCAGCATGGAGGGCCAATGTCACGCCTATTATCTTCCGATGGGGTGCTGTGGTGTACTATAAAAATAAAAAAGAGGGGGATTTTGAGAGCACGGTACAATTGTAACTTTCATTGAAACTGCAAGATGCGAAAACAAAACTTATGAGAAAGCTCTATTAAGGCATCTTTATTCTAAGATAAAGTAGGCATAATAGCAACACATGCAGCTTACTTAAGTTATCAAAATTTACCCAGAGAAGTTTCTACTCACTACTTCCTCTCACCTTGCACAACAACAATCCCGCCACACAGGGGCACACAGACTTTATCACGTATGTTCTTTCATGGTATTACTGTGAATGTAGTCTAGTCGTCACCTACATCACTCACGTGAAGAAGTGATAATAAGCACACTATTTTTATTAACAGGAAAAAAACTGACTAGTAAATGCAGACCAATCATTTAAAAGTAAAAGGTGCTGATACAACTTTTCCTTTTTACCTTCAGGTAACATGACCTCGGAAGCTTTTTGCAGATGCCGATGACATAAAGATGAATGAGAGTTAAAAGTGTTCGTTTTACCACACATGCAGTTGAAAGAGATGATTATGCACCTTCATAACATAAATGGTGAGACTCCAAAACCGGTGACGGTTTTGGTCTTTGAATGTACTGAAACAATAATGAGAGTTTTGGTGCACTACAGTGCAGAAAGACACTATGGACCAAACACAATTGCAACAATGAGCGATGAATTTTCAACAATGATTATTCGGAAATAGCACGTATATTTATATCGTTCTGAGAAGACTGAGCACCTAGTTTACCCCCCACATGTAAGAGTCACAATGCAACGCCCACATCATCGGTAAAGTAACTTTGTCAGCCGTCGTAACCTGTGCTCCTTCCCTTGGACCGAAGTTTACTGTGGCCCTCAGGGAGTCAAGGCCAGCACAGCTTTCATTTGTAGATAAGGTTTCGCATGAAGCCTTTGCCGATGATAGTGCACATTGTCTTTCAGAAGGTGTAAATATTCTTAACAGCTGCAAGAACTTTAAACCCGACCCAACCGCTTGATGAGCGGCTTCTTTTCTACGCGACCACTCTATCCACATTCTCCTGGCCAAAATGGAAGGTGGTTTTACGGTTTTACTGAGCAAAATATTTGAATCAGAGTCAAGAGAAGTGATTTCTGCAGTCGATTCTCACTCCGAAGTTTCATTGAGTAAACAGAAGTGTAATGCAAAAAGACTGTGTGACAAGATTAACTTTACAAATTTGGTTACGGCAATCGATAAGAGCAACAACAATTTTTAAATGTATTTTTATGCAAAAATGCACAAGGTCAACATACCTTTTTGAACCATTGTCTCTGAATCTGAATCAGCGCAATCTCAAGCTTTTAGTGATAGATGACTCTTTTATCGTGACTAAATCTAACCAGGTTTTGGACGTCTTTGACACTTTGACTGAGAAGTGCTGTCATGCTTTATTGATTGACATCATAGATCTTTTTATACCCTGCCTCATAACCTAATTCTTCAGTGTGTTGAGCATTCTACTGAGAAACTTCGTTTCATTACTTTCCAAAACTCTGCAGGGAAATCTGCAAGTGGTTTCTTAGAAATTCTAAGCTTTTATTAACAGTCTACGTATGTAATGTTTGAATGGATCCCCCACCTACAAAAGCAAAGTTTATGCACTAGTTCCTGCATTGCTCAGTTCTTAGAGATCCACTTCTTGCTCGCTTGAATATTGAAACCAATAGCTCGATCACCAATAAAATGTTCTAAGCATATCCCAATATGTATCTGATGATTACCTAATTGTTCTAAACTGTGACCTGCGCGGCTTAGAACTAGGAAGCAAAGTATTACTTGATGTGTTTTTCAATTCGACGAGCCCGTTTACCCTAGCCCATGAACACCCAGTTTATGGCCAAATTAGATTTCATATATCCGGTTTTGCTTATGCAGATGTTAGCACCTGCTGATGCTATGATTCATGCACTAGCATACCACTACTGCCTTTGAAGTTCGCCTTGTTAAGCGAGATATTGCCACATCGTGCCTCAGACGCTCTGGGCCAACCTTGCCCACATTGTACTTCTGAAGCCTTTGAGTGTCAAGCTGAAAGGCTGACTGGTGCTGGCCATCTCGAGCTACTCCTCATTTCAGTTGCAGGAAGCCTGCTAAAGAAGGCATGCCACCACCCGCAAAGTTGAGAAGCCATTGCACCGCGCAGGCAGAAGGTAGCGATGATACCTCATATGCACAAGCTGTCACCCAACTTCAAAAAGGTGACCCAGTGGTAAGGCGTGAAAGTCGTATTTTCAGCACCAAGCAGGCTCTCTAAGCTCTGCACATTGGCCGACCAGGAGGCAAGGACGCAATAGGTCTGTGGCACAAAGTACAGGAGGCCCTTTGCTGATTTTGCAGAAGGGATGGTGTACGAAATTCGTTTAAAGTGCGGTCAAGTGTATGATGGCCAAATGATAGGCTAACACAGCATGCAAACAATTCTGAACAACGCACATGACTGAGAAGATTTTGAAGGTTTCCTTGCTAGCGATTTTACAACTTGCCAGGATTGCTCTCCCGATCAGCACTTGTCATTTGTGTTTTGTCTATTGTGTTTTCTGCGCTGCAGTGCACCAGAATAATGTATGAAAAAATTTATCGTAGTCGTTGTTTCATTTGCTTTTTGATTGCATTTTTGTTAAATCGATTGAGATGCTATATTGTTCATTATTAAAGCAGTTTACGCAGTATATTATATTGAAGAATGAGATTATAGCTGAAAGTAAACAAACTTTGAGAAGCAAAAGCTTGCTAGTGTCTCCGGCAGGCTTTGGTGTAGAAGGACCAGGAGGGGATGCCACAGATGTTAGCAAAGCGAATAGTCCAAAGAAGCTTGAATATGTTGGACTGTAACAAGAACAGAGGAAACGTTTATACAGCTGAAACGTTCTTCAGAGCGAACGGCTCTTAGGGCTTCATCGACAACCAGCTTACAGGGCATGGTCCAAGGCAACCACTACGCTCTTCAAGGCCTTCTCAGAGAGTTGCATTTCTAACGACCGATGTGGTATTGTGTTGGTCTGTATTGAGTACACCTAACTGGCACATGAAGGGCACTTGTACATATTATGTGTAAGTGTTGGCACCACTACGCTCCAGGGACACTTGTCTCGGTACACTGCGGAACTAGCAGTGAGTGTGTCGGTAAATTTGGGTCAATGCGTGATCCCAATCTCTGCGCTTTGAGGATGTCAGCTCGACTGAATAATTGCTTACAGATTCATCCCATGGCAGTTTTGTCGCCCAGAAAGTATACACATGAGGGGCAGCCTCCATGTTGATTTCCTGGTACAGCAGTGTGTAGAGAGCACCAAAAGATGACGTGTTCTTCCGTAATATGACAGTTTAGGATTGTGGTGGCATGTCGATGACAAATGCATCCACATAAATCAAGAAAAATCAAGTCATTCAAATAACGGAAAGCAAAATACGCACTGTTTTTCATTTGGAATGCTCACCTCTGTGCCTGCAAAAAAACAAAAATAACAATGCAATGCATTAACAAGTTTGGTTTCACTGCTATGCACATGTGCTGCGGAGAAGCACGTGCTAAAGTCAATTACGAATTGACTTACCTGGCATTCACACGTTCGGCTTCACAGTCGTGCAAGTGAACTGCTGAGAAGTACACGGTAAAGACAAATAAGAATTTACTAAACCAAAATTCACAGTTTCGGCCTCACTGCCTTTGTACGTGCGCTACGAAGAACAAAGATGTTTGTTGTTTTAGCGCGCTTGAAGCAATAATTTTTTGTTTTCTATGGTAACTAAGCGCAGTACAGTTCCACAAAAGCGTGCATATGTATATTTCAACCTAATCATTTGGGGCCAGTACAATAACACCAGCGTCATTCTCCAATTTCAAATGGCCGACGGGAAACACAGTTTCATTTCGCTATTCTTGCATATCAGCGTGATTAGAGGATGACACGGAGCAAGTTACACAATTTTCAGGATGCTATAACAGGTGCCAAAGAATTCATCACTATAATGCGTTTCTACATTGGAAGCTTCTGGGAAAGTGTTCTCGAATCCCGGTAGCATAGCTCTTTATTGGGTCACGCTGTCTGATATGAAAGGTATTTCTGGCCATTTTATATTGAATAGCGACTAACCGCGCAGAGTACAACTAAACAATTGACTGCTTACCTTTTGAGGCCAGGCAGCGCACTGCATCTCACTGTGTCTGTCGATCGAGCAAGTAGTACAGGCACCACGGTGTCGACGAAATGGCTCAGGGGCAGTGATTTGTGTGCTACGTTGTCTACAAGAGAGTTGTACTATTCGCGGAGACAAAGCACGGTGTAAGAAAAACTTCGCTTGCGCAAGGCCAGAAAACATCAGGGCGCTAGCTTGAGACAGCAACAAGCCAGCGCCTATGAATCTAGAGACAAATGCACAAAATATCGTCTTTCTCGATTGTACCTAGGTGACACGACACAAACGTCCCCAGATTTCTCGCGCATACGCAAGACGAGCGCTACTCTTCAGTGGGCAACATTGCATATCAATTGTTTGCTGGCAACATTGTGGGCATTGCCTAGATTTGAAGGACTCGAGCCCGCCGGCGCTGTGCTGGCCGGTGACCACTTAGCTGGTTGTTAAAAGCGGCGACCGACCACAGTATTCTTACCAGAACGGGCGTCCTTACACCGGGTTTGGAGCATTTTAGTCTGTCCGGAACTCCGGTTTGTTTTTGCGTATACCGGGTTGCCGGAAGGAGTCAAGCCGGATAGCGTTGAAGCGAACTTTTTGCACTTTTACCTCGTACCGCCCAAAATACGCCCAAAAAACGCCCGCAATGCCTTCGTGGCCGTAGCGGCCGCATCTGTGTATGCGCAAAGTAGAAAGCCTTCGCGTTTACTGCCTAAATCTGACAAGAAAAAAAATTGGACAATGCAAATAGATTTTTCGTAAAAAAACGGTACATTGTGTTTGTTTTCTTTACTTGAGCTATGATTTAAACCTACCTATGAAGAAAACATTGCCATCACGGTGATCGGCATCAGAATCGGCATTACGAGTTGCTTACACAAGCGTCATGCGACTCATGCCTACTTTTTATGTTTGGCCACAACGTGGTGGCTTGAAGATGACTTGAAATACAGAGTCTACCGACTTTTTTTTGTTTTTCGCGTCATTCCGAAGGAAGTGGGCCACGAGAAGGTCAACGCGCTCTTTCACACCTCGTGAATTAAGTGTCCGCCGCAGTAGCAAAGACACTCTTTCAGTGATTGTGTGCCACCACGAACCATTCTCGAAAAGGTTCAGTGCAAGAACGTCTTCGAGGATAGTTGTATCGTCGGAAGGCGAGTAGCGTGTCCGCGGCGCCATGCTGGTAGTGGGCCTCAAAGTAGCCATTTTGTTTTTTACGTTTTTGTTTGGCCCTACTTGATTCAGCTCAAAGGGAAGCCGGTAATGGCAACCTTTGAAGCATTTCGG
The DNA here is from genome assembly GCF_043290135.1 of Rhipicephalus microplus. NCBI lineage: Eukaryota > Metazoa > Arthropoda > Arachnida > Ixodida > Ixodidae > Rhipicephalus > Rhipicephalus microplus. The sequence continues at coordinate 491,047,910 of NC_134710.1, read as the reverse complement.
GCGTTTGGGCGTTTGAGCGTGTCCGGTAAATGCCCACAAGGCACGCGCATGCGCAGTTCAGACTCGGTAAACTGATATCCGCAAACTTTTTTCCGTATAGCGGTGCACCGGACAGACTAAAATCTTCTAATATCGTGTTCCGAGAATCGGCTCTTTGCGAAGCACACCCTTTTGCGATAAAGGAGGCCAACTCCCCTAGCCTGCGACGCCAGCCCTTACACGTCCTTCCCAAGATTCGCGAAAGCGCTCAATTTCAGCTACGCGAATAACAACAACATAAAGGGATGGCGCGAACGTCCCCAACCCTGCGGCCGTACTTCGCAATTCCTTGAACGCCAGAGGCGTTTCTGCAAAGCGTGCAATATTTTTTCTGCTTGAAGAGCGAGACAGGCATGCAATTTTCCGTGTGATGCGGCATGCGGCATCGCAAGGTGCGGCGTGCCGCATGCGATGTTTCGAGACACACGAAGGTGAAGGAGCTATCAGCGGCAGGTTCCGCCCCCATGCGGCACCTCGGCATGCAGGGTCGAACTACTTGGTATCCTCGTAACAAGGCTCAAGACAAACAACATTGCACAGCCACGTGTCGTTCCACACAAAAAAATAAGTACTAAATCGCATTCGTGAACGACAAGCACGTCGCAACAGCAGTAACAGCTGATTATTCACGACTCCGACAGGTAGGCCTAGCATGACGGGTGCTGGCCGTCGCCTACGCCGCTCTTACGTGAGCTCGCCATCGAGCACTTCTTTTTGACACTATTAAGCTTTGCACTCGTATGTATTGCGTTTGCCTACACTTTTACTTTCTCGATGCCATCAATGTGAAAGCAAAGGTAGAAGCGAAGCGAGCCAGCACAGAAACGCTGGTAACCGTGCTTACCTGCGTAATGACTTGCATCGATGCTCACGATGTGTGGTCTCGCTGACAATTTCAAAACGGGCGTTGTCGTGCAGAAATGGTACTCTTCAGATATAACTTTATTCAATCCGGAATGATATCACGTCACCAGGGAGTGATATCACATACTTGATTTTTGTCACGCCGCCGCAGTGGCCGATGTCAGCAAATCCACGCTCCGCACCGCTCCGTCGACTCGCTTGAACTGGCCTGGATCACGGGTGATGGGAGAGGCTACAGAGAGATTGCGCCACTAGTCGTGTGATGACACTGGTCTACTCGCGCTTTGATTGGCTGCTGCCATACGGCAGTGCGATGCGGCGACGAAAATATCTGGCCGGTTTGATGCTCACCGCACCGGCTATGCGGCGGTGCGACGCGATAATACGTCATAAAATGTCACGCATTGTCGCCACTTTCCGCTATCACATCGTCTCACCGCACGCCGCATCGCACGAAAAATCGCACCTCTGTTCGCGCTTAAACCTTGGGGCCCCACCAAACAAGCGCCACACCAAACTAACAAAAAAAAATACATGAGGTCACAGTGTACAAAAGTACAATCACACAACTCTTGCGTGCTTCTAGTCATACGCATACACAAAAAAAACCACTTCACTGAAGCAGGCATACCCTTCCGCACATGATGCGGTTACAGTTAAACACCAGATACCATAACTCATGCATGCTTACATACACACAAGAAAAAAATACACTTCACTGAAACCAAGGAGGCCAAACTCGTCCTCTAGGACCTGGAAGACCAGCGACAACTCGTCGCCAGGGTCAAGCGGCCAGTCGAAGCCAGATGGTTCCTTAACTAGGGAACCCTCCCACCTAAGGGTTACACCAAGCCTTGCTCGGAACACTGTTTTCTAAATGAACGTTTATTTATCTCTCTTCACTGAAACACACACCCATTTCAACGCTTGTTGCTGTTCAAGTGTCCCTAGCTTTGCGCTCGTGACTTTTAACTAATAGAGTGTCCACCACGTGCCTTTTCCTCTAGTGTCTCAACGGCCCCTGAGGCACCACTTCCATTTCCCGAGCGATCACTTAAGACTGTAGTAGATCATTTCGATAAGAACACGTCCACTACGCAAACGGTACAGATTATTCTAGAACCTACCTCATCGCGAGCGATAACGCTAGCACATTCGACGGCAAGAGTATAAACACCGACGCACTTCGCCGCTTCTCAGTGGTTGCTCAGCAGCAGACTCTCCGATCACTGCTATTTGTGCAAGACTGGTACTGATTTGATTGATTGATTTGTGGGGTCAAACGTCGAAAAACTACCATATTGTTGCGTACATGCACGAAGAAAAAGAAGCGTATACGGTGAACGCACTGGTCGCCCAGAACGAGAGAGGAAGAAAAGGATCAGGAGGATCTTCAACCAGTCGGCCGCTTCTGAGCTGCCCCTCACGACCTAATAAATGGCCCCTTTAGACGTCTACCAGTCTCTTTCAAACGTAACAGAGTGGTGGAGGTGCTGGGTAAGCGCTTCAACTACAGAACGATCGCTGCCACAGCTTCGACGAAGCCGTCGACTTGCCGGTCTCCCACCATCTGCCGTGAGTGACTTCAACATGCCCGAAGAAGCAGGCGTTTCCAGGACGGCACCATCTGGCCCGCTTCCGTACTACCGAGTTCCACCGTCCTTCGGAGGAAAAGTCGAAGAAGATGTCGACGCCTGGCTCACCAAGTACTAACGTGTGGGCTAGTCATACGGTTGGGATGCAGCCGCTATGCTAGCCAACGTAGAGTTCTCCCTTACCGACACCGCACTGGTATGGTACGAGAACCACGAGGACGCACTCACGACGTGAGATCTTTTTGTTGAAGAGCTCAGGGCATGTTTCGGCGACTCGGTTGCTAGAAAGAAGCGGGCTGAGCAAACACTGTCGCAACGGGCACAGCTGCCAGGTGAGACATGCACCACTTACATAGAAGAAGTGTTAAGGCTCTGCAAGGTGGTCTGTGCTACCATGTCGGAAGAGGACAAAGTTGGGAATCTGCTCAAAGGGATAGCTGAGGACGTGTATAATTTTCTAATTGGAAAAGAAAGCCTCAGTTCTGTGTCCGACGTCATTCAGCATTGCCGAACGTTTGAAATGCTCAAGATGCGTCGAATTGCGCCCAAGTTTGGTCGGCTGGCTGACGTTGATGATTAGTGGAGTTTATTGGCGCAAGGACCAGATGTGGCCAAAGAGCGCCAGAGCGATGATAATGAACTGTGCAATGTGCAGTGTAGATAAAACAGATGTGACGTGGCTTTAAATGGGCCTAAAAACCGTCGCTGTAGGTGCGTAAATATATATATACATAGTAAAATTATGGCAATGACAAATGATGTGTGCTATGGAAACATAAAATGGTTTAAAAGTGGTATGTATGTGAAATAAAAACTTGGCATGGAGCACCAGTGCCTCGACGGAGCCCTTAAAACAAGAGCATGGAGGTCTGGGCTCATTAAAAGCTGCTATCACAGCGGCATCCTCTGAACAGAGGATGCGCTATGAACCTGTTGGGCTAAAAACATTCAATGTTGGGCTAAAAACATTCAATACTACATCCTTTAAAAAGCTTAAAACTGATTTTGCATCAAAAAGCGGCTCTTCACGAAGAAACATAATCGGATGTAGAGGAAGATTATAGCGGTATGCTAAAGCAAAATATTTCTTTCTCTCACTTTCAGCTTCAGGACACTCCAGGAGGACATGGAGGACAGTTAGCCTCTCACCACATCTATCACAAGTAGGAGGTTCACCGCCTGTCAGCAGAAAGCTATGGGTACCATAAGTGTGTCCTATTCTGAGGCGACAGAATAGGACATCAGTTCGCCGTGTTTTTGTAGCGGAGGGCCAGTAACCCAACCACGGCTTAATCAAGTGAAGCTTATTATTTATTTCTGTGTCCCACAAGCGTTGCCAGTGGTTTCTCAGTTTCTTACGTAGGAAGGGTTTTAGGTCTGTTGCAGGGACAGTAGCGGTGGGGTTAATAGCGCGCAATATAATTGAGGTGGCCATTTGGTCAGCTAACGCATTGCCCTTGATGCTTCTATGGCCAAGAACCCAGCAAATATTAACATGCTGGTTGGACATATACGCTGTACACAGAACGGAATACAGCTCAATTATTACTGGATTTCTGAATCTGAAAAGGGATCTTAATGCATTTACGACGCTTAGCGAGTCTGTGAATATAATAGATTTTTGTATGTTTGATTTCCGTATATGCTTCACAGCCGACAATAGTGCATATCCCTCAGCCGTAAATATACTTGTTTCCGGGTGCAGCACACCGGATTCCGAGAAGGATGGTCCGACGGCTGCATAAGCCACCCCTGCATGTGACTTAGAAGCGTCAGTATAAAACTGTACGCATGAGTAGTTGGACTGGAGTTGTCGGAAATGCATTTTAATATGTGCTTCTGGTGCATGTTTAGTGATCTCGGCAAAGGAAGTGTCACAATGTATGAGCTGCCACTGCCACGGCAGTAAATGTTTTGTTGCGGGCATAGGACAAAGTTCTAGCAGCGGAACAACCATTTCCTCACTTAAGCTTCTCACACGCAAAGAGAACGGCTTTCTCGCTGTGGGTCGATTATGGTAGAGCGTGGCAGCGGTCATATCTTTTATAGCTGAATAAGAAGGATGCTTTATGTTTGCGCGTACCTTTATAAAATAAGTGAAACTGCTATAGGATCGTTGTAGGTGAAGTGACCACTGATTTGACTCCACATAGATACTCTGGACTTGTCCTGAAAGCACCGGTTGCCAGTCGGATACCTAGATGGTGAACGGGGTCTAGGATTTTCAAAGCACTTGGCGTTGCGGAATGATAAATTATAGAGGCATAATGAAGGCGCGACCAAACAAGGCTTTTGTACAAGTTCAAGAGACACTTCCGATCACTACCCCATGTGGTACGTGATAGGAGCTTTAGGAGGTTCATCGCTTTCAGACATTTCATTTTTGATTTGATTTGATTTGATTTGATTTGTGGGGTTTAACGTCCCAAAACCACCATATGATTATGAGAGACGCCGTAGTGAAGGGCTCCGGAAATTTCGACCACCTGGGGTTCTTTAACGTGCGCCCAAATCTGAGCACACGGGCCTACAACATTTCCGCCTCCATCGGAAATGCAGCCGCCGCAGCCGCATTTCATTTTTACATGTTTAATATGGGGAATAAACGTGAGCTTAGAATCTAAAGTGGTTCCTAGGAATTTATGCTCGCTGCTCACAGAGAGTTGGTCTCCTTTGATCGTAATATTTGGAAGTGGCATTACCCCTCGTTTGTTGGAGAAGAGTAAGCAAATACTTTTCTGGGTGTTTATTTTAAAACCATTCTCATCAGCCTATTTAGAGAAGTTATTCATTCCAAGCTGCACTTGTCGTTCGCAGATAGACATATTGCATGATTTGAAACTCGTCTGCACATCATCAACATACACAGAATAAAACATCGCGCTTGGAATGACTGACTGCAGGGAGTTCATTTTTGCAAGAAAGAGTGTGCAACTAAGCACGCCCCCTTGCGGAACACCAGTTTCTTGGGTAAATGATCTAGAGAGAGCATTTCCCACTTTTACGCGAAAGGTTCGGTTAGACAGATAACTTTTAATTGTGTTTAGCATGTTCCCATGGATGCCCATGGCGGCAAGATTGCGTAGAATCCCGAATCGCCATGTGGTATCGTACGCTTTCTCCAGGTCTAAGAGTACCGAAAGTACAAACTGCCTATGAATAAATGCATCTCTGATGTATGTCTCTATGCGAACAAGGTGGTCTATTGTCGACCTTCCCTCTCTGAAACCACACTGAAGGCGGTCTAGTATACTGTTACTTTCTAGGAAGTGGGTTAAGCGCCGGTTTAACATTTTCTCATATAGTTTGCACAAACAGCTTGTTAACGCTATTGGCCTGTAGCTGGCGGCCAAGGACGGGTCTTTGCATTGTTTAAGTACCGGGATGACTATCGCTTCCTTCCATGACAATGGAATATATCCAGCTTCCCACATGGTATTGAAGAGGGTTAGGAGCGTTTTTAGTGCTTCTGGGTGAAGATACTTGATCATTTCGTACGTTATACAATCGCCACCTGGCGCCGAGTTGTTGCAGTACGAAAGATATGCCTTAAGTTCAGCTAATGAAAATGGGCAGTTGTAAGCCTTCCTGGAGGGACGTTTAGATTTAAGGGGTTGCTGCTCTTCGCGTTCTTTGAATCTTAAGAACATTTCTGTGTAGTGCGATGCACTCGAGATGTATTCAAAGTGTTCGCCTAGGCAGTCCGCCTGCTTCTCCAGGCTCTCATCTCGGCTACTTACCAAAGATAGGGGGTGTGACTCCCGACCCATTAACTTCTTTACACTATTCCAAACCTTCGTTTTGTCGGTGTAAGAATTTATACCGGAGATGTACCTATCCCAACTTTCTTTCTTTGCAAGGCGACGCGTTCTTCTGGCTTGGGACTTAACCTGTTTGAAATTGTTGAGGTTTTCAGCCGTTGGGTATTTTCGGAGTAGTCTCCAAGCTTTATTTTGTCTATTGCGCGCTTTCCGACAATCGTCGTTCCACCATGAGATGCGACGTTTATTGGTCATTCCGTTGGTCTGCTTGATACATTTCACTGCAGCGTCTATAATAAAACCTGTTAGGTATGCTACAGCATCGTCTATATTAAAATCAGCAATCTCATCTCCGTCTAAAAATGTAATTTTTCGAAATAATTCCCAGTTGGCTGGCTTGGTGTTCCAGCGAGGAACGTCAGGCGAGCATGTATCTTATTTTGTTAACTGTAACATAATCGGGAAGTGGTCACGGCCAAAAGGGTTCTTGAGAACGAACCACTCCAGATATGGAATTATAGCACTCGAGGCAATACTCAGGTCTATAGAAGAGTATGTGTTATGTGTAGTGCTATAATACGTTGGTTCTTTTTTGTTTTGTAGACATGCACCTGACGAAAACGGAAAGTGTTCTATTAGGTGTCCTCGCGCATCTAAACGGGAGTCGCCCCATAGGGGATTATGTGCATTTGGATCACCAACGACTCTATATCGCGGAGGAAGTTCATCAATGAAGCTTTGAAATTGTGTCTTTGAAAGTTTATAGCACGGGGGAATGTAAATAGAGGTAATTGTTAGTAGCTTCCCGAACAGCACTGCTCGAACAGCAACTGCCTCAAGAGAAGTTCGGAGGTTTAATTGCTTACAGGCAACACCTTTATAAACTATTATAGCGACCCCGCCCGACGAAGCGGCAGCGTCGTCACGGTCTTTGCGGAAGATGGCATAATGCTTTAGAAAGTTTGTTTGTGTGGACTTGAGATGTGTCTCCTGAACACACAGCACCTTTGGAGTATGTTTATTAAGAAGTTCTCTAATATCATCGAGGTTGTGGAGAAGTCCTCTCACATTCCACTGTAAGATCTGTGTATCCATTTTAGATGTGTTTTGTGCTGTGTGTCAAGGAGGAAAAGTTAGCTCAGCCATGACACGAGATTTTTCTTTTCTGGATTGGTCGACGGAGTCGCGCCGATCCTTAGGCGCTGGCTGCGCCCTCACGCTCGGTGTTGTGTCCATTGCCTCTTGCGAGGCGCTGGACAGGCGCTCTTGCGAGCGCTGCATTTGTTTTAAGGGCCTCGCCTCAAAAGACGAGACCTTCGGGGCCCCCAGCACGGAGGTTGGTGGGTCTTTCTTAGATGGCGGAGCAGTACTGGCTGCAACCGCCGAGGGGGCGAATGGCGTCACCGCTGGCTCACTACGCGTGTGCCAGACAAGCGCCAGGGGCCGTCGTGGCGCTGCCCCCTGACGCGCCACTTCGGCAAAGCTAGTTTCTGGTAGGCAGGACACCTGCCTTCGTGCCTCCTTAAATGAAATGTTTTGTTTTACCTTAATTGTGACAATTTCCTTTTCCTTTTTCCAGCATGGGCATGACCGCGAGTATGCGGCATGTTCCCCATTACAGTTCGCACTGTGAAGAGAGTTTTCACAGGCATCTGATGTGTGCTCTTCAGCACTGCCTTTCGCGCAGGTTAGGCAGCCTCGGCAGTTCTGTGAACTGTGGCCGACCCGCTGGCATTTGAAACATCGGAGGGGGTTTGGTATATATGGCCTCACTCGAAGCTTGATATACCCAGCCTCAACGGAGTCGGGCAGTACACTTGAATTGAAGGTAAGTATCAGGTGTTTAGTCTGGACTTCTTTGCCATCACGCCTCATGCTAATTCGTTTTACGTTTAAGACATTCTGTTCGCTGAAACCCTCCAGGAGTTCAGCCTCCGTCAGCCCTAACAGGTCATCATCTGAGACAACGCTGCGGATGGTGTTCATGGTTCGGTGTAAGGTTACTATTAATTTGGTATTTTCAAATTTCACTAGGTTAGGCAATTTTTCATATTGTTTCTGGTCGCGGAGCTCCACCAGGAGGTCACCACTTGCCATTCTCGAAGCTTTATATCCTGGGCCAAAGATTTCCGTCAAGACTTTGATACTAGAAAAGGTGAAATTGCTCAGACTGATTTGCCGGGTGTGTCAGCGTGGATAACATGGAATCGGGGAAAAAATACTTTCTGGTTACCAAAAAACTGGAAAACTTCATTCGTGCGCCCTGTATTCTGAGGGCGATCAGGGAGTTTGGGGAAGGAACAAGCCATATGTAAATGCTTACTTTCGGCAGCGGTGCCAGTCACCCACCATGGAGTCCTACAAGGGGACGCTGCAGGGTCTGTAAGTACAGGCCCCGCAGACACCAGCTGTACGCCACCACGATAAGCGAATATGGTGTATCCAAGGTATGATAGCCACACAGGGTTAACCCTTGCCGCCAGGAAACACGGAAGTCAATGGAAGTGAGTAGAGGACAGGAAAGATTTAAAGTGAGAGAAAAGACGAAGATGTGAGGTGGAGACAGGAAAAGGCAACTGCCGATTCCCCCCGGGCGGGTCTATCTGGGGGTGCCGTCTACGTGAAGCCAGGGCCAAAGGGCTGTGTTGCCTTTGCCGGGGGTCCGATCACCTGGCGTCGGCTCAACCCCCAGGATCCCCTTTTCCCCGGACACGGCAAAGCCACGCACGGCGAGGCGTGGGAAGGAGTAGAAACTCCCCCGTTAGCTCGGGTCCGTGGTTTCGCTACACACCAAATGCCTACTTGCACAGGCGCCCCTGCGGGGGCTGGCTAACGTTACAACTGTTGCCAGTGTGGACACGAATCCTGGCCTCGACCTTTTTTCTACAATTCGACAGATTGTTCGGGAGGAACTGTCCCACCGAGAAATGTCGTGTTCGACAGCTGACCATCGCAAGTTGTGTCTGCCACGTGAGGCTATGGATGTGCCTCCTTTGACCCCATTGCAACCGACGATGAGCGCGGCTACTGTGGAGTACAGCCCAGCCCCACAGTCAAGGATGACAACCAGACTTCCAGCGTCACGGTATGACCGATGCTCTCAGCGCATGCCTCCTCGACACCCGACGTCTCGGTACGACTCACCCAACCAGTACATCCGTCACACAAGAGCAAATAATGACGCCCTATTCATCGACGAGCGACCGACGTTTCGACCTCAACCAGTGTGCTATTCATGCGGTGTGCCAGGCCACATATCGCGATTTTGCAACCGTCGGGTGACTCCTCCGTATCACCAACCATCTGATTTTGCACGACCCTTCGAACAGCCTCATGGTGTCCGGCGGCCGACCCACATACCACCTGATGACAACTATTGGTCCAGCAGCTTCCGCAACCACTCCCCGGCATCTGACAGGAGTTTAACGCCCCCATCGCGACCTCGTGCTCATCGTTCTCCTTCAACGCTGCGTCGCAAAGCGCCCTCTTCGCCACCGGAAAACTAGCCAGCGCGGCCAATGGGGGTGAGATCGCTGGAAACGTGCTACTGAGAGAAATACCTCCTGTGTGTATGTTTAAAAACAAAGTGCGTGTTTTAGTGGATCATGTGCCTGTGATGGCCTTGGTGGACACAGGTGCAACGATTTCCGTGATGAGTGCTTCCTTTAAAGACGTGTTAGGGCGGAAAGTTGTTTTTACCTGGGATGAAACTTCGACGTTTTGTGGAGTGAGTGGAGAGCCATTGCGTCATAATGGTGTGTGTAGTGCTGAGGTATTTTTGGGAGGCCTTATGATAACGGCAGAGTTTGCGATTATTCCTCGGTCGACATATGATGTCATTCTCGGCATGGACTTCTTGCGAGAATGTGGTGTCACTGTAGACTGTCGCACGGGGAAAGTCTTTGTGAGTGGCCAGATGCCTTCAGAACTTCTGGACACTCCGGCAAATGATCAAACTACGCTGTGTGTCTGTGGCGATACGTTCATACCTGCGTTGTCTACCGTACGTGTTCCTGTTGTTTGTCGCGGCGCGGAATCTGACAGCTTCGATGCGAGCGTAGAACCAATGCACATAAACTGCGTCAAGAAGAATGTGTTGGTTCCCCATTGTGTGGTGTCGATTGATGGCGGACGAACTAGCCTATGGACTGTGAACTGTTCCTCCGAGCCCGTGACACTACCCGATGGTTTGAAATTAGCTTCGCTCAGCAAAGAACACGTGACCTTATCAGTGGTCGAGCTCACAGACGTGCCGAAAGAACGTGACGGTACTGGTTGTCACAATTTGGACGGGGCGCTTATGGCAACGAATAATAATTCGCTTAGCTGAAGCGAGCGCCGAACTTTATTGAATGTGCTGTTGAAGCACGTTTTGGTATTTGACTTTGCGCAGAAGGGCAAAGTAATCCCTATCCCCCTGTCTCGAACGCGCCATACCATCTACACTGGCGTGGCAAGTGCGACTCGCCAAAAACCATATCGTGTTTCCCCATCAGAAAGACAAATTATCAACGACCAATTGCAGGAAATGATGCAAAAGGAAAAGGTACAAGAGTGAGCCAGTCCGTGGGCAGCACCGGTAATCCTCGTTAAGAAGAAAGATGAATCTTGGAGATTTTGCGTCGACTATCGCCGACTGAATGCCGTGACTAAAAAGGACGTATACCCGCTGCCACGTATAGAGGACGCAATAGACTGCTTACATTCGGCCTCTTATTTTTCCTCCGTATACTTACGATCCGGTTATTGGCGAATTCTAATGCACCCAGAGGACAAGGAAAAGATTGCCTTTGTAACCCCTGATGGGCTCTTTGAATTTAACTTCATGCCATTTGGACTGTGCAGTGCACCGGCCACGTTCGAGAGGTTTATGGACACCATCCTGCGTGGCTTGAAGTGGAACATCTGCATGTGCTACCTCGACGATGTCGCCATCTTTGGCCGCACGTTCAGTGAACACAACTCTCGTCTGGATACTGTTTTGAACTGCATCCGAAACGCTGCCTTAATTTTAAACTCGAAGAAATGCCACTTCGGAGACTGCCAGACGCTTGTGCTTGGGCATCTCGTTGACAAGGATGGCATCCGCCCTGACCCCCAGAAGACAGCAGCAGTTGAGGCGTTCAATGCGCCGCGTTCCGTCAAGGAGCTTCGTAGTTTCCTTGGGCTTTGTTCATACTTCCGCTGCTTTATTCCGAAGTTTGCCGACATTGCGTACCCTCTCACATGCCTCTTACGAAAGGACAATTCCTTTGAGTGGACTCCGGAGTGCGATTCTTCATTCCGTCAATTGAAGTTTTTGTTCACGTCACGACCCCTCAATCAGCACTTCAGTCCTTCTTCTCCGACAGAGCTTCATACGGATGCTAGCGGCATAGGTATTGGAGCCGTCCTAGTACAACGTTACGGCGACCGCGAACACGTCATCGCATACGCAAGTCGCTCCCTAAGCAGGCCGGAACAAAACTACACTGTTACCGAACAAGAATGCCTGGCGGCATTATTTGCAATTAAGCGGTTTAGGTCTCACCTGTACGGACGCCCATTCACAGTCGTAACCGACCACCACTCGTTGTGTTGGCTTGTCAACCTTCGTGACCCTTGTGGCCGCCTTGCGTGCTGGGCACTCCGGCTACAAGAATACAGTTTTACCGTCGCTTAAAAGAGTGGTCGTCGACATGCTGACGCTGACTGTGTTTCACGTATGCCACTTAGCACAACAGATTGTGAATCCGATGACCTTGACCAGCTTGTAGCGTCTGTGTCGCCTACGTTTCCGGACTATCCCAGTTTCAGAGCAGAACAGCGGAAATATGCTAAACTAGCACCAGTATTCGCCGCTGTATCCGCTTCCACTAGTGCACGCCGTTTCTGTATGCGTGATGGACTGTTGTTCAAAAGGAACCTCTCCAGCAGTGGCGCACGTTTCCTTCTTGTGGTCTCGGAGAGCCTGCGAACAGTTATTATGAGTGTCATGCACGACGACCCTACATCTGGACATTTAGGTTTGGCGCGGACACTTCACCGGACTAGAGAGCGCTTTTATTGGCCTGGTATGCAGAAGTCTGTTGAGAGTTATGTGGCAAGCTGCACGCAATGTCAGCGTCACAAACGTCCATCAACTGGTGCAGCTGGTCTTCTACAGCCGATGCCTACTCCAAGCGCACCTTTCGAACAAGTGGGCATTGACTTTCTGGGCCCCTTCCCAAAATCGGCTAAGGGCAACCGATGGATAATTGTTTGCGTCGACTACCACACACGCTACTGCGAGGCGGCAGCCGTCCCCTCCGCAACTGCCAGTGAAGTCTCGTCGTTTTTGTTACAGTACGTCATCCTCCGACATGGCCCACCTCGCCTGATTATCAGTGATCGTGGACGACAATTCACAGCGGATGTCGTGGAGGAGCTACTCCGTTCATGTGAATCCCGCCTGCGTCACTCGACGCCATACCACCCCCAAACTAATGGGCTGACGGAGCGTACCAACCGCACCATTATCAACATGTTGTCTATGTACGTCTCATGCGACCACAAAAACTGGGATGACGTACTCCCATTCATTACTTACGCGTTCAACACCGCGAAGCATGAGATTACAGGCTATAACCCTTTCTTTTTGCTTTATGCACGTTCACCCCGGCACACAATCGATACAATATTGCCTTTCTGTGACCACGACAACGTCACTGTCGCTGAGACTCTCTGCCTCGCCGAAGAGGCGCGTCGCATAGCTCGACTACGCACATTGTCATCGCAAGACAAAGCGAAGGCACGCTATGACATTCACCATCGACCAGTGATTTATCGCCGTGGTGATCTGGTGTGGTTGTGGACTCCGATGCGCAAGCGCGGGTTATGCCAAAAGTTTTTGGCCACTTACGATGGACCTTTTGTCATTGTCGACAGACTTACAGAGGTCAACTATGTAATAGCCCACGTCGCGGAGAAGACACCGACGCCAACCAGGAGCAGAGAACAAGCCACCGACAGCAAGGTCTACCACCGTAGTACGGACCCCTACAAGACAAGGTGCGGAAGACCAAGGCCATGACTTCGACTGCAGTGGCAATGACAACCACAGCGTCCCATCTAGCGATCGTCATGCATCAACCCAGGGAACCACCAACTTTCCATGGGTCATTGTTCGAAGACCCGGAGCCCTGGCTAGAAACATATGACCATGTGGCCGCCCTCAACCACTGGAACAATGAAGAAAAGCTTTGTCGTGTGTACTTCTACCTGGAAGACACCGCAAGGACCCGGCTCGAAAATGGGGAGTGCACGCTTCAAACGTGGGAGGTCTTGGGCAGCGCATTCCTCCATACCTTCGCGAGCGTCGCTCGCAAAGAGAGAGCCGCGGCTTTACTAGAGACCCGGGTTCTGCTACCAAATAAAAAGGTTGCTATTTTCACAGAAGAAATGACCCGCGTATTTCATCACAGTGACCTAGGCATGCCTGAAGAGAAGAAAGTTCGTTTCCTCATGCGAGGGGTCAAACTGGAGCTTTTCCCGGGACTGATAAGAAATCCACTGAACACCGTCCAAGAATTTGTAGCCGAAGCGACCACTATCGAAAAGACCCTGGACATGCGCACCAGACAGTGTAATCGTTGCTTGACTGCAGATTGCGCTGCTGCTCAAGCCATTGACTCCGAAGCCCTGCGTGAAACGATCCGAGCGATCGTGCGGGAAGAGCTGCGCAAGCTGTCGGATTCGGTGCAGCCTTAAGTTGATTCGATTGCCGACATTGTGCGAGAAGCATTTCTGCAATCGCTTCGAATTCCCCAATCAGCCCGAGCCGGAAGGTGTGAGCTCTGCCGCTGCAGTGCGTCACAACGCTCCTCCCCTTCCACGCCAAAACGCCACCCCATGGTACACCTGTCGCCAGACGCCATCGCCGCCACCACCCCCAACGACTTGCTACCGTTTGCCAGCGGGCCAGCGCAGTGTGCCGAGGAAAAACGACGTTTGGCATGCACCTGACAACCACCCACTCTGCTACCACTGCGGCGAGGCCGGGCACACATACCGCCGTTGCCAGTGCCGACAGATATAACTGCGTGGCTTCACCTTCAATGCACAACGTCCGCAGCCAGGGGATTGGTCGTGACATCGCCGACTACCTGACAGGAACTCAGTTGACACCATCACAATGGCTTTCCCGTTCGCCGTTGCCCAGCCGCCGCATGTCACCGCATGTCACCACACGGCACCACCGGCAGTACTCTGGCCCAACCCGGGGCCGGTCTGCTAGCCCGTATCTGGGAAACTAAGGGCAGCAACCGATGGAGGCGCGGTTGCTGTGCAACGAACTACCGATGATCCTCCGGCGATGACGACGCTGCGACAGAGCTTTATGAACACCACGCCAATCAGGCAAACTCTTGACAACGAAACCTTACTTACGAAGGTCACCTAACGACGCAAGATAGAAGCAGCGGAACAAGCCTACGAAGCCATGACTCGACGCCATGGCCTAACTGAAACGCGAGACGGCGAACTAGTGACCTCAACGTTCTTATCGACGGCCATTGTGTGACTGCTCCCGTCGATACTGGAGCCGACTATTCCGTCATTAGTGGGCCGATCGCCGCGAATTTGAAGAAAGTTAGGACAGCTTGGGAAGGCCCTGAAATCCGCACAGCGGGAGGTCATATCGTGACGCCAGCAGAAGTCTGCACAGTGAGAGTCACCACTAACGGCCGTATTTATCCAGCAGGTTTTGTAGTCCTACAGCGTTGCTCGAGATATGTCATCCTTGGCATGGACTTCTTATACCACCGTGGTACTGTCATCAACCTAAGAACACAGTCGATAACGTTATCCACGGAAGAAGCACTACCGCCACGCACGTCGTCAGGAAAAAATGCCTTGAATGTCCTGGAAGAACAAGTCACCATTCCGCCTCGCTCCGGAGTCATTATTTACGTCGGCGCTTCTAAATCACCCAATTTGAAAGGTGTCGTTAAAGGCAGTCAGCATCTCTTGCGCTTTCGAATATAGCCCGCAGAATACACATATCAGCTTCGAGAGATTTTTTGTAGCCACTTAAAATAGGTAAATGTTATCGTCGTACCATTCCAGTTGAAACTCGCCTTGTTTTACGCACGTATATAATTCGTCAGTGCTTTTGAAGTGCATGAATCTCATAAAATTCATTGTACGCGGAAAGTAGTGCAGGCTGGTGATTTGCGCTTCGAAACATTGGCCTACGCGTGCCGCTTGTATTTTACGTTCCTTGATAGATGGCAGCACACTGCAAGTGATTCTCTTTTTTTGCCGTATATCGCAGAGAAATCTTCTCCGCACTCCCAGATAACCATGGTGAGTGACGCCGTGTTGGGTTGTGCAATGACGTGTTGTTGGTGCGGTCTAAGTCGTTTGGCGGAGAAACAAATCCTCAGATTACTTTCGGAAGTGATGTTCAAAGAAACTGTCTCGAGGTCGAGGATTTTTTACTGGACGTAGGTGGTTGTCAACGCGCTGAGAGTGACAGCGACGATTAACGATTAGCTGCTAGCTTACAGGTAGAGAGTTGCACTTCACGTCCCGTCGTTCGTTATATTTTTTTACGCTCGTAAGTCACTTTGATTGTAATTATTGTGTATTATTACTCAGCAAGCTCAAAATAAAAGCATACTTCTTCTTGTGCAATGAATATATCCTAATGACAGTGGATATCACAAAGCGCCACACATTGCCAACACACTCGAGCTCGACCCGCGAAGCGAAATGGTTACAGCAATGAAATATGTAGTTACGACTACAGTTCACGCTAACGTCTCCTGCTCTTCACCGGTGCCGTCTGAACGACGTTGTTATTCGACAAAGTTTCGCAATGTTGACGTAGCCGAAAGCGCACGCGTGTCGATGTCCCCGTTTCGATCACACTGATGAAACCTGCTACATCCGAGAGCAGGGAATCAGTCACCTTTAGAGTCTGATCATGGCTGCGACGCAAGCCCTACTTATTGAGAAATTAAATTCTTGTTTTCTGTCGAAGAAGCAGCTGCATGATGCTTACAGCGCGAGTAATGATGACGGCATAATATTGTCGCGACGTCAAGACAGAGGTCGTACTTGAAGACTCTGAGAAAACAGCAGCCAATAAAGACATCACTACTCACTGTTTGTCTCCTGACCTAAACAAGCTCCTTTCTGTCGAACTGGAAAGTCCTGAGAAGAGTGATTGTAAGGATAACAGCAAGCAAAACATGAGCGGTCAGCTTGCTTCAAACCAGTCATCCAGCAGTTCTAATGATAAGCACGCTAATTCATATTGTCTGTATTTTTAATAAATCGTGCTCTTGCTTTTCAATGCTGGAGGATGCATGTGTTCCGCACATAAACACAGCAGTCGATGAAAGCATGATCTGCAAATGTGTCCTTTAAATCGGAAAAGAAAGTGCAACCTGATAACTGCTTCTGACGTATGATACATGAATTGAACAGCAACCATATGATACATGAAAAACACAGGGGCGACAAGAGATGACTTTCAAGTAAAAAGCAAAACACTGTCTGCACTTCGACACTTCAGCTTTAAAAATGCCGTTTCTGCATCGATGGCATTAAAACACACAGCACGAGGAGCTGTACCTGTAGCTGTCATGAGGCAAAGCAACCGTATGACACTCGGAAAACACAGGGGTGGCAACAGATGGCTCTCAAGTAAATAGCACAACACTGTCTGCACTTTGATGCTTCAGCTTTAAAGTTCCCACTACGGCATTGATAGAATTAAAATAGACAGCACTGGCAGCTGTAGCTCTAGCCGCCATGGGGCACAGCAACCGTATGACACACGAAGAACACAGGGGTGGCATGAGATGGCTTTCAGGTGAATAGAACAACATTGCCTGCATTTCGACGCTTCAGCTTTTAAGTTTTCATGTCGGCATCAATGACATTAAAACACACAGCACTGGGAGCTGTAGCTGGTGAAGAGCGTGGCAGTCGTGACTGGGAGCACATGAAGTCTTCAAAATATTACACAACACATGCATGGTGTCACTGGGAAAACGATGCATATGAGCACAGATGAGTGATGTATTTGAAGTGCAATGCAACACACGAAGAATGCAGCGGTGACAAGAATGGGCTTTGAAGTGCCGTGAACCACATTGCCTGACACTTCGACGAGTACATTTTCAATAGTTGCTGTTTTGGCATTGAATGGCAGCAAAACATCATGACGGCTTTTGGACGGTAATGTACAAGGCTCCACGGTGACAGTTGCCAAAGCTGTTGCAAGTGACATGCCTGATAAGCAGGTGACCGCGATATCACAATATTTGCGGAATTGTTCTCAGGGACCAGTCAACGAAGAGGCGGATCATCATCTTTATTCATGCTGCTTTCATCCCTGCTCGTCTTGTCAGCATCCAAGGTCCCTACGACTCGTTGGTTGCCATCAATGACATCATCAATAATGTGACCAATCTTCATCATGTCATCCTCCGCTTCTATTACATGGCTCACGTAATTTTTTTCATTTTCGTGCAGTAACTTGCTCTATGCCTTTCCAAACAAGAGCATCGAGGCCATCCATCTTGAAGTGTGTATTGGCTTTTGCACCATAACCTTTTAACATCACTCCACATGAGCTCAATTGGGTTGAGCTCACAGTGGTATGGCGACAAGCGTATGACAGTGTGACCAGCACGAGCAGCAATGCACTCAATGCGATACCTATTACCCTTAATACTTATGGTTTGAACAAGCTTTATCAATTCTGACTCACCATGTCACTGCTCCAGGTCACACCCTTCAGAGAGAGCCAGGCCTGAATGTTTTTTTTCAACGTACTAATACAGGGTACCTCTTCAAGCTTCACAGAATGATAAGGTGCATTATAAAGCACAATAATACTTTGTGGTGGCAAATTCGGCAGTAGTTTTTTTAAACCACTTTTCGTTGTGGGCGCTGGCCATTTTGTCATGATAGTCACCTGTTCGCTTTCTGGCTCGAAATACTTCACCGGCAGCTGTGATGAAGCCGTCCTCGTTGCCACAGTGAGTAATAATGAGGCGCCTTCCCTTACCACTGGGGTTAGGCGAGCCTGTCGTCAGGTTGGGTTCCTTGGCGTGCTCAGCGGACTTAATGGTCTCGTCGACCCATTCACGGATTTCAGTGCGCCCTACGTTCACCCAGGTTTCATCAGGGTAGAAGATGGATTGTTCCTGGCGTGGAACCTCCTTTGTTTGGCGCAAGTACTTGCGTCACCACTGAATGATGTGAGTGGCCTCGACTAGGAGCGAATTTCGGGAACACTTCTTATAGCGGAAGCCTACCTTGAGCAGCATCCTCGCGGACACGGACAGGAGCGAGTCATCATCTTTAAGTATACAGCGAGCTTGCGCACAGTAGGAATTTCCCGCCGTTTATAGAAACCGTGCATGACTCTGCGCAACACACCAAGGTCGAAGTCGTCTAGCAGCTGCTCTCTATCGCGGCCCCTGTCACCGTGAGACAGCGTCTTGGGTGAAAGTACTTCGACGTGCTTATCCTGCTCCGCTACCCACTTCAGTACACGTTCGCAGACGTTGGTGAACGCAGCCGTTCTCTTAATGAGAGAGCTCATGCTTGCACTTCTGCTGCCCTCCTTACGCAGTGTCCTGAACACATTTACAACTGCTTCGCTCCCTTGCCGTAAAAGCTGATCCGAGTACCATATCGCACAGTTGAACCAGGCACCACCATTATGGTAGGAGTGACCAAATCTGCCACCGCGAACTAATCGCAACCGAAGACTGGGTCCTCCGCCGCACTGTGGATGCTCGGGCTGTGCGGACTACTAATAAAAGTTTAGACAGTATGGTACCGTTTCTTTGTACTTTATAAGTAAAAACATAACACATTCGAGCGACAACAGCATTGTTTCTTTCGTCATTTGCTAGTTATAACACGTACAAGCAAGAACTCTTTCCTCGGTATCATGGAGACACAAAATTGTTTTCTGCAGAAAATGCGACAAAATCGTCATACAAATCACAGCTACAACACGCTGAAAAGCCTTCAAGTAAGAATCCTCCGATGAGACCACTTGCAAAAGTCCCGAGGACAAACAACGGGCTAAGTATACGGGGCACTACATCTCGCTTCGCAACAACCTGCGTTCGAGGGTCGGGTAGCCTTGGCTCTGCTGGACAGAACTTCTGGAACAGAGTAATAGGCCGTGGGCATTGCGAATATGCAATGCCCACGGCCTATTAGCGTCTTGGTTTGCCGACAGCTCCGAAAGGACACTATAATGCCGCAGAAAACGTGCGTTTTACCGGTAACATGTATATAGAATTCGCGCCGTCACCTAACTTTTAATCTCATAGAAAGGCAGCTGTTCACCATCGACATGCAGAAAGTCCCCGCTCAAAGACATCAATTTGACTTGCTCGGTCCCGCAATTGTTGGCAATGAATGCTCTTGGTTCTGAAACGATTCACACCGTGAAAACGTTTACAAACTTTTTAAACCTTTGGAGAAAGTTACAGGTGACGCTGCCCCTGCAGGGCGACCAGACAACAGTGCATGAGGAGCGCGTGAACGTGCTGAGACAGCCCAGGCAGAAGGCGGGAGCGGGGTACCGAGCGACCAGTTTTCGCTAGAAAGGTAGCCAAACGCGCGTGGCGCAGCGCCCACTGGCCGAGGTTGGGAGGCCTATTCCGTCTGCAACTATTGTGAAGGCTTTTTACCATTTCGATCCCTCTCTTTCTTAAGGGTGTGAGGAGGCTGAAATGTTTCAATGAAAATCTCATCCGGTAATTGTGACGTGCTTTTAACATTTCGAACAACCTATAAGACCCTTAAAAAAGGATGAATGAATGCGAAATGACGAATTACGTGTAATTTATCGGAGCGATGCTGGATCCCCTCTAACGCGTACACCTAGGATAAATCATTTCATCGTGAACACCAGTGGCAATTCCAATCACGCATAGGCCTATGCCTGAAACATAAAAACAGACTTTATAAGTAAACTACACCTGAAATATGACAGTAGTTATTCTTTATACCAAGTGCAATAAATATTAGGACCCAAACAGAACGACCAAATACTGTATTGCAGTCCATTGACAACAATATTATTTTGCCTCTTGGGACTACGAAGCGGTTGAATACAATCAGCTCTTTCATGTTCTAAGGGTGGAAATATTATTCCATGAAATTAGAACTACTGCATCTTTTTTACGTTCTATGCAGCAGTATTACTAAAACAGGTGACAAGCTATTCTGTGACATGCAATATTTGCTGCCGAAAAACCCGGCTGGAGCCTTGCTCTGATGTGCTATGCATTAAAGCGAAATAAAAGCAAGCTTCCTACTCCTTGGGGGTGTTCAGATGATTTTTTTCTCTCTTAATACAAAAACTACTCTTTTGAAACATTCTGCATGTGCTTGCTAAAGAAATGTAGTATGGAAAATTATGTAAGCCATATTTTGACTTGGAAGGCTACATTTCTAAATTAAGCCATAATATGAGCCCAAATGCCAATATTTTAACAACGTTACTGCTTCGGTCACACAAAAAGTATTTAATTGAAACTTCTAAAACAAAAAGTATGAATCAAATATACCGTGAAAAAATTTGTTTGTTTTTAAGAAACGCGAAACAGTCAGCACATTGCACTTTCTGGCCAACGGAAAAACGAAAGTTAACAAGGAAAAAATTATACTAATCACGAAAGAAGAGCGTCTTGAAATTAAGTAAACATTGCTTCGTAACTATTGCTGAAACCAGTAATATCATACAAAGTATTTAGGATGATACTGTTTCACTTGGGATGGATGGATATATCCAGCTGTGTCCTTTAGATCGGGCGACGGCTCACGCCACCTAATCATGAACTTAAGTACTATTACTTATTTACCTTTTTGCGTGTTAGTGGCCTATTGAATAGGCTATAACACCCCCGCTCACTTTTCTTTCCTTTTAGCGCGTCAATATTGCTCGTCGCTTTCTTACTTGACTTTCTCCCCAACTCCCCTTTTCATTAGTGCAGGGTAGTAAACCGGATGCTCCAATTTCTGGTTGACGTCCCTGCTTTTCTCTAATTTTATTGTCACTCTCTGTGTGTGGAAAGATTTAATTTTACTCGCGCCTTGATATTAGCCACCAATCAGCTTCCTCCTGGTTATTTCTAGCCGTTTAAAGTCTATTTTGCCTTCACTGTCTCTAAACCGCAATGCTTTGAAAAATTCCACGCCATTATTTTGGACTATAGGGTGGAGTCCTTTACAGAACATTATCAAATGTTCAGCTGTTCCCTGCTTTTCTCCACACGCACTACATACCGTGTCTGTGCCTTCGTACTTGGCTCGGTACGTTTTCGGCTGCAATACTTCCGTTCTGGCCTCGAACAGCAGACAACTACCCCGACAATTATCGTAAATATCTTTTTTTGCAATTTACTGCTTTAAAGTTCAGTAGGTTTCTAGTGATGTTTTTCTAAGCATTCCAATTTTCCAGATGTCCCTCTCTGTTTCTTTCACCATCTTCATAAGCGATTGATATTCTGCTGTTGTCTAAATACTTGCCTGACCATTTTGTAGTTCACTTCCTTCATTTAATATCAACGCTCTTCATGTATAAGTAGCTGAAAAATTTCATAGCCCAACGCTCTTCTCCTATTTTTTTGTAATTACTCCTCAAATCCTACGGGGCTGCTAGCTTCCCGGAACTCGGACGATGTCCATCCCATCACACCTTGTAACCCTTGATTTTGGGAATTCCCGTGTGCTCCCAAAGCAAGTCTACCAATATAAGGTAGTTCAATATACAGTGTTGACTGAAACCCTGATTTCACGCACACGACCGTATTCGAACGTCAAACCCAGGACCATGAGACCTTTCCAAATCCCTCTCATGACGTCATACGTATTGTAGTTCCGCAGTTCGCTATGTTTCATTGCAGCTGCGTTCCTGTTACCCGAAGTCATTACGTATCGTTCGTGCTCCCTTAGATCCTAAGCCCCGTTGTTTAACCTTATGCCCATACAAAAAAACACACAAATTAGTGTATTGATCAACTATTTCTAGCATGAATTCTTGTATCTTGAGCTTACTGCCTTCGTTATCATTAAAAATTATGATTGTCAATTTTTTGCTTCTAAACTTCAAATCTGCGATACCCCCTTATTACCACAGATATCTATCAATCCATGCAGATATTTGTTATCGGCTATTAATCTGTCACGGGGTGGTGACGTGAATGAAGGGAGCAGACTGCAGGTCGCATAATAAACTGTTTATTCGGGCCGAACTTGTGGTCAAGAAAAAAGAAATTTAGATTACAGCAAGACACTGGCACTGATTGCGGTGAGCAGAGCGTCGGCCGTCGATCAAATTAAAGCTGCGAAGCAAGTCGGGATTGGCACACGTGCCATCGAAAGTTCTGGCACTATCGCTAGCGGCGACGTAGGTTCCAAAATAATCTGTAATATTCACAAAGTGGGCGTAATCCTAATAAAAGGCTCTACTACAGCCTCGAAGCTTTTCGAACATCGTTGGCGCGGTTTGGGCTCAACATAGTGGGACGGGGCGATAACAAAACTTGAGGAAAGGAACGTGGTGTTTCCCCCCTTTGAAAAACGCATCATCCCCATGTTTCAACCAAAGACGAAGGCACAAAAACAAACGCAATAAACAATAAGTACAAGCAATAAATCACAGTAACAACAACAAAGTACAGTCATCAGGTTCACGCATGAATTGGCTTGAGCCGCACGACATGTACGACTTCAGGTCAAGCACGGCACCGTTCAGAGTTCGTAATGCCGTTGAGAACAACCTCGTAGTCGAGTGGTCCGAGACATCGAACGACTCAGTATGGTCCGAAGTACGGTCGTAGAAGTTTGCAACTCAGTCGACGTCGGCGTATCGGAGTCCATATCCAGACATGGTCACCGGGCTGGTATTCCACGAAGCTTCGTCGAAGAATGTAAGGGCTGCTGCCGGCTGCCTGCTGATTCTTGGTCCGCAGACGGGTGAGTTGACGAGCTTCTTCCGTGCGCCGAAAGTAGACGGCGACGTCGAGGTT
The DNA here is from genome assembly GCF_043290135.1 of Rhipicephalus microplus. NCBI lineage: Eukaryota > Metazoa > Arthropoda > Arachnida > Ixodida > Ixodidae > Rhipicephalus > Rhipicephalus microplus. The sequence goes on along the minus strand of NC_134710.1, from coordinate 491,024,615 downwards.
TTCTTCATCAGCGACGTCTGGCGGCATGACGTCGAGCGTCACTGTCAGGTTCCTTCCGTAAGCGTACTTGTACGACGTCATCTGCGTCATTTCTTGTACGGAGGTGTTGTATACGAAGGTTACGTACGGAACGATGGCATCCCACGTCTTGGGATCGACGTCGACGTGCATGGCCAGCATGTCAGCGATGGTCTTGTTTAGGCGCACGGTGAGACCATAGGCATCGTCCTCATGCTCCCAAAGCAAGTGGCGATGGCGCAGTGGTTACAGCATCCACCTCGCATGCAAAAGATCCGTGGTTCGAATCCCAGTGCCGCGCAGTTCCCAACCTGATAAAAATGAAACTGCATTAACAGGCCTACGGCGTGGCCTTACCGGTAACTACCACCAGTAACGCACTCCCTCACCACAGAAGGATTGGCCACCGTGGTGCAGTATCCGGCCACTACCACCCAAACGCATACGTCAATTAACTCACGGCCCTCAGTCCCTAGCAGCTGCGAAGCAACTGACCACGGTGGTAGTCAGATCTACAACGCAGCAGAGCGTGCTAAGAATCTCTGGATCCGGACAGGCCGCCATTGCAACGTGAACTTCGCAATGTAACACTGGAACCTTATCTACTGAGGGAAATCTAGCTGCACTATTCGAGAAACTAGAGGGTGTTAAATGGGATATAATAGGGTTCAGTAGGGTTAGAAGGACAGATGAGGCCTATACAATGCTACAGAATGGGCACATCCTTTGTTATCGGGGCCTGGCTGACAGAAGAGAACAGGGAGTGGGGCTCCTAATTCACAGAAACACAGCTGGCAACATCGAGGAATACCATAGCTTAAATGAAAGGGTGGTAGGTGTCGTAAATAAATTGAATAAACGATACATTATGAAAGTGGTACAGGCGTACACACCTACATCGAGCCATGATGCCGCTTTAGTTGAAAGCTTTCATGAAGACGCGGAATCGGCATTGAGTAAGGTAAAAACACAGCATACAATACTGATGGGAGACTCTAACGTAAAGGTAGGGAAGAAGCAGGCTGCAGACTAGGCAGGAGGAGAATATGTCATCGGTACTAGAAACGCCTGAGGAGAGCTACTAGTAGAATTTACAGAATGCAATAAATTAGGCATTTCGAATACCTTCTACCGAAAACGAGGAAACCGCGAGTGGACATGGAAGAGCCCTAATGGTGATAATAAGAACAAAATAGACTTTATGCGTACACACCCAGGCATCGTGCAGGATGTGGAAGTGATTGGCAAGGTATAATGCAGTGACCATAGAATGCTACGGTCTCAAATTCACCTAGACTTGAAGAAGGAACGACAGAAACTTATACGCAAGAAGCCAATCATTGAGCTATCACTGAGATAGAAAGTACAGGAATTCAGAGTCTCGCTTCAGAGCAGGTACTTGGCTCTTAAGAAACCAGCCTTAGCGTAGGTGCAATGAATGATAATCTGACGACTATCATTACGGAGTGTGCAATAGACAGGACACTAGAAAGCTTTCCCAGGAAACGAAGAATCTTATTAGGAAGCGTCAAATCATGAAAGTCTCAAGTAGAACAGACAAAACAGAACTGCCAGAGCTATCGAAGTTGATTAATAGGCGTAAGATATGCGATGTAAGAAGGTATAACATGGAGAGACTTGAACACGCTCTGAAAAACAAAGGAAGCGTCAATGCAGTAAAGAGGAAACTTGAGGAAACTTGAGATATGCAAAAAATTAGATGTATGCACTAAGGGATAAAGAAGGCAAAATAAATACCAATATGAATAGGATAGTTAACCTAGCGGACGAGTTTTGGAGATATCTGTACAGTAGCCGGGACAACCACTACATTAATACTATAAGAAGTCGCAGCAACCCAGATGACACCCCACCAGTAATGATAGAAGAAGTCCGAAAAGCTTTGGAGAGCGTGCAAAGAAACAACGCTGCTGGTGAGGATCAGGTAACATCCCATCTGCTGAAAGATGGAGGGCAGATTGTGTTAGAAAAACTAGCCACCCTGTTTACGAGGTGTCTCCTGACGGGAAGAGTAACAGTGTCTTGGAAAAATGCTAACATCTTATTAATACATAAGAAAGGAGATGACAAGGACTTGAAGAATTACAGGCCGATCAACTGTCTCTCTGTTGTATGCAAGCTATTGGCAAAAGGTAATTGCTAGGAGAGTAAAGAAAACATTAGAATTAAATCAACCAAAGAAACAAGCAGAATTTCGAACAGGCTACTCAACAATCGGCGACATTCATACTATCAGTCAGGTAATAGCGAAATGCTCAGAATATATTAAACCGCTACAAATAGCCTTCGTAGTTTACGAGAAGGCGTTTCATTCAGTAGAAATATGAGCCGTCATGCAGACACTGCGGAATCAGGGCGCCGATGAAGTATATATAAATATCCTGGAAGAAATCTACAAGGGATCAACTGCCACCATAGTACTTCATAAAGAAGGCAATAGAATACCAGTCAAGAAGGGTGTAAGGCAGGGGGACACAATCTACTAAAGGCTATTTACCGCGTCCTTACAGGAGGTTTTCAGAACCCCAGAATGGGAACAGTTAAGGATAAGAGTTAATGGAAAGTACCTTAGTAACGTACGCTTCGCCGATGACATTGCATTGCTGAGTGACTCAGGAGACTAATTGCAACTCATGATTACGGAGTAAGACAAGGGGAGCCGAAATGTGGGTCTTAAAATTAATCTACAGAAAACGAAAGTAGTGTACAACAACCTCGGAAGAAAGCAGCGCTTCGATATAGGTAATAGTGCAATTCAAATGGTAAAAGACTATATATACTTGGGGCAGGTAATAACCGCGGAGCCTAACCACGAGATCGAAGTAAGTAGAAGAATAAGAATTGGGTGAAGCACATTCGGCAAGCAATCTCAAATTATGACAGGTAGATTGCCACTATCCCTCAAGAGGAATGAATGTAACAGCTGTATCTTGCCGGTACTTAGCTACGGAGTGGAAACCTGAAGACTTACAAGGAGGGTTCAGCTTAAATTGAGAACGACGCTGCGAGCAATGGAAAGAAAAATGGTAGGTGTAACCTTAAGAGACAAGAAGAGAGCCGAGTGGATTAGGGAACAAACGGGGGTTAAGGATATCATAGTTGAACTCAAGAAGAAGAAATGGACATGGGCCGGGCATGTATCGCGTAGACAGGATAACCGCTGGTCATTGAGGGTAACTAACTGGATTCCCAGAGAAGGCAAGCGGGATAGGGGAGACAGAAGGTTAGGTTGACAGATTTATTTATTTATTTATTTATTTACTTCAATGCCCTCAGGACCCGAGGGCGTTACAGAGGGGAGTGGGTTACACAACATAATGAAAAAGCGGAAAATTGGTGGTTACATGGATCAGTGAAGAAAACCAACAAGAAATAATGCACATTATAAGACCAAAAAACAGGTATTAAAGAACTACAAAGCTTAACAGGTCTACTGAAAACTGGAAATACTATGTTCCTGAAAATTATGGCGACAGGTTAGCTATAGCAGCCTTAAACATAGAGGTATTAGACATCTCGACTACAGATCGGGGAAGGTGATTCCAACTTGCTGACGTACGGGGATGAATGAATTGTAAAAATGGTTGGTGTGGCATGTGGGAATGCCAACCTTATGACGATGGTCGATGCGAACGGATACGTAAGAAGAAGGGATTATCAATTTATTCTTAAGGACTGAATTTTGGTAATATATCTTGTGAAACAGGCAGAGGTGAGATATTTCTCTACGTTGTGAGAGCAGAGGTAATGATAAAGTTGTTTTCATGGAAGTGACGCTGGAGGTGCGATGATAGTTGGAAAGAATGAAACGAGCAGCCCGACTCTGGATAGATTCAAGCTGATGAATGAGTGTTTCTTGGCTGAGGTTCCACACAGATGGAGCATATTCCATTTTGGAACGTACTATTGATTTATACAGAAGTAATTTTACTGGAAGGGAAGAAAGATGAAAATTACGGCGTATAAAGCCCAGCGTGCGATTAGCATTATTGGTTACATGTGTTACATGCGTCTTCCAGGAAAGATCAGAAGTGATGAGTACGCCTAGATATTTGTAACATGACACAAGTTCTAGGTTAGTATTATTAAGGTGATGAGAGGGCAATGTTGTATCGTGACGTGAAACGCGCATTTGCTTGCATTTGTTAGTGTTTAAGTCCAAGTTCCATGTATAAGTCCAGTCACGAGCACAGTTTACATCTGATTGAAAAAGATGGACGTCAGAGTCGCTGTTGATAACACGGTATATAACTCAGTCGTCAGCGAACAGGTTTATTGATGAACATAGATTATCAGGTAAGTCGTTTATGTAGATGAGGAAAAGCAAAGGTCCCAGCTCAGTGCCTTGAGGCACGCCTGATTCAACTCCAGAAGTGATGGATGAGGTGTTATTCACTGTGACAAATTGGGAATGATCAGTGAAAAAAGAGTGAAGCCATTGAAGAACGTTCAGATCAATGTTAAGTTAGCTGAGTTTTAAAAGAAGCAGTTGATGAGAAACCTTGTCGAACGCTTTTGAGAAGTCTAGGAATATGCAGTCGACAATAGAACCCCTGTCAAGAATAGAATTTAGGTAATGTGTGAATGTCAAAAGTTGTGTTTCACATGAAATTGACTTGCGAAATCCATGCTGGTGATCTGTAAAAAACGAGTTTGACTCTAGGAAAGATACGAGAGGAGAGCAAATAACATTTTCCATAACTTTACAAGAAATACATGTGAGTGAGATTGCTCGATAATTATATGGAGAATGCCTATCCCCAGACTTGTGCAAGGGAATCAGCTTCCCTACCTTCCAGTCTTCTGGAATGCAACCGGTATGAAGCGATTGCTGAAATATGTTAGTGAGAATGATGGCACTGTACACTTTAGTACTAATTAAAAACTTTGAATTGATGCCATCAACACCACATGATGATGAAACTTTTAGATTTTTCATGATTTTTTCTATACCGGCAGCATCAAAAACAATGGGGTCCATTGTTAAAAAATTCGAACTAGGATTTGTGGGAGTTACGGAACAAACATTTTGTGAAAAAGCAAAAACAAATACAGAGTTTAGAACATTTGCGGATTATTCAAGTTTGATTATACGATTATTTGCATCTTTAAGGGTGATTGAGGAATAGTCTGTTTTGTTCACTACATTCTAAAACTTCTTAGGGTTGGTAATTAAAAAACATGGTAATGTAGTATTCAAAAATGAATCCTCAGCATCTTTTAGGGCTTGTTCGTATTCCGTAGCTACGGCCTGATAATCACTCCAACGTTCTTTAGTGCCAGTTACCTTTGCAGAGCTGAAAATGCGTTTTTTCTTATTGCGTAGTCGTTTAAGTGATTGAATGAACCATGGTGATTGCAGGTTAGATGTGATGACTATGCGTGGCACATATTTTTCTATCAGTGATGGAACCTTTTCTTTGAATAAATTCCAGTTAGTATTAGCGGAGCGATCATAAAAGTTGTGCACGTAATCACTTAAAAAAGCTTAAAGACCATGATTATTAGCATCAAAATCTGCACGCTTATAGTCCCGGATATATTTTTTCGTTGTTCCTACTGTGAGGTACTGTGCAGGAGAAAGAAAAATGAAGCAGCAAGTGGTCGCTTAGCTCCTGCAAGTAAGATATGAAATGGAAAAGATCAGGCGCTGAGGTGAGTACTAAATCTAAGATGTTAGATGTGGTATGCGTAATTCTTGTTTCCTGTGTTATAAGCTGGGACAAGTTAAAATCGTTGTACAAATTCAAAAACGCGTGTCCCGCTCCGGAGAAAGGATGACAAGTGGAATGCACGTTTGACCAAACTATATTCGCGAAATTGAAGTCGCCTAGTAAAATGAGCGGACTATTCGGATACCATGCTGTTAGCGTGAAAATTACATCATGAAGCTCGTCAACAAAAGTGTATGAACAGGATGTTGGTCGATAACAAGCGCCCAATATCAACTTCTTGGAACGCGTTTGTATTTCAACCAAAACAAGTTCCAAAGCACTACTAAAATGAATTGGAAAAGATGAAATCGTATCTGAAACCGCGATAAGCACACGGCCTCCAAACCGAACACCTCTGTCACAACGGTAAATGTTGTAGTGTTTTTTGCAATCAAATAATTCACTCTTATCAACCTGCGCAGACAACCAGGTTTCAGTAAGGCAGATTATGTCGGCGTTAGAAGCATCGATAACAGAGCAGAGATCGTCACGTTTTGGAATTAGGCTTCGAAGATTTGTGAAAACAAACGAAAGTTGATTTGTGACTGGTAGCTTTGATCTACTTCCCCTCGCGTAGCGCTATTCGGTGTTGTGCACAGATGCATGCGGCGACTCATGCGAGAGATGTGAAGTTTTGACTGATGACTTAAAGGATTCGGAGATTTAACGCACGCACTCATCAGAGGGGTTGTAGATGTAGCACTTTTTATTCACGTACAGTTTGTCAAAGTGAAGCTTAAATCTTGAGGATTGAGTTTTGCCAAATTCAGCCAGTTTCTTTCTGGCAAGGCGAGTAGCTGGCGAATAGCCTTCACTAACGGCAACATTTACTTCCTTCAGCTTCGAACTACTCAGAAGTATTTGCTGCTTGAGCTTGAAGGAAGAAAACCTGGCAATGATTGGCCGGCACTTATTGGGATGATAACCGCCAAGCCTGTGTGCTCGTTCGATTAGTATTTCAGAGGGTGCTATTTCTAATCTGGATAAAAACACATTCATCAGTTTTTCTTCTGTCTGGGCCAAGGACTCTGACTGGGCATCAGGCAGCCCATAGAATAAGAGGTTGTCTCACCGCTGCATATCCTCAAGCTCACCTTGCCGAGCACGCAGTTGATCGTTTTCGCTGCTAATATGGCTAATTGATTGGCGAAAACGCTGTATCTTTTCCTGGATTTCCTCAACCGCGACCGTTTTGCGCTCTACTTCAGTTAACCGTTTGTCTAAAACAGTGAGGTTTTTTTGAAAAATTGCTTGTGTTTTTTAAGCTCAACAACAGATTTGATTAGATCTGTCTGGTCCCTCTCCATTTTTTCGGTACGCGTGTTTACAGCTTGTAACATCATGGACGTATCATTAACTTTTTAGTCTGTGAATCAGTGAGAGGACTTTGCACTTGGGCTCTAGTGTTAGGTCCGGGATTGAGCTCAACATCATTGGACAACATAAGCAATTGAGTTACAACGTCAAAGCACTCATGAAAAAAAAACTCCCGGGCGTGGGAACAGCAACAAACAAACGTTATTCGACTTTGTAGCATACAAAGATGTAACCGAACTAACCTGGACGAAAAAGTAGAATAGATTAGTGAACTGCATCGTAGTGCTGTTCACACGCCCACTAAAGACACCGGGATTCCGCCAGCTCTTCATATAGGCAGCCGTCGATGATGTTGTCGTCGATTTGATTCCTTCGTTTGGTAGAGAGATGACCATAGACACGTCGCTGTCGCTCGGGCAGGCTGATACTTTTACATCGTTGAGATGGCAAGACAGCCCGCTGGTGTCGCTTATCGCTGGAGATATCGGTACGGCGGTGAAATGAATCCATGCCGTAACCTGGACAACAAAGCAGAATGGATTAGTGAACTGCATCGTGGTGCTGTTCACACGCCCACTCTGAGATGAAATTAAGAAGTTTGCGGGTATAAATTGGCAGCAGCAGGCACAGGACCGAGTTAACTGGCGGAACATGGGAGAGGCCTTTGTCCGGCAGTGGACGTAGTCAGGCTGATGATGGTGATGATGATGACGATGATGATGAGACCATAGATCGGTGGTAGTATGCTGTTGTGCGGCGGTGACTTGTGTGGCTGTATGCCAAAATCGCTTGGGTTAGCCTAGCAGTAAATGCCGTACCTCTGTCGGTGATGACCTGCGGGGCGCCGTGGCGCAGGACAATTTCCGATTTAGAATTGGGCTACCTCAGATGCCCTACCTTCCGGCAGGGCTTTTGTCTTGGCGTAACGCGAAAGGTAGTCGGTAGCTACGACAATCCATTTGTTTCCGACAGCCGGCATCGGGAACGGCCCAAGTAATGTACAGTGTCAATTTTTATGAAAGCGAACACGGCGACGAGGGGCCTGCACGCTCCGGTGGCTGCTGGCAGCATGTTCAAGCGGGGGCGAGAGCAACCTCAGTCTCTTTTCTCGTCATCTCGCGGTCAGCAAAACAACAATTCGTTGCTGATAAAACGGCAAGATTGCAACCCTCCCTCCTTCAAGGTGATTGCCGGCTCTCGCGCATAGTGTAATCTCGCGTAATCACCTTGAAGGGGGAGGGCCCTTAGTCGCAATCTTCCCCCTGGTTCCATATCAGCAATATACGGTTTTTTCTTCGCCACGAGAAGACGGGAAAAGCGACTGTGGTCGCTTTCGCTCCCACTTGAACGGGCTGCCAGCAGCCGCCGGAGCGCTCCGGCCATGCGTTCCCGTGTTCCTTTTTATAAAAAAAAGGGGGGGCATGGAGGTCACTCAACTCTTTGAAAGGCCTGACGTAGAGATGAAGGTGAAATTTCGGCCCTGATCAGGCGATGGCAAGGCGCTCCTTTTCTGTTGTCGGAACAGTTGGCCTCGCCCTTCTATAGCGACGGACTAGCATGACTGATAACCGTTTCCAGGTCGTCGGTCTTTTGCACAAGGATGGTGTTGAGTCCTACGCTGCTTGCGTCGGTGTGTACTTGTGTTTCAGCGTATTCATCAAAATGCACAAGTAGCGGCGGTGTTCGCAGGCGTCGTTTGAGTTTCTGGAATGCTTCAAATTGCGCTGTTTCCCCTTGTAAAATTGACGCCGGTCTTCGTAAGTTGGGTTAGTGGCTCGGCGACTTGTGGAAAGTCTTTGACAAAGCGTCTGTAATAGGCGCACAAGCCGTGAAAATGGCGCATGGCCTTTTTGTTAGTGGGTGGCAGGAAGGCGGCAATGGTAGCTGTTTTCCACGAATCTGGGCACACTTCAGTCTTGCTGATCACGTGACCCAAAAACACGAGCTTCCTGTACGCGAAGTGGCATTTTTCTGGCTTTAGGGTAAGTCTAGAGCTCCGGGTTTCTTGAAGTCTATATTTGAGGCGCTGGAGGTGTTCCTCGAAGCTCGACAAAAAAAAACAGGTACGTTATCCAGGCGAACGAGGCAAGTCTGCCACTTCAGGCCAGCAAGGACAGTATCCATGACTCATTAGAAAGTCGCAGGTGCCGAGCAGACACCAAAAGGGCTGATACTGAACTCGAACAGGCCATCCGGTTTTATGAAGGCAGTGTTTTCTCGCTCTGTCTCGTCAACTTCAATTTCCGATAGCCGGTCTTGAGCTCTATCGAAGAAAAGTACCTCGCATTGTGAAGACAATATAGGGCGTCGTTTATCCTTGTGAGCGGGTACACGTCGTTCTTCGGGATTTAGTTCAGGCGGTGATAGTCGACGCATAAGCATAGAGTTCCGTTCTTTCTCTTCACCAACGCCACCGGTGACACCCACAGACTCTTTGAAGGCTGAATGATGTTGTCGCGTAGTATTGCTTCGACTTGTTTCTTTATGGCCTAGCGTTCTCGCGTCGACACTCTTTACGGACTTTGACGAAGTGGCTTGCTGCTTTCTTCTGTTGCGATTCGATGTTTCACGACGGGAGTCTGTCGGATTCTTCACGGGGACGAAAAGCAGTTCTTGTATTTCAGGAGCAAGTTATTTAGCTGTTCTTGTTCATGCGTCATAAGGTTCGGATTAACGTCGAAAGAGCCGGAACATCACCGCGATTGCGCGGTGATGTTCACTAATAAAATTTCAGTTGAAGTCGGTGCTCTTTCTGTCCTTGTGTTTTCTTTTGTATTTACGTAGTATCTACTCGTTGTCTTGTGCTGTGCAAATATGTCGGTTAATTGAAGGGCTTCAGTCGTCATAGTGCATTCGGCAGAATAAAATGACGGCGAAAACGTTGGTGGCTTCCAGTATTTCTTCGATATAAGCAGCCGTCGTACCTTTGCTCACGTGTATGTACTTGTTGCTGAAGTTCGTGAGCATCTCTTTTGCGTTTCCTCCTCGCAGCTTGGCTATACTTCTGGCGACGCAAAGTTCGCGGTTGACCAACAGGTGCAGGTCCCCTTCAACGACGCCTTGCATGTTTGTTGATTCTTGACTGCCGACGGAAATACTGGAGCGAGGAGGAATGGTGACTTGGTCTTCCGGCACATTCAAAGTGTGCCTCCCTGACGGCGTGTGCGGTGGTAGTGCTTTTGCTATGGATAGCGTTATTGCCTCAGACCTTAGGTCGATGACGGTGCCGTGTTGACTTGAGAATTCCATCAGAAGTATCACATCCCTGGAGCAGTGCTGTAGAATTAGAAAGCTGGTGGGATAATGTGGCAGCTTGGGCTAGTTGGTACGACATGACGATAGTTATAGCGCGAGAACAGAACGATGACACAGTGAGAATAACAAAACGCGCTCGTCATAGCGTTCGTGTCCTTCTTGTATCTGTGTCATCGTTCTGTTCTCGTGCCATAGCTATCGTCCTGGCGGAATAATCCGTTTATTTATGCTTATTCATGTTGAGCAAGTACCAGCAGGCGTTATCAAATTACCCCCAGCAGTCAGGATTACAGGGCCTTGCCAAGCAGTCTTCACTTTATTTAACTTCGTCGCGAAAGGCCCACTGACGACGGAATAGATAGCCCCAGTGTTGAAAAGAGCAGTGACGTTATTGTAACCATCGAGCATTACGTCCAAATTGTTGTTCGTCATCGTGCGTTTCGGTTCGGTCATAGCGTCGGGTCATTGCTACATCGGTTTGTTCCACTGCTTGCATGTTGCGTCTTCAGGTCGTCATCAGTACGTGGAGTTTCGTCGTCAAGGCTTTCCCTATTTCGCGTCGTGTTGGGAAGGTACCGACGTGTCGTCGTCGTCAGAGGATCTATGGTAGTTTGTCGCATAGCAACTGTACCTGCAGCGGTTGCTGCTCTTAGTTTTGCGGATAAGGGCTAGGAGACCAGCCCCGGGTTAGGCCAGTGTACGGGCGGCAGTGAGACGATATGTAGCGGCCGGCTGACGGCGAACGAGATCCTCATGGTGTCCACTGCGCTGCTGCAAGGTAGTCGACAATAGACAATTATTGTATACCGGGCTTATCAGGATACCGGGTGTACCGTAATAGCGGAATCAAAGTACGCGTGCGCAGATACGTACGTTACCCGTAACGCTTACCGTACGCACGCTATTTTTGAGATTTAACGTTACCGTAGTAGCGTATGTGTACACTGCAAAAAATTGCGCGTATTCACGGACAAAAGAACGGACATAGTGTCCAGGAAATAAAGACACTCACCGTCCCCCCTTCGCCAACATCAAGGACACAGCACACGTTTAAAACTCACAGACTTCACCAGTTCGCGAATATCATGGATATAGCACACGTTTACTGAATAGTTCAAACAACAAGCGTCTCCTCCGTCAACAGAAAATATTTGCAATACGGATGACCTTAGAAAGTTTATACTAATATGGCCATCAAATACCATCATTGCATCCATCGCCACGACGTGTTCTGCTCCACTTTCATTCTAAGATACTGTATTTGTTCCTAAATGGTGGTTTAGACGGGCATCGCGCAAAGAAGAACCATTCGACTGCGGCAGGCGCACCGCCATCGTCACTCATGCGTCGGTAGTCACTAATCTAGTCCGTGTCCTCTTGAAAGGCCAGGACGCAAACACGGTACGGGACCCGGCTGGCATTGCTTTTTTATCTGGTCTGCATTTTGGAGGTGAGTGCCTACCTTTTCATTTGCTTACCGTTTGGGTTACAGCTCGTGCAACTAATGATCTGTGTCTAGTAGTATCTACGCAATATCTTAGATTAGGCCGCTTCGAGTAAAATCGAGGCTATAAACGCAGTGCCCCTCTCTCGATGTCATTTTCGCGCGGCTTGTATTATGCATGCTTTTTCTGAGATGGAGTGTGTACTGAGAGCAGAAAATACAGCATTCATGGAAATCGTGGATTGACTGTGTTGGTCATGTTAACATTTCGAGCGTGAGATTTTCATTGCGCTCTGATTACTCGTCCCAGCAGTTGCTATATTCTATGCCGGCAGTGTTCGGGCTCGTCAGCACCGTAGTGCAGCCGTGTAATGTGTGCGCCTCCCTTTATGCTAGCGGCGTTAGGTGAGCCTCAGTTTATGGTGCCAGTACGCCGCTGCGCCGCAGACGAGACGATTTCTACCGTGAAATCTTGGCGCGCTGCAACCTATCGACGTGTTCTCCCCGTCGGGCCGAAGTTTATCCCCTCAGCGTTGTCTGATAAAAGGCGGCTGGTGGTAGGTAGCACCGAGTTGCGAACAGCGAGAGAGAACTTTTAACTCAATAAATCTAAAACAGCATGTCATTTTTTCCCGAAAGCTCGAAATCATTACTCGTAAAACGCGTTCTAAAAATAATAAAAAGAATCTGTGCTTCATCGGCCGTGGTGGTATAGTGGTTACGGTGGTCAGCTACTGTTCGATGCCGGCCGTGGTAGTCACGTTGTGATGGACGGGTAGTGGTAGAAGCACGTGTACTGTGCTATGTTAGTACACTATAAAGATGGCCACATGGTGAAAATTTCCGGGCCCCTGAACCACGGCGTCCATCATAATGATATCGGGATTTTGGGACGTAAAACCCTAGGAATTATTTTTAAAAATCTTTGACTCTCATATTTCGTTAGTACAAAATGTTCTGTGTAAAACAATTGTAGAATTTTTAGTATATGAAGAACATGGTTCATATTGGGGTTTGTTTTTTCTTAGAGAGATAACTTTTAGTGAAGTATGATAGTTCGGATTTGCTGATTATCAGAGTTTTCTTCCTGTAGGCAAATACTAATTGGATACGTGTACAGCGAGAAATATTTTTTATAGTTGGTTAAGAAGTCAGAAAGTTGTGGGGTTTTGTACGTGTTTGGTTGTATGTTTAGCACCGAGGTGGTCCTAGTAACAAACTATGGTAAATAACACATTTAGTATTACCTTCATTGGTCACTCTCAAAGAAAGTCATCAAATCACTTTTTATTTTAAGACAAAAACTTTTTTTGATGTGGTTGCTGGACTCTGGGCTTGCCGGTGTTTATACCTTGAAGCAATGCGTCCTTGTGGTCAGTACTAGCTGCACAGGCATGAGGAACATTTAGACAACATATCAAAATCATCCGTGCTTACTTTAAAAGTTTGCTATCTAGTACTAGTCTGCATGAGTAAACTTGAGATCCAAACCGCACTAGGGTGCATTTAACCACATGCAGCTATTTTCTGACAGTTCGAATAGTGTGCTTCTGCAATACGCGTGACACCGATACATGCAAGAACCTATTACCTGTGCTATAATATTTGGAAGTAGCAAGAACACCACAAATAAAAAAATGATCTTTTGAAATTAGAAAAAAGGATATGTCTTTGTCATGAACCAATACAGCTGTATAAAAGTGACAATGCCTGCAATTAAAGTGACAGTGCAGTGCTACCTAACGTTGAGTATTTGTAGCAAAGTTTAGACGCACGGATCAAGAAAAAAGGAATATGAAGACACTGCTAACTACTGTCGTTTAATAAAGCCTCTGCAGTATATATGGCTGCTGTTATCTCCAGTTAAAGACTGCTGCTAAAAAATTGAAAAAGTGAAAAAAAAACACATTTAAACCATAGTGGGACACTTATCGCGAAGATTGAAGTTAAGCTTCATTTTTTTTTCGTTTCATTTCGGCTTCATATCGTTTGAAGTGAAGCTTCATTAAAAAGTTGTGTTCTTTCTCTTCAGTTCTGTTTGAAGTTTGCAGGGTGAAAGCTACTTAATATCTTTGATGTCACTGCCAAAATAAAAGGAACACAAATGACACCCTAATGTTTTTATTGAAATGGTATCACTTCATTTTTTCACTTGGAAACAGAGTTGATATCTTAATATTACGACTGAAATATGATTGATAATTTGTTTTTCAATTGGAAAGAAAAACCTTACAATTTATTTCAGCGGAAGTTTTTGCATTCACAAAAAGTATGCCTTTTTTGCACACTTTCAAGTCTATGTGCCGTGGTCATTACTAGCTTATAAATAGTAAAATGATTTGCATGATGGGTTGCAATAGTGCCAACTCTTTTATACTAAATTAGAATGCTCTTATTCTTTTCAGAGAGAACTCAACTATTTCAGGGCAAGTAATTGGCTCAGGGGATTAGTGTCAAGATGTTTTTGAAGTTCATATACACATACTTTTATATTCCGTTGCATATAATTGATTTACCACAATCGTTATAAACGTACTGTTTTTAGTTCTGGTAGCGTTATACCTGGTATATATTTTTGATTCACAGTGCAGCAGAGGGCACAAAATAACTTTATAAAGTGTGACTTTCAAACATTCTCATGGACAAAGTCCAAATACAATACAGTGAATCTCATGATTTGTGGAGCTTGATTTCATGTGAAAGATTCAATGGCAAGCTGTCTTGGCTGCATTTTTTGCTCCTTGAGTCGATTGTTACTAAGTTGATATATATTTTTGTGCAAACTTAGGAGCTGCCAGCAGATCAAGGGCTTACATATGTCCATTGCACTGATGCCTCAGGAGTAGCTGATGGTACAATATTATGCCTGCATTCACAACTATGCTTTAAAGAACACAGACTTCTGGTTTATTGAAATCAGGTGCATGCCACGGTGTCATGATGTACATATCATAATTTCTGCCAGGTAAAACTGCACTTTATTGTAGCTTGTTGAGTCATATTTGAGTACATATTTATTGTTTATTACATTTTCAAACAAGGATAGCCAACATTGCAAACACACTTGACATTGCTTCAATACGATGCCTCATTAGTCCTTCTTGGAGCATTTACAACCACTAGTGTGGCTATGTACACCACCTGGAATTCCAATGTTCAAATGCAGCCGCAACTGATATTTACTATATCTTTTCATTAAAAATTTTTGCTCGTTCTGAATCTGCCCTTATTAGCAACAGATGTGCTATTGTACTGTCTCCTAGTGCTTACTCAGAGATTTCCAAAGTGCATTCTTGCGGTTCCTGAGTTAACATAGGCAGTGAATCACACGTGGGTTATACCCCCATCCCACACACAGTAGTGTGCGGGTATGCACACACGTGACTGATGAGCAAGATTTTATATCATGTTAGACTTCTTATTCTCATCTGCCCACCTAACTTTCTGTCGCCCCCTAACCCGCTTCTCTTCTCTGAGAATCAAGTTTATTACCCTTAATGACCAGGGGTTATCCTGTCTACGCGCTACATACCCGGGTATAAATTGGCAGCAGCAAGCACAGGACCGGGTTAACTGGCTGAACATGGGAGAGGCCTTCGTCCTGCAGTGGACGTAGTCAGGCTGCAGCTGATGCTGATGATGATGATCGTGTTAGACAAGCATGTCACGGGGTCATGACAAATCAGTTACGATGTCGCACTCACTATTTATTCTCTTCGAGGTGCTGTTTCCATTGTTTGGGGGCCAGCTGTCGCTTCTCATGCCAGCGCCACTATGACCGGTCATGTCACAAGCACCTTGGTGGCATGATGTTGCAGGAATTTGTGTCACCGCATCACCAGCAAATTATCAAGTGCCATCATTTTCGCTGCAGCCTCTACTGTCAATTCTGGATGGTTCAGCGTTCAGTCCAGCAGCGTGGAACAGTGACAGGGGATGAAGGAGCTCATAAGCACATCAATATCTTTGTTGCATAAGGTTATAGCACTACATTCAAGATTTCATACTGATTGGTCATGTTCTTCCACATTAGTGAGTGTAAAACAAACCTGTACCTTGTATATGATGTTTACGTTGTTGTGATTATCCAGTTTGAAATTTGGTTTCGACATCGCACATTCAAAACATAGCCTTCGAAAGGTGACCTTCAAGATCTGCAATGTAATTTCTGCGATGAATTTTACACTGGCAACCTTGAGCCGTAGTGAGTGCAAACATTTAGTGCTGGAAACGTAGCAACAGCATTGTAAACAATGCTGGAGCATTGGTTCTGTGTTTGACAGCATACCAAATTAGTCAGCTAGAGCACAAAAAGTCAAAACAGCACCTACTATGGCAGCCAAATTTTCGTTCTTAGTTTTACAATACTTCAGTGGAATAAGTGACAGTGCCATGAAGGAGTTTTTATAAAAAGTCAGCAACTATATCTTGATTTCGAGAGCACATATGCTTAGGCAACTTTTCCACTAGTAAGATCAGACCCATCATTGCCAACTTGTATAACAATTGGGAAGTTTATTCTGTGATGAGTAGCAGCTTTCCTGTTGCAAAGCAACGCTTCTAGCTGAAAGTTCGTAACATCATTTTCAAATATAAGCGCGGCTTTTGTAAGTCTCTTCATGTGACACTAGACATACTGACCTTTTTGACTATATACATTTGTTACTTGACTTGGGCTGTCAAGTTGATGTATTGTTTCCATATTTTTTCTACAGCTCTTGATAGAGTTTCTCGCTACATATTTCACTAACACAGCAAAACATTCCTCTGAATGTGGTCACTTTGGTTAAAGACTCTTTTTTGTAGACCCCCATTTGCATCTGTTAATAATGGCAACTTTTCTTCTGCTTATGTGACATGTGCTGTACTGCAAGCAAGTGTGCTCAATGAAGGCCTGTAGCCAGAGAGGTGTCCCAGGAGTTTACCCCCCCCTCCCTGAATTCGCATGTTGCGGGTTGTCCTAGTGAGCATAGGTAATGAAGAAAGTTATTTTTTATGGCCATCAACATGTGCCCCCCTATCAGAAAAACATTCTTGGCTATCGGGCTGTGTCTTTATGAGATTGTTCTTTCTTCTCGCTCGTTCTTCATTGTAAGTTTTTACCTCGCATTGTCTGCATGTGCATGAAATACACGGTGTTTCGAGAAATTTGTGCAATGTTCTTTCAAAATTAGAGAAAGGAGGTACTTGCGTGCTAGTTGCAGCATTGCCTTTCCTCTGACAAAAGGAATCTTCAGATAGGCACAAACAATATTTGTGGCTCTAAATATAGCAATCAAGCCAATTTTTTTATCAGTGGTAGTAGCTGATCGAGTCAAAGGGGCGAAATCCAGACCTTTTTACGAAAAGTCTATAGCCACTTTGAAATTTTGGAAAAACAGTCACTGATAATCACCGTTAAGCGATGCAATCTGCCTAATTTAACTGTCGAAACGAAAACCGATGCACCAGACAGCACATCTACGATTCATTTCGACAAAGCCCTCAGAAATGACACTGTTTCTCTAGCCGTTATCAACCGTCAATTTAGACACTTTGCTTTGTGCTCACTTATCGACGCTCACTTAATCTTCTCCCCCAATGCAAGAGAAACAGTGTGGCCATGGAGGGCATTCTTGAAGTGAATGGAAGATGTACTGTTTGGGCCACCGGTTTCGGTTTCGCCAGCTAAATTGAGCAGAGTGCTTCGCTCTGCGTTGATTACCAGTCACCACTTTTCCCAAAATTTAAACTGGCTATGGAATATTTGTCGGAAGGGGTTCAATTCGCACATTCGACCCAACCAGCCGTTAGCATTGAATAATTGAATAATTGTGTTAATTTGCGTATTTACTGCCATAATTTTTGTTCTTACCTATCTGAAGATGCCTTCTTCCACAGAAAGGCAACGCTGCATGTAGCACGCAAATGCTCATTTGCTCTAATTTTTAAAAATATTTGACACAATTGTTGAATGACCTGTTGATGTTATCTCGAATGAGTCATTCCATGCCAAATAATTCAACGTTTTTTTGACCATCACGATTATGGCTGATAAAATTTCTACATATTTCTCGAAGTGCGAAACTCGTCCTTGTTATTTATTTTCGTTGCCGAAATTGTTTCTCTCTATTTAAGAAGCCTACTGTTTGGCGTCAAGTAAGGTGAAAGGTGTCAAACAACCGTTTTTTTTCAAAAAAAGTTTTTTAAATGTACTCAATAAAATACATTTCTGACAAACTTCGCTGAGTCCTACTATATCTCTTTTAACAACCTCTAGCTCCTCGAATAGTACAGCCTCACTTACCTCACTAGATTAGGTTCTAGCGTTAAACGTTGCCAATTTTAGGTTCCAGTGGCGGCCTGTCCAGATCCAGAGATTCTTAGCACCCTCTGCTGCGTCGCAGATCTGACCGCCGCTGTGTTCAGTTGCTTCGCAGCTTCTGTAGACTGAAGGCCGTGAGTTATTTGACGTATGCGTGTGGGAGGTAGTGGCCAGATACTGCACCAGGGTGGCCAATCCTCCTCTGGTGAGTGAGTGTGTTACCGGCGGTGGTTACCGGTGAGGCCGCACCCCAGGCCTCTCAATGCTGTCCCATCACCACCCGGATTTTTTTTATCTGGTTTGGAACTGCGCACCACCGCGATTCGAACCACGGACCTTTTGCATGCGAGGCGGATGCTCTAACCACTACGCCATCGACGTTGTTGTATGGCGCCATAATGGTACACTCCAGCACACTCTGGTGCTAGTACTGTACTACGTTACGCACGGCAACACACGACTCGCCAGTGAGATGAGCGAGAACGACTGGCACCACCCGGTGCCAGTGAAACGAGCATTCCTTCTGTTCCCTCACTAGGTGAGCGACCCGACTGTCGCTGCACAGAAGCCGAGGCGGTAGCATTTTCGATGGAGGCAAATATACTTGAGACCCGTGTGCTGAGATGCACAGTAAGGGTTCCAGGTGGTCGAAATTACCGCGTTCCTCATATCCTGATCTGCTTTTGGAATTTTAAACTGACAAATAATACAATTCATCCGACGGGGTGTCAATTGGTGCAACGCAGAAGAAAACGAGTCGCCAAGTTAACGCAGCGCGAATGACGACCACAGAAATGTAAGAAGTTGAAAGCGAATCATAACGGAAATGAAACGCGTCTTTTTTTCGTGACCTCAAACTTTCTTGAGAAGACATAGCCATTTGCAGTGCAATTTGAAGCTGATTGCTTTGCTTATGACCTCATATGCGACGTTCATGGAGGAAGGAAAAATATAGGAGAGCCCATGACGTCATATTGGTGAAGCCGCCGCATGAATGGATGATGGGGCTGTACCCTTTATAACGGGCGGCGGCATGCGCCACCTAGCCATAATATAAGTGAACTAACAACTCGTGTCTTTGACTTTATATTTCACTCGTGTCTTGACTTTAGCCACCAATCGAATAACCACCTTCTAGTGAATTTACCCGCTTAAAGTATATTTTTCCTCCCTGTCCCTAAACCCCAGTGCTTTGAAAAACTCGGCGCCATCATCCTGCACTATAGGGTGAAGCCCTTTACAGAACATTATCAAGTGTTCAGCAGTTTTCTCCATCTCAAGAAATGCACTGCATACCCTTCTTAATTGGCCCGATATGTCTTGGTTCTGAATACTCCTGTCGTGGCCTACCCCGAGTATTAGAACTACCCCGAGTATTATCATAGATCCTTTTCTTGGCAATTTCCTGCTTAAAAGTTGGGTTGATCTCTAGTGCGGACTTCTTAATCATGCCGATTTTTTAAATGTCAGTCTCAATTTCCTTCACCTTCTTCTTAACTGATATTTCTTTTTGGTCTGACCCCCTGCTGTCTTCGAAGTATTTACCCGTCAAGTTTCTGGTTCGCTTCCTCCATTTTCTATCGACATTCTTTATGTACAAGTAGCTGAAAACCTTCCTAGCCAAACGCTCCTTCCCCATTTTTCTCAATGGCTTCTCAAATTTTATCTTGCTTCTAGCTTCCCTGCCCTCAATTGATGTACATCCCATATCACCTTAAACTCTCTGAATCTGTCAAATCCCGTGAGCTCCTAAAGGAAGCCTACCTATTCAACGTTGCTTAAATTCTAATCTTGCTTGAACTTCTGATCTCATGCACAAGACCGGATTGCCGAACACGAGACCCAGAAACATGACCCCTTTCCATATTCCGCGCACAACAACATACCTGTTTTCATTCCACAGTGCCCTATTTTTCATCACTGCTGCATTCCTGTTACGGTTAGTCGTGACGCAAATTTTGTGTTCGCTTAGGTACTTGGTCCCATTGCTTAACCATACGCCCAGATATTTGTATTCATCTGTTATCTTTAGCGTGACCTTCTGTATCATAAGCTCAATACCTTCATTAACACATAAAATTATTACAGCTGATTTTTGTTTACTGAATCTGAAATCTAACTTATCTCCCTCATTACCACTGATGTCCATCAATTTCTGCAAATATTCCTTGTGGTAGGCCATTAGCTTTATATCATCTGCGTACATCAATGCTGACCGTGCCTTTTCATTGAGTTTTTCTTGTTTGACGAAAGAGAGGTGTAAGCCAATCCACTTCCCTCTAGTTCGGCCTCTAATTCTTGTAGGTACATCATAAATAACAAGTGCTGTATTCTTGACGTGACTTTATTCAGGTTTTATCGGACTACTGTTGTATAAACAGCGTGTGTGATCGCAAATAAAACATTAGTTGCAAGTTAGCGCTGTGTGTGTGTGCATCTCTCCTTTGTGTGTGTCCTTGTCGTGGTGCGCTATACCAGTGAAAATGATGAAGGGCGACAGAGGACACCCCTGCCTAAGCCCCCGTTTTACCTCTGTGGGCTTAGATACCTGTTTTTTCCACTTTATAACTACCTTGTTACTTTTATAGATATGCTTCAAAAGATTTGTGACTCCAGCTTCCACACCTAGTGTGTCCAGTATTTCCCACAAGTGTTCTTGAACCACGTTATTCTACGCTCCCTTGATATCCAAAAATGCTAGCCACAGAGGCCTGCGTTCCTTTTTTTCTATTTCGATGCACTGCGACAATGCTAACAGGGGGTCTTCCAACCTCCTGTGTTTTCGAAACCCATTCTGCTGTTCCCCCAGCACCCCCTCATGCTCTATCCACGCCTGCAGTCTTTCCTTCAAAATGTTTATTGGCAGCCTGTAGACCACGGATGTCACTGTTAGAAGACTGTTGTTGTTTATGCCAGCTTTGTCCCCCTTTCCTTTATAGAGCATGCTCATACTGCTAAGTTTCCATCCATCGGGGACTTCACCGTAGATTATTGTTTTGCTCACTGCCTCTCTAAAAGTCTGTTTAGACTTAGGGCCCAATGTCATCATCAGCATAAATGGCATGTCAATTGAATGTATGGGCCTGTTGATGTACTACAAGGATCCCTCTTCTCAGCCCTTTCCTACTTTCGTTGTGTAAATGTATCGCAAACACACGCACTACCTCCTAGCAGAAAAGTAGATACGCACT
Source organism: Rhipicephalus microplus (assembly GCF_043290135.1). Lineage (NCBI taxonomy): Eukaryota > Metazoa > Arthropoda > Arachnida > Ixodida > Ixodidae > Rhipicephalus > Rhipicephalus microplus. Next base: position 491,003,351 of record NC_134710.1, on the reverse strand, counting down.
TTTCACGTGGCAACAGGCGCATGGCGTCCTTCCGCATGGCACCAGGCGGAACAAAGCTTCTACGAACAGATGTCTCCTTCCGGTAGCCGGCTTCTCGATGCCCATTACAACTTCTCTTTGCGAATGTCTGATACGTCAAATCAAGAATGGTAAAAAAGTGTTAAAAACAAGAGAGTTCAAAGAAATGTGCCACAATTAGCCCATGGACTAAAAAAATATGGCATCTTGATACGATGTACATTTCTAAACATTAATTTTGAGCGTGAAAACACGGCACGATCACTCACAAACGCACACACCCATGCATCAAACGCACACAGCTCTGATGAAAAAGTGAGTGATCGTGTCGTGACTTCGTGCTCAAATTTAACTTTTTGAAATGCTCTACCAACTAGCCCAACATGAATTTCTTCTACAATAATAAGGTGTACAGGTTGACTTGATCCTAAACATTTGACAGAAGTCTGTCTGGTTAGGTATGAAACTGGGAGATGATATAGACTCCAACCAAAAGTCTGTCCTGGCAAAGGGACATGGCTATAACATGTCAACGACGTCCGGTCTACCGAAGCTTGTCGCGGATGTTGACGAAGCCGTCCAACACGTGAGGCTGGGCACCAGGGAAGAAGTTAGGCTGAAATCAATTGGGATCCTTTCGCAAATATCATTACAAAGGAAAAGAATCTGACCACGGAGGAGAACCAGGCACTTCGGGAACTCTGACGGCAACGAAGCATCGTCATCCTGCCTGCCGACAAGGGCAATTCGACGGTGCTGTTGGACAGCGGGGACTACGATTGGGAGGTTCCAGCTCTTTTTGAAGGGGACGCATGCACGCAGCTAGTAAAGGACCCAACGAAGCAAACACAGACACAGCTAAACAAGCTAATCGAGAAATTTTCAAGCATTACTCGGATCTCAGAACACTTTACCTCGACTAATCTGTCGTAACGGATCGGCAACAATTTTTTATGGACTACCAAAAACTCACAAGCCTGACGTCTCTCTTGGACCGATTGTACACTTCGCTTCCTCCCCATTCCGAGCCCTTTCAAATTTTCTACGCCAAATCTTCGCCCCACTAATCCGGAAGACATCAACTCATGTCCGTGACGCCAGCCACTTCGTGCAGCTAACGTCACATGTGAGCATCGGTGATGATGAGTGCATGGTCTCATTGGACGTCGTTGCATTGTTCACCAACGTGTCAGTTGCCTTAGCTGTCTCCGCTGCCCGTTCTGCGCAGGAGGACGCAAGCCTGAGTGGGAGGACTCCTTTGGCAGTTGACGAGCTCTGTCGTCTAAAGGAGTTCTGCCTCTCCAGTACGGACTTCTTCTACAAAGAAACTATTTTCAAGCAGATCAATGGCACCATGATGGGAGCTTTCATCTTTATCACGATGGCAAATCTTACGATAGAGTACACAGAAGAGAGAGCACTCAGCTCCTTCCCGCCATGACCCAAGCTTTTTCTGCGTTATATGAACAATTGTTTTTGCGTCATTAGGACGTCTGTAGCTGAATACTTCAGACAACACCTGAATTCCGTGCACCCTGCCATACAATTCACGACCGAGTGGGAAAGCGACCACTGCCTCCCTTTCTTTACGTCCAGGTGGCAAGAAAGCGCAACGGCCTGGAGTTCTCCGTTCATAGGAAGCTAATGCACACTAGCCGCTGCCTTCAATTCGATTCTTCCCACCCCGCCTGCCACAAGGCCTCGGTTGTGACCACGCTACTCGAGAGAGCCAGGAACTTATATTCTAATGACACAGAGCGAAAAAAAGAAGAGGCCGCATAATTGCTGACCTTAGAAAAAACGGATACCTAAAAAAAATTCAATCGAGCCGCCACCTACCACGCAGAGCAACAGAGGATACGGAAACCCCAATCAACCTTAATTGGCAGCCCCCCAAAACGCGTATCGGTTCCATACGTTCGCAGAACCAGCGGGATGTAGGCGATGATCTACAGGAAGGAAGAGGTTCGCATCCCGCACGTGTCATCATGTACGCTGGGCCGCCTCGTCCCTCGCCCGAAAGACCGTCCAACAATGGACAGGTGCCCTGGTGTCGTTTACAAAATTCCGTGCGCCGAGTGCCCCGCGTCGTATATCGGCGAGACAAAAAACCTATCGGAACGACTGAAGCAACATGCCAACGATGTGCGGAAGTTCTACAATGAGCGCAGCGCAGTCGCCAAACTTGCCGAGACATTGGAAGACCAGATAAATTCCGAAGTGACGGCCATCCTCGAAAGCGAGCCGAACTGGTGGAGACGGTTGTTACTCGAGTCGTCGCACATACAGAGAACAGCCGATCACATCAACCGCTCTCTCAGAACCCTTTCCCCAGTGTAAACACACGGACTGCGCTCCACGGCAAAACGAGAGAGAGAAAGGGGGGGTCATTAGCCACCCCTCGAGTGCTTTGAAGACGCTGCTGCTACGTAGCCTACGCAGTCACCCCTGAGGAAGGAACCAAATCAGTTCCAAATTTTCGGGTTTCTTCGGAACATTGGTTGTATATCATCTCCCCGATGGTTCTATTCTCAGCAAAATCCAAATTAGGAAAATTGTGCCCTATGGTGAAAAAAAGCATTATAAAAAGAGCTCTAGCCAAAATAAATGCCTTGAAAAGCACAGCGACGCCTCACTACTCTGTGTACTAGGGCTTGTGTTTATATTTGCCTTAACATGTGGAAGTAATCATATTGGGCAAACAGGGCATTGTCTCTATGTACGATTAAAAGAACTTTCCAGAACTTCAAGACCAGCACGTACGCGAATAGGCCTTCGCACTGCCACACGTGTTTGTGCAGGCCCTTGTTCAATGAAACGACAGTGCTCTTCAAACATAGCGATCAGATCTCAAGAGAACTCGTGCAAGCATTCTATATCAAAAAAAGGGGAGTTCTGCGTTAGTCAGACATGATTGATTGATTGATTTGTGGGGTTTAACGTCCCAAAACCACCATATGATTATGAGAGACGCCGTAGTGGAGGGCTCCGGAAATTTTGACCACCTGGGGTTCTTTAACGTGCACCCAAATCTGAGCACACGGGCCTACAACATTTCCGCCTCCATCGGAAATGCAGCCGCCTTAGTCAGACATGAATATCTTTACATGGAAAAGATGAATTCCTAATCAGTAGCATGTTTTTTAATGGAATATGTCGCGCTTGTGCAGTTACCCATAGTGCAAAATTATTAATCACGTCGACACGTTTCTTCGCTGGCCACTCTGCGCATGTTCTGTGTGTTTTATCTTATGTGTTCAGATAATTTGTATATTTCAATAAATCCTTCAGGTGAGAGTGAGCGCTTGTTTGCGCCTATTGTCTTCGTCCCGTGAACTTGTGCGCTTTTACTGCCCATAATGTATCTAGAAATAGCCTAAATATCTGTCTTTGCATTTGGAGCTCACGGGAATACACCAAATCAAGAAGTACATGGTGACATGGGATTGATGGCTAAAGTCAAGGCACGAAGAAAATTATACCCTTCACTGCAAAGTATCAACCCGCCACCTCACTATTTAAAGAAAAAAATAAATAAATCTAGTTTTTGATTCACTAAGTATTACAGCTTGGTTTCACGAGCGACCACCTCTTCTAAAATATACAGCCATATATCAATCCATCCGGACATCCATCCATGTGGCGGCATTCCTCCATGAGCGACGGCTTGAAGAATATGACGCTATGACATTTTCTTCCTCCATATGTTCCTCTCCTTCTAGCCACCATATTCGGGCGGCGGCTAAACACCCCTTGCCGTAATACTTAGTGAAGCAAAAACTACATTTTTTCCCTTTATATTGTGCAGTTGAGGATTGGATTTTTACAGTGAAGGGTTTAGTTTTTACTCGTTCCTTGAATACAGGTGTCAGCTTTGAGCGCCCCTTACGGAGAAAACACTGACCTACGACAAAATTCCAGTGGTTTGATTGTTTGCCGCGAGAGCACAGACCCTACATTATTACTTCAATCGCTACGTAAGTTGGTTTGTCTAACAATGATCTTCTAGCTCGTATTGTTTGTGGTTTTTTTCGCTCATACGGGTTCCGTGGTTCACTCCTGAATTCAGGTGTCCCGATTTGTGGCGTAAGGTAAGAATGCCGATAATAAATCTCTTTTCGCACGCTCTGCCGAAACTGTGCGCGCCTATTTCTCGTGAATACAAGGTCAATAAACAGATGAGTCCGTGAAGAGTCTCTGGCCAACTACTTTCCTAATTTGGTTAAAAACTGCCCGCTCCTGCACTTACAATGTGCATAGCGACCACGAAGTGAGGCCGATAACGTCCATTTATGATTAAAAGGTTTGCAAACACAGTTGTCCGAAATATCGGTTATTGTAAAACATAATGCCGCGAGCCGGGTTTGGGTTTGTTTATTTGTGTTTTGTTTTTTCGGCCTGGCTGCGCCGGCCTGTGCTATCACTGTTTTCACAGCATTTCGAACAAACGCTGTCACAGCGTTTGTTCGAAACGCTGTGACAGCGTTTCAAACAATGTTCGAGCGCATCCGCATATTTAACAGGTGGGATGACGAAGAAACGTTTCGTCATGTCTTCTTCTATTTGGAGGATGCAGCTCGAACATGGTTTGAGAACCATGAAGGCTCCCTAACCGACTGGACTGTCTTTAAGAGCGAATTCCTCAAAACATTCGCTACGGTTGTGCGGAAAGAACGAGCCGCCCTTTTGTTGGAGACGCGAATGCAACACCTTAACGAAGGTGTTGTACTGTTCGCTGAGGAGATGAAGATGCTGTTCCGGAAGGCTGACCCCGAAATGGCAGAAGAGAAGAAGGTGCGCTTTCTGATGCGGTGAGTTAAACAAGAGCTCTTCGCTGGACTCATCCGCAACCCCCCTAAGACCGTCGCTGAGTTCGTCACTGAGGCTTCGATGATCGAGAGGACCTTGGATATGCGTTCGCGGCAATACGATAGACCACTCAACACCCTTTCGGTGAACCCGCTAAACGCCCCTGGATTGGCGACGGAAGACTTCCGGGAGACCATCCGTGCCGTCGTTTGCGAGGAACTGAGGAAATTGTTCCCAGCAACGCCGCAGCCCCAAGTCGCCTCCCTCACTGACGTCGTCCGCGAGGAGGTTCAGCAAGCACTGGGGAATTCTACGCCGTCGGAAGCAACTTGCGAACCACAAGCGATGGCCTACTCCGCTGCTGCTCGTCTACCCCGACCCGTCCCAACCCGCTATCAAGAGGCCCCGCCGTACCACCGCCCAATGTCGCCCGCCCGACCCCCTGTAACCCGAAACCAGGCGCCCAGGAAGACCGAGGTGGGGCGAACGCCAGATAATCATCCGCTGTGCTACCACTGCGGAGAGGCCAACCACGTCTACCGCCGCTGCCCGTACAAGAGGCTGGGTTTGCGTGGGTTCTCCGTCGACGCACCCCGCCCGCGAGCCGGCCAGCGCCCATTTGAGATCGAAGAATACCTGTCGAACACCAGCCGTGGACCATCCCGTTTCAACCGTTCGCCATCGCCCTACCCGTACCAATCCCCCAACCATCGCAGCAATGCTGACTTCGCCCGTGAAAGGTCCCCCAGCCCACGAGGGGGAAACTAAAAGCAGCAACTTCTGGAGGTGAAGTTGCACAACGGCGAGAAAATGAAAACCCTCCAACGACGCAAGACCGTAATTCACGACATGCCCTCATCCCGACGACCCGACGACACCCTGACAAGACCCCCGAAAATGACGACAGCTACGCTACGCGACGCGTACCCGAACCGACGAAGCCTGCCGCTGAGAAGAAGACGATGACGACGCATAGTGCCCGACCATCAACACGCGAAAGCCGCGACACGACGCCCCGACGCACCCGAAATTCGAAGAAAGCGGCATCCACCGTCCAGTTGTCAATCGACGGCCTTGACGTAGTCGCCCTCATCGACACGAGAGCCGACTACTCAGTCATGAGGGGGTAATTCGCGTCCAAGCTAAAGAAAGTTACAACCAGATGAGACGGTCCGCACATACGCACAGCAGGAGGCCACCTGGTGACCCCAAGTGGAATGTGCACATCCCGCGTCATTATAGACGGCACTACGTACCCTTCGGAGTTCGTCATTTTTCCTAACTGCTCCCGTGACGTAATTCTCGAAATAGACTTTTTGACGGACAATTGCGCAGTAATTGATCTGCAGACCAGGTCGATAACGTATTCTTCCGATCACTCTACGAGGCCGCAGCCGAACCTCGGACACCGTGCTGCTGTAAGGATCGCCGACGATCACGTCACCCTGCCACCCCGCGTAATCTTGATGATCGCCGTCTATTGTGAAGGTGCTGCTCCTGACGTCGACGCTATCGTGGAGACTGAACAAAGGTTGCTTCTAGACCGTGGTGTGTCTGTCACAAGAGGCATTGCGCGGTTTAAGCAACGCAGATCGCACGTTTTCGTCACCAATTTCACCGAGGAGTACCTGCATCTAAACAAGGGCGCTGCAATTGCGTTCCTCGAAGAAACGCAAGAAGCGAGTCAAGTGGTCGCGGTCGCCACCTTTGACCGCGCACGCGCAGATGCTTCCAGGCTGCCACATCTTTTCGACGTGAATCCGGCGATGTCGCAAGAAAATCGGGACAGATTACTGGAGTTGCTTCGTCGCTACAGCGAGTGTATTTCCTCTAACTCGAAGTTACGTCAGACACCTTTGGCGAAGCACCGGATAATAACCGAAGATGGAGCCCGACCTACCAGACAGTCACCGTACCGCGTTTCACCACACGAGCGCGAAGCCATCCGGACTCAAGTAGATGACATGCTCAGCGACGACATAATACAGCCATCGAAAAGTCCGGGGCTGCGCCGGTTGTACTCGTGAAGAAAAAAGATGGCACTTTAATATTCTGCGTTGACTACCGGAGACTAAACAAAATCACCAAAAAGGACGTGTACCCCCTGCCACGAATTGACGACGCCCTCGACCGCCTCTGCCACACCAAGTACTTCTCATCCATGGATCTAAAGACCGGCTACTGGCACATTGAAGTGGACGAGAGAGACCGAGAGAAGACTGCATTTATTACCCCGGACGGTCTATACGAGTTCAAGGTGATGCCGTTTGGGCTGTGCACGGCGCCCGCAACGTTTCAGAGAGTCATGGACACTGTGCTAGCAGGCCTGAAGTGGCACACTTGCCTCGTATACCTCGACGACGTTGTCGTATTCAGCCGGACTTTCAACGAACACCTCACAAGGTTGGAATCTGTACTCGAGGCCATTCTTACGTCGGGGTTAACGCTGAAGCCTGAGAAGTGCCGTTTCGCGTACGAGGAACTGAAGTTCTTGGGCCACGTCGTGAACGCTGCGGGAGTCCTACCTGACCCGGCAAAAACATCAGCCATTGCGAACTTCCCAAGGCCGAAAGATAAGAAGAGTGTGCGAAGGTTTCTCGGACTGTGCGCATACTACCGGTGATACGTCGCAAACTTCGCATACATTGCAGAGCCACTGACGTGCCTGACGAAAGAAAGCACCCCTTTCAGCTGGGAAAACGACCAAGAAAAGGTATTCTGCGAGCTGCAACAACGCCTGCAAAACCCGCCCGTGCTCGCTCATTTCGACGAAAACGCCGAAACGGAAATGCACACGGACGCCAGTGATATCGGTTTGGGTGCCGTCCTCGTCCAAAAGCAAAGCGGTTACGAAAAGTAATTGCCTATGCAAGCCGTGGTCTGTCGAAGGAGGAGAGAAACTACTCTGCCTCCGAGAAAGAGTGCCTGGCTATCATATGGGCCATTTCAAAATTTCGCCCATACGTCTATGGTAGACCGTTTAAGGTTTTGACAGACCAACATGCGCTGTGTTGGCTCGCCAATTTGAAGGACCCCTCTGGCCGACTTGGGAGGTGGAGCTTGCGCCTGCAAGAGTTCGACGTTACAATATTCTACAAATCCGGCAGGAAACACTCCGACGCCGACTGCCTGTCCCGCGCCCCCGTCGACCCACCACCACCGGACTCCCATGAAGACAGCGCGTTCTTCGGAGTCGTGACAAAGAGCGACCTAGCCGCCCAGCAGCGTGCCGACCCTGACCTCCGCGCCATGATCGACTACCTCGAAGGACGCAACGTCACCGTGCCTAGGGTGTTCAAGCGCAACTTACCAGCATTCAGCCTCAAAAACTCCATCCTAGTGAAGAAGAATTTCAACCACGGAACGAGAACGAATTATCTACTTGTCATCCCCGCAGACCTTCGTGACGAAATTTGGGAAGCGTGCCACGACGACCCGTCTTCCGGACATCTCGGAACAGCTCGCACGATTACAAAAATCAAGGCGAAATACTTCTGGCCCCGCCTTACATCCGATGTCACCCACTACGTCCGGAGCTGCCATGACTGCCAGCGACGAAAAACACCACCGACGAGACCCGCCGGACTTCTGCAGCCGATCGCCGTCCCAACGAGGCCCTTCTAACAGATCGGAATGGACCTTCTGGGCCCGTTTCCTACATCCCGATCCGCGAACAAATCGATTGTAGTAGCGACAGACTACATGACGCGCTACGCAGAGACCACCGCTCTTCCTACGGGAACTGCACAAGAAGTTGCAAAGTTCTTTATTAACCAAATTGTGCTGCGACATGGAGTCCCTGAGGTCCTAATCACGGACCGCAGAACGACCTTCACTGCAGAGCTTATGCAAGTAATCTTATGCTACAGCAACACAGATCACCGAAGAACGACGGCGTACCACCCCCAAACGAACGGACTAACGAAACGGCTGAATAAGACAATCGCGGATATGCTGTCTATGTACGTCGACGTTGAACATAAGACGTGGGACGAAGTCCTCACGTACGTCACGTTTGCGTACAAAACGGCTATCCAAGAAACCACGCAGATGACACCGTTCGAGCTCGTCTACGGAAGACGGCCGACTACGATGCTCGACGCCATGCTTCCGCACGTAGAAGACGACGACCTCAACGCCGACGTCCAAGAATACCTCCAACGTGCGGAGGAGGCCCGCCAGCTCGCTCGAGTTCGTATAACGGACCAGCAACTGGTGGATGCCGGACGCTACAATCTCCGACGCCGAGACGCCGAGTACCATCCTGGAGATCGTGTGTGGGTTTGGACTCCCATTCGACGACGTGGACTCAGTGAGAAACTTCTACGACGCTATTTCGGACCCTACCGGATTCTACGACGTGTTGGCAAACTAACGTACAAAGTGATCCCCGATGGTGACTCCCGTACATCACGACGACGCACGCGGCCCGAAGTCGTCCATGTGGTTCGCTTAAAACCTTTCTACGGACGATGACGAACTTTTATTTTAATTTGTTTGGACTGTCCCTTATGTTAGCATCGGGTCGATGCACTCTTAGAGGGGGGGGTAATGCCGCGAACAATGCATTGGGTTTGTTTATTTGTGTTTTGTTTTTTCGGCCTGGCTGCGCCGGCCTGTGCTATCACTGTTTTCACAGCGTTTCGAACAAACGCTGTCAGAGCGTTTCGAACAAGCGCTATCGAACAGCGCTTCGAGCGTTCCGAACGAACACCGTTTCGAACAAACGCTATCACGGCGTTCTCGATACAATTCGACTATTCGTGAAACCCTCACGCCGAGGGATATCAATTCCCGCACAGCCGATGCCGCGACATTCGATCGCCGACGCTCACTAGCATGCCCGTTGTTTTGCCGGCCGCTGCTTCGCCGCCTGTGTATACTTTCAGTTCTTAGGGGAGCACAGGTTCGCTCCAATAAACTTGTTTTCCTTATAGACAACTGCGTTGTCGATCCTTTGCTGCGTGACAATATTCGTGTTAATGCCACGCGCGTTTCTAATTTATATTAGCTGCTAAAAACTGTGGAAATACGTTTTGGTTGGTTATGTTGATAGCTTATTGTTTGGTGCTTACAACACGAGTGTATTCATCCGAATATGGTGTTTTTTAGTAAAACAAGTGCAGACGTCTTCGTGGATGTTGGACAGAATCACAATTTCCAGGAATTATCACATTAATTCATTCCCGCATCTCCGAGTCATTTAAAAATTGCCTTTCTTGAGCCTGAAAACATCATGATGCTTGTGTTGAGAGGCGCGGCCGATAGGATTGATTACTAGTCAAGTTGTTCAAAAAATCCAGTCTGATGGCTAAGAGCGTTGTGCTGTTGTATCAAGGCACGGGGGAAGGAAAGGTAATGAGAGGCCGTGACGTCACTCGTAGTGAAGCCGCAATGAAGCCGGAAGTCGGCTATATTGACTGGGCGAATTCTTTTCTCTTGTTTACATATGAATGCGAAGCAGAAGGCGCGACTCCCTCTGTCTAAAAAGCACATGGCCTGCGCGCCGCGTGTGCCAGTGCTATCTGAAACCAACGAAACTGATTTCAACACGCTGTCTTGCCGTGATACGGTTGACGAAATCTCTGCGTATGGCTGTTGTATTCTTGCACTTCTGGCGTTTACGAAAAACACGGCAAGATGCACGTTCAGCGTTTTCCATTTGATGTGTTCTCTGTGAAAATAAAGACAATATTTCGGACATTTCCGCGTGACGAACCTTGCCCCGAAATTTGTAAAGCTTCTTTCAGATCAATATTTCCCCATTTTGCGTTTCTCTTTAGGCTTTTTTTTTATTTGTACTGTCAACCCTCACTTGAGGGTCATTACAGAGAGGGAAACGTAGGATATGGAAAGTAAATACAGACATTAGTATTTTCAGGAACTTTGAACAATAACACAATAGCATATTCATTGCTCGGCAAAGTAAACATCAAGAGCACATTCAAATTTTTTAGCGTCAGAATTTTCAACAATATGTCGCGGCAATTTGTTCCACGCTCCTATACCATCAGGGAAAAAAGATTTGCGAAAGACGTCCGTGCGAGCACCGAAGGGGCGAACCGCCGCGTCATGATTGATCCGGCTGCTGAGCTTATGCGGGGGGTGTACGTAAATTGTTCTATCTATTTTTATTTGACCATGCAATATCTGAAAAAATACTTTTAGGTGCTACTTTTGTCGTCTAATTCCTAGAGATTCCAAACCACTTAATTTTAACATATCGGTAACCGAATCAGTCCTTTTATACTTCGAACATATAAATCGCGCGGAAAGTCTCTTAATTCATTCCAGTTTACCTATTAAATCCTTTTGGTGGGGGCTCCAGGCAGCACAAGCATATTCTAAAACAGGGCGCACAAATGTTTTATATGCAAGCAGCTTGACGTCTTTCGTAGCATTCGGTAATTTAGCACGCAAGAAACGCAGTTTTCTGTAAGAGGCACAGCATACATTCTCGACATGTGCACGCCATTTCAAATCATTCGTAATATGCACTCCCAAATATTTAAATGCACACACCTGCGGTAAATAATTAGGTCCAATGCTGTACGTAAATGATAAAACGTGTTTCTTGGTAGTTATATGCGTATATTTTGTCTTAAAATCATTTATTTTCATCTCCCATTTATCGCACCATGTTTGAAAATCATCAAGACAATCATTAATTACAATTTGGTCATTCGCACACGTCACCGGGGCATAGAATAAACAATCATCAGCAAACAATTTAATTTTTACAGGGGGGTTAACAATGTCAAGAACATCATTTATATACACCAAGAACAGCAATGGGCCCAACACGGAGCCTTGGGGCCCACCGGAATAAACATCAAGTGATTCAGACTCAAACCCATCAATTCGTACCAACTGCTTGCGGTTCGTTAAGTATGCCTCAATCCACTTCAGGATATTTTCGTTTACGCCTGTTCGTTTGAGCTTGAAGAGCAATTTATGATGGGAGACCTTATCGAAGGCTTTTGCAAAGTCTATGCATATCACGTCGACTTGTTCTCTATTATCTACGGCAGCGGAAAAATCGTGGAAAGTTTCAACCAGTTGGGATAACGTGGAAAGCCCTTGCCTAAACCCATGCTGTTGCCTACATATCAGCCCATTTGTCTCCAAGAAAATAGCCATCTGTTTGGCAATGACGTGTTCAAAAACCTTACAGCAAACACACGTCAGAGACACTGGCCTGTAGTTGGTAAAAAGCATCCTGTCGCCACTTTTAAATACCGGTTTCACAATGGCGCTCAGCCAGTCTTTTGGAAGCGAATGTGTCAAGAGTGATTTTTCGAAGATAATGACTAAGTCCAGCCTGTCCAAATATGAAATATTTGGACAGGTTGTGCGCTAGACACAACGATAAAAAAAGAAAAAATGTCTTCCCTGAAATAAACCTGGAGGTCCATAATTATGCCAGTAAGGTCGGCGTCGGTGGAGCTTGTGTGAGTGCCAGCCCGTTGAGTTTGCAACGGCCTCTGTTTTCGCCCCTCCTTTGTCCGACGCGCACTGGTTCCTACGGATATCCCAAAGGCCGTGATTTCATTAAGACGAAAGCAGCGAAGACCACCCGAAAGTGCGTGAGAACACGTCTCCAGTGTGATTCACGCGCACTAGTAGCTACGGAGAACGGAAACCAGGATCGCGTTAAGGCGGAAGGTGGGAAACTTAGCGGAGGGAATGCGTGAGAAAAGGTCCGCGGGAAGCTTCACGCGTCGACACAGCCACCAAGAACAGCAGGAAAAGCCAGCAGAATGCGAGGGAAGATGTCTCTGGGATAAGTGGCTAGTCATTGAAGAAAAATAGAGAGATGGCGCTTCTTTCTGTCTTCCTTATCTGGCGCTCAGCTCAGCGCCAACCGCCAACCGGTAACTGTACAGGAACGCGGAAAGCAAGATTAGATTACAGTCTTAATAAGGGCCTGTGGACCACAAATGCATCGTCCGTTGTCATAAGAAGCAACACTGCATTACTGTCACTAACCTCCTAGGCATTCATTCAACAAAGTTTTAAGCACAGTCGTTATCTTCTATGATAGCTTTTCAGCCTAATTTTGACGGACGCTGCAAATTCGGAGTACGTATACGCGCACTCGTTCCGTGGTTTCTAGTTCAGACAGCTGGTTACAACCACCACCGGAAGAAAATCGCGTAGCTAACAAAGAATGGATGCTTTCGAACACCTGCTGTACGCCACGGTTAGGTGCGAGGCCCATGAAAACGCGCGCACCGCCACTGGACCACCTGAACGGTGCCGCACTGCACTGCATCAACAATACCAAAACGCCGCTATTGTGCCTGGTGAATATGGCCACGCGTGACGTAATTTCCGCCACATTTTTACGCCCTGCGCCGGCTGGGCTTGCCCTCTCCTTACCTTTCCTTTCTAGGTGTACCAAGGAGATTTCTCACCCATCGCATAGTTGCCATCTCGTGCAGGAGCCGCTTCTTCAAGTGAAACAAGGAGTATCATATGTTTCCGACCTCGTATTGTGGTCTGCAACTGGTGCGTAAAGGGCAAGCATATCTATTTTGTGGATGTCGACTAAAATAACCTTCTCGTGAGCACACAATGCATACGAATATGCTACACTTTATTGCTCTGAAATTGCCTGGTTATTGCTTTGAAATGGCCTGTTTCCAAGACATGGTGGTTGGCACGCTGCCCCAAAAATCCCAAGCGCCTCTGTGCCTGTAGTTCACGTACGCCAATATTTGTGTGTGAATAATTTGGTACTTCATGGTGTAACAAGTTTCGGCACCATGAGTGCTTTTGTTGACTCGTGATAACCACATGAAGCTGCAGTATTGGCCAACTGGGCAGGTCAGATCCTCCTGCAAGGTCCTTACTGAGCCTCCCAGCTGCAGGTGAGAGGCTCAGTAAGGACCTTGCCTCCCACCTACACCTGACCCTCCCAGCCGCAGGATGGAGGCTCGTGCGCTCCATACGTAGAAAAATGTGGAGATTGATAGTATTCAATGACAGCATTGATCGGGCAGTATCAATAAAGGGCCATGGAATTCCTTAGGAATATGAGTAGATATATAGGTGAGGGTGCCACATTGAAAGAGGAAGTGGCTGTTCTTTCTTAGGTGAGGAGCAGTCTCGAGCACTTAATGGGAAAAGACTAGACACAAGGAGCAGCGTATAACTCAGTACAGGAAAAAGCCTTGACAAAAAAGGGGAATGCTGCAGAACATTGCGGAGTTACGGGTTTGCGCGAAGGTGTGATTTGCAAACTCAGTCTTGTGTTAGTGGTGTAATCGGGACAGGACATGGCTCAAGCAGCTGCGAGAGACTGCCTCAGACACTCACTTCAAATCAAGCTGTAAAGGGCAATATGAGCCTCACAAGCTGTCAAGGAAGATACCACCTGAGGAATATGAAAGATGGGCAGAGTTTTCTCGGTGATTCAATCCATGAATAGCTAACTGCATGGCCTGATAATATTAGCAGTGACGGAAGTGGTGCTGCCATTGACGAAACTGCTCCAAATGAAAAAATGCTGCTCCATGCTGCTTCAAAGTGCAATATTTACTAGTTACTGTTTCAAACCTGTTCCGAAATGAAGTTGCCAAACTCAAAAGAATGAAGCTGAACCATAGGATCCTCCCGTAAGCCTCAGCAAAACCAAAAGCAAGCTGCATACACTATCATTGTAGGGTGCTATGCAATGGCTAGAATCTAGAACAATCTGACACATATTAGGCTGTGGTGACCACTTCGTGTTTTTAATATGCTTTGAAATTTAATTTATATAAAGTAAGTTATACTTTCAAAAAAACGAGCATGGTGTCCAAGCTCCAGCAATTGTATTGTTCTCTTCAGTCTCTCTTTCTTGACAATTTTTCTATTTCCTTAGTTCACAGCACTGAGGGGCATTTTATCAAGGTACGCAGTAGAAGGTAAAAACCTTTTAAAAAGTTCATTGCACATTACTTGACACTTGACTATTAACTCAATTATATCGCATTCCAAAATTATATCTCACGAGCAACACTTGTAAAGGGGTGCTCTCCTCAGCCTGAAGACCAGAAAAGTTCAAACTTTCTTAACCCCCTCCCCGGCCCATAATTTACGCCAACGATATTTATGCATACGGCAGATATAATGATAATTTAAAGTATTTACTAGATGCCTAAGTGATGCTTTAGACGTCCGGAGTAGTTAGGAACATGCATGTGCTCCGAAAACACCATTTGCAACCCTAAGCTATAGCGTCTTTTTCTGATCTGAAGACACTTAAGGCTACTCGAAAGCACCATTTTTTCTGCTCCATAATCTTCTCTCAAACGCAAAATTTCTCTTTCATCACCGTATTACTGCAATGACCATGGGGGTAATTATGTCCACAAATATGGCTGTAGCTTGGAGTGATGTTCTGTGAACGCAAACTTTCTAGAGCGTGGTGGGTTTCAGGTTCCCAATCGCAAAGGGGCACTGGGCTGGTGACAGTCGAGTTCAAAGGAACACTTGCTGCCTATCAGGGCAGTTCATGAAAATGTTCTTGTGAGGGCAATGATATTCGACAATGATATTCGATTTAGACAAGATTATCACTTGTGATAGGGATTGTTAGGAAATAGGTTGCAGTAGTGATTCGTTAGTACAAGACGTTAATGACATTTTACTGTGTGAACTTAGGTTATGTGCAAGCAAATCGGTGCTGTATAATCTTGCAGAAGGTCTGTTGACAGTAAATAGGACACACCCCTTGATGGCAGCCTTAGATATGGGGCCTTTTACTTTGGGCATGATTAACCCTCCTGAGACTATGTAACCAGACACCGTTCTTCTGGATGTAATTAGCGGGTGAATGGTTTCTCTGTCTTGTGCTTGTACTTTCTCATTAACACCTTGTCTATTTGTCTCTCTCCTATTATCATTTTCATTTCATTTCATTTATTGAAGCCTTAACGGCCCGGAGGCACTAAGTGTAACCTCTAAGTTTAACCTACTGCAAGGAAACGCTGCGTGAGAGTAATTTGAAAAACGTGGCATGCAAGCTTGCACGTAGAAGATTGATGGTTCTGGTCAATATTTGTTACTGGAGGGGAGTGATAGCTGTACCAATTTGTTACAATTATTCGTTTTCTGCACAGAACTGCACAAAAACCATAAAATAATGAAAATTGCCCCAAGATGCCCAACCAGTCTCAAAACTTGTTCAGTGTCCCTAATTTGTTTGAGAAAAGGATGCTACTTTGCCGACCGTGTCATCAGTCAATCCAAGTTGGCAGACCCTAAACCACAGTGCAAGATATTACGTCATTACGCTAAACGACTCTCGAAATGTGTTTTACCAGATGAAGTACCATCGCTGCGCCCCCGTCAGTTCGCTGACAACATTGAATACCTAGCCGAAACACTTCATGATGGAATGAGTTGCAGTAGCCAGCAACTCGAGAAATATGAATTTCTTAGTCAGCAAACGCAGCCACGGCATGTTATGAACCATTGGGAACTAAAGCTGGAAGTGTACAAACTCGCAGTATGCCGAATTTGTTCGATCTCAGCATTAGTTCATGCAATGACCACGTTAGTTGCGCAACGCTACATGCGATGTGGTTCCATCGCCAGGACAATGGGCGTGTGTCGTGGTTACTATATCTGGTCAAATGCGCCTTGCAAGTGAGCTGAGAAGTTGACACCTAAACCTAACCTTTCAAGAAAAAGGACGAGAGGGGGGGCGAGGGTAGTGGTTCGAAAATTTTCGGTCTTGTTCTAACCCGTTCCGGAACACCGCATATGTTGCCTTTGCCATAGTACATATCTGTCCTGCAGAAAAGTGTTTAAAAATTTGGAGGGGGCTTATATAGTAGTCTATAGACACAGCACAGTTTGTTCAATTACTGATGTGTGTATACGCTCCATAACCGTGAGTACTAATAGGATCGCTCACGTCTAACAAAGTCACCAGCAAAATGATTTGGAGAATCGTATGAGCTTTCTGCAGCCATCAAAAATTAAAAAAAAACACTATGTAGCAGTTTTTTGTTTTTTCCAGTTTTACGAATCTCATGGGCACCATCTTGGAAGATCCACATTTTAATTCTGTCATACAATGGCGAATTCTAATGTGGACCTCATCAATGTTCGCAGAGGGACTGAATGAAGAAAATGCTACTTTTATTGAAATAGCAACGCTAATATTCTGTCTGCATGATTTAGGGATTGTTGAAAGGCGTGTACATATATCTTTTTTCTAAATATAAGCCTTGTTTCTGATAGTGCTCTGAATTTAAACTTTATTGATACAAGGTGAATGTTATTTGTCCTGTAACCTGCTCCAAATATGGATTTTAGTGCGCCAAAAGTAACGTTTTGCTGCTCCAAAAATTGCTCCAAATACTATTTCTTCTGTCGCACCCCTGATACTGATATTTAAACCAGATTTTATGCCATATTCGCTGCTTTTGCTTGGAGTCGTGTGTATTTGCAGGCTCACCAAGACGAGCAACTTTTTAATGAATTTTTTTACAACTTTTCACTTGAGTTTCTATTTTTCAGTTGTTGCTATTGCCCATTACCTTCATTAGTGTAATTCATGTTACTGATATGTGCTCTTCTAGGGCTAGTGAGTCTAGTAACGTGTATAGTTCACACCTGCCCATATATTTATGGGCCATTGCACGGAGACCTTATTTGAATCTGTTTGAAGCCATCGTTATTATAAATGCGTAAACTGCCCATCAGCGTTTAGCTGTTTGGCTGGCAATTGGATGAAGAAATTTTTTATTGTAAATAAGATCACATGAAGCTTCACATTATAATCTTGTCAGCATCATTTGGAATGTCGCCTCTATTAAAACAACCAGGCATGTCGTGATCTATATGATAGATATGTGGGGTTTAACGTCCAAAAACCACGATATGATTGAGAGATGCCGTAGTGGAGAGCTCCTGATATTTCGACCACCTGGGGTTCTTTAACGTGCACCCAAATGTAAGCACACAGGCCTACACCATCTCCGCCTTTATCGGAAATGAAGCCGTCGCAGCCGGGATTCGATCCCGGCTACGACGAGTACCTTAGCCACTAGACCACCGCGGCGGGGCACATGTCGTCATCTACTAGTTAGACTTTTCTTCTTAAAAGTAGAAACCAAGCATACTCAAAAAGTTTTTGAAAATAGTGCTTGTGAAATTGTGTTGTTGCTTTCCAAAACTTTTTGAAATGCCGAGCATTAAGCAGTGGAGAATGAAAGGGGCAGCGTGTGTTACGAAAATATTTTGTGTTATGCTTAAAGCTCATCCAGGAGAGTTTGCCATATCCACAACTCGTCCCGTGGGGATATCAGTAGTAGTCATGTTGATTCAGGCTGAGACCATTAAACTGGGAAACACATCTCCTCTGACCTGTCTCGAAGAGTTTTGCGGGCAATGCCTGTGGCGTGACCCACTGGATGGAAGCAACTATTGCCTGACCTGTGATGCTCATATGCTGCTTCACTGTTCCCGACGCAGGAGTGCTCCTCCTGCTGCGATTGCTGTTCAAGTTTTGGTTTCGGCATTTTGTGACTTGCCGTCCAGGCCCCTTGCCCACCGCTGCTGCTCCACCCATCTGGTTTTTGGTTTCCACAGCAGTGCACTGTGAGCAATAGCTCTTTTTTATCTGCGCATCGCCAACACCTTCGTGACCACAGTTTTTGACACTCCAGGAAATACTTTTTTTCCTTTGCCATAGAAATAATTGTTGTTTACGTCGGAGATGCAATAGCCGCGCCTTCTTTGCCAAGCTGTGCAAAGAGATAAATTCTGCTACATCTTGGCATAAATTCGATAATTTTCGGCAAGCCTGCGTCATTGTGTTTTTCGTGCGTTCTTTCCATGAATAACAAGTTCGAAGAGCGCTCTAAATTCATAGGTTATCAATGTAATTTCAAGGAATCAATGCAGTAGAGAGAAGAGTACTATAGAGTTGAGATAGTTGCTGGGAGGAAGGCTTTAAAAAAGTTTCAACTCAGTCATACTGCAAAACTTGCTGCATTAGTTTTGTATCACTAATAGACTGTACTGTGAGATAAGTATATTGATTGCTACAGAATAGTTTTTAACTTTTGTGGAAGCTGTCAGAGAAAAGCAATAGTGACTTAGTTGTTCTTGGGTGACATCGTTATTGGAACGTATTGTTTATTGTAACTAAGTATGTGTGTATAGATAGGACTATTCATTTAGCGTATTTTTCAAAATTTTTAATGCTGTTTGTTTCAGTTTACTTACTTGATATTGTATGCAGGGTGCCTAAGTTTCAATACCAAACAATGGGAAGAATTGTATAACAATGCCGCATACTTTACAGTGACGGTTCCTTTGTTTAGAAAGCATGGTGTGTTAATATCTCGCTATATCTCGGCCTAAACTAGTTGAACAATGTTGTTTTGTGGCTTAATGTTCGTGTTGGGAACAGCTTTTGGCTTTGCGAATAATAATACCAAATTGAGCTATCAAAACCAGGATTTTCGCCCCCACAGAAAAAAAATTTCAGTTGCAGCCGTAAGTGCTCGTGTGTGAGTTAAGAACACCCCAAATTACTCTCATCATTTGTCGATCCCTGGTAAGACCAGCAGGTTATATGAAGGAAACGGAAATAAGACTTCTAGAGCAAGGAGAGAAAAAAAAAGCAGCAGCTATGCTCAAGTGCTGCCTAGCCTGAAGGCATTGCGCAGTTGGGCGGGCTACGTTATATTCTCTTTCTTTGTTTCTCACTTTCGTCTTTTTTCGCAAATCTCTGTTTTTTCATGATGAGCAGTTAACTCAGTAGAAATAGTTTCATTCATTGAAAGTGAATCAGTTTCCTGTGCTTCGGTTGGGGATTTATGCTTTTTCTCAGGAGATATAGCATGGCTTCATTTGAGTTCAGTATTATAACGAATAAGCTCTGTAGTATTCTGAAATGAGGTGAGGGCAGCAGTGTCCTCAACTGTCGAGATTGAGTCCAAGGTATCTTAAGAAGAAGTCGAATTCACTGTCAATGCTATATGCCACATAGGGCAAGGAGCATTGTCACTGATGCGTGACGCACATAGAATGCGTATTCATGCTTTGTGGAGTGGGATATGATTAGCAGACATTTCTAGGGCCTGCTGTGTTAGCATCTTCTTAGTAGAGTGTCTGATAAAAGTTTTTTTTTAATTGATGACTCAATAGGGTCAAGTGAATCCGATCAAAATTTGATAATGCCCTCTGCTCTTGAGGCATGTCCTAGAGGCATGGCACAGATGTAAGTGTTCAGGCAAGGCATATACAGCTGCTGATTGTCTATTTGCAGGTGATATTCGTGGCTCCAGATGCCGTCGTGCCAACTGTTGAGATGGTTCTGGAAAGGATTGAGGGAAAACTTAGGCGTACAGCTGTGCCCTTGCCACAATCATCAACGCCCACATCTTTTGATATTGAAACATGTTCATATGAAGCAACATAACTGAGATCATAAGCTGCTGACGGCAGTGATGCACCATTGCAAGAAAAAAATGCAAAAAATGGTGATACAGGTTGCAAAATAACAAGAACCCGGACACGCTTTTAACAGATGTGGGAAAAGCTAATATTGCAAAAGACTGCACTTCAAAATAACTGTGTCGCACTTGTCATACGCAGTGGGGCACAACGCTTTCCTACTGTCATCACAAGACTACGGAACACTTCATGGCATTCTTCTGTGGACAATGCTTGAAGCCGTACAAGAGGACGAGGTATCTGCTTACGCATGTTGGTTATTATCATCAGGGGTTCCATTTTCGGTGTTCAAGTTTGAGGATGGAAAAATTATTGATGTCTCCAAGCTTGTTGCCAATCATGGGTTTGTGAAGCTCAGAATTATCTCAAGTCCACCAATCGCGCAAAGCTTCAAAAGAGGGGTAAAAACCATGATAAAAAATCTGAAAATTGCCACTCACACCATGAGCTCTTCTGTTCTTTCTAATGAAGTGGAGCAGCAACAAGCAAACACCACATCCTTCAATACAGATGACCAAAGTACAACTGCAGATACTCCAACGCGTTGTGAAGAACCCATAGTTGATAGCTAGTGTAAAAGAGTCCCTGTTAGCCCATCTTTTCAATGCAAGCCATTGCGTGAACCTCCATCAGCATTGGACAATCTCAGTGACAATGGCATTGATCGATCCTTGGAGGAATCCAACAATGCAAGAGTTTCGTCCTTTGTGCCAAATGACCTTCACACCAAGTCCTTCGTGCCACAGCTTTTGGAATGGTTATCAGCGAAAACATCCTTACGCACAAAGCCTCAGCCGAGCATGAATGGTAAAGTTCACATGAAAATATTATCGTCAGTATACATTGATGCTTCCTCTTGCAAAAAAAAATAATGGAAACATTGTACTAGAGGAAGAGTTTCTCCGGAATTCGGCTGGTCTGAACACAATGCACTCAGGATTGAGGCTCAAGGATGAGGCTGGTACTCAAGGATGAGGCCCACACTCAAGGATGAGGCTGGTAGTGGCCCTGATTCTATTCTATTTGGAGCACATGCACGGTCGCATATGTGCTTCGTATGCCTTATCTCCTTTGGCACTTTTGAAGATCTCTGCAAGCACTTTGCAAAATGGCACGAGAAGTCTTCCAGGGACGTTGACAGTGCCGGCGAAATAAGTTTGCAAGGTAACTGGAAACTGCGAAAAATTTCATCCATTGCCAACACCCTCAGGAAAGTCAAGTCCCAGGGGTCATGCACAGTTCAAGCGCTTGAAAAGTAAGCTATTGATGCATTTGAAGCAGATCAAACAAAAAAATTAAAACTTCAGCCTTCGCTAACCTTGTCTTCATCCAACTGGGTGGTGCACGAGTGCCGTACAGCCAGTCTGCAAGTGTTACGAGTCTGAACCCTGTTGTTCAGCTGGTCAGGCTGCCTGCTGTATAACGAGAGCCACTATGAGCACCTTTGTCAAATGTGCAATCTCCATTTGAACTCACTTTTGTTCTTTTTTCCCGAGTGTTCATTTATTTCCGTATGATGCGAGAAATGATCTAAGCAGCTTTTATCTCCCCAGCATTCATTTTATGTCATAGTAGTCATGTTACCTTTCATAGAAAACAGGATTGAAGCAAAGTTCTATTGATATTTAGATTGTTTGCATTTGTTTTGTTTTCATAGTGCAAAGTTCTATTGTGAGTTATTAGAACAGATGTTTTTAGTAATTAATGCATTTAATTTTCTATCGAATACTTTGGTTTTTACAAATGATGCTTCAGTTTGTGGCTCAAGCATGAACTTTTCACGCGCGCCTGTTGTCTTAAGAAAGTCAACTTGTTTAAACCTCTGCAGTTTCAAAACTGAAAAGTTCCGATTTGTACAAAGGTTCTGCACTTGGATGGTAAATGTGGCATGTGCTTTATTGGTTTGTTCACGAAGTTATGCAGTTGTGTACGTGGTTAGATAGAACACTTAGTATGCATACACTAGCGTATGGCTTCGGATTCTGTTTTTCCATTTATGCTGCCAAGATGGTGTGAAATGGAGAGACAGCATGAACAGGGCAGGGGCAGACTAAGTGCTATTGCCTCAGATTTGTTCTGTTTGTTCTGTTCCTCGTTTTCAGTAGACTTGTACCAGCCGGCAAAAATAAGCACTCCAGGGCAGTTATGAAATAACCTAAGCCTTGTTCCCTTCGTTAGACTAATGTTCCTGAGGCATGCCGGCACAAGGTCACAACACATTGCGCTATGAGAGCCCCTTGCTTTTGGGGACTGGAATTTTCTACTGAACCAGCTTTGGGCACTTAGCCGTGTCACTTATAAGGGAGACATAAGCGCGAAAGCCCTGTCTTTTCCGAAAGATCCGCTTATATGCTGTGAGGACTAATTTCTAATGTCTTAATTGGTTGTCAAGATGGCCACTAGAAATGGTTATCTCACGCAGTTTCTTTCTTAACTACCAGTAATATACTAGGTTCAAAAAAGATAGTTTTTATTAAAAAAACTTTATTGAAACAAATTTCAAAGACGTACACATGACAAAAGTACATTTATATGAAGTAATGAATAATTATTCAACATATCAGCAGCGCAGAGGAAAAAAATTTTAGGGTGGTGGGGGGGGGGGGATCTTTAATTTGTCTAGCGCCTGTCTTGTATTAGTGCTATTCCACACGCATTTTGAAGCATATATAACCAACTGGTGCAAAAAGTCACATTGACAAAATTTGTTCGCCATAGAGCTTTCTATAATGAATTACTATGGGAAGGTGTGTAAAAGGCAATTGATGTTGAGAATGGGAGAGAGAAAAACATATAGTACAGAAAGAAAAATACAATAGAAAACTAAAAAGAGAGCAACAGAAAGAGATATTGTGAGGATGTGAGAAGTTTGGAGAAAGAGAAAAAAAAGAAAGACTGTCACAAAGAATTACTAGAGAGAGAAAACAAACAGGACTGCAATACAATTTAGCAGACACAAAAAAGTTATACCCACAGAACATAGAAAAATGAGCAAAGGAGAAAAAAATATTGCTGTAGCATTAAGCTACACGTAGACGAGAATGAAAGAATGATACACAAGAGATGGTGCTATGCACATGCCTTGAGTGTTCTTGCTTTGTCTCCAGCAATGTGTGCTGTGTAGCGTTCCGTGTTGCATTACCGGCTAGCCTACCAAGCCATTCATAGCGGAACAGCAACACGCCAGCCAGGAGCAGCACGAGTGGACTGGAGCCCCCCGTTATTCTCGCCTCCCCCACTTTGATAATAATAATAATAATAATAATAATAATAATAATAATAATAATAATAATAATAATAATAATAATAATAATAATAATAATAATAATAATAATAATAATAATAATAATAACAATAATAATAATAATAACATTATTATTATTATTATTATTATTATTATTATTATTATTATTATTATTATTATTATTATTATTATTATTATTATTATTATTATTATTATTATTATTATTATTATTATTATTATTATTATTATTATTATTATTATTGTTATTATTATTATTATTATTATTATTTTACAATGCTGCAGGCCCTCCTCATGCCGATGCAGGAGTGGGTTGAAAAAAAGGCCACCTATACAGAGCAATAAGTTCGAGCCCATATAAATGACGAAGAATATGAAAATAATGCAGTAAACAAGGTGTACATACAAACAGCAACCAGCATTATAACTGTCTATGCTGAAGAGGTAGCATGTGAAATACTAATAATACCAATTATTGTATCATTTGAAATTAAATTCTGAATGCTGCTAATGAATTCATCGACAGTTGAGCAGTTTACATCATTAGCAGGCAGCACATTCCAATGAGAAATTTTGTGGAAATAAAGAATATTTGAAAGTGTTAGAATGACAGGGTTGTTGGCGTATTGTTTTATTATGATTAGTCCGAGTTCAATGCCAGAATGGCGTATGAATGTATATCGTTTGGGTATTCGATAAGATCCCTCATAAAGGAAGTATAAAAATTTTTGTGTAGAAACCAGGCTGTGTTGTACAAGTGGTTGGATATCAGCTCTGACCTTGAAGTTCGTAATAGATGTTTGTCGTGAATACTCTGAATATATAAACAGCAGTTCTAGGTTCTGTATGCATGCCAATTTATTGGTTAAATATTTTTGGTGTGGAGCCTATACTATGTCCGCATCCTCTAAAGCTGGTCTAATGAGTGTTTTATACATATTTAGTTTAATGCTGGGAGGTGTGATTGTAGAGTTTTTCTAAACAAGTGCAGCTTGCTTTGAGCCTTTTGATATACGTTAGTTATATGATATTTACAGTTTAATTTCGTCGTTACGCTGAGATATTTGACTTCGTCGCGTTTGTTCAGCGGCACGTTGTTGATGGCATACTGATACTGAAGAGCGTCTCTCATAATCATATTGCGGTTTTGGAACGTTAAGCCCCCACATATCAATCAATTACTAATACTGAAGAGGTTTTCGCTTATGCGTAAAGGAAATACTAGCTGTATTTGTTTTATTTAGTTTGATGCCTCATTTGTTGAACAAGTTTTGTATAGAAGCCAAGGAGTAATTTAATTCTATTCAGACGCCCCTGCGATTTGTTGTTGTGTATACTATGCAATCATCAGCGAATAACCGCAACGGAACAAGTGGATAAATGCATGATTGAATATCATTGATGTAGATCAGGAACAGTAGTGGCACAAGCACTGAACCATGCGGCACACCAGAATGAACGTCAAGGTAATCAGACGCACAATTATTCCCTGCTGTGCACTGCATCCTGTTTTCGATGTAGCTATTTATTCATGAAACTGCTTTTTCGTGTATACCGCTTGTAATTAATTTACCAACTAAGTCTGCATGTGGGGCAAAATAGAATTCTTTTGAGGAATATAAAAAAATTGCATCGATTTGGCTTTTGTCATTCAGCTATATCATGGCTTATCTCAAATAGTTCGGTGATAGTTGGCAGTCCTGAGCAGAAACCATGCTGCCGCTTATATAGTAAGTTATTATGCTTTAAATGTAATATGATGGCCTTATAAATAGTATCTTCAAACAATTTACAGTTTGCACATGTTCATTATTATGTGGGGTTTAACGTCCCAAAACCACCATATTATTATGAGAGACGCCGTAGTGGAGGGCTCCGAAAATTTTGACCACCTGGGGTTCTTTAACGCGCACCCAAATCTGAGCACACGGGCCTACAACATTTCCGCCTCCATTGGAAATGCAGCCGCCGTAGCATGGATTTGATCTCGTGACCTGCGGGTCAGCAGTCGAGTACCTTAGCCACTAGACCATCGCTGCGGGGCAGTGCGCACATGTTAAGAAAACTGGTCTCTAACTAATAACTGGCTAATTAGAGCCATATTGATGCACAGGTACTATTTTCGCAAGTCGTCCATTATTGCCAATGTTTCCAATGATCGCTTGTAATTAACGTAAAAATGACTGGACATGCCATCTGCGCTTTTCTGCAAAAAAGCATAAGGTCAGGACCAGAAGGTTTTTTTACATGCAGTTTTTGTAGGAGGCGATAAATTCCTTCGTGAGTGATGTCTATTTTTGGCATTGAATTGTCGCATTGATAATGAAGCAGGGGATCGTTAGAGGCATTTCTGGTAAATACCGATTGGAAAAAACACATTAAACCTATTTGCTATGAAGTCGGGCTGTAGAATAATTTCGTTTGCAACAGTAATCTGCGATCCAGTATGTCGCTCCTTCAAGAGATAGCACCAAAAGGTTTGCCGTTTATCCGTCAAGTAAGAGGCAGAGTGAACGTAAAAGAACGTTCCTTTGCTGCTTGAATGTTATCTTGTTGTGTGCGCGCAAGTTATTGTAGACCACGTGTTTTTATTGTTGCGTTCTTTTTTAATTTTCCTCTTTAGGTGATAGATTTCGCATGAAACCCAAGGGTTTTTTCTGCTAACGCATTTTTTCCGGGTGGGAATGTAGTTTTCTTCCCAAAAATATACAGTTTGCTTAAAACGTAACCATAACGTATTTACATCTTGTATCAACGAAAACTGTGGAAAACAGGTACCTAAATAATGCGAGATGGCATTTTCATTTGATCGAGAGTATTCTTTGATGACAGTTATTGACGGCTTTACGTGTTCACTGTTGCCTGAAATATGGCAGCAGAATACGATCATTTTGCGGTGTGAAATACCACTGTCACAGTATTATCCTCAAATAGACTGCTAACAAATATCAGATCGAGATGAGAACGTTAGGGGCCAACTATTCTGGTCGTTTCAGAAACTGATTGATCCAGAGAGATAGTAAATGACATACACAACAATAATTGAGCACTTTGTGACGGTATTATCAGGCGAACGGTTAGTCCAGTTAATTCCAGGTGAATTGAAATTACCTATAGTAGTAATATTAGAATGTGAATTGATGTGCTGTGCAATGTAATTGTACATGGCATAAAGGTACTAGGCCGTAGCATTTGGAGGTCAGTGCACTCTGCCAAGCTATACATTTGTTCCGTGAAAGGTAAGTTTACACTTTCATGACCAGGTATGCTATCTCGAACGGTGAAGTTAGGGTTCGCTTTATCTGCAACAAGGACTCCTTTATCACATGATTCTCTGTCTTTTCGGATCAGCCAATAGTACGACGGTTATATACTTCTCGATTCTGGATAACTTCATGAAGCCAAGTTCCGGTGATTACAATAACGTGAGGCCGATGGGCTGCAACGGTGCATTGTAGCAGGCCCAGCTTATTTACTACACTGTGAGCATTCATCCATAAAGCTCCATTTGTTTTGGCACTTTGTTGTCACCTGTTGTCATGAGTTTTCGGGTCAACACGTGGGGAAGGTGTTGATTTTTGTCTGTATGTTCGACCCTCGTGTTCACTCCAGATAAACGTTTGGCGTTTATTTTCAGTTCATCAAATTTCGATGACACTTTAGCCCCCTTTGCTTTGTCGTTCACTTCAGAATGTCATGGTTTAGCACGTCTATCACATACCTTCTTTGACAAAGCCTGGGATATTCAAATTGGGGGTCTTCAGCTTGAAGCAACTCGACAAAATTTTATTTTTCCCGCAAAGTCAAATAGTTTAGGGTAAACGGGCTGTGTCCTATTGTTTTGCTTGTGGCCGATTCAGTGAAATTGTTCAATGGAGGTAACTTGTAATCCTAGAATATTTTTCAGTATATCATCTCGCACTTTCCCTTTGAGCGTTTTGGCATCATTGTCAGAGGCGTAATTTAATCCGTAAATGACTAGGCGATTTCGGCTGCTTCGATTTGCCAAGTCGTGAACCTTTGATTCGAGAAGCTTGATGTGTGTTTTTGTTGATTTACAAGATTCTTCACAACGTACTATCTTTTCTTCACGTTCTTTCTTTAGTCCACATCACTCCCAATTACCGATAATCTTTCGTGCATATCTGCCACTATTTTTCTACCTGCTTAAGGTTTGAAGACAGCTGCTTCAATGTTTTGCTTGTTTCCTTTTTGCTTTTTTAGAATGTGTCTCATTATGTTGCGCTGCAACAATAATCTGAATCAGTCAGGACCGGTGTTTTGTACCACACCTCCGGGTGTTAGTAAAAGCAAAAGAACAATATTAAAACAGTCTCACAAACTGACAACAAGATATTGTAGACTTGGAAGACCCGTCGATGTCACGTCATTGTCCTTGATCAAAATAAACTTTTGGTACCAACCTGTGCGATCAAAAAAAATTTATCAGTATCCATGCTCTGTCGGTGCTCTCGATTTCACTGAAAGGTACATGAAAATGGCAGTCGCTTTTATCACCATGCCATGCTGTATCCATCGATGTCATCGTGCTAGTCAGGTGGTATTAGTTGAGGCCACGTGGTTCCAAATCTTGTGATGTGTTTCGTCCGATGAATCTAGCAAGGCAGACAGCTGGATTCGTTGGAAGACAAATCCAGACAGCTGGTTTTGTCGTCCGACGGATTCGGACCCTCCAAAAGCAAGCATAGTAAAAACAACGCATAAGCTCCACGCCTGTCCTTTTGAAAGAACAAATCTTTCGTGCTGCCCCCTAACCCTGCGGCCTTCATCCAAATCGGAGCCACCCTCCTCCATTTAAAAAAGATTGCTAACAGCACTGTAGGCAGTATATTCTAAGCACTATAGCTGAACCATTGTTGCTAAGCACACTTTACATATGAAGGGCATACATGCTATTTTCTCAGCCCCTCGTCTTCTTTCAGCTTCTGTGGAAGCCCTACTAGTGTGGCAGACGAGGGTGAGTTCCCTTTAATTCAAGAGTGGCAAATGTACCTCGTAGATGTAAATATGTAAGAACACCTGAAATTCTGAATGCCAAAAATTACCGGTGGTTGACTTTTTCAGCTTTCTGCTGGAATTCAGGTCCTAAACAACATTAATTGAGCCTTCACCTCTGCCTCTATTTTTATCGCCATGTTGCAATCGGCGTTTTCTTTAGTCATTATATTACCAACTGTAGCAAAGCCTGAAAGGCAGTTTCGATGCAACACGGGAGTGTGAGTTGAAGCACACTGAAAAGCTTGAGGGGTCACTTTCAATTGGACGTTGACTCTATTTATCTTGCGGAAGTTTCACCGATAAGAGAAGGGGTGTGGCAAGTTGGGCAGATTGGAATGGGTAGTGCAGAAGACACTAAAGGTATAGACGTACAGAGCACAAGCAATAGCAGATCTTGGAAGGCAGCTTTGCATCAATGGAATAGTATATCGAGGCGAAGCGTAATGAGAAGTTGAAGGGTTCACTCATACATTGACTGCCTTTTGGAAGCTCATTCATTGTGGAGAGCGAAAGTCAGCTTTGTCACAATACCATTGTGATGAGGTGAAGCATATTGCAAATGTGAACTCACTCTCAGCCGGACATTAGTAGCATTTGTCATTAAGCAGTTCGATTAGTAAAATTCGAGTGCGAATGGAATAGCAAATAATATTAAAATATTACAAATGTCGAAGTAAGCTCACCGCTACTATTAGCTCGTATATTACTTATTTGCAATGCCTTCGTTTTGTTGCATCCCTGCAAACTAGCCACACTGGACCACGTTCATTACAACCATGGTGTGTTTTAGGTGAAACAATTTTGAGTGCTTTAGTTTTTGTGATAGACAAATCTCACAAAAATTAGGCACTTAAAAATATTTTCTTACTCAGAACCATACAGATCTGAAACACACTTCCATATTCTGGGGACAGATGCCGATTTTTTTCAGTCTCGCAAAACGTAATGAGGTGAAGTGACAAAAAAGAAACAACAAAACAAGGGTTTGGAGATTGATTGATTGATTTGTGGGGTTTAACGTCCCAAAACCACTATATGATTATGAGAGACGCCGTAGTGGAGGGCTCCGGAAATTTAGACCACCTGGGGTTCTTTAACGTGCACCCAAATCTGAGTACACGGGCCTACAACATTTCCGCCTCCATCCGAAATGCAGCCGCCGCAGCCGGGATTCGAACCCGCGCCCTGCGGGTCAGCAGCCGAGTACCTTAGCCACAAGACCACCGCGGCGGGGCAGGGGTTTGGAGACTCCTCCATGTGAGCAAATTGGGAAGGTGCGTTTTGTTGCCATCTTTATTTTGCGTTTTGTTGCCATCGTTCTGTTGCGTGCCCTGTCGGATTAAAGAGCTCGGCAAAGAAAGCCCGCGTAACCGAAATCGGCGCTCTGTGGCCTTTATCGACGTGTCGATCATTTGTCATTGTGTAGGTATATGAGGGTAATGACTGTTATCGAGGGGAGTGCCAAGTGAGAACGGCCGGTCATATAGTCTCCCTGTTGTGTGGGGGCAAACATACCTAGGATTATGTTTGCCGGCATTTGCCGATACGGCTGTTAGCACCATACAATTTACATCAAATTATTCTACTGAAGTTTACAGGTGTACAGTACGCAGTGTTCCTGATGGCCCTTGGGTTCTCTCGCGGCGTTCGCTTCTAATTTTTAAAGTAACCAGTGTGCAGTTAACAACTACAGGGGTCAAGAAACTTGTGTGTAACGTCATAATGGTGTCGTTGTTGTCATCATCATCATCATCAGCCTGACTGCGTCCACTGCAGGACAAAGGCTTCTCCCACGTTCCGCCAGTTAACTCGGTGTTGTGCTTGCTCCTGCCAATTTATACCCGCAAATGTCTTAATCTCATCTGCTCACCTAACCTTCTGTCTCCCCCTAACCCACTTGCCTTCTCTAGAAATCCAGTCTGTTACCCTTAATGATTAGCAGTTATCCTTTCTACTTGCTACATGCCCCGCCCATGTCCATTTTCTCTTCTTGATTTCAAGTATGATATTCTTAACTCCTGTTTGTTCGCTACTCCACTCTGCTCTCTTCTTGTCTCTTAAAATTACACCTATCATTTTTCTTTCCATTGCTCGCTGCATCGTCCCCAATTTAACCTGAATCCTCTTTGCAAGTATCCAGGTTTCTGCTCCGTAGCTAAATACCGGCAAGATACAGCTATTATATACCTTCCTCTTGAGGTATAGTGGCAATCTACCTGTCATAACTTGAGAGTGCTTGCGAAATGTGCTCCAGTCCATTCTTATTCTTCGAGTTACTTCAATCTCGTGGTTCGGCTCCACGGTTATCTGCCCTACTCTTTTACAACTGGAAATGCACTATCACCCATTTCAAAGCGCTGCTCTTTTCCGAGGTTGTACATTACTTTTGTTTTCTGCAGATTATTTTAAGACCCACCTTTCTTCTCTCCTTGTCTAACTCCGTAATCATGAGTGGCAGATCGTCCCCTGAGTTACTCTGCAATGCAATGTCATCGGCGAAGCGCAGATTACCAAGGTAATCTCTATTAGCTCTTATCCTTAGCTAATCCCATTCTAGGCTTCTGAAAACCTCCTGTAAGCACGCGGTAAATAGCATTGGGGAGATTGTATCCCCCTCCATTACACCTTTCTTGATTGGTATTCTGTTTCTTTTCTTATGAAGCACTATGGTAGCTGTTGATCCCTTGTATATTTTTTCCAGGATGTTTATTTATGCTTCAGCGACATCCGGATTCCGCAGTGTCTGCATGACTGCTGATATTTCTACTGAATAAAACGCCTTCACATAATCAATGAAGGCTATCTGTAGTGGTTGTCTATATTCTGAGCATTTACCTATTACCTGACTGATAGTATGATTGTGGTTGACTGGTGAGTAGCCTGTTCGAAATTCTGCATGTTCTATTGGTTGATTGAATTCTCATGCTTTTTTTACTGTGTTAGCAATTAGCTTTGTAAATAGCTTGTATACTACAGAGAGCAAGCTGATCGGCCTGTAATTCTTCAAGTCCTCTTCATCTGTTTTCTTATGGGTTAAGATGATAGCATTTTTCCAAGTCTCTGGTATCCTTCCCGTCAGGAGACACCTCGTCAACAGGGTGTCTAGTTTTTCTAGCACAATCTGTTCTCCATCTTTCAGCAGATCTGATGTTAGCTGATCCTCACCAGCAGATTTGCCTCTTTGCATGCTCTCCAAAGCTTTTCTGACTTCTTCTATCATTACTGGTGGGGTGTCATCTGGGTTACTGCTAGTTCTTATAGTATTAAGGTCGTGGTTGTCCCGGCTTCTGCACAGATCTCTGTAAAACTCCTCCGCTATTTCAACTATCCTATCCATGTTTGTAGTTATTTTACCTTCTTTGTCCCTTAGTGCATACATTCGATTTTCGCCTATCCCAAGTTTCCTCTTTTCTGCTTTGACGCTTCCTCCGTTTTTCAGAGCGTGTTCAATTTTCTCCATGTTATACCTTCTTACATCAGATACCTTGCGCCTAATAATCAATTCCGAAAACTCTGCTAGTTCTACTTTGTCTGTTTTACTTAAGACTTTTATGAATTTACGCTTCGTAGTGAGATTCTTTGTTTCCTCGGAAAACTTGCCAGTGTCCTGTCTAAATACCCATCCTCCAACTTCCACGGCACACTCGGTAATGATAATCGTCGGATTATCATTCATTTTATCTACGCTAAGGATGGTTTTCTCATTAAGAGCTGAGTACCTGTTCTGAAGCGAGACTCTGAATTCCCGTACTTTCCCTTTCAGTGCTAGCTCATTCATTGGCATCTTGCGTGTCAGTTTCCGTCATTCCTTCTTCAAGTCTAGGCGAAATCGAAACCGTACCATTCTACGGTCACCGCATCATACCTTGCCAACCACTTCACCATCCTGCACGATACCTGGGTGTGCACTCATTATAAGGTCAATTTCGTTCTTATTTTCGCCGTTAGAGCTCCTCCTTGTCCACTTACGGTTTCCTCGTTTTTGGTAGAAGGTACTCAATATTCGTAAATTATTGCATTCGGGAAATTCTGCTAGTAGCTCTCTTCTGGCGTTTCTAGCACCGATGCCATAATCTCCTACTGCCTGGTCTCCAGCCTGCTTCTTCCCTACTTTTGCATTGAAGTCTCCCATCAGTATAGTATACTGTCCTTTTACCTTACTTATTGCCGATTTCACATCTTCATAGAAGCTTTGAACTGAAGCGTCATCATGTCTGGATGTAGGCGCGTAAGCCTGTACCACTATCACATGGTATATTTTATTGAGTTTAATCACGATACCGACCACCCTTTAATTATGGCTATAGTATTCCTGTATGTTGCCCGCTATGTCTATATAAGTTTGAAGCCCCCCTCCCACTTCTCTTCTGCCAGCCAAACCCCGATAGCAAGGGACATGCCCATTTTGTAGCACCGTATAGGTTTCATCTCTTCTCCTAACCTCTCTGAGCCCTATTATATCCCTTTTAACATCCTCTAGCTCCTGGAATAGTACAGCTAGACTTCCCTCACTAGATTAGGTTCTAGCGTTAACCACTGGCAGCCTGTCCGGATCCAGAGATTCTTAGCACCGTCTGCTGCGTTGCAGATCTGACTGCCACGGCGGTCAGTTGCTTCGCAGCTGCTGTAGACTGAGGGCCGTGAGTTAATTGACGTATGCGTGTGGGAGGTAGTGGCCAGATACTGCACCGGGTGGCCAACCTCCTCTGGTGAGGGAGTGTGTTACCGGCGGTGGTTACCGGCGAGCCCAAACCCCAGGCCTCTTAATGGAGTTCCATCACCACGCGCATTCTTTTTATCCAGTTGGGAACTGGGCGGCACCGGGATTCGAACCATGGATCTTTTGCATGCGAGGCGGATGCTCTAATCACTACGCCATCGACGTTGTTGTATGAAGCCATAATGGTACACTCCAGCACATTCTGGCGCCATGTACTGTACTACAATACGGACGGCAACAAACGACTCGCCATGAGATGAGTGAGAACAACTGGTACCACCTGGTGCCAGTGAAACAAGCATTCACTCTGGTCTCTCGCTAGGTGGGCGACCTTATTGTCGCTGCACGAAATCCAAGGCGGTAGCATTTTCGATGGAGGCAAATATACTCGAGACCCGTGGGCTGAGATGCACACTAAAGGACCAAGGTGGTCGAAATTACCGCATTCCTCATGTTCTCATCTGCTTT
This sequence comes from Rhipicephalus microplus, assembly GCF_043290135.1. Taxonomy (NCBI): domain Eukaryota; kingdom Metazoa; phylum Arthropoda; class Arachnida; order Ixodida; family Ixodidae; genus Rhipicephalus; species Rhipicephalus microplus. The sequence goes on along the minus strand of NC_134710.1, from coordinate 490,969,590 downwards.
TGGTATTTTAAACTATGACAAATATTAATAATTGGCCGACAGGGTGTGAATTGGTGCAACGCAGAAGAAAACGAGTCGCCGAGTTAACGCAGCGTGGATGACGATCACAGAAGTAGAAGTAAGAAGTTGAAAGCGAACCATGACGGAAACGAAACGCGTCTTTTTTTGGGACCTCAAACTCTCTTGACAAGACATAGCAATTTTCAGTGCCATTTGAAGCTGATCGAATTGCTAATGACCTCATATGTGACGTTCATGGAGGAAGGAACAAGATAGGTGAGGCCATGACGTCATAATTGTGAAGCCGCCGCATGGAGGAATGGATTGATATGGCTGTACCTTTTTGATCGGGTGGCGGCTAGCGCCACCTAGCCATAATACCTAGTGAACCAACAACTAGATTCTTCTTTTTTCCCCTTCAAATCGTGAACTAGAGGACTGGTACTATGCAGTGAAAGGTTTAAATTTCAATCATGTTTTGAATTTAGCCACTGATCAGATAACCTCGTTCTAGTTATTTTTACCCGCTTAAAGTCTATTTTTGCCCTCCCTCTTCCTAAAACCCAGTGCTTTGAAAACCTCTGCGCCATAATCCTGAACTACAGGGTGAAGCCCTTTACAGAACATTAACAAGTGTTCGGCAGTTTCCTCCTCCTCTCCACATGCACTGCATACCATGTCTACCCTTTCGTATTTGGTCCGATATTGCTTGGTTCGCAATACTCCTGCCCTTGGCTCAAACAGTAGAGAACTACCCCGAGTATACTCATAAATCCTTTCCTTGTCAATTTCCTGCTTAAAAGTTCGATAGCTCTCTAGTGCGGACTTCTTAATCATGCAAATTCTCCACAAGTCAGTCTCCATTTCCTTCACCGTCTTCTTAACTAATATTTCTTTTTGGTGTGGCCCCCTGCTGTTTTCTAAGTATTTACCCATCAATTTTCTGGTTCACTTCCTATATTTTGTATCGACATTCTTCATGTACAAGTAGCTGAAAACCTTCCTAGCTCAACGCTCCTCTCCCATTTCTCTGAATGGCTTCTCAAATTTTATCTTGCTCCTAGCTTGCCAGCCCTCAAATGATGACTTACTTCCTGATTTGGTGTATTTCGTGAGCTCCTAAAGCAAGCCTACCTATTAAACATTGCTTAATTTCTAATCTTGCGTGAACTTCTGATCTCATGCACAAGACCGGATTGCCGAACACCAGACCTGGAACCATGACTCCTTTCCATATTCCTCTCACAACATCACACCTATTGTAATTCCGCGGTGCCCTATTTTTGATCACTGCTGAATTTTTATTACCCTCAGTGGTGATGCATACTTTGTGTTCTCTCAGGTACTCGGTTCCATTGCTCATCTATACGCCAAGATATTTGTGTTTATCTGTTAACTGTAGTGTGAGCTCCTGTATCCTAAGCACACTACCTTCATTATCATTAAAGATCATGACTGCTGATTTTTCCTTACTAAATCTGAATTCTAACCTATCTCCTTCATTACCACTGATGTCCATCAATCTCTGCAAATCTTCATTATTGTCGGCCATTAGCACTATATTATCTGTGTACGTCAAGGCTGGCCATGCCTGTTCAATGAGTTTTCCTTGTTTGACGAAAGAGAGGTTCAAGCCAAGTCCACTTCCCTCTAATTGGGCCTCTATTCCTTGTAGGTACATCATGAATAACAAGGGTGACAGAGGACACCCCTGCCGAAGCCCCGTTTTACTTCTGTGGGCTTGGATACCTGTTTTTCCCAATTTATAACTACCTTGTTACTTTAATAGGTATGCTTAAAAGATTAGTGACTCCATCTTCCGCACCTATTTTGTCCAGTATTCCCCACAAGTCTCCTTGACCCACAATATCGTACGCTCCCTTGATATCCAATAGTGCTAGCCACAGGGGCCTGCGTTCCTTTTCTGCTATTTTGATGCACTGCGTCAGTGAGAACAGAATGTCTTCCAAGCTCCTGTGTTTTGAAAACCCATTCTGCAGGTCCCCCAGCACTCATCATCCTGTACCCAAGCCTGCAGTCGTTCCTGTATAATCTGCATTGCGAGCCTGTAGACCACTGATGTCACTGTTATAGGATTGTAGTTGTTTATGTCAGCTTAGTCCTCCTTTCCTTTATAGATCATGCTCATACTCTTAAGTTTATATTCATCGGGGACCTCACCATGGATTATTGTTTTGCTCACTGCCTCTCTAAACGTCTGCTTAGACTTCGGACACAATGTCTTTATCAGCATAATTGGAATGTTATCTGGGCCTGTTGATGCACTACTAGGAACCCTCTTCACAGCCCTTTCCTACTTTCATTGTGTAAATGTATCGCAAACACACGCACTACCTCCTAGCGGGAAAGTAGATACGCACTTTCCGCGTGGCACCAGTTGCATGGCATTCTTCCGCATGGCACCAGGCGGAACAAAGCTTCTAGAAACAGAAGTGTCGCCTTCAGCTAGCCGGCTACCCAACGCCCATTACCACTTCTGTTAGTGAATGTCTGATACGTAAAATCAAGAAGGGTGAAAAAAGTGTTAAAAAACTAGAGAGGTCAAAGAAATGTGCCACCATGCCCTGAAAGCATAGATTAGGCCATGGACTAAAAAATGCGGCATCTTGATACGATGTACAGTTTGACTCGAATGTAAACATTTGACAGAAGTCTGTCTGGTTGGGTATGAAACTGGGAAATGATATAGACTCCAACCTAAAGTATGTTTTGGCAAAGGGACTTGGCTATAACATGTCAACGACGCCCCGTCTACCGAAATTTGTCGCGGCTGTAGAGAATGCCATCCAAAGCGTGAGGCCAGGCGCCAGAGAAGGTATTGGGCTGAAATCATTTGGGATCCTTTCGAAAATACCGTTACAAAGGAAGAAGAATCAGACCATAGAGAAGAACCAGGCACTTCGAGAACTCCGACGGAACCGAAGCATTGTCATCTTGCCCGCCGACAAGGGCAATTCGATGGGGGTGTTGGAGAGCGGGAACTACGATCAGAAGGTTTAGCTCTTTTAGAAGGGGACGCATACGCGCAGCTAGTAAAGGACCCAACGAAGCGAACTGAGACACAGCTAAACAAGCTACTTGTGGAAATTTTCAAGCATTACCGGGATCTCAGAACAATTTACCTGTGACTAATCTGCTGTAACGGATCCGCACCGAGTTTTGTGGACTACCAAAAATTCACAAGCCTGACGTCCCTCTTCGACCAATTGTAGACATCGATTCCTCCCCATGCCGAGCCCTTTCAAATTTTCTGCACCAAATCTTTGCCCCACTAACCCGGACGACACCAACTCATGTCCGTGACGCCAGCCACTTCGTGCAGCTAGCATCAGATGTGAGCATCGGTGATGACGAGAGCATGGTCTCATTTGACGTCATTTCATTGTTCACAAACGTGCCAGTTCCCTTAGCTGTCTCCGCTGCCCGTTATGCGTTTGAGGAGGACGCAAGTCTGAGTGAAGGACTCCTTTGGTGGTTGACGAGCTCTGTCATCTACTGGAGTTCTGCCTCTCCAGTACTTATTTCTCCTACTAAGGAATGATTTCAGGCAAAACAGTGGCACCGCGATGAGAGCTTCCACCTCCGTCACGATGGCAAATATGACCATTGAGTACATAGAAGAGAGAACACTCAGCTCCTTCTCGTCGCGACCCAAGCTTCTGCGTTTTATGGACAATTGTCTTTGCGTCATTTAGACGTCTGAAGTTGAAGACTTCCGACAACACCTGAATTCCGTGCACCCAGCTATACAATTCACGACCGAGTGGAAAAGCGACATTGCCTGCTCTATCTTGGCGTCCAGGTGACAAAAAAGCGCAACGGCCTGGAGTTCTCCGTTCATAGGAAGCTAACGCACACTGGTCACTACCTTCCATCTGATTTTCCCACCCCACCTGCCACAAGGTCTCGGTTGTGACCACGCTACTCGAGAAAGCCAGGAACTTATGCTCTAAAAACACAGAGTGAAAGAAAGAAATGCCCGCGTAATTCCTGACCTCAGAAAAAAGGGATACCCAAAAAACTTCAATTGAGCCGCCACCCGCCGCACCTAGCAACAGAGGATACGGAAATGCCAATCAACCTTAATTGGCAGCCCCTGAAACGCGTACCGGTTCCATACAGTCACGGAAGCAGCGAGATGTTGGCGAGAATCTTCAGGAAGGAAGAGGTTCGCATCGCGCACGTGTCTTACAGAGAACAGCCCATAACATCCACTGCTCTCTCTTAACCCTTCCCCCAGTGTACACACACGGACTGCACTCCACGGCAAAACGAGAAAGAAAGAGAGGTCATTAACCACCCGACGATTGCTTTGAAGATGCTGCTGCTACGTAGCCTACGCAGTCACCCCTGAGGAAGGAACCCATTCAGTTGCGAATTGTCAGGTTTCTTGAAATCATTGGTTGGAGTCTATATCATCTCCCCGATAGTTCTATTCTCAGCAAAAAACAAATTAGGAAAATTGGGCCCTATGGTGAACAAAGAGCATGTTAAAATAGCTCTAGCCAAAATAAATGCCGTGAAAAACACAGCCAGGCCTCACTACTCTGTGTATTATGGGTGGTGCTTAAAATTGCCTTAACATGTGGAAGAATTTATATTGGGCAAACAGGGAATTGTCTCTAAGTACAATTAAAAGAACACTTTGGAATCTTCAAGAACAGCACGTACGTGAATAGGTTTGCACTGCCACACGTGTGGGTGCAGGCCCTTGTTCAATGAAACGACAGTGCTCTTCAAACATAGCGATCAGATCTCAAAAGAACTAGTGGAAGCATTCTATATCAAAAAAAGAAGGGGAGTCCTGCGTTAGTCAGACATCAATATCTTTACGTAGAAAAGATGAAATCCTAATCAGTAGCATGTTTGTTTGAATGAAATATGTCGCACCTGCGCAGTTACCCGTAGTGCAAAATTATTATGACGTCGACACGTTTCTTCGCTGGACCCTCTGCGCCTGTTCTGTGTGTTTTATCTTATGTGTTCAGATAATTTGTATATTTCAATAAATTCTCAAGTTGAAAGTCAGCGCTTGTTTGTGTCTCTTGCCTTCGTTCTGTGAGTTCGTTCGCTTTTACTGCCCATAATGTATCACTAACTAGCCTAACTATCAGTCTTTGCCTTTGGAGCTCACGGGAATACACCAAATTAGGGAGTACAATGTGAAATGGGATTTATGGCTAAAGTCAAGGCAAGAAGAAAATTAAACCCTTCACTGCAAAGTACCAGCCCGCAACCTCACTATTAAAAGGAAAAAAATAAATCTAGTTTTTGATTCACTAAATATTACGGCTTGGTTTCGCGAGTGACCGCCTCTTCTAAAATATAGAGCCATATATCAATCCATCCGACCATCCATGCATGCGGCGGCATTCCTGCATAAGCGACGGCTCGACGAATATGACGTCATGGCATTTTCTTCTTTCATATGTTTCTCTCCTTCTAGGCACCATATTCGGGCAGTGGCTAACGCCCCTAGCCGTAATACTTATTGAAGCAAAAAGTAGATTTTTTCTCCTTTATATATTGCTATGGAGAATGGAATTTTTCCAGTGAAGGATCTATTTTTCATTCGTGGCTTGAATATAGGATGGATGAATGGTTGTATATGGCTGTACCCTTCAGATCGGGCGGAGGCCAGCGCCAGCAAGCCGTAATACCTAATGAACCATAAACTAGACTTTTTTTTTCCTTTTAAGAAGTGAGGTTGAGGATTCGTACTTTGCAGTGAGGCATTCAATTTTCACTCGTGCCTTGACTTTAGCCACCAATCATATAACTTCCTTCTAGTTAATTCTACCCGCTTAAAGTCTATTTTGCCCTCCCTGTCCCTAAACCCAACTGCTTTGAAAAACTCCGCGTCATCATCCTGAACTATAGCGCGAAGCACTTTACAGATCATTATCAAGTGTTCAGCAGTTTCTTCTTCCTCTCCACACGCACTGAATACTGTGTCTGCCCCGTCGTATTTGGCTCGTTATGTCTTGGTTCGCAATACTCCTATCCGGCCTCAAACAGTAGAGAACTACCCCGAGTATTATCATTGGTGTCAGCGTCAAGCGCTCCTTACGGAGAAAGCACTGAACTAGAAAAACATTTCAGTGGTTCAGTTGTAGGCCGGGAGAGACCAGACCCTACAATATTACTTCAACAGCTATGTAAGGTATGTTGTCTGAAATCATCTTCTAGCTCGTTTTGTATGGGTTTTTTTCGCTTATACAGGTTCTGTGGTTCACTTCTGAATGCATGTTTCCCGATTTCTGGCGTAAGGTAAAAATCCCACTGTTAAATCTTTTTTCGCACGCTCTTCCGAAATCGTGCACGCTTATTATTCCTTAATACTAGGTCACTGAAGCAGAGGAGTCCGAGAAGAGTCTCTGGCCAACTCACTTTCTTGTTCGGTTCAAAAACTGCCCGTTCCTGCACTTACAATGTGCATCGGGACCACTAAGTGAGGCCGATAACGTTCATTTATGTTCGAAAGGTTTGGAAACCCAGTTGTTCGAAATTGCGGTTATTGTAAAACATATTCGTGTTAATGCCACTCGCGTTTTGTAATTTACATTATCCGTTAAAAGCGGTGGAACGGTGAACGCACTCGTGTTGTAAGCACCGTTAAAAACGGTGCATGCAACATGAGTGTACTAATCCGAAAATGGTAATTTTTAGTAAAACAAGTGCAGGCGTCTTCGTGGATGTTGGAAAGAACCACAATCTACAGCAATAATCATATTAATTTATTCCCGGATCGCCGAGTCGTTTAAAAATTGCCTTTCTTGAGCCTGAAAACATCGTGGTGCTTGTGTTGAGAGGCGCGTCCGATAGGGTTGATTACTAGTCAAGCTGTTCAAAAATCCAGTCAGTTGGCTATGAGCGTTGTGTTGTTGTACCAAGGTGATTTCTCGCTGATCGCATAGTTGCCATCTCGTGCAGGAGTCGGTTCTTTAAGTGATATAAGAAGTATCATATGTCTGCATCCTGGTATTGTGGTCTGCAACTACTGTGTAAAGGGCAAGCATATCTATTTTGCGGATGTCGAGTAAAATAACCTTCTTGTGAGCAGACAATGCACAGAAATCTGCTGAACTTTATTGCTTTGAAATTGCTTGCTTACTTTCTCTATTTTGCTTCTTCCAAGACAAGGTGATTGGCACGCTGCCCCATACACCCAAGTGCCTCTGTGCCTGCGATTCACGTAAGCCAATATTTGTGCGTGAATATTTTAGCACTTCATAATTTAACAACTTTTCGCACCATGAGTGCTTTTTTTGACTCGTGATAACCATATGAAGCTGCGGTATTCGCCAACTGGGCAAGTCGGATCTTCCTGCAAGGTCTTTTTAGAGCCTCCCAGCTGCAGGTATCCAACTTGAGCTCTCCATACGTAGAAAAAAATGGAGATTGATACTATTCAATGGCAGCAGTAATCTGGCAGTATCAATAAAGTGCCACAGAATTCCTTAAGAATATGAATAGATAGGTGAGGGTGCCACATTGAAACAAGAAGTGGCTGTTCTTTTTTAGGTGAGGAGCAGTCCCGAGCACTAAATGGGAAAAGACTATATACAAGGAGCAGCGTAAAGCTCTGTTAATGAAAAAGTCATGAAAAAAAACGGGTAATGCTGCAGAATATTGTGGAGTTACGGGTTTGCGGGAAGGTGCGATTTGCAAACTCGGTCGTGTGTCTGTGGTGTAATCAGACAAGGCATGGCTTAAACAACTGTGGGAGACTGCCTTAGACGCTCGGAGTAAATTAAGCTGTAAAGGGAGATATGAACCATAGAAGCTGTCAAGAATAATACCACAGGAGGAATATGAAAGATGGGCAGAGTTTTCTCGGCGATTCAATCCATGAGTAGCCAACAGCATGGCCTCATAACATTAGCAGTGATGGAAGTGGTGCTCCAATTCCTCGAAACTGCTCAAACTGAAAAATGATGCTCCATGCCATGCTGCTTGAAAGTGCAATATTTGCTAGTCACTGCTCCAACCCTGCTGCGAAAGAATGTTGGCAAACTAAAAAGAATGAAGTTGAACCATAGGACCATCCCATAAGCCTAAGCGAAACCAAAAGCAAGCTGTATACACATCATCGTAGTGTGCTATGCAATGGCTAGAATCCAGAAAAATTCAAGGGCTGACACATATCACGCCGTGGTGTCCAATTCGTATTTTTATTATGCTTTGAAATTTTATTTATATAATAATAAGTTAGACTTTCAAAAAAAAAACAAAAACGAGCCTAGGGTCCGAGCTCCAGCAATTGTATTGTTCTCTTCAGTCTCTGTTTCTTCACAATTTTTCTATTTCCATAGTTCACAACACTGAGGGGCATTTTACCAAGGTACGCAGTAGAAGTTAAAAACCTTTTAAAAAGTTCATTGCACTACACTTGGCTAATAACTCAATTACATCACATGATAAAACTATATCTCAAGTGGGACAGTTGCAAAGGGGTGCCCTCCTCAGCCTGAACACCAGAAAAGTCCAAACTCTCTTCACCCCCCCTCCCCGGCCCATGATTAATGCCATCTATACTGCTGCGTACGGCATGTATATTAATAAATATAATTATTTTTAGAGACCTAAGTGATGTTTTAGACTTCAGGTGTTGATAGCAACATGCATGTGCTCCGAAAACACCAATAGCAACCCTAAGCTAAAGCGTTTCTTTCTGCTCTGAAGACACTTAAGGCTGCTCGAAAGCACCATTCTTTCTGCTCCACAATCTTCTCTCAAACGCAAAATGTCGCTTTCATCACCGCATTACTGCAATGACCATGGGGGTAATTATGTCCAGAAATTTGGCTGTAGCTTGAAGTGATGTTCTGCGAAAGCAAACTTTCTAGAGCTTGGTGGGTTTCAGCTTCCCGATTGCAAAGAGGCAATGAGCTGGTGACAGTCGTGTTGAAAGAAACACTTGCAGCCTATCAGAGCAGTTGATTAAAATGTTGCTTGTGGGAGCAGTGATATTCGATAAATAAATATTTAGACATGGTTATAACTTGTAATAGGGGTTGTTATGAAATAGGTTGCAGTGGAGATTCGTTAGTAGAAGAAGTTAAAGCGACATTTTACTTTGTGAACTTAGGTTATGTGCAAACATGTTAGTGCTGTCATTGCTTGCAGAATGTCTGTTGTTAGTAAGTGGGGCACACCACTCGACAGCAGCCTTAGAAATGCGGCATTAATGTTGGTGCATGATTAACTCTCTCAAAACTGTGTAACCAGACACCTTGCGCCTGGATGTAATTAGCTGGTGAATGGTTTCTCCGTCTTGTGTTTATACTTTGCACGTAAACACCTTGTCTATTTTTCTCTCTCCTAATACCACTTTGCCTCTAGGTGGTAAACTACTGCAAGAAAACACTTTGTGAGAGTAATTTGAAAAACGGGGCATGCAAGCTTGCATGTAGAAGATTGATGGTTTTGGTCAATATTTGATCGTACAGGGGTGATACAAATATTCCTTTGTGCACCGTACTGTGCCAAAACCATAAAATTTAGGAAAATTACCAGAAAATGCCCAACCAGCTTCAAAATTTGCTCAGTTGGCCTAATTTAAGGTAGAACAGAATACTACTTTGGCCGCCTGTATCATCAATCAATCTAAGTGGGCAGACCCTAAACCAAAGTATAAGATAGTACCTCATTAGGCTAAGAGACTCTCGAATTGTGTTTACCACATGAAGTAAAAACACTGCGCGCCCGTCAGTTCTCTGACCGCGGCGAATACCTAGCCGAAACATTTCGTGATAAAAATGTATTGCAGTAGCCAGCAACGCGAGAATTAATAATCTGCTTGTCGGCAAACGCGGCCACGGCATGTTATGAACCATTGGGAACTAAAGCTGGAAGCGTATAAACTCGCAGTATGTCGAATTGGTTCGCTTTCAGCACTAGTTCATACAATGACCACGTTATATGCGCAACACTACATCTGATACGGTTCCGTCTCCAGGACAAAGGGTGTGTTTCGCCGTTACTATATCTGGTCAAATGCGCCTTGCAAGTGAGCCGAGAAATTGTCACCAAAACCTAACCTTTTCATTAAAAAAGACAAGAGGGTGGGGGCGGGGGTAGTGGTTCGAAAATGTTTTGTCTTGTTCTTACCCGTTCCGGAACACTGCATATGTCACCTTTGCCATTGTACATGACTGGCCTGCAAAAAAGTGTTTAAAGATTGAAAGGAGCTTATAGTAGTATTCTATAGACGCAGCGCAGTTTGTTCAATTACTGATGTGTGTATACGCTCCACAACTGTGAGTTCTAATAAGATCGCACACGTCTAACAAAGTTACTAGAAAAATGATTTGGAGAATTGTATGACCTTTCTGTAACCGTAAAAAATCAAACAAAAATATGCCACAGTTTTTTTTTTGTTTTCTCCAGTTTTACGAATCTCATGGGCACCATCTTTGAAGATCCACATTTTAATCCTCAGGCTCTGTCAACAATGGCGAATTCGAATGTGGACCTCATCAATGTTTGCAGAGGGGCTGATTAAAGAAAAGGCTACTTTTATTGAAATAGTAAAGCTCATGCTCAGTCTGTATGATTTAGGGAATGTTGAATGGCTTGTACATATATATATATATATATATATATATATATATATATATATATATATATATATATTTTTCTAAATATAAGCCTTGTTTCCTAAACTGCTCTGAATTTGGTCTTTAGTGATTAAAAATGAATGTCATTTAGCCTGTTACCTGCTCCAAATATGGATTTTTGTGCTCCAAAAGTAACATTTTGCTGCTCCAAATGTTGCTCCAAATTCAATTTCTTCTGTTGCACCGATGATTCTGATATTTAAACCACAATTAATTCCACATTCGAAGCTCTTGCTTTGAGTTGTGTTTGTGTGCAGGCTCACCAAGACTGGCGACATTTTAATGAAATTTTTTCACAAATTTTTACTTGAGTTCCTATTTTTTAGTTGTTGCTATTGCCCATGAACTTCATTAGTGTAAGGCATTTTACTGATATGTGCTCTTCTAGGGCTAGTGAGTCTAGTAACGTGTATAGTTCACACCTGCCCATATATTTAGTGGCCATTGTACTGAGGCCTTATTTGGATCTTTGATAAGCTATCGTTATGATAAATGCGTAAACTGTTCATCGGCATTTAGCTCTTTAGCTGGCATTATGGAGAAGAAAATTTTTATTTTAAATTAAATCACATGAAGCTTCACATTATAAACTTGCCAGCATTATTTCAAATGTCGCCTCTATTCGTACACCCTGGCATGTCGTGATCAAATTGATTGATATGTGGGGTTTAGCATCCAAAAACCACCATATTGAGAGATGCCGTAGTAGAGGGCTCCGGAAATTTCGAAAACCTGGAGTTCTTTAACATGCACCCAGATGTGTGCACACGGGCCTACATCTCCGCCTTTATCAGAAATGGAACCGGAATTCGATCCTGCGACCTACGGGTCAGTAGCCGAGTACCTCAGCCACTGGACCACCGTGGCGGGTCACTTGTCGTGATCTACTTGTTAGACTTTTGTTCTTACAAGTGAAAACCATGCATACAGCAAAAATGTTTTGGAAGTAGTGCTTGTCAGATTGTGTTGTTACTCTCCAAAACTTTTTCGAATGTCGAGCGTTAAACCATGGAGAATGAAAAGGGCAGCGTGTGTTATGAAGATATATTGTGTTGTGCTCAGAGCTCATTGAGGAGAGCTCGTTATATGCGCAACTCGTCCCGTCGGGATTACAGTGAATGTCATGTTGATCCGGGGTAGCGCCATGAAGCATTACGAGACATCTCCTCTGACCTGTCTCTAAGAGTTTTGATGGCAGTGCCTGTGGTGTGATCCACTGGATTGAAGCAACTGTTACCTGAACTGTGGTTCTTACATGCTGCTTCACTGTTCTCAACGCAGGAGTGCTCCTCGTGCTGCGACTGCTGCTCAAGTTTTGGTTTCGGCACTCCGTGACTTCCATTCCAGGCCTCAGTGCGCCGCTGCTGCTCCACCCATCTGGCCTTTGCTTTCCACAACAGTGCAGTGTGAGCAATGGCTATTTTCTATCTGCGCGCCGCCAACACCTTCGTGACCACAGTTTTCGACACTCCAGGAAATACTTTTCTTCTGCCATAGAAATATAATTGTTGCTTAAGTCGGAGATGCAATAGCCCGATGCTCTTGTTCCGAGCTGTGCAAAGAGATGAAACCTGCTACATCCTCACAAAAATTCGATAATTTTCGTCCAGCCTGCGCTAAAGTGTTCTTTCTGCGTTCTTTCCATGAAAAACAAGATAGAAGAGAGCTAAATTCTTAGGTTACCGTCGTAATTTCAAGGAATCAATGTAGTAGCCAGAAGAGTACTATTTAGTTTAGATGGTTGCTGGGAGGAAGCGTTTAAAAAATTTTCAACTTGGTGGTACTGCGAAGATTGCTGCATTAGTTTTTGTCGCTAATAGACTGTACTGTGAGATAAGTATATTGATTGCAAAAGAACAGTTTTTAACTTTTGTGGATGCTGTCAGAGAAAACTAACAGTGACTTTGTTGTTCTTGGGTGACACCGTTATTTGAATGCATTGTTTATAGTAACTTGATATGTGTATATTGAACGGACCTATTACTTGAGGTATTTTTCAAAACTTTTAATGGTGTCTGTTCTAGTTTACTTCCTAGATATATAATGTGGGGTGCCTAAGTTTCAATACCAACAATGGAAATATTTGATGAATACTGCCACATATTTTGCAGTGACTGTTCCTTTGTTGAGAAAGCATGGTGTTCTAACATTCCGCTATATATCGGCCTGAACTACTTGAAAAAAGTTGTTATCTGTCTTAATGTTTGATTTGGAAACAGCTTTTGGCTTTGCGAATAATAATACCAAAGTGAGCTATGAAAACCAGGATTAATCGCCCCCAGAGGAAAAAAAATTCAGTTGCAACAGGAAGGGCTCTTGTGTGAGTTAAGAACATCCCAAATTACTCTTAACATTTGAATATCCCAGGTAAGACTAGCAGGCTTTATGAAGAAAATGGAGATAAGGCGTCTAAAAAAGAAAAAAAAAGTGGCAGCTTTGCTCCAGTGCTGCCTTGCTTTAAGGCAGTGCGTAGCTGGGCGAGCTTCGTTATATTGTCTTTGTGTCTTTGTTTGTTCATCTCTTTCGTCCTTTCTTGCAAATTTTGTCTGTCTTTCTTTCTTTCTCTCTTTGCTCTCTCCCCTTCCTGTTTTTTCTGCTCACCTACACATCTCACCTCCCCTCATTTCCTTTTCTCCCACTTGCTCTACTATACTCGACAGAGCGATGCTATGCTCCTATAGTGTACCTCGATTACGGCACTTGCAATGTAATCCAGGCAGATAGCTTTGCACCCAACTATCTGTGTGCACTATTTGTTTGTTTGTATTGCCCACACCTTGGGAGGGGAACTTTGAGGGTCTGTAGCATGTACACAGAAGCAAAGCGACTTGGTTGACATTCTGCTTTGCAAAGATGCAATGTGAACCCTGTCGGAAAAGATGTTGCATGGTATTTGAAGGGGTAGTTGCTTTGCTCGCTAGTTTGTGGCTCCAAAGGTCAAGTTTTCCAGCAATACCTGGTCACAGTTTTGCCGCAAAATAGGGAGAATTCCGAGTCTAACTTCTGTCACCTCAAAAAAAAAGGTGATCGACTGAAATGCGTGCCTGAGAAAAACAAGATATGTTCATTGCATCCCAGAAGTGACACGCGGGCAGCATGTCGCCTGCTCTTCGCTTCGTCGGTAGGTCTTCATGCGACCATTTGCCCTTTCTTGTTCGTAAAATAATTTAATATAGGACAGTGTGACGAAATTCGCGAAGTGTTTTGGCTCACCATTAAAGCTTTCGACCAGTTTTCGAAGTAGGCATTGCAGGCAAGAACTCAGCCAGCTGTGCAAGTGCGGGAATAGCTTGAGCAACCGGCACTTGAAAGTTTGCATTAGTCGTGGATTTCTCTAGAAGGTCCCTCATTACTTTCCTTATATTCACAGAAAGAATGGGCAAACCACGGTGCGCTCGCTCATGTTGTCTGGAACTGTAAAGAAATCAACAAAAAATATTTGGTGGAATTTGCGATGTATTCGAGTCTGCGATTGTCGGTTTGTCCTTCATTTCACGCCTTCGCATTGTTGGCGGAATTCTTGCCAGCAACGCCTACTTTGAAAGCAAAGTTCGAAAGTTTCAAAGATAATTTTTTGCCAGTCAAAATATGTCGCGACTTTTGTCATACTGGCCATTATTAAATTCATATTTGTTCTAGAGAGAACGTGCGTATGGTCGCATGAAGACGTCTGACGCTGTGAGAAGCGGGCGACATGCTGCCCGCGTGTACTACTATGTTACAGTAAAGAAATCTTGTTTTCAGCAGGTGCACATTTCAGTTTATTACGACAGAGTTTTTTGTGCAAAGCAGTTCTTAGGAAACTTTGGCGACTTTCAGTCTATCTATCTATCTATCTATCCATCTATCTATCTATCTATCCATCAATCTATCTATTGGCTTTTGTTTCGGTGCTCTCGTGTTCACCCCCTTATCTTGGCGTGAACCAAAATTAGCATGGCGTGTTAGATTCCCGTCGTGTACGTCGTCAAACACTTTCTGCCAGTCAGTGGCACATACCCATTGGCGGGTATAAGCACAGGTGATGGACACTTAGTATCTAACCAGGAAAAAGAACACAAGGGCAATTTTAACACGCGAGCGTTAAGAAATATCTGACACCGGTAACGTCGACCCGACGAATGAAAAAAAAATAAACGGCAGGGTCCCAGCTTGAAACAAACCCAAGCATTCTGCGTGGCAATAACATTTACATTTTACCACAGAGCTACACCAGGTCTCATAACTACTTTTCAAATAGACGTTGATCTTCGTAAACGTCAGCAGTGGTTTTCAGTGCTGCCTATCCAATTTTATAAACATTACATAGTGTTACGAAGAGGGAGGCTTCGCCGGTGTTTTTGGGCAGCATGTCGCGAGAGCAAACGCCGGGCAGGCAGCATCCAGGCAGGGCCAAGGCAAAAGGCAGCCAGAAGGAAACAAAACGGCTATATTTAATCGTATGGACAGAACGTGGACGAGGAAATATCCGATGCTAAATGTTCCGGTCTTTTATAGGCGCCAAGACACTCAAGGAGGACGGCACTGCCCACTGTTTGATGCGCGCAGCGTGTCTGACAATTGCCTCTGCTGTCCGTGAACGATGCTTCAGTGTCTCTCGGGGAACCATAGCGAGAGAGGTGGGAGAGCACTGCCCAGCACGGAAGTGAGTTAGTAACAGCATTTCCGTCGGGGTGGCATGACCTGATTGAAAAGGGTGTGCAGCCACTGTACAGAGGGCCACTGTACAGAGGGCCACTGTTCCGCAGCCCGAAGTGACCGCTCTTGGAGATGCTATTGATGACTGCGTATCGTTGGCTCCAGTTCACTTGTCCCGGATTCTGCACATAAGGCGAGAGAACACAAAACTTACAGGACACAAAGCACACCAATGCATAGTTGGCTTTCTTCCAATGGCTTGGAGAGCTTCGGATTCTTGTGGCTTCCAGGCTTGCTTTCAGCAGAAGCGCCATCTTCTTGGTAGCTTCAATAGAGACACCGTTGTGAAAACAGCCCGCGAACGCCTAGGCTTCAACCACTCTACTCTACTGCATGCGCCTTTCCTCGTTTGTTTCTTTCAGTGACCTATGTTTAGTTGCACTCTCACAATTTTCATGAGCTCTGGACGCCTTAACAAAGTGCCAGCTTGGAGGCAGTGTGACGCGTGGTATAAAAAGTAAAAAGAAGCCAAAGGACCCTGTGGCGAACGCACGGTGTAGCGACAAAAAGCACCCCGTCTACGTCTAAGATTGAAACAAGAGTGTTACGCGTGGAACAGAACACCGCAGCGCAATTCGACAGGTGAAACAACCCACCCTTCTTAAAACAGCTTACATCCGAAGTAGTTCAAGCTGCGCATCTTCTTTTCCGGTCAGCAGCCCAAAAGAAACGCGTAAAAACGCAACCCATTTACTGTTGCGTTTTGTAACTACTGTGTTTTGTAATTTATGTTAGCCGTCAAAAAAAGTGGAAATACGTTTTGGCAGATTATGTCGATGGCCTATTGTTCGCTGCACAACACGAATGTATTCATTACAATACGCTGTTTTTTTTTTTCAAGTAAAACAAGTGCTGGGCGTGCATTCGCGGATCTTGGAAAGAATGACAATCTCTAGCAATCATTGTAGTAATCCATACTCGGCTCGCGGAGTCATTTCGAAATTGCTTTTCTTGAGCCTGAAAGCGTCGTGGTGCTTGCGTTGAGAGGCACGTCCTACAGGATTGATTACTGGTAAAATTGTTCAAAAAATCTATTCTGTTGGCTATGAGCGTCGAGCTTTTGTACCATGGTGATTTCGGACAGATTGCATAGTTGTCATCTCGCGCATGACTCGGTTCTTCGAGTTATACAAGAAGTATCTAATCTCTGCATCCTCGTAATAGTGTCCGCAACATCTGTGTGAACGGCACACATATTCATTTTGCGAATTTTTAGTAAAATTAACGTTTTCATGACCAGACAATGCTTAGCGTGCTGCAGTTTATTGCTTTGAAATTACTTGCTTATAATTTTGTCTTTTGCTGTTTCAAAGACTAGGCGGTGGGCACGCTGCCCCTTAAGCTCCAATCGCCACTGTGCCTGAAGATCACGCAGGCCAATATTTGATTGTGAATATTTGGGCACTTCATAGAGCACCAGTTTTTGGCACCACGAGTGCTTTTGTTGACTCTTGATAACCAAATAAAGCTGCAGTATTGGCAAACTGGGCAGGTCAGATTTTCCTGCAAGGACTTTACTGAGCCTCCCAGCTGCAGTTATCCAACTCGAGCGCTCCATACGTAGAAACGTATTGTAACGGGATATGATGCGGCCAAAGACAGGAGACTTTGCGTTGAAATTTCTCTGTTTATTTGTGCGAGCCTGTGACCCGTAAACGGAAAGTTCACTTACAGTAGCAGTCTTGAACTGATAGCGGCGAACGGAGCGTCGGCTGTCGATCAACTACTGACAAGTGGCGAAGCGCGTCGGCATTTATATTCTTGCCGTTGAATGTTCTAGCGTTATCGCTGGCGGTGGCGTAGGTTCCAGAATAATCTGTACAGATCACAGAGTAGGCGTGATCTTATCGAATTTATCTACTACAGTCCGCAAGCTTCTCGAAAACTGCAGGCGCGGTTTGCGCTGAGAATTGTGTAGTGTTTTGGGACGGTAACAAAACTTGGGAAATGAAACGTGGCATTGCCCCCCTCTGAAAAAGGCATCGTCCCGATGCTTTGACAGAAGATGAAGGTACAACAATAATGCAAGAAGGTACAATGAATAAATAACGATGCAAAAATAATAAAAAAAAACACTGTTCAAATTGTTAACGCACATGAAACGGCTTAAGGCGCGCGAAATGGACGACTTTAGGTCGCGATCGGCGTCGTTGAGAGTTCGTGATGCCGTCGGGGACAACCTCGTAATCAAGTGGGCCGAGACGTCGAATCACCCTGTACGGTCCGAAGTACCATCGCAGAAGCTTTTCACTTAGTCCACGTCGGCTTATCGTCGTCCACACCCAAACACGTTCACCGGGCTGGTATTTCACGAAGCGTCAGCGAAGATTGTAACGGCGGCGTTCGGTCGTCTGTTGATTCTTGATACGGAGATGCGCGAGTTGTCGGGCTTCTTCGGCGCGTTGAAGGTACTCACTCACATCGAGGTTTTCTTCGTCGGTGACGTTGGGTAACATGGCATCGAGCGTCGAGGCCGGGCTACTTCCGTAGACCAATTTGTAAGGAGCTATCTGCATCGTCTCCTGCACCGCCGTGTTGTATGCCAAGGTCAGGTACAGAAGAATGGCGTCCCACGTCTTGTGTTTTACTTCGACGTATATTGCCAGCATGTTGGCGATCGTCTTGTTAAACCGCTCGGTGAAGCCGTTGGTCTGTGGGTGGTACGCTGTCGTACGGTGGTGGTTTGCCTGGCTGTACGCCATGATCGCTTGAGTTAAGTCAGCAGTAAATGCCGTTCCTCTGTCGGTGATAAGGACCTCCGGGGCGCCGCGACGTAGGACGATATTTTTCGACGAAGAACTTAGCTTCCTCGGATGCACTGCCTTTGGGAAGGGCTTTTGTGTCGGCGTAGCGGGTGAGATAGTCGGTAGCTACCACGATCCACTTGTTTCCGAAAGCCGACGTCGGGAACGGCCCCAGTAGGTCCATACCATTCTGCTGGAAAGGTCGGCAAGGTGATTAAATTGGCTGCAGATGTGCCGCTGGCCTTGTCGGCGTTGCCTTGCGTCTCTGACAGTACCGGCATGTCCTCACACAACGAGTTACGTCGGTGGTAAGACGTGGCCAGTAGTACCTTTCTTGTATTTTCGCGAGCGTGCGAGAAACACCGAGGTGTCCTGCAGTCGGATTGTCGTGGAGGCCCTGCAGGAATTCTGGTCACAGAGCTGAAGGCACCACAAGGAGGTACTTAGCTCGAAGCAGTGAAAAGTTTTTCTTTTGTAGAAGACCGCTTCGCAAGAAGGACGACGCAAGTGCGCGCTTGAATACCTTCGGGACTTCGGCAGTCCTTCCTTCGAGGTATTCTATTGGGGCCTCAAGTTCCGGGTCGCCCCGCTGTCGTTCAGCGAAGTCGTCGGGAGTTATCGTTCCCAAGAAGTAGTGGTCATCCGAGTCGTCGGGTGGTGGTAGGTCGACAGGCGCACGAGAGAGACTGTCGGCGTCGGAGGGTTTCTTGCCGTACTTGTAAATGACAGTAATGCCATATTCTTGAAGTCTCAGATTCCATCGTGCGAGGCGACCTGAAGGGTCCTTAAAGGTGGCTAGCCAACACAAGGCGTGGTGGTTGCTCACAACTTTGAAGGGCCTGCCGTAGAGGTAGGGGCCAAATTTCGACGTAGCCCAGATGATGGCAATGCACTACTTTTCTGTTGTAGAGTTGGCTTCTGCTTTGGATAGCGATCGGCTGGCGTACCTAATAACCCTTTCAAGTTCGTCAGCCCTCAGCACAAGAACGGCGCGAAGACCTGCGCTGCTTGTGTCAGTGTGTATTTCTGTCTCGGCGAATTCGTCGAAATGGGCAAGTAACGGAGGCGTCTGGAGGCGATGTTTAAACTCCTGGAAAGCGTGTTTCTGCGGCGTTTCCCACTTGAACTCCATGTCAGGCTTGGTAAGGTTAGTGACAGGATCGGTGATGCGGGCGATGTTTTTCACGAACCGCCTATAATAGGTGCATAGGCCCAGAAATCGGCGCACCGCCTTCTTGTCAGTGGGCGGCGGGAAGGTGGTGATGGTGGCTGTTTTCCGTTGATCGGGACAAACTCCAGACTTGCCAATAACGTGCCCCAGAAACAAGAGCTCCTCGTAAGCAAATCTACACTTTTCTGGCTTCAGTGTGAGTCCGGACGTCTTGATGGCTTGAAGTACAGCTTTAAGGCGCCGAAGATGCTCGTCAAAACTCGAGGAAAACACGACGACGACATCCAAATACACAGGGCAAGTCTGCCACTTCAATCCTGCCACTACTGTATCCATAACGCATTGAAAAGTTGCAGGCGCTGAGCAAAGACTGAAGGGCATCACCTTAAACTTGAAGAGGCCGTCCGGTGTTATAAACGCCGTCTTCTCTTGGTCTCTTTTGTCGACTTCGATTCGCCAATAGCCAGTCCTGAGGTCCATTGACGAGAAGTACTTGGCGTTATGGAGCGGATCAAGTGCGCCGTCGATTCGTGGGAGAGGATACACGTTCTTTCTTGTGATTTTTTCAGGCGGCGATAATCGACGCAGAAACGTAGGGTCCCATCCTTTTTCTTCCCTAACACCACGGGGATGCTCATGGACTCTTGGACGGCTGGATAATGTCATCCCGCAGCATTTCATCAACTTGTCGCTTCATGGCGTCACGGTCTCACGTCGAAACCCTGCACGGACTCTGACGGAGTGGTCGGGCATTTTCTTCGGTTATGATGCAATGTTTTGTGATTGGGGTCTGCCGAATTTTTTATGACGACGAAAAGCAACCTTCGTATCGCAGGAGCAGGGCCTTGAGCTGTTCTTGCTTATGATTTGAAAATCTGGGATTGACATAGAAAGCTGTGGGAGGGGCTTGGTTCATCTGAGCACGTTCTGCAGAATCGGCGAGGACGAAAGCACTGGTGGCTTCGACAATTTCTTTGATTTATGCGACCGTTGTTTCTTTGTTCACATGTTTGTACTCATTGCTGAAATTTGTGCGCATAACCGTTGCTTTGCCTCCCTGCAGCTCTGCGATTCCTCTTGCGACGCAAATATTTCAGGTGACCAACAGATGATGACTGCCTTCAACGATGCCTTCCAAGTCAAGTGATTTTGGAGCACCGACTGAAATAATGACGCTTGAGCGAGGCGGAACGGTGACTTGTTTTTCCAGCACATTCAAGGCATGGTTTCCTGACGGCGTGCGTGGCGGTAGTGCTTCTTCTGTGGATAACGTTATCGACTTCGTTTTTAGGTTGATGACAGCACCATGAAGGCATAAGAAGTCCATGCCAAGGATGACAACTCTCGAGCAAAGCTGTAGGACTACGAAGTCTGTAGGATAATTACGGCTGTTATGGTGACTCGCTGTGCAGATTCCTGCAGGCATCACGAGATGAACTCCGGCTGTGCGGATTTCAGGGCCTTCCCAAACTGTCGTAACTTTCTTTCACTTCGCGGCCAATGACCCACTCATGAAAGAGGAGTCAGCTCCAGTATCGACCCGAGTGGTCACACTGTGGCCGTCGATAAAAACGTCGAGGTCGCTAGTTCGCCGTCTCGCAATACAGTTAAGTCGTGGCGTCGGGTCACGGCTGCATCGGCTTTTTCCGCGCTGCTTCCATGTTGCGTCGTCAGGTCACCTTCGGTAAGTGAGGTTTCGCTGTCAGGGCTTTGCCTGGCTCGCGTTGTGTTCGGAAAGCTCCGTCGCGGCGTTGTCGCCGTTGGAAGATCTTCGGTGGTTCGTCGCACAGCAACCGCATCTCCATTGGTTGCTGCCCTTAGTTTCCCGGACACAGGCTAAGAGACCAGCCCCGCGTTGGGCCAGAGTACTGCCGGTGGTGCGGTGAAGTTCCGCGGCTGGGCGACGGTGAACGGGAAAGGCTTCGTGGTGTCCACTGAGTTCCTGTCAGGTAGTCGGCGATGTCACGTGGCCGTTCTCCTGGCCGTGCACGCGGTGCATTGACGGCGAAGCCACGCAGTCTCATCTGTCGGTACTGGCAACGGCGCTATGTGTGTCTGGCCTCGCCACAGTGGTTGCAGAGCGGGTGGTAGTCAGGGGTGCGCCAGACGTCAGTCTTCCTCGGCGCAATGCGCTGGGCTGCTGTCGAACGGTGAGATGTCGGTGGAAGTGATGGCGGCGGTAGCGTCTTGCAACGGAAGTGTGATGGGGCAGTGTTTTGGCGTGCGCGTGGAGGAAGGGCGTGGCGGCGGGCTGCAGCAGCATCGCTCATGGCTTGCAGCTGAGGATCTTGAGGCTGAGAAACACCCAGCGATTACTGGATCTCCTGGCGTACGACGCCCGCGATGGATTCCACGTAAGGCTGCGCTGAAGGAAGCACTTTTCGCAGTTCTTCTTGCACGATCGCTCGGATTGTCTCATGCAAGTCAGTGGTTCCAAGCTCTTGAATGCCGGCGTAGCTGGTAGTTGAGAAGCAACGGTTATATTTCCGCGTGCGCATCTCGTGCGTCTGCTCTATCGTAGATGCTTCTGAAATGAATTTGGCGACCGTCTTTGGCGGGTTTCTGATCAGCCCGGCGAAGAGTTTCTGCTTTACTCCTCGCATGAGCAGACGGACCTTCTTCTCCTAGGACATGTCGGATTCAGCGTGGCGGAAACGTTTAATCATATCTTCCGTGAATAGCGCCACGTTTTCGTTTGGCATCTGCTTGTGAGTTTCGAGAAGATCTGCGGCCTTCTCCTTGCGCACCACACTTCTTGAGCACCACCTGGTGCTGAAGACATCCCACGTTGTAAGGCTTCGCTCTTGATTCTCGAACCAGGTTTAAGCAGCATCTCCCAAGGTGAAATACACATGCCGGAGCTTGTCATCGTCTGTCCAGTCATTGAAGGCGGCGATGCGGTCGAACCATTCTATCCAGCTTTTCGGGTCTTATAGTGACGTACCACGGAAAGTTGGCGGCTCTTTCGGTGGCCGGAGCAGGAGTGGTGCAGGCTGCACGCGGGCGGTCATGGTTGCAGTATTTGATGTCGGTATCCGGGTCTGCCTGGCTGCTTCAGGAAGGGGCCCGTACTCTGGTTGTAGTACCCTCTGTCTGCGGCTTGTTCGCTGTAAACCGTAAAACTAATGAAAATTGCGCCAAAATGCCCAACCAGCCTCAAAGTTTTCTCAGTTGGCCTAATTTAAGGTAGAAAAGGTTGCCACTTTGGCCGCCTATGTTATCAATTAATCCAAGTGGGCAGACCCTAAACCACAGTATAAGATAGTACCTCATTAGGGCAAAAGACTCTCGAATTGTGTTTACCAGATCAAGTGACAACGCTGCGCGCCCGTCAGTTTGCTGCCTGCAGCGAATACCTAGCGGAAAAACTTCAATATAAAGTTTTGTTGCAGTAGCCAACAACACGAGAAAAATGAATTTACTAGTCAGCAAACGCAGTTACGGCCTGTTATGAACCATTAAGAACTAAAGCTTGAAGCGTACAAACACGCAGTATATCGAATGTGTTCGCTTTCAGCATTAGTTCATGCAATGATCACGTTAGCTGCTCAACGCTACTTGCGAAACGGTTCCGTCGCCAGGCCATTGGGTGTGTGTGGTATTTACTATATGTGTCAAATTCACCTTGCAAGCGAGCGGAGAAGTTGTCACCTAACCCTAACCATTTCATGAAAAAAATGATGGGGGGGGGGGGGTGGTTCGAAAATTTTTTGTCTTGTTCTAACCCGTTCCGGAACACCGCATATGTCGCCTTTGCCATAGTACATGACTGGCTTCCAGAAAAGTGTTTAAATATTTGGAAGAGGCTTACAGTAGTAGTCTCTAGACATAGCATAGTTTGTTCAATAACTGATGTGTGTATACACTTCATAAGAGTGAGTACTAATAAGATCGCTCACGGCTAACAAAGTTACTAGCAAAAATATTTGGAGTATTGTATGACCTTTCTGCAGCCATAAAAAATGAAAGAAATCTATGCACTAGTTTTTAGTTTTTTTCCAGTTTTACGCATCTCGTGGGCACCATCTTAGAAGATCCACATTTTATTCCTCAGGCTCTGTCAAAAAATGGCTAATTCTAACGTGGACCTCATCAATGTTGGCAGAGGGGCTGATTAAAAGAAATGCTATTTTTATTGAAATAGCAATGCTCATATTCAGTCTGCATGATTTAGGAAATGTTGAATGACTTGTACATATATATTATTTTCTAAATTTAAGCCTTGTTTCTGAAACTGCTCTGAATTTGGTCTTTAGTGATAAAAAATGATTGATATTTCTTCTGTAACGTGCTCCAATTATGAATTTTAGTGCTCAAAAAGTAGCATTTTTGCTGCTTTAAAAATTGCTCTATATTCTATTTCACCTGTCGCAGTCCTTATACTGATATTTAAACCATATTTTATTCCATATTCGAAGGTTTTGCTTTGAGTTGTGTGTGCGTTCAGGCTCAGCAAGACAAGTGACTTTTTAATGAACCTTTTACAATTTTTCACCTGAGTTTCTATTTTTCAGTTGTTGCTATTGCTGAAGAACTTTATTTGTGTATTGCATTTTACTGATATGTGCTCTTCTAGAGCTAGGGAGTCTAATGACGTGTATAGTTCACACCTGTCTATATGTTTAGTGGCCATTGTACTGAGGCCTTATTTGGATCTGTGAGAAGCCATCGTTATTATAAATGCGGAAACTGTCCATTAGCTTTTAGCTGTTTGGCTGGCATTTGGGAGAAGAAAATTATTATTGTAAATAAGATCACAAGAAGCTTCACATTATAACCTTGTGAGCATCATTTACAATGTCGCCTCTATTAGTACACCCTGGAATGTCGTGATCTAATTTATTGATATGTGTGGTTTAACATCCAAAACCACGATATCATTATGAGAAGTGCCGTAGTGGAGGGCTCCGGAAATTTTCACCACCTGAAGTTCTTTAACCTGCACCCAAATCTGAGCACAAGGGCCTACATCTCCGCCTTTATTGGAAATGCAGCCACCGCAGCCAGGTTTTGATGCCGCAACCTGCGGGTCAGTAGCCGAGTACCTTAGCCACAAGACCACCGCGGCGGGGTGCATGTCGTGATATACGTGTTTGACTTTTCTTCTTAAAAGTGGAAAACCAAGCATACTGAAAAAATTGTTTTGGAAGCAGTGCTTCTCAGATTGTGTTGTTGCCCTCCAAAACATTTCGAAATGTTGAGCGTTAAGCCGTTGAGAATGAAAGGGGCAGCGTGTGTTACGGAAATATTTTGTGTTGTGCTCAGAGCTCATATTCACAACACGTCTTGTGGGGATATCAGTGGATGTCATGTTGATTCAGAATGAGCTGAGAGAGACATCTCTTCTGACCTGTCTCCATGAGTTTTGCTGGCAGTGCCTGGGGATTGCTCCACTGGATAGAAGGAACTGTGGTTTGACCTGTGATGCTCACATGCTGCTTCCCTATTCCCAACACAAGACTGCTCCTGCAGCGATTGCTGCTCAAGTTTTGGTTTCGGCACTCCGTGACTTGCCGTCCAGGCCCTTTGCGCACCGCTGCTGCTCCTCCCATCTGGTCTTTGGTTTCCACAGCAGTTCACTATGACCAATAGCTCTTTTTTATCTGCGTACCGCCAACACCTTTGTGACAAGAGTTATTGAAACTCCAGGAAATACTTTTCTTCTGTCATGGAAATTACTTCTTGCTTAAGTCGGAGATGCAATAGCCCCGCCTACTTCGCCAACCTATGCAAAGAGAAGAAACCTGCTACATCTTAGCATATATTCAATTATTTTCGGCAAGCCTGCACCAAAGTGTTGTTTCTGCGTTTTTTCTATGAAAAACAAGATAGAAGAACGCTCTAAATTTATAGGTTACCATTGTAATTTAAAGAAAACAATGAATAGGAAAGAAGAGTAATATATAGTTGAGATAGTTGCTGGGAGAAAGCCTTTAAAAAAATTCAACTTGTTCTGATTGCGAAACTTGCTGCATTAGTTTTCAATCACTAATAGACTGTACTGTGAGATAAGTATATTGGTTGCTACAGAATACTTTTTAACTTTTGTGGATACTGTCAGAGAAAATTAATAGTGACTCAGTTGTTCTTGGGCAACATCGTTATATGAATTTATTGTTTATAGTAACTCAGTATGTGTATATAGATGGGACCATTTATTTAAGGTATTTTTCAAACTTTTTATTGCTGTTTGTTCCAGTTTACCTAGTAGATATGTTATGCAGCGTGCCTAAGTTTCTATACCAAACAAAGGTAAGCTTTGATTGACATGCCACATACTTTACAGTGACTTTTCTTTTTGTTGAGATAGCATTGCGTTCTAATATCTCGCTATTTCTCAGCCTGAACTAGTTGAAAAAAGTTGTTATCTGGCTTAATGTTAGTGTTGGGAACAGCTTCTGCCTTTGCGACAAATATATGCCAAATTGAACTATCAAAACTAGAATTTTCGCCTCAGAGAAACAAAATTCTTTTCAGCCGGAGTGCTCGTGTGTGGAATAAGAGCATCCCAAATTACTCCCACTATTTGATGATCTCAGGTAAGACCAGCAGGTTACATGAAGGAAAACGAACTAAGGCTTCTAGAGCAAGGAGAGAAAAAAAAGCAGCAGCTATGCTCAAGTGCTGCCTAGCCTGAAGGCATTGTGCAGCTTGTCGGGGTTCGTTATATTCTCTTTCTGTGTTCCTCTCTTTCGTCCTTTTTCGCAAATCTCTTTTTTTTTCTCCTTGCTCTCTACCTTCCTGCTTTTTCTTCTCACCATCACATTTCTCCTTCTCACGTTCATTTTCATTTTCCCCCATGCTGTACTCTACTCTACAGGGCTATGCTATGCTCTTAGGAGTTTGCCTCGATTACGAAGCTTGCATTGTAATCCAGGCAGCTCTGCACCCAACTGCGTGCACTACTTGTTTGTTCGCACTGCCCAAACCTCGGGAGGGGAACTTTGAGTTCTGTAGCATCTACACAGAAGCGCGGCGACTTGGTCGACATTCTGCTTTGCCAAGATGCGATGTGAACCCTTTCGGAAAAGATGTGGCATGGCATTTTCAGGGGTTGTTGCTTTCTTGAAACATCCAGGTGTTATAGAGTCTGCAGTGGTGTGTTGGGTGGGTGCAAGTTGCTTTTGAAAGTTGGGCAGCTACAAATATTTAAAATTTGTTGGATGAGCAGTTAACTCAGTAGAAATAGTTTTACTCATCGAGAGTGATTCAGTTTTCTGTGCTTCGGTTGGGGATTTCTGCTTTTTTTTCTCAGGAGATATAGCGTGGCTTCATTTGAGCTCAGTATTATAACGAATAAGCTCTGTAGTATTCTGAAATGAGGTGAGGGCAGCAGTGTCCTCAGCTGTCGAGATTGAGTACAAGGTCTTTGAAAAGTGATTGCATGCACTGTCAATGCTATTTGCCACATAAGGCAAGGAGCATTGTCACTGATGCGAGACGCACATTGAATGCGTACTCATGCTGTGTGGAGCGAATTATGATTAGCAGACATTTCTAGAGCCTGCTCTGTTGGCATCTTCTTAGTAGATTGTCTGGTAAAAGGTTTTTTAATTTGATGACTCAATAGGGTCAAGTGAATTTGATCAAAAATTGATAATGCCCTCTGCTCTTGAGACGTGTCCTAGAGGCATGGCACAGATGTAAGTGTTCAGGCAGGGCATATATAGCTGCTGAGTGTCTATTTGCAGGTGATGTTCGTGGCTCCAGATGTCGTCGTGGCAACTGTTGAGATGGTTCTAAAAAGGGTTGAGGCAGAACCTAGGCGTCCAGCTGTACCCTTGCCACAATCATCAACGCCCACATCATTTGAAATTCAAACATGTTCGTGTTAAGAAACAGAACTGAGAGCAGAAGCTGGTGACGGCGGCGATGCCCATTACAAAAAAAATGCAGAAAATGTTGATACAAGTTGCAAATTTATTGAGAACCCGGATACGCTTTGAACAGATGTGGGAAAAGCTAATATTGCAGAAGACCGCACTTCAAAATATCTTAGCCGCACTTGTCATACGCAGTGGGACTAAAAGCTTTCCTACTGTCATCACCTGACAGTAGAACACTCCGTGGCATTCTTCTGTGGACATTCCTTGAAGCCATACAAGAGGACGAGGTATCTGCTTACATTTCTTGGTTATCATTATCAGGGGTTCCAATTTTCGCTGTTGAAAAATCAGGATGCAAAAACTATTGATGTATCCAAGCTTGTTGCACCATCATGAGTTTCTGAAACACATAATGATCTCAAGCGGACCAATCGTGCAAATCTTTAACAGAAGGGTAAAACCATGATAAAAAATCAAACAATTGCCATTCATACTGTGAGCTCTTCTGTTCTTTCGAATGAAGTGGACCACATCCTCCAATACAGATGACCAAAGTACAACTGCAGAGACTCCAACGCGTTTTCCAGAACCCATTGTTGACAGCTTGTGTACAAGAGTCCCTGGTAGCCTATCTTTTCTAGGCAAGCCATTGCAAGAACCTCCATCAGCATTGGACAATCTCAGTGACAATGGCATTGATCTATCCTTGGAGGAATCCAACCATGCAGGAGTTTTGTCCTTTGTGCCAAATGACCTTGACAAAAAGTTCTTCGTACTACAGCTTTTGGAATGGTTATCAGCGAAAACATCCTTACGCACAAAGTCTCAGCCGGGCATAAGTGGTAAAGTTCACATGAAAATACTGCCGTCAGTATACATTGATGCTTCCTCCTGCAAACAAATTGATGGAAACATTGTACTTGAGAAAGAGTTTCTCCGAAATTCGGCTAGTCTGAGCACAATGCATGTACTTAAGGATGAGGCTGGTAGTGGCCCTGATTCTATTCTATTTTGAGCACATGCATGGTCGCATGTGTGCTCCGTGTGCCTTATCTCTTTTACCACTTTTGAAAATCTCTGGAAGCACTTTGCAAAAGGGCACGAGAAGGCTTCCTGGGACGTTGACAGTGCCGGCGAAATAAGTTTGCAAGGTAACTGGAAACTGCAAAAAATTTCATTCATTGCCAACACCATCACGAATGTCGAGTCTCAGGGTTCATGCACAGTTCAAGCACTCGAACAGCAAGCTAGTGTTGCATTTGAAGCAGATGAAATAAAAAAATTTAAAGCCTCAGCCATCGCTAGCATTGTCTTCATCCGACTGGGTGGTGCACGAGTGCCGTACAGCCAGTCTGCAAGTGTTACGAGTCTCAATCCTGTTCAGCTGGTCAGGCTGCCTGCAGTCAAACGAGAGCCACTATGAGTACCTTTGCCAAGTGTGCAATCTTTATTTGAAGTCACTTTTGTTCTTCAATTGTTCATTCATTTCCTTATGATGCGAGAATATGTCTAAGCAGATTTTATCTTCCAGCATTCAATTTATGTCATAGTAGTTATGATACCTTTCATGGAAAACAAGACTTAAGCAAAGTTCTGTTGATATTTAGATTGTTTAAATTTGTTTTCTTTTCATAGTGCAAAGTTTTATTGTGAGCCATTAGAACAGAGGTTTTTAATATTTAATGCATTTGTCACTATATCAATTACTTCTGGTTTTTACAAATGATGCTTCAATATTGTGGCTCAAGCATGAGCTTATGCCGCCCGCAGGTTGTCCTCAGAATTTCAACCTGTTTGAACCTCTGCAGTTTTACATCTGAAAAGTCCCGATTTGTACAATGGTTCTGCACTTGCATGATAAATGTGGCATATGCTTTATTGCTTTGTGTATGAAGTTATGCAGTTGTGTTGATGGTTAGATAGAACACTTAGTAGGCATGCACTAGGCTATGGCTTTGGATTCTGTTTTTCATTTTCTGCTGCCAAGATGGTGTGCAATGAAGAAACAGTATGAACAGAGCAGGGGCCGACTAAGTGCTGTTGTCTCAGTTTTGTTCCGTTTGTCCCGTTCCTCATTATTATAGACTTGTACCAGACGGCCAAGTTCAGCAGTCCAGTGCAGTTGTGAAATAACCTGAGCCTTGTTCCCTTCGTTAGACTAATATTCCTGAGGCATGCCGGCACAAGGTCGCAACATATTGCGCTATGAGAGCCCCTTGCTTTCGGGGATTGGAATTTTCTACTGAACCAGCTTTGGACACTTAGCCGTGTCCCTTATAAGGGAGACATAAGCGCGAAAACCCTGTCTTTTCTGAAATATCCGCTTATATGCTGTGAGGACTAAGTTCTACTGCCTTATTTGGTTGTCAAGGTGGCCACTAGATATGGTTATCTCACGCAGTTTCTTTTTTAATTACCAGGAATATACTAGGTTCAAGAAAGGTAGTTTTTATTTAAAAAACTTTATTGAAACAAATTTCAAAGACGTACACATGACAAAAGTACATTTATATGAAGTAATGAATAAATATTCAACATATCAGCAGCGCAGAGGAGAAAAATTCTAGGGTGGTGGGGGGGGGGGATCTTTTACTTGTCTAGCGCCTGGCGTGTATTAGTGCTATTCCACAGGCATTTTGAAGCATTTATAACCAACTGGCGTCAAAAGACACATTGACAAAATTTCTTCGCCGTAGAGCTTTTTATAAAGAAGTACTACGGGAAGGTGTGTAAAAGGCAATCGATGTTGAGAATGAGAAAGAGCAAAAACATATTGTACGGAAAGAAAAATACAATGGAAAACTAAAAAGAGAGTGACAGAAAGAGAAATTAGAAGGATATGAGAAGTTTAGAAAAAGAGGAAAAAATGAAAGACTGTCACAAAGAAATACTAGAGAGAGAGAGCAAAAAAATGCAATACAATTGAGCAGATACAAAAAAAACATACCCAAAGGACTTACAAACAAGAGAAAAAAGGAGAAAAAATATTTCAAGAGCATGAAGCTACACGTAGACGGGAATGAAAGAATAATACACAAGATATGGTGCTATGCACATGTCTTGAGTGCTCTTCCTTCGTCTCCAGCAATGTGTGCTGTGTAGCGTTCCGTGATGCATTACCGGCTAGCCTACCAAGCCATTCATAGCGGAACAGCAACACGCCAGCCAGGAGCAGAACGAGTAGGCTGGAGCCCCCCGTTTTTCTCACCTCCCCCACTTCATTAATAATAATAATAATAATAATAATAATAATAATAATAATAATAATAATAATAATAATAATAATAATAATAATAGTATTATGTTATATTATTATTATATTTTCACAATGATGCAGGCCCTCCTCGGGCCGATGCAGAAGTGGGTTGAAAAAAAAAACATCTATGCTGAGCAATAAGTATGAGCCCATATAAACGACAAGGAATATAAAAATAATGCAGTAAGCAAGGTGTACTTACAAAGAGCAACCATTATTATAACTGTCTCTTTTGAGAAGGTAGCATGTGAAATACTAATGATATCAATAATTGTATCATTTGAAATTGAATTCTGAATGTTGCTAATGAATTCGTCGACAGTTGAGCAGTGTACAGCATTAGCAGGCAGCACATTCCAATGGGAAATTTAGTAGAAGACGAAGAAGTGTGTTTTGAGTAGGAGCTGCTTCTGCTAACTCCGGCGTATTTCAGTTGTAATTTAAGTCTGTTGATCAGTTTCCGCTGCTCCCTTGGGGGGGATGGAAGTAGATCACCCCGGGCGCCTGCCGGCACCAGCGGCGTCAGCGGCGACCGCCTCCAGGAAGCGGATGGGACAAGCGAGCGACAGCGACAGTGAAGATACTCATGCTTACTATCTCAGCAGTGAGGACTTCTCAGATGACGGTTTCCAACCTGTGCTGAGCCGCAAGGCGAAGAGAAGGAACATGAGGACATCCTCATCCTCAACTATTCAAACTGTAAGTGAAGCGCCAAAATCGAACACTTATACCATCCTGTTTCTGCCTGCACTTCCTACCGTCAGCATGAAACGCCTTAACAGACAGTCTGTGTCGAGGTCTCTGGAAACGCTCGTGCCAAATGAGATCACGGACATAAGAGTGAACGCCAGAAAGAATATACTGGCTGTGGACGTTTTGCACGCAAGTGCGTTGGGCGTTCTGCGCAGTGTAATTGACTTGGACGGCAACCAGGTGCGCTCTCATGTTCCCTTGGGATATGATGTAGTAACCAGCGTGATCTACGACATTGATGTCGCTATTTCCAATAAGGACTTACAACTTCTTGTCAAGTCAACAACTGATACTCCAATTGCTGATGTCACCCGGCTAGGCAAGTCTCGCTGTGTGAAGATTGCGTTTAAGAGCACATCACTCCCCTCTCATGTGAAGGTGAGGTACTTGAGACATGCTGTGCGGCCTTTCATTCCAAAGCCTCTCCAGTGCCGTAAATGCATGAAACTTGGACATGTAAGCAGCGTCTGCGAGAATTCGGTGGTATGCCACCGCTGCGCCGAGCACCATGAAGCGGATAAGTGCGTCGCAACTGTCAAGAAATGCTATAATTGCAATGGATCTCATGAAGCCACATCGAAGGACTGCCCGCGGATTCAGAAGGAAATGGCCATCTTGAAGGAGATGGTGCGCGATCACTCATCTCATCGAGAAGCCGCAGCTAAAGTCAGAAGGCGTCGTTCACGTCGACGTCGGTCTTCGAGGACGCCCGCTACCTCCTCGACACGTTTGCGTGATCCCTCATCAGTACCACCTCCTTTGCCTCCCAGACCACATGCCGTGGGAAAGGCTGTAAAGGACAAAGCCAGTGAGCATACCCTAACTGCGGCAGAGTGGCCTGCACTTCAAAGGGAAGCAGCATCAAGTGAACCGAAGGAGCTTCATGACGGCCAGTCCGCGCTCCCAGTTCGAGATCTTTCCAACCAAGACAGGCAAGTGACTGCAATCGTCCCTGTTCGAGATCTTTCCAACCAAGACAGGCAAGTGGCTGCAATCGTGCAATCATTTATTGCTATGATTCGCAGGCTACTGAGCAGCATACAATCTCCGTCTGCTAAGAGTGCACTGCAAATACTGGATGCACTGAATCCAGTTCTTGCTAACTTCGTATAAGCACAATGGCTCAACAAAATCTCCACTTCCGCACTGAAGTTAAAATTGCGTCGATTTTTCAGCAGATTTTTCAGTCCCGTATCTCGGACTTTCGCCAATTTGTTCGGGCCAATCAATTCCCTATACTTGTCATATGTGAACCAAACGTATCAACACCTTATAGATTATCCGGTTATAAAGCTTTTTCTTCAGCCGCTTGCGAAGAACGAAGCAAAGTAATTGTTTACATTCGCACAGACTTATCTTGCGCACCCAATAGGTTCAAATGACAACAATCAGTACGTGATTGATTGATATGTGGGGTTTAACGTCCCAAAAATCAGTACGTGTGTCTTCGTGTGAAGAAGAATGCAGTTTCGTTCACGCTTATTGGTGGATATATATATCCGTCATCGCGATTTGACTGCGACAGATTAAAAGACATCCTAATGAGAACCGATGGGCCTTGGATCGTCACCGGTGACTTCAACGCCCATCACATGCTTTGGGGGAGCACTAGGATGAATGCCAGGGGCCGGAACATTGTTACATTCGCTTCCGATTACGACCTTTCCATCATGAACGATGGTACCCCCACATATCTGCGGGGTCTCAAGTATGGCAGTTTCCTTGACCTGACAATGGTGTCACGGTGCTTCTCTCACAAAGTTAAGTGGTTTTGCGATATTGAAACTTATGGGAGTGATCACATACCCACCTACGTGACGATCGATGGTATCATAAAAAATTTCTCTTCCGGTGTTGCAATTGGCACTGACTGGTCGATGTTTGCATCGCGTGTTGAGAACGCTTGCCAAGAAGGCCTCGCCTGCAGCCTGGAAAATACCATAGGGGAAGCTATGCAAGCGTCAAAATGTAAATCACCATTTTTGTCTGAAGTAACACAGTTTGACATTGAACTGGAAAAATTACGAGCTATACGAAGGCGTGCTGAACGACGATACAGACGCACAAGATCAATTTACGATCTGAGGGAAGCAAGGCGGCTCCAGAAAAAGATTCAACGACGCATTTACAAACTAGAGAGCGAATGCTGGAAAGCATTCTGCGAATCTCTAGACCCTCATAAACCGCTGTCATATATCTGGAGAACAGTTCGTGGTCTTCGCTCCTCTCCACAACAACGGCACCCTTTTAAAGCTTTGGCACTCCATCATGGAAAAATAGAACTCGAGATGACTGAAGAATTTTGCACGAGAGTTGCCGGGAATATTATGAACGAGAGCATCAACGCTGTGATCGTTCCTGAGACGCGATTACCAGAAATGGACATTCCGTTCACCACGGAAGAGCTGGAAGGTGCGTTAGTCGCTTCTAAGCGCATGTCATCGCCAAGTCCTGATGGTATTACTTATAGTGCGTTGGGACACCTTGGACAAAAAGCTAGAAAAGAACTTTTAACATGCTTCAACAACTCCTGGCTCAGCGGCAGTGTTCCCCGAGAATGGAAAATTAGTCGATTAATACCACTTTTGAAATCGGGAAAATCACCATTGTACTTGACAGCGTATCGCCCTATTGCCTTCGCAAGCTGCCTCGGAAAAGTGATGGAAAGAATGGTTCTATTTCGTCTCGAGTGGTATTTGGAACGATACACCAAATACCCTTCTTGCATGGCAGGCTTTCGTCGGGGCCGCTCCTCCATTGACTGTGTCCTTGATTTATCGACATTTGTTCAACAAGAAAAAACTCGCAAGCGCATATCAGTGGCAATCTTTCTTGACGTGAAGGGTACATATGATAATGTAGCTCACGATGCCATCCTCACTTCTCTCACAGCAATGGGCATTGGTCGACGAATGTTTCAATGGATAAAAGATTATATAACTGGAAGGGGTTTTTTTGTACAAACATATGAGAGTACAACTGCCCAACATTACACCTACTGCGGAGTACCTCAGGGAGATGTTTTAAGCCCCACATTGTTCAATGTGGCCCTCATTGGTCTGGTGAAGGTTCTGCCAAAGTCGGTGTGCCTATCCATACACGCCGATAATATTTGCCTCTGGAGTGCTGCAGTTACTCGCCCTCAGGTGCGTGCACGAATACAGCGGGCAGCAACCCTCACAACAGCCTACCTTCAGAAACAAGGCATAAATATATCAACTGTGAAGTGCGCGTTGATAGCGTTTACACGCAAACCAATGACGCCATACCCTGTGTTTCAGAAGGACCAGAGAGACCGCATAACCGATACGTCTTCGGTTTATTGTTGACAGAACAAAAAAAAATGTGCAGAGCGTGACCCTGGCTGCTTCTTCTTCCTCGCCTCCGAGCTCCATCTTCAAATCTGTTTTCTACATCTGCCCTCCGGCCAGATTCAACCGAAGCAACCTTCGAGAGAATACAACAGTTGAATCGGCCTCTTGACTAATTTTCCTTCAGGTGTACGAAGCAAGCATGTTCTCACTAGTCCATCCTTGCCTGGAAAAAATCTTTTCGATCTTGCAGAGTTTCCACCGAGTTCTTTTTCGCGCTTCTCCAAGCAGAAGTACATCTCCTTCTTGTACATTTGCGTGACGCTCTGTTTTTCTGCTGGCACACTTAGGCTCCCTCAGGTACTCCCTTTTCCATCTGGTCCACCATGTTATCATAGCCTGTTTTCTTGCACTCCAGTAATTCAGCAAACTGTATTCTCCGAGTCTGTTTTCTTCCGGCTTGTTCATTGCTTGCCTGCCTCCTATAACGTCCGCCGGTGTGATGGGTTGTGGCTCGTTAGGATCGTCATACACATAAGTGAGAGGCCGGTTGTTAAGTACTCCTTCTGCTTCAACAACCACAGTCCGTAGTTCTTCTTCATCCAAAAGTCAAGCACCTATAGTTTTTGCCATGGATGTCTTAAAGCTTCTGATCAGTCTTTCATAAAATCCTCCCCACCATGGAGCTAACTCTACAATAAACTTCCATTTTATTTTCAGGTTACTGGTATACTGTTGAACCCTTTCATCTTCCATCTTTAATATCTTGTTCATCTCTTTCTCAGATTTTTTGAATGCTCTTGCATTATCACTGTATATAGTTGTACACAATCCTCTTCTAGCTACGAATCTTCGGAATGCTTGTATAAACGCTTCTGATGACATCCTCTTGACCAACTCCAGTTGTATGGCTCTTGTTACTGCACACGTAAATATCACAATGTAAAACTTTGTAACTTTTCCGCCTTTCTCCTCTCGAGCATTTAGCGGTCCAGCAAAGTCTATACCAACAGTGTCGAATGGCCTCGTCTGTGTAATCCTGTCAGCTGGTAGAGGTGGAATTTCTTGTGCCATTGGTCTAGAATTGAATCTCCTACATGTGATGCATTTCTTTATCACATATTTCACCATTTGTCGGGCACGCAGAATCCAAAACTTCGTTCTTAGATGTGTCAATGTTGCCGCAACGCCACCGTGCATTGTTACTTGATGCGCGTTTAGAACTAGGAGTTCTGAAAAGTGACTTTCTCTTGGTAAAATAATAGGATGCTTCTCATCAAAGCTCAAATCACTCCACTGAAGCCTCCCTTTTACTCTCAGGACACCTTGATCATCTTCGAAGATGTTCGTGCCGTACAGATTCATGTTGTCATATATTCGTGTCACTGCATTTTGTAGCGTTTTCTGCTCCTGCTTTATCAGCACAAACTCTGCCTTGTCCAATTCTTCTTCTGTCAGCGAACCTGTTTTCCTTTCTTTTCGTCGGTTTCCTATATAACGCATCACCCACGCGGTAACTCGTAACGCTTTCTTGTATGATCCAAATCTGCTCACATCAATTATCTTTTCTTCACTCGTGGTGGTAGTTAAGCATGCCACTGTCTTTTCTTCGTCTTTGTTGTCATCACTGTCCGATTCATGCGTGATGTCATAATCAGGGCTTTGTTTTTCATTCTTGACCCACGTGGGGCCTTTCCACCATAATTCACTGTCCAGCAAACGTTTCATCTTCATCCCCCTTGTCATAAAATCCGCAGGATTTTCATCACTTTTAACATAACCCCATTGACTCTCATTGGACTTGCTCTTAATTTCTGCTGCGCGGTTGCGAACAAACAGATCTTTCGTCTTGTTTGACTTTATCCAGCATAACACAATTTGAGAGTCAGTCCAGAATTTCACATTCCTCAGTTTCCTGATGAAATTCTCGGTTATATGACTGGCCAATCTGACTGATATTGTGGCCGCCAACAACTCCAATCTTGCTAGTGTGATCTTTTTGATTGGAGCGACTCTACCCTTTGCAATGATTAAATTTGCTTCATTGCTTCCATCAGAGTATTCTGTTACAATGTATGCTACTGTTCCATATGCCATTGGACTCGCATCGGAGAACACGTGCAGAGTCGATGCTTTCACTTCAGCTTGTCTGTTGTCATAGCATCTATTAACGGTGAAGTCATCTAAGTGCTGAAGCTCCTCCGACCAGTCCTTCCAAGTTGATCTATGCTGGCTTGGTAACGGGTCATCCCATTTCAGTTTATCCATCCAAATTTTTTGCAGCAATATTTTTGCTCTGACTGAAAATGGTGTCAAAAAACCTAAAGGGTCATATAGCTTTGCCGTGTCCTGCAAAACCTGTCTTTTTGAGAGTTGTCTCGTGTCCTTGTCATTTCGCCATGTAGTGTCGGGAAAGCTCAACACGTCGTCTACGAAATTCCATTTCAGTCCCAAAATCTTGATTTGTCCCTCTTTTCTTATCCCTCGATCCAGATCCTCTCCTTCTTCATCAAAGTGTTTTCTTAGCTCGGCGTCATTTGAAATCCATTTTCTTAAATTCATTCCCACATAGCGAAAAATATCTCGTGCTTTTTTGTATATCTTTGTCGATGTTGAGTATTCGTCGGCTCCTAGTAAAACGTCATCGACGTAGATTCCTTTCCGGAGTTGCGCCACAACTGCAGGATATTTTTCTTCGAATTTATCCAAATGTCGATGAATCGTGGCCGCTAGAAGGAAGCTACTTGGTGTAGTTCCGAAAGTAACCCTTGTCATCCTCCACGTTTTTATCTTCGGGGTTGGCATATCTTCGCTGGGTATTCTTTCCCACCATATGAATCGCAGTGCGTCTCGGTCATTTTCATGTATCTTGATCTGCAGGAATGCTTTTTCCACGTCGGCTGACATAGCGATCTTGTGATGTCGAAAGTTCATCAGCAAGCTTGTGATGTCGGGGTTTAGGTTTGGCCCCTTTTCCAAGTTGTCATTTAAGGATTCACCTGGATTCTGGCTTGACGATGCGTCAAAGACGATCCGTATTTTTGTCGTTGTTCGGTCCTTCTTGATTACTGCTTGATGCGGCATGTAGTATACAAATTTGTTCTGTATATCGGATCCAGCATCTTCTTCGACGTTTTCTGCTATTTCTTGCTCAAAGTACTCTCGAATAGCTTTGTCATAGGCTAGGAGTTCATCTTTATCCTTGCATAATTTTTTGGTCACCTGCATAAGCCTCTTCTCTGCAATGGTGATGTTGTCGTCCAATGTCACGTTTTCCTTCCATGGTAGCCGCACTTGGTATCTTCCTGCCTTGAACTCCATTGTTTGTCGGACGTAGTCTAGCACATGTTCATCGTTCATCTTTGTTGCTGGGTTCTCCTTGATGCCCATGTTTTCCAAGTCCCAGAATCTCTGCAGTTGGTCCGCAGTCGTGTCCGACTTGGCACTGACCTTGAGTACCATAACCGTCGATGATTTCAGCGGCACACAATGAAGTCCTACAGGACCTTGGACCATCCATCCCAATATTGTTTCTATTGCCATTACTTTTGGATGAATCTCGCAAATGCGACCAGTGACGACAGTCCAGTAATAATCTGCTCCAATTAATATAGAAGTTTCCATATTTTTTCTTTCTTTGTCCTTCTTCTGGTTGTCATCAGCCAAACGAATTCCCATCGATCTTGCTCTTTCGTGTATTGTCAATGGTGGCGATGGTAGCACGTCACAGGATATAACTTCTATCTCCAGTGCCTCAATCGTGACTGGCTCCGAGATGGTATCCTTCCTCACGCTGACCTCGACGACTTTCATGTCTAGTTCCATCTCTCCTCCTCCAAATGATCCTACAGTAATCCTTTCGGATCTTTTTACCTTGCACGCTAGTTTTCTTGACAAGCTTTTGAGGATGAATGTCCTCTGACTCCCGTTGTCCAGCAGAATCCGTGCGTAGCACCCGCTGCCTTCTCCCTCCGTCCACGAAAAGGCTGTCTGCAGTAGTATGCACTTCTGTTCATCAGACTGCTGTGCGTGCATGTTGCAGGACTTGCTGGTGTCTAACCGGTCAGGTTGCGCGCTTTTAAGCACTTGCTCAACATCCCCGCTTTGCTGCTGTGTTGACTTTCCTGCAGGCGTACGTGGTCGACACATGGATGTCGCGTGCCTTCCCTTGCATGTTTTGCAGCGTACGTTAGCACGGCATATCTTCGCCGTGTGGTGAGGTCTGGTGCATCTGAAGCACCTTCGTTCCTGTTGCAAGGCTTCTTTCTTTTGTTGCATACTAATGCTTCTTCTGCAATCTTCCGTGTAGTGTCCAGTCATCTCACAAAAGATGCATTTTTTCATCGAGGTGTTTTGAAGCGTAGATGTTCTAGTCCGCCTCATACTGTGCGGTGACTGGGTCACGTCGTATTTTTCCTCTCGAGTTTCTTCTCTGCTGCGTATATATACGTTTAAAAACTCCATAATTTCTTTCAAACTGCTCGTGCTGTTTCTTGACGCTGAGTTCGATTCCGTAGTTGCTGGTCTGTTGTCACCTTTCTTTAACTCCTTCATCTTCATCTCAATCCTCATATCCACCGGTAGCGCAGATTTTACAACAGGAGCTATCACTGTGGCGTAACTATCCATTTCCACTCCTAACGACTGCAGTGCTCGTGTGTTCACTTGCAACTTTTGGAAGAGTTTCTTCAAGCCATCTACATCTTTAGGACTCTTCACTGCTTCCAAATTTGCAAGCTCTTTTATGTAGTTCTCTTTTAAATTATCTTCTCGTCCGAAGGTTTCTTTCAAAAGAGCGACTGCATGCTCGGAATTCTGATCAGAAAACTGCAAGCCTTCTATGAGGGAAGCAGCCTGCCCGCTCAGAGACGCCAGAAGATAATTAAATTTTTGATTCTTCGGCATATTCACTCTGTTATGCACCGATGTCTCGAACTGATGCCAAAACCTTGGCCATGCTGTTTTTTCTCATAAAACTTGATCATTTCAAGGCGTGACAACTTAACAAGCTCTTGCGTCTCCGAGATTTGGTCAGTACCTTGCACTGAACTCGCCTGTTCTGTGACTATTCTCGTAGTCAGTTGCGTCGCTTGTTCTAACTCGCGTAATCGCTCCTCAATTTTTGTCGTTGCAGCGACGATCTTCATCTCATAATGCAAAACTCTTTCAAATTCTGCCTCCGCGCTGTCTTCTTCAATAAACGGTTCTATCTGTTCGTTAACTTGTCTTAGCGTCTGTGACACGCTCTTCATCTGGTTTAGAAGCGTCATAAGTTGCGCTCGATCGGCGTCTTCTTCTATCTTCTTATCGATTTCGCTCGTAAGCGTCGTCACATTTGCTCGA
The DNA here is from genome assembly GCF_043290135.1 of Rhipicephalus microplus. Classification (NCBI taxonomy): domain Eukaryota; kingdom Metazoa; phylum Arthropoda; class Arachnida; order Ixodida; family Ixodidae; genus Rhipicephalus; species Rhipicephalus microplus. Next base: position 490,929,845 of record NC_134710.1, on the reverse strand, counting down.
AGCGTCTTCCGCTTCTTCGATAGGACCTCTTTATTCATGCCTAAAACGTGTTGAAAGAGCTCTTGCCTTTTTTTATGTGCGTCGCCAACAGTCGTCGGTCGTGGTCCTTCTCTCGACGGTTAGTCCTTGAGCCAGACGCCACTGCTTCGTTCTTCAACCCGTTGTTGCGAATGGGGTTGAAGTCTCTGCGTCTGTCTTCAGATCAATCCTGGTCACGGCACCAAGTTTCAGAAGGACCAGAGAGACCGCATAACCGATACGTCTTCGGTTTATTGTTGACAGAACAAAAAAAATGTGCAGAGCGTGACCCTGGCTGCTTCTTCTTCCTCGCCTCCGAGCTCCATCTTCAAATCTGTTTTCTACACCCTGTTTACATCAATGGGCAGAGTGTCAAATATGCACGGACGCATCGTTTCCTAGGCATAATAATCGACAGAAGTCTTTCGTGGAGCCCACATTGTGCGTACTTGAAGAAGAGACTGCTATCTATTGTGCATATCATGAAATTCTTATGCGGTAAAGCATGGGGAACTTCTGTGGCCTCCATGCTACAGCTGTACAGAGCCCTATTTCTGGGTCTATTGCGCTACAGCTTGCCGGTACTGACTGACACTTGCAAATCGAATACTCATTCATTGGAGAATTTGCAGGGTCAGTCACTGCGTATCTGCCTAGGACTGCCCCGATGCGCTTCTACTTATGCCACAATCATGCTTGCCAAAGACCATCCGGTCAGGACATATATAGTTGTGGATTGCCTCAGAGCACACATTCGACATGCTAGCCGAGTCCCCGACCACCACTTGGCCCTTCTACCTTCCAGAAGACCACGTGCTACGTTTTCAGACGTCATAGCCAAGCACCTAAACAGCATTCCATCAGGATATACGCCAGCTGCGAGAGCGGCATGCCCTTTGTGATGCCTCGACCAGCCGCAAGTACGTCTAGAAATTCCGGGAATCAAAAAGAAAAGCAGTCACTCCAGAGTAGCATTGAAGCAAGCAACACTGCTATTATTACATGAGTTGTACTTTGACCGAACGCAGATATACACTGATGGGTCCGTCTCATCCAGCAGCTCATCAGGTGCCGCTGTAATTCCGGCTGCAGAAATGACAATCAAGTTTAAGTTGTCGCATATGACTACATCTACGGCATCAGAGCTTGCTGCTATAAGGGCTGCTTTACAATATCTCGTTCAAGAACGTCCAGGAAAATGGGTCACATTCTGTGATTCGAAGGCAGCGCTTCAGAGTTTGCAGTCTGCCATGCGTAGGAGGAGCCATGACCAACCGGTACAAGAAATAAGAAATTGCCATCATGAAGCTCTAGCACGAGGGCATGATATTATATATCAATGGCTGCCTGGACATATCGGTATTACCGGAAATCAATTAGCCGATGATGCAGCCGGTTCAGCCCATGAAGATTTCCGTGTAGTCCCGATTCCTCTATCAAGGAATGATGCAGCAAGACAACTTTACCTGCTGGCTCGAGATCTCACACGCACGTTCTGGTCGTCTACCAGCTTCCAAAGGTGTCAATTTTATGAACTGGATCCTTCGCTCAAGCTAAAGCTACCATCACAACTTTCCCGCTCCGATGCGACACTGTTATGCCGCCTTTGGTTGGGTGTTGCATTCACAAAGGTGTACTCCTTTCGCATTGGTATGGCAGACACTCCTACATGCGACTACTGCGGAGATGAAGAGACCATTGAACACGTCCTGTGCAGCTGCGCAGGCTACGACACACAGCGATGCCAGCTATGGATGGTTTTGAATCAACTAGACCCCGGACCATTTTGTGTGCACAAGATACTAGGACCTCAGTTGCGCAGAAAGCAACTAAAGCACTGCTACTTTACCTAAGTCAACAAACCTGAGCGACCGCCTGTAAACTGTGTGTGCTCCCCGAGTGTGCTCGTGATTGTTTGCACGTTCTCATCTTTCTGCAACCTCTTTTCTCCCCTTTATCCCTTCCCCAGTGTAGGGTAGCAAACCGGATGTGCTTCTGGTTAACCTCCCTGCCTTTCCTTGTATCTTTATCTCTCTCTCTCTCTCTTACTGGAAATAAAGAATATTTGAAAGTGTTAGTATGACAGGGTTGTTGGCGTATTGTTTTGTTATGATTTGTCCGAGTTGAATGCCTGAATGCGTGTGAATGAATGTCGCATTGGGTATTTGATAAGATCCCTGATAAAGGAGGTATAAAAATTTCAGTGTAGAAAGCACTCTGCGTTGTACAAGTGGTTGGATATAAGCCCTGACCCTCAAGTTTGTAATGGATGTTTGTAGTGAATATTTTGTATATAGAAACTGCAATTACAGGTTCTGTATGAGTGCCAATTTATTGGTTAAATATTTTTGGTTTAGAGTCTATACTACATCCACATCCTCTAAAGCTGGTCTAATTAGTGTTTGATATACATTTAGTTTAATGCTGAGAGGTGTGATTGTAGTTTTTTTCTCAACAAATGCAGCTTACTTTGAGTCTTTTAATATACGTTATTTATATTACAATCCTAGTCTAATTTCGTCGTTACGCCGAGATATTTCACTTCGTCGCGTTTCTTCAGCAGCACGTTGTTGATGGTATACTGATACTGAAGAGCATCTCTCATAGTTAGAATGTGGTTTTAGGACGTTAAACCCCCACATATCAATCAATTACTGATACTGAAGATGTTTCCGCTTATGCTTAAAGGGAATACTAGCTGTTTCAGTTGTATTTAGTTTCATTACCCATTTGTTGAACCAGTTTTGTATAGAAGCCAAGGACTAGTGTAATTTTATTTAGTCGCCCCTGTCATTTGTTTTTGTGTAAACTATGCAATCATCAGCAAAGATTCGCATCTGAACAAGTGGATGAATGCGTATTGAATATCATTGATGTAGATCAGGCATAGTAGTGGCACAAGCACTGAACCCTGCGGCCCACCAGAATAAACGTCAAGGTAATCAGACACACAATTATTCCCTGCTGTGCACTGCATCCTGTTTTCGATGTAGCTCTTTTTTTATGAAACTGCTTTTTTGTGTATACCACGGGTATTTAATTTAGTAAGTAGGTCTGCATGTGGGGCAAAATCTAATTCTTTTGAGATGGAAAAAAAATTGCATCGATTTGGCTTTTGTCAATCAGCTATATCATGGCTTATCTCAAATTGTTCGGTGATAGTTGGCAGTCCTGAACGAAAACCATGCTGCCGGTTGTATAGTAATTATGATGCTTTAAATGTAATATGATGGCCTTATAAATAGTATCTTCAAACAATTTACAGTTGGCACTTGTTGATTATAGTGTAGAGTTTAACGTCTCAAAACCACCATATGATTGTGAGAGACGCCGTAGTGAAGGGCTCCGCAAAGTTTGATCACCTGGGGTTTTTTAACGTGCACCCAAATGTGCGCATACGGGCCTACAACATTTCCGCCTCCATTGTAATTGCAGCCGCCGTAGCAGGGATTTGATCCCGCGATCTGCGGGTCAGCTGCCGAGTACCTTAGCCACTAGACCACCACGGTGGGGCAGTACGCACATGGTAATGAAACTGGTCTGTAACTAATAACTTCCTGTTTAGAGCCAGAATTATGCACAGGTACTATTTTCGCAAGTCGTCCGGTATTACCAATGTTTCCAATGATCGCTTGTAAATTACGTACAAATAATTGTACATGCAATCTGCGCTTTTCTGCAAAAAGGCATAAGGTCAGGACCACAAGGTTTTTTTACATGCAGTTTTTGTAAGAGGCGATAAATTCCTTCGTGAGTGATGTCTATTTCTGGCATTGAATTGTCGCATTGATAATGAGACAGGGGTCGTTAGAGGCATTTCTGGTAAATACCGATTGGAAAAACACATTAAACCTATTTGCTATGAAGTCAGGCTGTACAACAGTAATCTGTTGTACAGATTACTGTTTGCAACAGTAATCTGCGATACAGTATGTCGCTCCTTCGAGAGATAGCACCGAAAAATTTGCGGTTTTTCCGTCTTGCAAGAGGCAGAGTGAGCGTAAAAAAACGTTACTTTGCTGAAAGAATCTTATCTTGTAGTGTGCGCGCAAGTTATTGTAGACCAGGTGTTTTTATTGTTGAGTTCTTTTTTTAACTTTCCTCTTTAAGGGAATTATTTCGCACGAAACCCCGGGGTTTTCTCTATTAACACAATTTTTCCGGGAGGGAATGTAGTTTGCTTCCCGGAAACATACAGTTGCTTTTAAACTTAGCCATAACGTACTTACTTCTTGTATCAACGAAAACTGTGGAAAACAGGCGCCTAAATATTGCGAGATGGCATTTTCTTTTGATAGAGAGTAATCTTTGATGCAATTCGTGACGGCTTTACGTGTTCACTGTTACTTGAAATATGGCAGCAGAATACAATCATTTTGTGGCCTGAAATACCAATTTCACAGTATTATCATCAAATACACTGCTAAAAAATATCAGATTGAGATGAGAACATGAGGGGCCAACCATTCTGGTAGTTTAAGAAACTAATTGATCTAGAGAGAAAGCAAATGACATATATAACAATAGTTCAGCACTTTGTGTCAGTATTAACAGGCGAACGGTTTGTCCAGTTAATTCCGGGTGAATTGAACTCACCTATGATAGTAATATTAGAATGTGAATTGGTGTGCTGTGCAAAGTAATCGTGCATGACATATAGGTACTCAGCCGTAGCATTTGGGGGTCGGTGCACTCTGCCCAGCTGTATAATTGTTCCCTGAAAGGTAAGTTTACACTTTCATGACCAGGTATGCTATCTCAAACGGTGAAGTTAGGGTTCGCTTTAATTGCAACAAGGACTTCTTCACCACATGATTCTCTGTCTTTTCGGATCAGCCAATTATATGACGGTAATACTTCTCAATTCTGGATAACTTCATGAAGCCAAGTTCCGGTGATAACTATAACGTAAGGATGATGGGCTGCATTGGTGCATTCTACCAGGCTGAGCTTATTTACTACACTGTGAGCAATCATCCTTAAAGCTCTGATAGTTTTGGCACTTTGTTGTCACCTGTTGTTATCAGTTGTCGGGTCAACACGGGGGGAAGGTGTTGGTTTTTGTTTGTATCTTCGACTCTCGCGTTCACTCCAGATAAATGTTTTGCCATTTATTTTCAGTTTAGTAAATGCCAATGATACTTTGGCCCCCTTTGCTTTGTCGTTCACTACAGATTGCCATGGTTAAGCACGTCTATCGCGCACCTTTTTTTCTAAGCCTGGGAAATTAAAGTCGGGGTGTTTTTCAGCTTGAAGCAACTCGACAAAATTTTATTTTTCTCGGCAAAGTTAAATAGTTTCGAGATAACGGGCTGTGTTCTATTGCTTTGCTTGTGGCCAATTCTGTGAACACGTTCTATAAAGGTAACTTGTTCTCCTAGAATATTTTCAATATATCATCTCGCACTTTCCCTTGGAGTGTTTTGGCATCTCCGTCAGAGGCCTCATTTAATCCGTGAATGACTAGGTGATTTCGGCTACTTCTATTTTCCAAGTCGTAAACCTTTGATTATAGAAGCTCAACTTGTGCTTCTGTAGATATACAAGATTCTCCACAATGTACTACCTTTTCTTCAGATTCTTTCCGTAGTCCTCTTTCACTCTCAATTACCGATAATCTTTCGTGCATATCTTCAACTATTGTGTCTACCTGCTTAAGGTTTGAGACGGCTGCTTCAATGTTTTTTTTTGCTTTTTAACAATCTGTCTCATCATGTTACGCTGCCAACAATAATCTAAATCAGCCAGGACCGGTGTTTCGTTCCACACATCCGGGTGTTAGTAAAAGCAAAATAACAACATTAAAACAGTGTCACAAACTGACAACAAGATATTGTGGACTTGGAAGCACCGTCAATGTCACGTCATTGTGTCTGATGAAAATGAACTTTTGGTAACAACCTGTGCGATCAAAAAACTTTTATCAGCATCCGTGCTCTCTCGGTGCTCCCAATTCCACTGAAAGGTACATGAAAATGGCAGTAGCTTTTATCACCATGCCATGCTGTATCCGTCGATGTCATCGTGCTAGTCAGGTGGTATTAGTTGAGGCCACGTGGTTCCAAATCTTGTGATGTGTTTCGTCTGATGAATCTAACAAGGCAGTCAGCTGGATTCGTCGAAAGTCAAATCCACACAGCTCGTTTTGTCGTCTGATAAATTCGGACCCCCCAAACGCAAGTATAGTAAAAAACAACGCACAATATCCATGCCTTCCTGTCCTTTTGAAAGAAGAAAGCTGTCGTGCTGCCCTCCAACCCTGCGGCATTCATCCGAATCGGAGCCACCCTCCTCCATTCAAAAGAGCTGGCTAACAGCACTGTAGCCAGTATATTCTAGGCACTATAGCTGAACCATCGTTTCTAGGAACACTTCACATATGAAGGGCATACATGCTATTTTCTCAGCCCCTCGGCTTCTTTCAACTTCTGTGGAAGCTTTACTAATGTGGCAGTCAAGGGTGTGTTTCTTCAATTTCGGAGTGGCAAGTGTACCTCGTAGATGTAATTATGTAAGGACACCAAGAATTCTGAATGTCAAAAATTTCCGGTGTTTAATTTTTTTAACTTTCTGCTGGAATTCAGGTCCTAAAGAGCATTATTTGAGCCTTCCCTTCTGACATAGCTTTCATCGCCATGTTGGAATCGGCGTTTTCTTTAATCATTATATTAGCAACTGTAGCAATGCAACTGTATGTAGGCAGCTTTGATGCAACACAGAAAAGTGAGTTAAGCACATTGAAAAGCTTGAGGGGCCACTTTCAATTGGATGTTGACTCTATCTTAAGGGAAGTTCCACTGATAAGGGAAGAGGTTTGGCAAGTTGGGCAGATTGGAATGGGTAGTGCAGAAGACACTAAAGGTAGAGACGTACACAGCACAGGCAATAGCAGATCCTGAAAGGCAGCTTTGCTTCAATGGGATATTATATGGAGGCGAAGCATACTGAAAAAGCTGAAGGGTTTACTCATAGATTGACTGCCTCTGGAAAGCTTATTCATTGTGGAGACCGAAAGTCATCTTTGTCGCATGCGAGTGTGATGAGGTGACGCATGTTGAAAATGTGAACTCACTTTCGGCCGGACATTATAGCCATTTGCCATTAAGCAGTTCGAATAGGATAATTCCAGTGGGAATGGAATAGCAAACAATAATAAATATTACAATGTCAAATATATGCTCACCGCTACTATTAGCTTGTATAATACTGATTTGCCATACCTTCGTTTTGTTGCAACCCTGCGAACTAGCAAGACTGGACCACGTTCATTACAACCATGGTGTGTTTTAAGTGAAACTATTTTTAAGTGCTTTAGTTTTGGTGATAGACGAATCTCACAAAAGTTAAGTGCTTAAAAATATTTTCTTTTTCAGAACCATAGAGATCGGAAACACACTTCGAAATTCCGGCGTCAGATGCCGATTTTTGTTCAGTCTCGCAAAACGTAACAAGGTCAAGTGACAAAATAAAAGAAACAACGAAACGAGGATTTGGACACTCTTTCATGTGAGCAAACTGGGAAGGTGCGTTTAGTTGCCATTATTATATTGCGTTTTGTTGCCATCGTTCTGTTGCGCGTCCTGTCGGATTAAAGAGGTCGGCAAATAAAGCGCGCGTAATCGAAATCGGTGCTCTGTGGCGTTCATCGAAGTGTCGATCATCTGTCATAATGTAGGTATATGAGGGTAATGACTGTAACTGAAGGGAGTGCCAAGTGAGAACGGCCGGTCATATTGTCTCCCTGTTCTGTAGTGGCAAACATACCTAGGATTATGTTTGCCGGCATTTGCTGATACGGCTGTTGGCCCCATACAATTTACATCAAATTAATCTACTGAAATTTGCAAGTGTACAGCCTGCAGTCTTTCCGATGGCCCTTCGGTTCTCTCACGGCGTTCGCTTCAAATTTTTGAAGTAACCAGTGAGCAGTTAACAACTACAGGGGTCAAGAAACTTGTGTATAACGTCATAATGGTGCCATTGTTGTCATCATCATCATCATAAGCCTAACTGCGTCTATTGCTGAACAAAGGCCTCTCCCACGTTCCACTAGTGAAGTCGGTGCTGTGCTTGCTGCTGCCAATTTATACCCGCAAATGTCTTAATCTCATCTGCCCACCTAACCTTCTGTCTCCCCATAACCCGCTTGCCTTCTTTAGGAATCTACTCAGTTACCCTTAATGACCAGCAGTTATCCTTTCTACACGCTACATGCCTAGCCCATGTCCATTTCCTCTTCTTGATTTCAACTATGATATTCTTAACCCCCGTTTCTTTCCTAATCCACTCTGCTCTCTTCTTGTCTCTTAAGTGTACGCCTACCATTTTTCTTTTCATTGCTCGCTGCATCGTCCCAATTTAAGCTGAATCCTCTTTGTAAGTATCCTGGTTTCTGCTCCGTAGCTAAGTACCGGCAAGATTAGTACCGGCAAGTACCTCCGCGGTTATTACCTGCCTTAAGTAGACATGCTCTTTTACAACTTGAATTGCACTATTACCAATTTCAAAGCGCTGCTCTATTTCGAGGTTGTTGTACATTACTTTCGTTTTCTGCAGATTAATTTTAGGACCCAACTTTCTGCTTCCACATCCTGCACGATACCTGGGTGTGCACTTATTATAAAGTGTATTTCGTTTTTATTTTCGCCATTAGGGCTCCTCCATGTTCATTTACTGTTTCTTCGTTTTTGGTAGAGGGTATTCAAAATCCGTAAATATAATGAATTCGGCAAATTCTACTAGTTGCTCTCCTCTGGCATTTCTAGTACCGATGCCATAATCTCCTACTGCTGGTCTCTAGCCTGCTTCTTCCCTACTTTTGCCTTAAAGTCTCCCATCAGTGTAGTATACTGTGTTTTTACCTTGCTCATTGCCGATCGCGCGTCTTCATAGAAGCTTTGAACTAAAGCGTCATCACGGCTGGATGTAGGCGCGTGAGCCCGTAGCACTTTCATCTTGTATATTTTGTTCAGTTTAATTAGAATACCTACCACCCTTTTATTATGGCTATAGTATTCCTCTATGTTGCCAGCTATGTTTCTATCAATTAGGAGCCCTACTCCCAGTTCACTTCTGTCAGCCAAGCACCTATAGCAAAGGACATGCCCATTCTGTAGCACCGTATCAGCCTCATCTGTCCTCCTAACCTCACGGAGGCCTATTATATCCCTTTTAACACTCTCTAGCTCCTCGAATAGTACAGCTAGACTTCCCTCACTAGATTAGGTTCTAGCGTTAAACGTTGCCAAGTTTAGGTTCCCGTGACGGCCTGTTCGGATCCAGAGGTTCTTGGCATCCTCTGCTGTGTTGCATACCCGATCGCCGGCGTGGTCACTTGCTTCGCAGCTGCTGTAGACTGAGGGCCGTGAGTTAATTGACGTATCAATGTGGAAGGTAGTGGCGAGATACTGCACCAGGGTGGCATATCCTCCTCTGGTGAGGGAGTTTGTTACCGGTGGTGGTTACCGGCGAGGCCACACCCCAGGCCTCTTATTGCAGTTCCATCACCATGCGGATACTTTTTATCCAGTTGGGAACTGCGCGGCACCGGAATTCCAACAAAGGACCTTTCGCATGCGAGGCGGATGCTCTGACCACTACGCCATCGCCGTTGTTCTATGATGCCATAATGGTACGCTCCAGCACACTCTGGTGCCATTTACTTTACTATGTTACGCACGGCAACACACGACTCGCCAGTGAGATGTGAGAGAACAACTGGCACCACCTGGTGCCAGTGAAACGAGCAATCGCTCTGGTCTCTCGCTAGGCGATCGACCCGATCGTCACTGCACAGAATCCGAGGCAGTTAAATTTTAGATGGAGGGGAATATACTTGAGACCCGTGTGTTGAGATGCACAGTAATGGACCCCAGGTGGTCGAAATTACCACGTTCCTCATATTCTGATCTGCTTTTGGGATTTTAAACTCTGACAATTATGAATATTCAGCTGACGGGGTGTGAATAGGTGCCACGCAGAAGAAAACGAGTCGCCAAGTTAACGCAGCGGGGATGACGACCACAGAAATGTAAGAAGGTGAAAGCGAACCATATTGGAAACAAAACGCGTCTTTTTTTTTTCGTTAACTCAAATTCTCTTGAAAGACGTAGCCATTTGCAGTGTCATTTGCCGCTCATTGCTTTGCTAGTGACCTCATATTTTACGTTCATGGAGGAAGGAAAAATATAGAAGAGGCCATGACGTCATATTGGTGAAGCTGCCGCATGAATGGATGGATAGATGTGGCTGTACCTTTTTGATCGGGTGGCGGCTAACGCCACCTAGACGTAATACTTAGTGAACCAACAACTACATTTATCTCTTTTTTTCTTAAAATGGTGAACTTAAGGAATGGTACTTCAGTGAAAAGTTTAAATCCATCGTGAACTTACTTACAGCGCAACACCAGAAAAAATACAGGACAGGGAAGGAGTAGAACAGAAAGAAAAGACGGCGCTGACTCACAACTGTTGTTTATTGGAAAAAACGGGGTGAAAAGTATATATATAGGTACTGGCAGCCTACATCACAACATGCGCAGAATACGAGGTGCACCGAGGTAGCGTTATCACACTCATGGCAATAAACAAGCTTGGCTTAAATAACTTAATTCTTTTACATGCAGTGTGACGGATGGTTCACTAACACACTTGCTACCCCTAATGTTTATATGATATGCCTCAGGGATTTCTCTAGTTAGCTGGTTAGAATGCTTGAAGATGATAGTGGTTCTCTCAAAAAAGGTACGACAACCGCATGACCTGCAACGTTCTGGCAGATGAAGTCGCGCGATTCCTGGAAGAGTTAACTCATGCTCCCTTAAACGAACATTCACACATCGTTTTGTTTGTCCCACGTACTCATTACCACACGATAATGGAGTTGAATACACAGCTTTTTTTTACGCATGCGATGTACTTGTTCTTATGATTCACATCGCATCTCCCTTTGGCCTGTTTGTTCCTCAGCGCATTATCAATCATCGGGCAAATGCGACCTACCTTATGCTTGGCGAAAAAAAGAACGTCGACACCATACTCCTTCCCTGTCCTCTATATTTTCTGGTGTTGCGCTGTAAGTAAGTTTGCGATGGATCCTAACCAACTGGCCCAACTTACTGTCTTACTAGAAAAGTTTAAATTTCTCTCGTGCCTTGCCTTTAGCCACCAATCAGATAACCTCCTTCTAGTGAATTCTACCCGCTTAACGTCTATTTTGCCGCCCTTGTGCCTAAACCCCAGTTCTTTGAAAAACTCTGCACCATCATCCTGAACTATACGGTGAAATCCTTTACAGGACATTATCAAGCGTTGAGCAGTTTCCTCCTTCTCTCCACATGCACTGCATACCGTGTCTACCCCTTCGTATTGGGCCCGATATGTCTTGTTTCGCAATACTCCCGTCCTGGCCTGAAACAGAGAGAACTACCCCGAGTATTATCGTACATCCTTTTCTTGACAATTTCCTGCTTAAAAGTTGGATATATCTCTAGTGCGAACTTCTTAATCATGTTTTCATGTATAAGTAGCTGAAAACCTTCCTAGCCAAACGATCCTCCCCCAATTCGCTCAATCGCTTCTCAAATTTATCTTGCTGCTAGCTTTCCTGCCCTCAAATTATGTCCATCCCGCATCACCTTGTACTCCCTGATTTGGTGTATTCCGGTGAGCTCCTAAAGCAAGCCTACTTATTATACGTTGCTTAACTTCTAATCTTGCTTGAACTTCTGATCTCAAGCACGAGACCGCATTGCCGAACGTCGGATCAGGAACCGTGACCCCTTTCCATATTCCTCTGACAACATCATACCTATTGTAATTCCACAGTGCCCTATTTTTCATCACTGCTGCATTACTGTTAGCGTTAGAGTTTACGTATATTTCGTGTTCCTTTAGTTACATGGTCCTATTGCTTAGCTATACGCTCAGATATTTGTATTTATCTGTTATCTCTAGCATGACCTCCTGTGTTCTAATCTAACTACTTTCATTATCATTTAAAATCATGACAACGAATTTTTTCTTACTAAATGTGAAATCTAACTTATTTCCCTCATCACAGCAGATGTTCATCAATCCCTGCAAATCTTTCTTGTTGTCGGCCAATAGCACTATGCCATCTGCGTGCATCAATGCTGGCCATGCCTATTCAATGAGTTTTCCTTGTTTTACGAAAGAGAGGTTGAAGCCAAGTCGACTTTCCTCTAATTTGGCCTCTAATCCTTGTAGGTACATCATAAATAACAAGGGTGACAGAGGACACCCCTGCCTAAGCCCCCGTTTTACCTTTGAGGGCTTAGATACCTGTTTCCCCACTTTATAACTACCTTGAAACTCTTAATGATATGCTTTAAATGATTAGTGACTCCATCTTCCACACCTAGTGTGTCCACTTCTCCCCGCAAGTCCTCTTCAACCACGCTATCGTACGCTCTCTTGATGTCCAAAAATGCTAGCCACAGGGGCCTGTGTTCCTTTTCTGCTATTTTGATGCACTGCGTCAGTGAGAACAGATTGTCTTCCAACCTGCTGTGTTTTCGAAACACATTCTGCATTTCCTCCAGCGCTCCCTCATCATCTATCCATGCCTGCAGTCTTTCCTTTATAATCTGCATCGCCAGCCAGTTGACCGCTAATGTCATTGTTATAGGACGGTAGTTGTTTATGTCATCTTTGTCCCCCTTTCCTTTATAGATCATGCTCATCCTGCTAAGATTCCATCAATCGAGGACATTACTATCGATTATTGTTTTGCTCACTGCCTCTCTCAAAGTCTGTTTAGACTTCGGGCCTAATATCTTTATCAGCATAATTGTAATGCCATCTGGGCCTTTTGACATACTACTAGGAACGCTATTCTCAGCCCTTTCCCACTCTCGTGGTGAAAATGGCGCCATTGTGCCACTTGTTCATTGTTGTCTATTGTGGTGCATGGCACTTCTTCGTTGAAATTTTTCTTTCACCCTTGTTTTTATATATTCATTAGCTTCATCCCCTTCTTGCCTAGCACCTTGAGCAGTAGGTATAAACCTCTGCTCTAGGCTTGTCTCACTTGTTAGGGAGTTTAGATGGTTCAAAAATTTCACAGCTGCCTTTCTATCCTTTTTATGTATTTCTTCCAGCCACTCAGCCCCCTTTCTTCTAATCTTTTCATTGATCAGAAAAGATGCTTCTCTTCTACACCTCACAAAGATGTCCCATTTTCTTTCAACATAATCAAGCAGTTCACTCCGCTGCTTAGCATGCCTGTGTTCGCTGGAGGCTTCCTGACGTTTTGCTATGACTCTCTTAACTTCCTCGTCCCACCAACTTTTGCGTTTCTGCCTTCTTTTCCGGGGTAAGTTGTCACGTGTCTTAGCAAGCTCTAGCTCAAACAGTCTAATTAACTTCGTGAATGTCCACATTGTTTTATTATCCTGAGTGACTACTTTCTCAATTTGTTTAGTGGCTATTTCAATTTGCCTTTCTGAATAAAAATTTTCCTGCAGTTGCTCATCTTGTCTCCTTCGCATTTTCACTGTCTTCCAAAACTTGACTTGATACGTTTGTGACCACTACCCACACTTCAGGAGCCACCTTCATCTATGTGCATTCCCCTGAGCTTATCATGCATCCTATGTGACATCAGTGCGTAATATAACGTTGACTGCAGCCTTCCTACCTCTCATGTTATTTGCCCTCCGCAATTCTCAGTACTGTTGCAAAAGATTAAGTCACGCCGTTCGCACATATCTATGATCATTTTTCCTGTTGGGTCAGTATACCCATTTATATCTTCTATGTGCCTATTCATATCTCCAGGTATAATTATCTCGCACTCTCCTCCTAATTCCTCAATGTCCTTTGATATACACTCTAACATTGCCTGGTTTTTCTCTCTAGTTTTTGCTCCCGTACACAAGTACACCAAACCAAGGAGTGTCATCTGCCCAGCTACTTGCCCTCTTAACCATGAACGTTGCATGTGCCCCTGCTTGACTCTTTGCCAACCCATACTTTAATGTAAGAATGCACCAATTCTACCCCCACTTTTGCTACCTTTTGTTCTATTGCATTAATCCCATGCGTAGTCCAAATTACAAGCTGGTTGCTCCATGTCCCGAAGATGTGTCTCCACAACCCCATATACCATCAGCTCCTCCTGCCTTAACTGCTCTTCTATGTCTTCCCACTTTAATCCATTCCTGCCACCCTTCATGTTAATATAGCCTATGTATGACAGCTTGGCCCTTGTGCTGGCGTCGATTTCTTCTCCCACGGGCTCCGTGTGGCTCGAATATTTGGGCCCCTTTAGAAACGTCTTTAACTACACTGTTGGCCTGAGGGCTCTTGGTTCCCCTAAAAAAGGTGTGGCTTGACGACTCCATCTTATTACCAACCCTCCTAGCTGTCGCACCACAGTACTGAATGCCATCCTGTGAGAAGGGGCGAGCGCCATGCTCGTACACGTCTTGGTTCACCTCCATTATGCTCTATCCCGAGTTCCCGGCCTATACCCTTGATCACGCAGTTGGCCTCCACTACCCTCCTTTCAATCCCACGAGAGTGCCCCCAGACCTCTGGGACTGTGCTTATGGTCACATGCACACACCCATAGGCGTCTCGGAGCTTACGCATTCCATTCTCTGATTGTCTCTGAAGGTTCTGATTCTACCCTTCAACACATCATTGAGCCCAGCATGGACAATGACGAGATTTTCGCCCTCCATGCTGTCCTCTACATCTTCCTGAGCTTTGGTTAGTGCATTCACTATGCTGTTCCCTGCCTGGGCCTCCACCCTCACTCTCCCATCTTTCTTCACTGTCGTGAAGACGCCATCCCTAACCCTGGCCACGTTAGAGTCCCCCACCACTAGGACCCTTCTACGCTCGAATCGCTGGCTTCCTGTTTGTGATGACGCCCTTGTTTGCTTCACCGGTTTCTCTCTCTGCCGTCTGTACTGTGTTCCTGCCCTGCTTAAAGATTGCCGCGCCACCGAGTTGTATGCTCAAGGAGCCTCCGTGCTGTGGCTAGACACCGCAGCCCCCTGACCTACCTTCTCGCCTGTTCCTTCCCGCGTGTCGCCTTCTCCGCTACCCACGCCTTCCGTCTCACACCTTTTGGGGCCGGGACAAAGCGCCATCAGCTCCTTTATCAGCTGCTCGAGCTCGGTTCACCTTTCCCGTTTTTTTTTGAAGGTCGCAGGTCGCCCTTCATTTGCTTTAATAGGCTGGCGGTAGCCTCTTCCCGTTCACGCGACGCCCCGAGCTCTTTTTGGAGTTCTATTCTCTGCTCCCGTTCCACCCTAAGATCACCTTGAAGCCACTCGATGCTAGCCTCATACGCTGCACGGCAGCAATCAGGGCCTCGCAGAGCCTGCACACGAAGCTCGCCTTCTGCACGTCGGCCAAACTCGTGAATGCTGTCTCGTCCAAGTAGCACCAGCGCTTTCATTTTTCGCACGGCAGCAGCTCACTCTCGCCCGTGGCTTTCCTAGCCTCCTTAGCGATCGCACGCCCGACCATCGGACTAAGCACCCGACAGCCCTAAGCTCAACCTTAATCCCACTATCCAGCTGCCTCCGCTAACTCTCCTACTTAAACAACTATTAGAAGCTGCCCCCTACACCGCACACACACGTGTTCAATTTCGCTGGTAGCCTCTCACTAGGTCCCCTTCGTGTTCGGCTATAGCTTATCAACAACTAACCAGGCGCCCCGAACTTCTTCAAAACAGCCGCCTACCCCGTTCACGTGGTTAACGTCACTGCAACGTCGCCCGTGTCCCACACCTGCAGTACTCACAACGCAAGTTATTGATTAGAAGAAACGCAAGTTATTGATTAGGAGAAAACAAATGTTATTGGTGTTCACAAACACAAGGAAATATATAAAAAAATCTCTCGTTGCGCGCTGCACCGGCATCAATCGACCTGCTAGACCTCACACGACCTACCTACCACATCGCAAACACCCGCACTACCTCCGAGAAGAAAAGCGGATTAAACACTTTGCGATTTCCGGCGAGCAGCCACCGCATGCAGCGGCCTTCGAAGAGGCGCCGGCTGAGTGGTAGGTGTTTCCTTCGCATCGTTCACTGCGTCGTCCTCAATTAAAGCTGAACTCTCTTTGCAAGCCTCCAGGTTTGTGCTCCGTAGGTAAGTACAGGCAAGACGCAGCTGTTTTATACCTTCCTCTTGTGGTTTAGTGACAGATTATCATTCATGATTTGAGAACACTTGCCGAATGTGATCCACCCATTTTTATTCTTCCTTATTCTTCTTGGTATTTTAGTCTCATGTTTAGGCTCTGCGATTGCTACCTCTGCAAGACATGTCTTGCTTAATGAAGGCACGAGTTCTTGCAGAGTTTTTTTTTTAAACTTTGAGTGTGTCACTCGCAACATGCACGCGGTATCAGTAACTGTTTCAACACTACTATAGCTGTGCCTGCTTTTCAACAGTCTTTACATTCACAGCAATCTATACACAATGTGAAAAATAGGTGCTGCTAAATATGCACTACTACAATTCCTATTGTTACCTAGTTATATGTGATATTCTATGCAACGTTTGACACATCGAGTGAAGTACAGTATGTGCACCCCATGACATACACTGTCCAAGAATTTCAAAGCCTGCACATTTCGTTTAAACTGAGTAATTCATAAAGCAAGAAACAACAATCTGTGCACCCAATTTCGTACAGCTTGAACATACCGTACGCTGTAACTGTTTTTCAGTATAAGGTTTGCATTTGTCCACCTGGCATATTGTAGGTTCATGGGGTTGTCACTATGGCAACTGTAGAGCTTCTTACGGCTGGATGTGGGAAGCTTGGAAATCAATTGTTTCTCTTTAGTCCAGTTTACTGAGAAGAAAAAAACAGACTCATGAGCAGGGTGAGATTGAAATGGTTGAACAATTTATGTTCAATAAACAAAGCGTCTTCAACCATACCTTGCAAGGATTTTGGCTCATGAGCTTGCTTTTAGTGACGACACATTCTCCACTGACTTGAGGTAGGTTCCGAGTGACGAGGCATCCAAGCGTACACTGATATGAGCAGTTCCTTGGAGGCTGCAGCTGGGTTGTAAGAACAAAAACAGTCCTGGTTACTCTGGTAGAAGCTTGAAGGGATTCGTGATGCATGACTAAGAATAATGTATATGGGAACACCGCATATAAGGAAGGTAGTGTGGACATAACATTGCTGTTTTTGTGAATTTGTCTTGTGGATAGTATTATAATGAATTTGTTTTAGTGACGTTATTCGGAGAGCAAAGTTAGGTGATTCCCCAACTGTATGGACTATATGATGCATGCAAACTTAGTATGCTTTATTGCAAACTTATTAAAAATTCACAAATGCGTTTATTTGCCGACACTGTGGAATCAGGGCGTCGATGAAGTATATATGAACATCCTGGAAGAAATCTGCAGGGGATCAACTGCTACCATAGTGCTTCATAAAGAAAGAAACATAATACCAATCAAGAAGGGTGTAAGGCAGGGGGGCACAATGTCCCCAATGCTATTTACCGCGTGCTTAAAGGAGGTTTTTAGAAGTCTAGAATGGAAACAGTTAGGGATAAGAGTTAGTGGAGAGTACCTTACTAACCTTCGCTTCGCCGATGACATTGCATTGCTGAGTAACTCAGGGGACGAATTGCAACTCATGATTACGGAGTTAGACAAGTAGAGCTGAAAGGTGGGTCTTAAAATGAATCTGCAGAAAACAAAAGTAATGAAAATCTACGTCGAAAAAGAGCAGCGCTTCGAGATAGCTAATAGTGCACTTCAAGTTGTAAAAGACTATGTCAACTTAGGGCGGGTAATAACCGCGGAGCCGAACCACGAGATTGAAGTAACTAGAACATTAAGAACGGAGTGGAGCACATTTGGCAAGCACTCTCAAACTATGACAGGTAGATTGCCACTATCCCTCAAGAGAAAGGTATATAACAGCTGTATCTTGCCGGTACTTAGCTACGGAGCAGAAACCTGGAGACTTACACAGAGGGTTCAGCTCAAATTGAGAACGACGCAGCGAGAAACGGAAAGAAAAATGGTAGCTGTAACCTTAAGAGACAAGAAGAGAGCAGAGTGGATTAGGGAACAAATGGGGGTTAAGGATATCATAGGTAAAATCAAGAAGAAGAAATGGGCATGGGCTGGTCATGTAGCGCGTTGACAGGATAACCGCTGGTCGTTAAGGGTAACAAACTTGATTCCCAGAGAAGGCGAGCGGGTTAGGGTGAGACAGAAGGTTTGGTGGGCAACAAGTTTGCGGGTATAAATTGGCAGCAGCAAGCACAGGACCGGGTTAACTGGCGGAACATGGAAGAGGCTTTTGTCCTGCAGTGGACGTAGTCAGGCTGACGATGATGATGATGATGATACGTACTAAAGGTTCACTTGGCTCTACTATGTATTGAATTGATGAGCATATATTGCAGCGGAGTCATTTTGAGCCGAAACAGGTAGAACTTATGCTGTGATCTGTGCCACGAATTTTTGCAGTAAAGATATTTTCAAACAATGTGACAAGGAAGTAAACAAGCTCAAACATTCACAAGGTGTGCTTCTCATTAGCTGTACAAATCGAAAAGTCTTATTCAATGACAAAAACTGTACCGCATGCAAAAGAAACGGGCTATGTTCAAATGCTAAACAGCGTATTTTCACTCGCCGGTGTACACGCCCACAATGTGCAAGATTATTCCGTCTTCGTAGACAGTCTCGGAGCAATTTTCCCGCGTTGAATTTTCACACTGGAGGCTGCACAGCCGGACGTTGGTGAAGCACAGCAGCTGACTTGGTTCACAACCTCTAGACACGTTCGTTTCGTTATAGCGGCCCATAAAAACTGACACAAAAGCTCGCATTGATATATCAAAGTTGAATTAAAATGGAGCCTCGTAATGCCGATCGACAAAAAGTACCGCGGCTAACCACGTACAACTTGAACCACCTTTCCTTCCACCGTGACATGAACGAATCAACCGGCAGAAACGCAATTGATGCCACTGGTCTGCTACTTTTCGAGCATCAGAATAATCTCAATACTCAAACTAAAACAATCACTGCTCTTCTTTTAGTATAAAAGTAAAATAAAAAGCTTTTATTCATTTGTTATGAAAAAAACGTAGTAACTATTCTTTTAACGGTTATTTCATACATCCTCAAATAAAAAATGAATGAATGAATTGATCGATTGATATAGCTGTACCCTTTAGATCGGGCGGTGGCTAACGCCACCAAGCCTTAGTGAACTTAGTGAACCAAAAATACATTTATTTTTTTTTTGCCTTTAAATAGTAAGGTTGAGGAATCGTACTTTGCAGTGAAGTGTTTATTTTCATTCGTGACTTGACTTTAGCCACCAAACAGATAACCTCGTTTTAGTTAATTCTACTTACTGAACCTACACCCCAGTGCTTCGAAAAACTGTTCAAAAAATATGTTTCATGAGTGAGTCTGAGTGAGGTCTAAAAGTTTTGTCGTCTCATGGTGACAGTCTAACATGAGCGTCTAAAATTTAAAATGTTTGAAATATTGGCGTACATATATTACTTCAGCCTTTTATTTTCTTCAAGACACGGTACCTGATAAAGTTATAAATATTTCAGGCAGTTGATGACAACCTGGAAGCCTTCATAGCACCGATGAGGGAACTTCATGCCATCGAGCGCCACAACGACACGTATAAGATGCGCTTGGCTAGTGCCACTGCTCGCTTGAAGAGATTACAGCCGCAACAACGTGGTTTCGGGGCCCTAATGGCAATGGACTGTGCGTTTGGCTTGGAACTGAGGCGTGGGCGTTCCATAAAGGTGCAGCCCACGGCTATTGCTAGGCGGCGCCCTGGTATGACAAAGGGATCAAAGCGGGTGGCAGCTGGACGACCCTCAAATGGTCCTTTACCAAAGAGGACCAGGAAGCGCTGCTATTCATTGAAGCAAAGTGTTGATTCGAATGTGCCGCATGCTAAAATTCATGGCTATGTACACCAAATTTTTGAGAGTATATTTGCCAACATGTTCAAGGTATGAGGCCAAGTGACTGCAATTGTTTCTAAAAAGCGATAAGCGCCAAACATCATCAGACTGTAACATAAAGCACATTATTTTAGGCAAATGTGAACATTTTAAAGCAAGTCATATTTTTATTAAATTTCCATAATGAAAAAAATCAATAATAAAAGTAAGCTATATGGAAACATTTTCAACTTGAGGCCTGCTCATTAAAAAAATTAATTTCACAAGGATGTAAAAATGCTTTCGCCTGTACATTAAGCCAAAACAAATGAGATCTGGTGAATAATAACAATAGTAATAAATAACCAAATACGTATGCCTTAGCACTTGTGGCACATTCGTATAGCAGGCATCTTGAGGCATGATTTTGTGTATTGAGGTTCATCGCATGCCTACTAATGTGATAAGGACGTTTGCCAAGTTTTAATAAAAAAAATTTATTAGCAAAACAGTTACGACAGCTCGCATATGAAAAATTACTAGAAATATCACTCCTGAGAAAATCAGCAAAAAGATTTGAAACAGGTGGGATGCACACAAGATGATCAGGAGGGCTGAAAGTTTCAGCATATGTAGCCAGTTTCATCGTGGACGTCACACCTGTGTGCCTTTTTTCAGGCGGCAACTCCAAAGGTTTTTCTAGCTTGTTTTGCAGTATCAGTGCCATGATAGAGTGCTTTTGTGCTGCGGCACTGGTAATTTGTGAGGCCCGCCTTTTTTAGTGCGGGGGCCAAGCTCGATCCAAATTCGCTCAATTGTGCTTATGTAACTCTTAGTGAAATGACACACAGTGTCAACAAGAGCAAGTTTGATGGTTTATAGGCTCAGATATGTGTCTTTGAGCATGAATAACAAGTTTACCACTTCACGCATTTACGTATTGAGAAGTTTATTACTTTAATGGTTAAAAATGATCTGTAGGCTTTGATTTTAGAGCATTATTTCATATTTGCACTTGATATGATTTCTGAACAACCAACAAATTACTGCATATCAAGCTAATGTTACGATGCAGACAAAACTGTGAGTTCAGGTTCTGCTTTCATATGAGATTGCTGGTCTAACAATTCTCCTTGCATCTTTTGGAAGAAACTGCACTGACGGAAGTTTTGTGTAGTAATATGACAGGCAATTAATTGCACATTTATCGTTATGAAAACCGAAAAATGACATACAGATAAATGTTCAGCTTTTCCACTTGGCCTCATACCTTAAAACAAAACATACCATTATTCGTTAGGCACGCAGTAGTATTCGTCCCTTACTTGTCTTCTCCCATAATTTAACATTTAAGCGCAAGCACTATTCTGTGTTCCTTAATACTTGTGCTATGTTTTTCATAGTTTTTACACTATTCTAGGTTAATTAGTAGTGTCACTTGTGAAAGTGACATGCCGTGAGGAATAACTTTCACTGAGAAGCCAAAATCGAGGATGGGGAAACTAAGATCGATTGTTGGTAAATGTCATCACTGTGTTGGGGAGCACATGTGCATCAAGGTAAGGTCAGAAATCAGGGCAACAACATGACCACCATTTGCTACTGTTGGCGATGACGAAAGCTGGACTTGAACTGCGACTTGCAGCGAAAGTTTTTTTCTTTTTACAAGAAAAAAAGAAACTGCGTGACTTCGCCAAGGAGCACCGCAGAGGAAATGAGCGGTTTACAGCGCGGTACAACAGACTACACATGAAGAGCAGCATTTTTCGCTACGGCGCTGTTTCAGATCGTGTCATCGGTGTTGATGCTAGAGCAGAGCGGACCACGAAGTGACATTATGAAAAACAATGCAAGAAAGCTGCCACTTCAGCTCCAATTTGCTTGTTCTCGGGAAATTCCCGCAGTATATTTCATAACCTTGATATCCTAAAACAATTATGCACACGTATTCAACCGACATCCTCGTCGGAACTAAAACTTGGCTTTGCGACGACATCACAGGTAGCGAGCTGATGTACCATTTGAATTTTGTGCTCTTTTGTTGAGATCTAGAGAAGGAGATGTCATCCCCCCTGCCATAGCAGTAAAACAGCAATTTCAGCCATCACTCCTAAAAATTGAATCGTCTCTGAAATTATTCTGGATATCTTTTCATTTCTGCCATGTTTAGTGCATCATTTGTATTTGTTACGGGCCGCCAGATAGTCGACCTCACTTCATTGATTTTTTCTAAGACTCTGCTGAACAGGTCATGATTTTTCACGACTTTTTTAACATATGCGGTGGTTTACCTACGCAGGTATAGACTGGAAGACGTTATTAATCACTACTCAGAATACTCGCGTGGGGCACCTATGTTTTCTTCAGTGCCTTCACTACAATTATCTCACCCAAGTAGTGCTTGAGTCCACTCACGGTAGTCATGCAATGAAGCTCATCATGACTAACAAACCGGATTGGGCACAAGCTCCTGTCTTGGAAGAGATAAGTGATCCCAAACCCGTACACTGTCCGTTCACTGTTCCAAGAATTGACAAAAAAATAATAAAAGAGATACTTCACTTGGCAAAAGTAGACACAGAAAAAATTGAATTGTATGTTACAACTATTTTTTGTTAAATTTCAGTAAAACTTGGCGAGACGTACAACAAATGAGAAACGGTGCATATTCCGCGATCACCTTAAACAAATAGCAAATTCATTTGTGCCTTGACTCGCGATAAGCACACGTGTAAGTTGTTCACCGTTCACTCACAATGTTAAGATGTGCATCAACAAGAAGAAAAGGGCGTATCGAAAAACAAGTCAGGTATATAAGCCAGATGACTGACAAAAATATAAAGAAATATCGAAACAAACAGAAAAAGGAATCTAAAATAAATATTTACACTGCACTCTACCAAAATTGCTAAAAACAGATCCTAATAAGTTTCGAAATATAGTTAATTCTATACAAAATCAGTTGGTGCCACCTATGCTAATTGCCGACGGCCACGTGCTATCACTAGATGAGTGTGCCAAGCAATTTAATGAGCACTTTGCCGCAGTCTACACAGATGAAGATCCTATTAAAGGTTCTTTTATCCTTTGGCAACAAACTATTCCGTTCAGATTCCCATCAATCATCATAACCACCAACAATGTTAAACGCACCATTTACCACTTGCCATTTAAGACCAGCCCAGGTCCGGATGCCATCCAGCGCTTAACTTTTAAAAATTAAACCAGTCACTTCTCAGCAGTTATGCTTTCTTTATTATTCCAATAGTCACTTGACTCCATATATATAACCGAAGACGAGGAAAAAGCTCATGTTCTGCCTATACCTAAGACTAGTGATCACACTGTCTTAAAAAGTTATTGCTCTATATTACTAACCTCCATTAGTTGCAAACTGCCTGTATACATAATCAACACACCCACATAAAGGCGCATCTCAATCAAAATAATTTCTCATAAACAATCAGCATGAATTCCAACCGAATCTCATGTGAAACGCAGCACTAAGCATAGGTAACAGACATTCACACCTTACTTCACTTATCCCATTCTGTTGAGCGAATTTTTATTGATTTTTCTAGGGCTTTTGACAACATATCTCATGAGTGACTAACACTGAAGATAGGTAATCTTGAACTCGACAGTGAAACAACACGATGGCTTGAGGAATTTCTAGAGGATTGTTCGCAGGTGGTTAAATAAATGATAACATATCCAGTCCAACACTTCTCAAGTCTGGTGTCCCTCAAGGTACAGTAATTGGTCCACTGATTTCTTACTTTTAATAATGACAGAGCTATAATTAATAATTCAACAGTTCGCCTTTCACAGACGATTGCGTTATACAAAGAGAAATAGCTGGTCCTAACGACGTCAAAGCCCTACAATCGGACCTTCATAAACAATCACAATGGTGTAACAAATGGCAGATGCAAATTATTCTAGAAATAACCAAGCATTTGACGTTTAATTTGGTATTTATATCACAATCTGATACTTATACACTAAATACAAAAATAGTAGACTCAGATACAACGATTTAATACCTTGGACTCTTTATCGATTAGAATCTAACAATGGACTGACAACATTGAATATATTACTTGTAAAGCGCAGCAGAAACTTGCTTTTCTCGAGCGACGCTTACATCTGGCCGACAGGGAGACCAGGCTCCAAGCTTACAATTTTCTTGTGCGCCTTCATTAGAATATGCATTCATAATTAGGCATCCACACAAAGCCAGCCTAACTAACCTAGTGGAAGCCGCTCAGAATAAAGCAGCACGATTCATCCCCACCCCCCTTATCATCATACTCGTAATTTCAAAGCGTTTCAAATTTCAAACCAAAACTAAACATGCCGCTGCTTGCTCTGCGCAGGCTAATTTCTAGTTTATGTTTTTCCCCACCCTGTATCATTCTAACACGTCATTTGCCCGGACGCCTAATTTATCACCAATTCGAAATTCCTTCCTAGTCCCACCAATCACACTTTCCAAGTCAACCCTACTTTCGGCGGTACAGAAACGTACGAAAGTTCACCATTAACATTAAATTAAAGAATGGAACGCATTACCTTCCAGGATCGCTAATATAACAAAACCTTTTTTGTTTAATTTAAAATTGCTCACGTATTTAGAACTATGTAATTTTCACTAACAATTATGCTTTACTCGATGTTGTATTGCTTGTTGTGTTGCTTGTCTTGATGTTTATGAATTTCTGTACGGTAGAATTGTATTAACCTAAAATTATTCATTCACTGCAAAAATTTGTATTTATGTTCCCCCCTATGAAATGCGGCTAGTGGGCCCTTACAATACTTGAAAAATTGAAAATAAAAATGAAGTTAAAGGAACTCGATGGATCATAGACAGGATGGACTGGAACAAACAGTATATCAGAACGAAGAGAGTTCAGCCAAGGAAGTTGAGCGCATCACAGATGATCAGTCATAAGCGCAGTTGCCAAGTACATCGAGCACAAATTGTAATTTGCGCAGCGTGCATCCCAAACACAGCAAGAGAAATGGGCCACTGGGTCGCTACTTAACACTACCTCAACCAAATGTACGCTACCATTGATAAGCCACTACACAGTGCTGCTGCCTTAGTTCTGGCCTGAGAATCCAGACATTCGGTTTAGATGCTCAGGCAAGTGCAGGCTAAACAACAGGTTGTCTTGTGCACCTTACGAGAATTCATGCTGAGTAGATGTTAGAAATAAACCACAAACTTTCGAGGACATAGTTGAACCTGATTTATTAGACACGTGAGTCATGCGTGCATCAACTTACTTTCCAATATTTTATTGTCAAAACAAACAAAGTTTCTGAGAATGTTCACGTGCTGCTGTCAGTTCAGTCTTCAGTGATGTCATGACAGAAATGGTTCATGTTGAGCAGTTTTGTAAATAAACGGTCATTTGGAAGTAAATGCTTGCATTGTCGTCGCCTCCTTCTGTCCCATGCCTTTGCACAGTTAGGCCTTCTCCTCCGATAATGTTTAGGCCTTAGGGTTACTGCAGCAATAGTCTGCTCCTTGCACCTCCACTTCCAAAAAAGGTGGTCATTCTTACCGGCATTCGTAGTCCTTTATTTCATGCCTACCTTTTCGTGGGGCTTCAATGCATCCAAGTAGAACACTTGTAGAATTTGGGACATCTTAGATCATTATACTTTTCAGGATATGACCTGCAAAGACTGTGTTTATGTTTACTACAGCAGAAGCAAAATGAAGAATGCGACTAATACTTTTACTTTATGACCTAAGTACAGCCTTGTAAAAGAATGTTGTAGCGGCTGCTACTATAGCTAAAGCTTACTGATGGCAGCTAGAACAATGTTACCTACATAACTACCTCCCTTAGCTTGCGCAATAAGGAATTCATAGGTAGAATATATACAATTCTTTTCTTGCTTTACTCCTTACTACAGTTATGTTCAAACTTGACGAAATCACTGACCTTTCTTTGAAAAAATTCAGAAGTGCCCGGCTGCTCTAACGCAAAGTCCATTTCATTTTAAAGACACTAAAATGCTTCTATGACAGGTTAGGTAACAGTTTCGAAGATCCAAGGAACTACTGCCAGGACACGTTGGCTAGGCTGAAAAGCAAAGTCATAGTCTAGAATGCGTACAACAGAAATATGACTTCATTGAAAAATTTCATCTGTCCTCCATTTTCTCAAAATGGTTGCTCACTGTAAGACACAGTGTGCCTTATCAGCTTACAGCAGCATTTTCATTGTCTGGTTCTTTTCTGTTGCCTGTACCAGCATGCCTAACCTTCGTTTGTGCCGAATCCCAGTCAACTAGCTCAATTTTATGGGGGGGATCTGCATGCAAATAAATATAAAAACAAGCGCAATGCTTTAGATGTGTGGACACTTTGGTGGGAGAGTGCAGGTAATCTGCTGCAGTCCTGTGATCACTGCATCATGAAAAACAAACAAAAAAACCGAGGTGGCAGTGGTGTCAAAATGAACTCTGTTGAAATAAACGAGCAGTAGATAGCTCATGATGTTGATCTCAAGAAGGCAGCCTGTGCTGCATGAAAAAAAGTATGGAGGGAAAGCAGGGTTGCAGCGGAGTGATAGACTGTTGACGTTCTCGTGCCGCAGTGTTTTAGAAAAAATATGAAGCATTTATTCCACATAACACTATTGCAAACGGTCACACAAAATTTTCTATCATGCACTACCTGCAAAGCTTCCAGTGCAGTAGAGTATGTTTTCAGGGTACCACACAGGCATGATATGGCTCACTACTGCGCATGACAGCATTGCAAGCAAATAAATGCTTCATAGCAATTTTTCCCGGCCACAAACACTTCTTGCGCACAGACCTCAGAAAGCAGTTGAAAATCTGTGTTGCCTTTCTTGAATTTTTTTCTTCGCTAGTCCGAACTACATAATCGTTTTGTAACTGCATACCAACATCTCTCATTCTTTATGCTGAATATATGAACCTTTCTTTGAACGGCTGCACTGCGTTTCGGTATTGGATTGCAAAGGCTAGCGGCTGGTTAGGCTTTGCTATCGGACATGTTCAGCTAGTGATGAATTCCCCATTTTCAAGCTTAATTTTGGATTTTGTTCAGAGTGTTGCGCAGGTCATTTCGCCATTTCTCATTTGGCATGCTTAATTGGTGAGCATAGTGATAGTTGTCGCTACAGACGCTTCCTAAACGCTTTGCCTGACTGATGAATATTTCTTCTTTCCCGTGGCATAGATGAAAGCTTGTGTAGTCTATGTATTAAAGTTGGCTATTCGTCGGTATTATGTAGAGTGTAACCTTTGATTTTTCTTTAAAAGAAAGAACTCCAACAAAGCCATAATAAGATGCGCATCACAAGAATTCACCACTGAAGAATAAATTTCGCCAAGCATGTTAGCAGCAAGAACAACACAGTAAACCAAACCAAGATCTTTTTTTCTTTTTGTCCGGTTCGACTGGGGGTGGAGTCCGCTTCTCCTGCACACCCTTCCCCTTAAAATTTCACTTGGCTCTGCCCTGTTCATTTTTCTTTTCTGATTGGCATTGCCTGCTATATGTTTAGTGTGGGCAGAGGATTTGTATTTTTTTCATACCTCACATTAAAGAATGTTTCAATAGATACCATCATATCTAGGAAGTTTTTTGCTGAAAGGGGGGTGCATAATAAATTTACAACTAGGGTTAAACTTTTTACAATGGCCAATTAACGCAATTGTCATGAATGCATGTCAGGAAGAAGGCTAGCAGCAGAGCTATTGAATCTATTCTTGAAAATGATTCTATTTTTAATAACATCAGTGTTACCTCAAGACAACTTATCTACTGAAAGATCAAAAAACAACATTTAAACTAAGTAAAATGCACGTGTTAGTCTCTGTTTATGATGGAGTTGTAAAGAACAAGTGGAATAAATGTCATGTTCTGCCACAATTGAACCCATTGGTTAACTGGAAGGAAACTCTGGAGAAATTTATAGGCCTCTGCTGCTGTAGTCTCGAGAAGTTTGGTTCCCTTCACTGCGTCAATGCGACGTGGGTGAAATCACAATTTACAAACTCCGTACTCCCAACAACAGTTTGCTGTGCAGCTTTACACTTGATTCACAAGCTTCTTGCGTGTATTTTACAAAAGCATTACAAGGACACTGAAGAGAAACAGTGACCTTGTTCAGATTCACAAACTGCACTCTGAGAACTGTAATGTCAATGCCTTATGTTTCACTATCCCAAGTTCATTATTAGGGGAGAAAATTAAGGTTGAAGTTTCACTATTGAAAGTTTTGCGGAAATGTCTATCGTGACGTCAAAAGTTTTAAATGTATTTTTCATAATTTTGCAATAGGCTCTGTGATATATTCTGAAATTTGTATGCTAGGTCTATGACACCCACAGATGACAATGTTTTTCATTTTTATTGATCATAAGCTATGCATAGCCCAAGAAACGCCATCAAAATAAATAATGTCATGGCGTTTGGGGAGACATTTTCTTTGTTTGGTTTTGCACTTGCCAAGCGTCGTGTCGTGGTAACAGTGGTGTTGTGAAATCATACTTCACTAGTATGCGAAAAAATATTTTGCTCTTTAGTGTCCCTTCAACACCCAAAGAAAAAATTTGACAAGAATGATGTAGAGTAGCTCACCAGCTTATTCACCTGGCCCAAAAAGAAATGAAAGTCAGTGTAGTTGTATTGTTAGGTGCATCACATCTCAATACGTATAATCCTAGGAGGATGAAGGGTAGGCAGCATGACACAGAGGTCAATTTATTGCAACATCTCCACCTTACATGTACATTTAAATGAGTTCGTGCACTGCTTTTCTCAAACAAGCAAAAAATATGCAGTCTCACAAGTCTGCAGCACTGTGGTACCTTGTGAGGCGGCGTTCATACGCCCGAGCAGAGCACAATAAAAATGCCTTTAAACAATTTAACTGTTGTGCGCTCCGTTAAAAAAGGTTTGCATTCAAGATAACTCGGTCATTAGCCACTCATTGCAACGAAAGAAATGACATGTCCAGTTTTTGTGTCAGTGCTCCCTTACCAATATTTACTAACTGATTGGAACAAGCAAAACAGCCGCTAAACAAAGCACATCGCCTTTTGAAGGCATCTATTGGCAAACAAAAGAAGTAATTATGGCCGTTGGGTAGGCGCTGATGTAGGCACGTCGGGCACGTATGGGCACGTCGTGTGGGCACGTCGGCTGGCATCCAATGAGCAACATGTTAAATCCACTCCTGTTTTTCATGCAGCTTGCTCTGATCGCCACGACTACCAAAGCCAGCACAGTGAACACGGTATTCACGCCTGTTCCACGAGCAATCCATGGAGATTGCGCAGAGGAAACCCTAAACCCGGACGCCGACTGGGGACACCCGTGCGCAACCTCGTCGATGAGAACGAGCCAAGATATAAACGCCCCATTTCTTTAAGATTTCTTCAGTGGGCACGTCAGCTGGCATCCAGCGAGCACCATGTTAAATCCACTCCTGTTTTTCATGCAGGTTAGTAAGAATGCTTCCACAATTAAATCCATGACCCTTGCCTTGTCCAGCTGACGTGCCCACGTAGACTTACTGAAATGTACTTTACTGCCGGTGACTTCGTCTTGTCGCTACTCATGCTATGTGGTGACGTCAAACCTAATCCAGGGCCTACCACTCAGCAGGTTCTAGCTGAACTGCTTGAGGGCCAGAAAAATATTCAACAAAGGCTGGGGGATATTGAGGTCAAACTGCAGAAAGTTGATGAAGCTACATCTGCGACAAATGAAATCAAGAATTTGACGCATGACATAAATTTACGAACTACAGTTTTAGAAAGAAAGCTTGTTGACCTAGAAGAGAACAGCAGGCATAACAACCCAATTATTTTTAGTATAACTGAAAAACCAAAAGAAACGTATGAAAAACTGTCGCAGCTTGTGTTGAAGGAAATGTTCACTGATAATTTAGGTATAAACGTTACTTAGGCAGAAAAAACTCACAGATTAGGTCTGAATCAGCCTAACAAGCATCGACCGGTTATTATCAAACTGTTCGATCACCGTGAGAAATAAACATACTAAAACATTGCTTTAGACTAAAGGGTAGTAGCTACTCTGTATCGCAATACTACTCCCCTACTACAAGGCAACCCCGCAAGAAACTATGGCAAAGCACTGCGGAACTTTGGAGGGCGGGTCAGAAGGTCAAGTTATTCTCGAACAAAATAAAGATTGGTGAAGAACTATTCACCTGGGATGATGCGCATGACGAGAGAATCGCGGTGCACGATAGCAGAGATAAGACAAAAAGAAGACAAAGAAAGCAATGAACTGACAACAGACGCAATGAATCAGAAAACCTAACGCTTCTGTGTTTTAACGCCCGCAGCATTCTAAATAAGTTGATTGACTTCAGTTGCTTAGCACAGTGTCATAGTCCGTCAATTATATGCGTCACTTAAACCTGACCTAATGCATTCATCTCTGAAAATGAATTTCTGCCCTCTAGTTACTCGGTTATTCGAAACGACAGGTCGAGTGGTCGAGGTGGTGGCGTTGCGCTCTTTATCAAAAACGACATTGAATATACAACACTGCCTGATCTTCTTGAAACAGAGTCTGTCTGGTGTAAGATCAGGGTATGCGGCGTGTTTATAGTGATTGGAAGTATTTACCGGCCACCAAGTGAAGATGACCATTGCATATTGGCAATCACGGACTATAATGTTAGGCAGAGACTTCTCCACAGCAAACTGATCCTATGCGGTGACTTCAATGTACCCAAAATTAACTGGGAGTCTTTCACCACGACCAGCCGTGACACAGTTCTCTGTAATTCAATGATTGACTTCGCTGTATCCCATGGTTTTACTCAAATTGTTCAAAGTCCCACCAAAGGTGGTTCAATCCTGGACCTTGTTTTCATTACACCAGACCTATTCAATGATGATTCAGAGTGCGAGGTTGTAGAAGGTATCTCGGATCACAATGCAGTCTTTGTCCAATTTTCTATTCACTACGAACTTAAGTAACCAGAATACAAAGTTCTTACTGATTTCACACGTGCCAACAATGAAGGCGTACTTTCCCGGCTTGCAGATTCTTATGCAAATTTTCTTCTTTCTATCAACAGTTGTGGCATACATGAGATGGTGGAACACTTTGGCACGATTGTGTCCGACTGCATATCTAAATTCGTGTCAAAAATCCGTGAAGCGCAATCCTAAACATCCATGGTATAACCGAAAAATAATACAGTTAATTCATCGCATAAAGCGACTACGTCGCCGATGCCGCTTCAATGCAAACCATCAATTCAATTTGTGCACGTTAAAGGCAACACTCAAAAATAGAATGCGTGAATCTTTAGATTTTTATTACAATGCCACGCTGTCAACGTTCATTAGGGAAAGTGCGACCAAATTTTGGAAGACAATTAATCCACCCACCAAGAGAACCTGCTCTTTCATTATTGAAAACAAAGTATGTTCAGATGCTCAGGCGATCTCGGAGGCCTTCAATAGTTATTTTAAGTGTGAGTTTACCGCAGATAACGGCAATGTTCCTTCTTTTGTCGCACCCTCTGCATCGGTAGCTATTTCGGATATTAAGTTAAGTTGCTCTGGAGTTCGTGATCTCTTACTCAACATAGATATTACTAAAAGTGCTGGCCTGGACGGTATCCCTAACGCTTTTCTGAAAAGGTGCTCTGAATGGTGTGCACGATACCTCATAATTATATTCCAGAAATCGCTTGACTCCGGACGGGTCCCACGAATTTGGAAGATCGCTAATGTTGTTCATATTTTTAAATCGGGTAAGAGGGAAATCATTTCTAACTACAGACCAACTTCATTATTATCCACGTGTTGCAAGCTACTGAAACACATCATTCACAAGCACATTATTCAATATCTAACTGACAACAATATCCTTTCAGAGCATCAGCAAGATTTCCGCAGTGGTTTTTCGACTCTCACACAATGGATCGAATTTACACATGACATCGCCTCATCACTTAATAACCATGAACAAGTCGATGCCATTTTTATTGATTACTGCAAAGCTTTTGACAAGGTATGTCATAAAAAACTTCTGCTCAAACTTCGTAACCTTCTTACAGGCCGAAATGCTGACAAATTACTTGATTGGATTACAAATTAATTGTACCTGAGGAGTCAGTTTGTTCGCTACAACCATGAACAGTCGTCACAAGCTCATATTTCCTCAGGTGTTCCACAAGGCTCCGTCTTGGGACCCCTTTTATTCATAATTTACATTAACGATGTTGCTCAGGTTGTCATTAACACTCCAGTTAGGCTTCGCCTATGCGCCGATGACTGTGTATTGTATTCCAATGTAGGTAGCATCACTGACCAAGTTTTGTTGAATGATGTGTTTTCTTCCTTTAGCGAGTGGTGTAGAACTTGACCAACAGAGCTTAATTTTCAGAAAACTGTGACAATAACGTTTACAAATAAAAAGGAGCCTTTGCAATTTAGATATGGTGACTACAATCATGCACTGGAAAACGTTCAGGAATTTAAGTGTCTTGGTGTTGTATTCTCTCCAAACTTGAAGTGGCACAAACACATCGACCTTATTTCTGCAAAATCGCTTAAGAAATTAGGTTAATTAAAAAGAATGCTAAAGGGCGCCACAAAAGAATGCAAGCTTATACCTTCAAATCACTGGTCAGGCCTCTTCTTGAATATGCGTCTGTCGTGTGGTCACCACATCGTGCAGTTGACACAAGTAAACTTGAGGCCATCTAGCGAAAAGCGATTAGATTCATTTTTAACTGCTATGACCGTGATTTCTCCCCTTCTGAGCACTACCAAGCTTTATCGCTAAACTCTTTAAAACAAAGACGTATGTGTGATCGGCTTACCATGCTACATAACATCGTGCACAATTCCGTCCGCATAGCCACACCCATTTCGTTCACCAATCATCTTACCCAGGTGACTCGTCGATACAATTCGTGGAACATTGTGCCATTCAGATGTTTTATTGATTTTTATAAATACTCTTTTTTTCCGTGCACAGTCGACACTTGTAATAATCTGGACACTACTTTGAAACGACTACCGCATGCGCTGTTTCTTGAACAGTTGTTCAATTAGGTAAATTGATGTTCTTAATTTTGCTGTTGTTCCTTTTGTTTGATCAGTTATTGTTTTTTGAACAGGTGTCTAATTGTGCAATTTTATGTTTCTTTACTTATTTGTGCTGTTTTTGTTCGTTTATTGTAACCACTCCTGCAATGTCTCGAACATGACACAGCAGTATCTGTAAATAAATAATTAAATAAATAAAACAGAAGCAGGCACGCTTTCTTCAGCTGTAGGTTGATGGTACTGTAGCCAGTCGCCGGTGAGCGTGGGCCACGTGCTCACGTTTTCCCTTTCATGAAGGATGACAGTGTATAGCCGTGCTGACTATGACTGGTAACGCGGAAAGTGTGTCCTCACAAGCTCAAAGGCTGCACATGGCTGAAGATTGCCCTCATTTACAAAAATTGTTTGCTGGGCACGCAAGTTTCACCATGGTGAACTAAAACTTGAAACAGTGCAAACGTAATTGGTATGCTGTGTTTCTTCTCTTTGCGTAGGCGTAAAAGCTTTCAAGTTCTTAGTACTTTTACGTGAGAGATGCAAACTGGCCCAAGCACTACATCCAACTTCATACTGTAAAATCCTGAGATATCACCCCCTCGACGCTGAAAGATGATCGGGAAGGGGGCCCTTGCTTGGGCTCGGACACTTATTTAATATAGAAGTGCCTTTAAGAAAAATGCACACTTGTGTTTTTAATGAAATGCTGTATTGAATACACACGCATTTATCGTTTTACAGTACCTAGAAGAATTCTTGTGTGAAATTTCAGGTGTTATGACAAGGTGGGAAAGATGTTCTACAAGTGCTCAGACAATTTGTGACAGCTCAGAGTGCAGCCTTGAGGCATCACATTGTAAAAATGTTTAACAAATCTTGTGCATATATAAGGACTCTCAGAACTTTAGTTCCAAAGAATTGCTGCTGCGGAATGACGTAGTGGAGAACAGGTTTAAAAATAATTGTGGGAAGGGATGGGGCGCTTGCTCTGTATTTACAGCGCCCACTCGCGATCGAAGTTGGAATGGAGGCACTAGCATGTGCTTTTTTCATAGCATTGCCAGGGCTCCACAAGAGGCCCATTGAATGTGATGACCCGTACAACGAAGGAACAGCCACCAATTCAGCTCCTCTATCTGCGAGTGTTCTCTTCACACTATTTTACCTGCGCAACACTTTACAGTAAAAATGCACATCTGTTTTCATATTTTTGTGTTTCAACCAATTTTGCTTAAATATCTGCAGTCTGAACAAAGTGGACACCTATTACAGTTTCTTATAAGAGTTTATGCTTTGATTTGCAGCCCGAGTCATGCAGTGAAGTTCATGCATGCACAGCTTACCTACCGCCACCTTTATTTAGGAGTGGAAAGATAGACTGCTGCTTGAATTGTACAGAAAAATAAAGGAGGAGGGGGGTAATTTGCCATGTTTCTTACAGGTAGGTGTACTTGCTGCCAAGGACCTCAAAGGAGGATAAGTGACAGTGGTGGAAATGAATCTGCACTCCAGCCAAGTGCACAACGAGCTTAGTCAGGAACATTATTGAAACGAACCATAAGATAAGCCTTTTAAAAACTGCTTGTAAAGCATTTTCTTGGCTTCATCATCCAACATGTCGTCGTTTTCATAATTCATTTATTTTTCCTGCATCAAAAACCTCAAGCTGAGCATTCCATTGTTATTACTAGCGCATTTGTTTGCAGGTGCTTATTTTGCTGAAATTATGGATAGGATTTTTAGTAAAAGTGCTCAATGGCATTGATGTTTATTGGCTCGCTCGTTTGGTTTCAACATGCACTTTTTTCTAGATTTGCACTTGTCTGTAATTGTTGAGTATTCATATTGATTATTGAGGTGTGCAGTAAATAAGAAGCAACTTTTTCAGGCAAGGTTACCTTATCATTTTCGGTCATATGTGTGGTTTAACGTCCTAAAACTACAATATGAATATAACAGTCGCCTAACTTGACATTTTCTTGTCAGTAACTTTTATTAAACATTTCTATTTGTCCTGAACATTATTACTTTGACAGTATAGCGGCATGACTGCTGCGCTATTGTATAGTCTTAGTTTGCCTAATGAAGATGAAGAAATTTTGTTGATTTGCAAAAGGTGTGTGTATGGGCCAACTTGAACACATAATCAATTGTTTCAAACATCCTCGCATGCAGTAAATGCTCCCTGGTGAACATATTCTCTGGTTTGAACAAATGTGAAAAAAAGGTCTTGGCAATAGGGAAGGCCTTGAAAAATCACACTGTTAAATAATGCCATAAGTGGTGTGATGAACCACACATTCACATGAAAAAAACTGGGAGCAATATTTTGCAAGCACTGTACATCTATGCTGGTTTAGAGAAGAATTATTAAAATTAAGTTCAACGGTTTCATGTCGCAAAACTAAAATCTGGTTATGAGATGCACTGTTTCAAGCTAAAGCTTAATTATTTTGACCTCATAATCTCGCTGAGTGCATGGAACTAGGGCACTAGTACATAATACAACTATTAAAGTGCGACTCCTGAGGTTCGGAATCAATCCTGTGATCTCGTGCAGAACTGCACGCAGTGGCGGATCTAGAATGGAAGCGCTAGAGGCAATCTCCCCCCACTCCAAGCCTGTCAGTACCCCCTCCTCTTCGCTGCAGTGCCTGCCGTCCACCTGTTATCACCAATTACAACAAATGACTGGGATTCCTTTAGGCACACATTATAGTATTTATATTATGATAGAGTTTTTAAGCTAGTAAAAAACAACAAGTAATGACGACGCCCCTCTCTCCTGTGTTATTTTAAGCAACTCCCCTTCCCCTAAAATCATTGGCTGGATCCACCCCTCACTGCACGGCACCATATCCCTTTACCTTAGGGTCAGTATAGAGATACAGACTTACTTTCGTTTAATGCACTACTCCACATTTACATAAAGACAGCCATATTTACACTGATGATTTTTAAAGCTACATGTGTAGACCAAAAAAGCATATATATGCGACCGATGGTATGGCATCCTGTACAAACAAACAGTATTGCTCATATGCTCTACTGCGAAATGCTGAATAACGTCACTGCCTTAAACAATAGCTTTAAAACACCTCTTCGTGGTGAATGGCAGATGTGACATATTAATCTTTTTCGGCATCTAGCATCAAACAATATGTTAAGTCGGAGTAAAGCATGACAAAGACAGTCAATATTAATACGACTTCCGGGTTGTTCAAATGCCTATAATGAAATGCAGAGGCATAAAGAAGAAGATAAACATTGTCCTACTATATATACATGCAACAAAGTGGAACCTCAATACTAAATATTTAAATTCAACTAGTTCTATGACTATGCAAATCACTAGCAATGCTTTTACAGAATGATGTTAACCTCTTAATGAGATGCAGTAAAACACCACATTTGAATTATACAAGTTTTCTGTTTACTAAGTTGAGGCATTTGTTATTAGATCATTTGTGATGTGTTTGATAATCTCTACAAATGCATGTCAATTGAATTAGCACCTGTTCAATCAGAGCAACAATATTCTATTAATTACAGTGAAGTTCATTATTAAGCAAATCTGAATAACTTGTGGCAATCTTGACTTCAGAAGTATTTGAATTTCCATACATGCATTGTTCAGGTATTAGCAGTTTGTTGTAAACAGATAGGAAAGATTCTATATAAACAGTAAAAATAGAGCTTAGTATAACATTGTTCGGAGGTCAGCAAAAGACCTTAAGGCCAAGAAAACTGTTGACTTTCCTTGGTGTTAATGAAGGGGATTAAAACTCTATTGCCAAAAACTAGCCAAGGCTTTTTTAATCGCAATCAAGTGAAGCCTTGCCTTGGTTTATCTGCTAAGAAAGCATTTTCTTTTTGACCATCAAGGCCTCCTCAGGAGGTGTTATAGCATGTAAAGATTATAAGAACTTTTACCTCCTCAACTAATTCTAACCAGAATAACTTCCTAGTTGAAATGTATGTCTGCAAGTGGTAAATCAAATTTTTTAATACGCTTTTAATGGAGAGCAACGTTGCTTCCGTCTGCTCTGCTGTGCATAAGCCTGCAAAAACAGAAACTTATGCAAGTACAAATATCTGCACATGGTGACAGACTCCCAACAGGGATGTGATCAAGTGCTCCCAGCTTTTATTTACCTGCAAATAACTTGATTAAAGGGCCGCAGCTGTTGTTTCATACCTATTGACCACATATTTTAGACATAAACTATTATGCTCTGCTGTAATCAGTTGGCATGGAGTACCATTAGGGTGCTTTTTAAAAATTAGTGGGCCAGCTGTTGTCCATCATCTGAGCATGTTTTCACAAGCAAGAGTTTACACAGACAAATGCTGCAACAATAGAGTTTATGAGTATACAATAAATATGCCAAGCAGTCGTCTTTGAGTTGCAGTTGAAAATTGCAATATGGTAGTGCATGATCAAAGTGTGGAGGCCCTCCACTATTCTGGTTCTTTTATTAATGTATGAGATGTGATCTACTAATAAATAATTTGATATGAAGTGGAAAAAAGTAACAAGGCCATAACTGATATTTTTGCCCAAAATAAATTACTGCTAGATCATGAACATAAGATGCACTGACCAAAATATGCCGCACTTAACTGCACTTAGGAGTGTACCATAATGTTAACGTAATCGCGTGTCATAAACATATCAAACAACACCTTCACCACACTCGACACCTATACATAGCCTTCATAGAGTACGAGTAGGTGTTTGACTCAGTCAAGACATCAGCAGTAATGCAGGCACTACTGAATCAGGGCATAGAAGAACGCTACTTACGAATACCTGAATAAATATACAGTGGATGCGCAGCCACCATAAAAAAGTGGCAGAATCCCAATAAAGAAGGGTGTGAGGCAGAGAGATACAATCTCTCCAGTGCTATTCTCATCGTGTTAACAAGAGGTTTTCAGGGCCCTAGCTTGAAAAGAGTAAGGAATAAGAGTTAATGAAAAGTATCTTAGTAACCCACAATTCACTGATGACATTGTCTCGATGAGTAACTCAAGAGATGAATTACAGCTGGCAATGAAAGAACTGAACATGGAAAGCAGAAAAGTAGGTCAGAAAATGAATGCCCTTAAAACTAATGTAATGTGCTGCAGTCTCGGCAGAAAAAAGCACTTTGCGATAGATAGAGATACGCTGGAAGCTGTAAAGGAATATGTCTACTTAGGACAGGTAGAAACCGCGAAGCCGAACCGTGAGAGTGAAGTAACTAGAAGAATAAATATGGGGTTGATCACGTTCAGCAAGCATTCTCTGATCATGAATGGTAATCTGCCACTAACCATCAAGAGGAAGGTATATAACATCTGCATCTTGCCAGTATTTACCTACGGAGCAGAAACCTGGAGGCTTACAAAGAGCGTTGAGCTTAAATTGGGGATGGCCCAGTGAGCGAAGGAAAGGAAAATGATAGGTGTAACTTCAAAAGACAAGGAGAGAGCAGCGTGGGTCAGCGAACAAACAAGGGTTCAGGATATCATAGTTGTAATCAAGAAAAGCAAATGGACATGGGCTGGGCACTTTGCACGTAGGTAGGATAACCGCTGGTCATTAAGTATAATTGACTGGATTCCTAGAGAAGGCAAACGCACGAAGGGCAGACAAAGTTAGGTGGGTCAATGAGATTAGAAAATTGGCAGGTATAACATGGCAACGAAGAGCACAAGACCGGGTTGATTGGCAGATTATGGGAGATGCCTTTGCCCTGCAGTGGGCGTAGTCAGGCTGGTACCCCCATACTATCACTAATAAAGAAAAGCTTGAAAAAATTCAGAGATTGGCAGCTCGCTTTATTTATAAACGTTTTAGACGTCGGGACTACCGTTCAGCTATGTTGGAGCTCGCACACCTAGAGCCATTGGCCAACCGACGTAAAAGTGCCCGTATAAACTTTCTACACCAGCTATATTTTAATAAATAGGGAATCCAGTCACAAGATTACATAGCTAATAACCCTAGTCGAGCGTCTCGTCACAAACATAGCCGAAGTATTACACCGTTCTTTGCCCGTACAGACCAATGCAAATATTCAATGTTTCCCAGAACTGTTTCCGATTGGAATGTTTTGCCAGAGTGTTCACCCTTGCTGTCATCCAATGTATAATGATTGTATACTTACCTGTTGATTATGTACCCTCACATTCATGTGTCGATCTTGCATCCGTACGCATGTCTTCTGGATGTGTACATCCCTCTCCTGCTTGGACCTCTCAAGGTTCGCAGTATTGTACAAATAAATAAATAAAATAAAATAATGACACCTTCAATGTACGACGAGGTTTAGCTTTAGGTGTTAAGAAAAAAGTGAGCATGCCAAAGTTGCACTGAAGGCAAAGCACTCGCTTTTATGCCGACCGCAATTTACCGGTGACCACTTGACACACCTGTCATACAATATATGTATAATGCGGTCGTCTGCAGCGGCTCATGCCAGCAGAACCCTAACAAAATTTGCCAAAAGCGTGAGCAATAAGCTTGTTTGCAAAACCAAATATGTACATGGGCTTCTTTGCAGACGTTTTTTTTTTTAGAGACTTGCCTAAGTATGATTCAACGTTTCTGCGTATTTTTGATGTAATTAGTAGACTGATTTTTTCTTGCATTGTCATGTAAACAGCAGCCAAAGAAGTAGAGGCCACAAAAGTGTACAGAACTGAACGGTATAACCTGGTATAAGCATTCACGTGTGATCGCCGACCGGGGATATCACAGTCACAGTTTTTTTTCTCTATGCTACTTGGACTACCTGTGCGAGTAGTAGAAATAATGCGATATTCATTCCGACAGCATCACACAGACACTTGTGATCGTGGTGAGGGCATCTGCGCCAAACTCGATAGAGTACAGCGCATCAGCAACAAAGTTGTTGCGTGCGATCAAAATTTCTTGAGGAAAACCGTCATTAGTCACCACTACACGGTCTACATCAACTAAAGTGCAGCGCGACCACATGCAGCAAGCACCCGTGTGACAACGTTCACTGAAGCGCGTCAGAGCACAACGCGCATGCAGAACTAACGTCCAGACAGAAGAGTCAGCACTCAAGCATCACCATAATCGCAAGGAATAATATCGCAGTAATACAAACCGCCGCGCAACGCCGAAATAGAAGGAAGCGCTGACACACACTTATCACAACCAGCGGAGCCTTTATATACCCTCACCGCTACAGCTAGCGTGGGCGCACCGCTAGGGGCTAACGTGCCTAGGGATGTTCACGCAATTTGGTACCTAAGCGCGGTCATGAGAAATTCTCAGGCACCGTCGTAAGAAAGGCACCTAACGGGTGGCTACTCTTATTAGTTCGCACCATGGCTCGCCATGGCGCTGCAGTCACCTGCAGACACTTCTCGCCCTACTTCCAAGCTGTGCGGACGTGTTTTCGTGTGCTCCGCCTGTTTGTCAGAATGAGGGTTTTGCAAGGTTGGTTGGTGCAGAAGCAGCGCGCAACGAGAGAAGTTTTCCTTCATTTCTTTGTGTTTGTGAAAACCATTGTTAGTTTTTCTTTCCTAATCAAAATTCGCGTTATGGGTACTGTAGGTGTGGCACACGGTCAACATTGTAGTGACGTTGACCACGTTAACGGGGTAAGCGGCAGTTTTGAAGATGTTCGGGGTGCCCGCTTAGTTGTTAAACAGCTAGAGCCGAACACGATGGGGACCTAGTGAGAGGCTACTAGCACAATTCAACACGTATGTGTGCGGTGTACGCGGTAGCTTCAAACAGTTGTTGAGGTAGAACAGTTAACGGAGGCGGCTGGATAGCGGTATTAGGGCTGAACGTAGGGCTGTCGGGTGCTCGGTCCGATGGTCGGGGGGGGGGGGCGATAACTAAGGAGGCTAGGAAAACCACGAGCAAGAGTGAGCTGGTGCAGTGCAAAGAATGCAAGCGCTGGTGCTACTTAGATGAGACAGCAATCTCAAGTATGGCCGACGCGCAGAAGGCGAGCTTCGTGTGCAGGCTGTGCGAGGCACTGAAGGCGCCGTGCAGCGCATGGAGGCTAGCATCAAGGGGCTTCAGGGGGAGCTTAGGGCAGATCGGGAGCAAAGGATAGAACTGCAAAAACAGCTTGGAGCGTCGTGTGAGCGGGAGGAGGCTGCCGCCAGCCTATTAGAGCAAATAAAGGGCGACCTTCGAAAAGAACGGTAACGGCGCACTGAGCTCGAGCAGCGGGTAAAGGAGCTGATGGCACTTTGTCCCGGCCCCGAGCGGTGTGAGACGGAAGGCATGGGTAGCGGAGAACGTGACGACGGGAAGGTACAGGTGAGAAGGGAGGTCAGGGGGCCGCAGTGTCTGGCCACAGCACGACAGCCCCGAGAACATACAGCTCGGTGGCGCGGCAGTCTTCGAGCAGGGCAGGAACACAGGACAGACGGCAAAGAGAGAAACAGGTGAAGGAAACAGGGGCGCCATCACAAATAGAAAGCCAGCGATTGGAGCGTAGAAGGGTCCTGGTGGTGGTGGACTCTAACGTGGCAAGGGTAAAGGATGGAGTCTTCAAGACGGTGAAGGAAGATGGGAAACTGAGGGTGGAGGCCCAGTCAGGAGAGGGCATGGTGGATGCACTGGCCAAAGCTCAGGAGGTTGTGGAGGACAGCATGGAGGGCGAAAATCTCGTCATTATTAATGCTGGGCTCACTGATGTGTTGAAGGGCAAGGATCAGAACCTTCAAAGACAGTTAAATGATGGGATGCGTAAGCTCTGAGAAGCCTCGAGGAGTGTGCATGTGACCATATGCAGAGTCCCAGAGGTCTGGGGGAAGTCTCGTGGGATGGAAAGGAGGGTAGTGAAGGCCAACTGTGTGATCAACAGTATGAGACGGCAACTCGGATACACCGTAATAGAGGTGAACCAAGACGTTTACGAGCCCGGCGCTCGCCCCTTTGCACAGGATGGCATTCACTACTGTGGTGCGACGGGTAGTAGGGTTGGTAATAGGATGGGTCGTCATGCCACAGCTTTTTTAGGGGGGCGCAGAGCTGCGAGGCCAACAGTGTAGCCTAAGACGGTTCTAAAGGGCCACAAATATTTGTGCCACATGGAATCCATGGGAGAAAAAATTGATGTAAGCACAAGGGCCGATCTAAGTCAGACATATGCTATATTAACATGCAGGGTGGCAGGAATAGGTTAAGTGGGAAGAGATAGCAGAGCAGTTGAGGCAGAAAGAATTGATGGTATATCGGGTTGTCGAGACACATATTCGGGACATGGAGCAACCACCTTGAAATCGGGACTAAGTATGGGAATATTGTAATAGAACAGAAGACAGCAGAAAAGGGGTGGTATTGTGGCATTCATACTTAAAAGTACAGACTGGCAAAGGGTCAAGTAGGAGTGCAAGGAACATTTAGAGCTGAAAGGGAAAGTGACAGGGAAAATGACACTCCTTGGTTTCGTGTAATTGTGGACGGGAGCCAAGGCCAATGTGGAAAACCAGGCAATGGTCGCGTGTATATCAAAAGACGTTGAAGAATTAGGAGGAGAGTGCGAGATAATTATTCTAGGAGATATGAATGCGCACATGGAAGGTATAAATGGGTATACTGCCTCAACAGGCAAAATGGTCATAGATAAGTGTGAAAGGCATGATTTGATCATTTGCAACAGTACTGAGAAGTGTGAAGGTCAAACAACATGGGATGTAGGAAGGCTGCAGTCGACGATAGATTACGCACTGATGTCACATAGGATACATGATAAGCTCAGGATAGTGTACATAGATAAAGGTGGCTCCACAAGTCTGGGTAGTGATCACAAACGTATCAAGCTAAGTTTTGGAAGAGCAGTGAAAGTGGGAAGGAGACAAGATCAGCAAGTACAGGCAAATTTTCATTCAGAAAGGCAACTAGCAATTGCTACTAAACAAATTGAGAAAGTAATCACTGAGGATAATAAAACAGTGTGGACATTACGAATCTACTAGGACTGTTTAGG
The DNA here is from genome assembly GCF_043290135.1 of Rhipicephalus microplus. Lineage (NCBI taxonomy): Eukaryota > Metazoa > Arthropoda > Arachnida > Ixodida > Ixodidae > Rhipicephalus > Rhipicephalus microplus. The sequence continues at coordinate 490,886,793 of NC_134710.1, read as the reverse complement.
CTAGAGCTAGCTAAGGCACGTGACAAGTCACCCTGCAAAAGAAGACAAAAGCCCAAGAGCTGGTGGGATGAGGAAGTTAAGAGAGCCATAGCAAACCGTCAGGAAGCCTTCAAAAAACACAGACGTGCTAGGCAGCAAGGTGAACTGACAGACGATGTTGAAAGAAAATGGGACATTTTTCTAAGCTGTAGGAGGGAAGCATCCCCTCTGATCAACGAAAAGATTATAAGAAAGGGGGCTGAGTGTCTGGCAGAAGTACCTAAAAATGATAGAAAGGCAGCTGCAAAATTATGGAACCATGAAAACTCCCTAAGAAATGAGACAAGCCTAGAACAGAGGTTTGTAACTACAGCACAAGGATGGATCAAGTGGTGCAATGGCTCCATTTTCACAACGATAGTGGGAAAGGGCTGAGAAGAGGGTTCCAAGTTGTACATAAACAGGCCCAGATGGCATTGCAATTATGCTGGTAAAGACATTGGGTCCGAAGTCTAAACAGACTTCAAAAGAGGCATTAAGCAGAACAATAATCAATTGTGAAGTCCCCGATGGGTGAAGGCTTAGCAGGATGAGCATGACATACAAAGGAAAGGGGGACAAAGCTGACATAAGCAGCTACTGTCCTATAACAGTGACATCAGTGGTTTACAGGTTGGCGATGCAGAACATAGAGGAAAGACTGAAGACATGAATAGAGGATGCGGGGGTGCTGAGAGAACTGCAGAATGGGTTTCGGAAACACAGGAGGTTGGAAGACAATCTGTTCTCAGTGATGCAGTGCATCGAAATAGCAGAAAAGGAACTAAGGCCCCTGTGGCTAGAGTTTTCGGATATCAAGGGAGCGTATGATAGTGGGGTTCAAGATGACTTGTGGGGAATACTGGACACACTAGGTGTGAAATATAGGGTCACTAATCTTTTAAAGGATATCTATAAAGGTAACAAGGTAGTTATAAACTGGAAAAAACAGGTATCCAAGCCTGCAGAGGTAAGAAGGAGGCTTAGTTAGGCAGGGGTGTCCTTTGTCACCCATGTTATTCATGACGTGCCTACAAGGATTACAGACCAAATTAGAGGGACGTGGACTTGGCTTCAACCTCACTTTCGTCAAACAAGGAAAACTCATTGATCAGGCACTACCAGCATTAATGTATGCAGATGATAGAGTGCTAATGGCTGACAACAAGGAAGATTTGCAGAGATTGATGGTTATCTGCGGTAATGAGGGAGATGGGTTTGGTTTTAGATTCAGTAAAGAAAAATTAGCAGTCATGATTTTTAATGATAATGAAGGTTGTGAGCTTAGGTTACAGGAAGTCACGCTAGAAATAACAGTTAAATACAAATATCTTGGCATATGAATAACCAATGGGACCGAGTACCTAAGGGAACACGAAATATACGTGAACACTGAAGGTAACATAAATGCAGCAGTGATGAAAAATAAGGCACTGTTGAATTACAATAGGTATGTTGTTGTAAGAGGAATATGGTAAGGGGTCATTGTTCCTGGTCTGACGTTCGGCAATGCGGTCTTGTGCATGAGATCATAAGTTCAAGCAAGATTAGAAATTTGGCAACGTGGAATAGGTAAGCTTGCATTAGGTCCTCACGATAATAGAACAAATCAGGGAGTACAAGGTGATATTTGATGGCCATCATTTGAGGGCACGGAAGCTAGCAGCAAGATAAAGTTTGAGAAGCGATTGAGAGAAACGGGGCAGGAGCGTTGGGCTACGAAGGTTTTAATCTTCTTGTACATGAAGAATGTCGATACAAAATGAAGGAAGGAAACTAAGATATTGACTGGTAAATACTTAGAAAACAGCAGGTGGCCAAACCAAAAAGAATTATCGGTTAAAAAGAAAGTGAAGGAAACGGAGACTGACATGTGGAGATTTGCATGATTAAGGAGTCCGCACTGGAGACCTTTCGAACTTTCAAGCAGGAAGTTGCCAAGGAAAGGATCTATGATATTACTCGGAGTAGTTCTCTACTGTTTGAAGCCAGGACAGAAGCATGGCGAAATAAGACACATCGGGCCAAATACGAAAGGGTAGACACGGTATGCAGCGCATGCGGACAGGAGGAGGAAACTGCCGAACACTTGATAATGTTCTGTCAAGAGCTTCACCTTATTGTTCAGAAAGATGGCGTAGAGTTTTTCAAAGCACTGGGGTTTGGGGACAACAAGGGCAAAATAGACTTTAAGCGGGTAGAATTAAAAAGAAGAAGGTTGTCTGATTGGTGGCTAAAGTCAAGGCACGAGTCAAAATTAAACCATTTACTGCAAAGTACTTGTCGTATACTTCACGATTTAAAGGGGAAAAAGACAAATCTAGTTGGTGGTTCACTAATGGTACAGCCACATCAATTCATTCATCTAAAGGGTACAGCCACATCAATTCATTCATCAATCCAGCAACGGTGCTGGAATGTAATGTTGCGCCCCGGTGGCCACCTTGGACGTCGTCTTTCGTCTCCTACCTCTCAAACTACAAAGCCATGCCGTGGTCGCAGCTTTTTATGGAGACGATGGCAAAAGAAAAAGCAAGCGGTTGCAGGTGATGCGTCCAGCATGCCAAGAGCATTCTTGTCTCCACGTGCATGACGAGCCACGCGGCTCTTTTCTTCTGTCGCGTCTGCCACGGTGCTACAACCCCAAGTTAAGGGGGTGGTCACGACACCACCACACAGAGGTGGCTGGTGAGATAGATACCTAAATCAACGGCAATCGTGTTTGCAGTACGCAAAGATATGCTTCACATTTAACAAATATAATCCTCTAACGCGTTGTCCTGTTGGGGTGTTCTGCACCGTGGCCGTTATTAAAAAATGATTCATATATACAGTTGTTCGGTTATGCCCCATTCGATTCCTTATTAAAAAAATTTTGAATATTTGCACACCACCGTTGTTTACAGAGCTCTGTGCAAACGCAGCTCGTCTTTGATGAATGCGGAAGACTGAACGCTTTTCTAAAAACCCCACGTGCCCCAAGTTATTGAATCAAACTGCAATTGCCTTTCTCTTTCTTTATATACATGTTCGGCGTAGTTGCGCGCAAAAAAACACCATTTGATAGTTGTTTAAACTAAAGTAAATATTAACTGTAAGATAGCAGAGCTGCCAGTAATTTCGTTATACTCCTAGATTATGCCTAGAAATGCTTAAAGAAATTATTTAGCTTCTTTAGCTCCTTGCTGAATTTTAGCTATTTCCAGCTGCTTTCACGCTGCCATGTAGCCATATTTGCTCTACGGCATGGACAAACGGTGCCGATAAACGAGGACGCCAATGAGAGAAATTGGCCGAATGTTCATATATTTGCTGTCTTAATAGAACGCTATGTTCCAGCCACAGATTGTGTGCAGTATTATATATTGTCCCATCCTTCTCATGCGAATCCTAATTTTTTTCTCGTGTGTAGCTCTCGTTCATGCTGTGCAGTTTATAGTGGCAAGATTTTTTTTACCTGGTATTGTGTGTTAAATGTATACTTATGTAACTTACTCGAAAAATCTGCGCTTTGATACTATATACAGTTGTTCAGTTATGCCCTATTTCAATTTTTTGATCAAAAAGTTTTGAATATTCACACAACCCTAATGTTTAAAGAGCTCTGTGCACACGCAGATAGTTTATTATTAGTGCAGTAGATCGGACGCAGAGGTTTCAGGGCTGATCAAGCGGTTATTTGTCGTTCATAATGAATTGAATGGGGCAGTGTTAGGACGAATACATGAACGAGAATGCTGCCCCATTCAACTCGTTATGGACCCTATTCAACTAGCCCACCTTTAGGTAGAGCCACATTGTCCCCATTTACCCTCGGTAAATCTGCATTCGATGTTTTGTGGAAAATAAAGCATAATACATACATAAGTATACATATTTACATACATTAGGCACGCGATTTGATGGCTGTCGCCGTATCCGGCTGAATTGGGGTGCTGGAGCACAGTACAATGCTGATGAACAAGTATCCATGATGCAATAGGGGCGGTTCAGCGCGAAATGGAGCAGGTGAAGAAGTTTGGTGCACAATGGTATAAATGGTGCAGCTGTTCCACCCTTGATCGAGGAAGAAAACGTGCATGCGGAGAAGAGTGTCGCGACTTTAGAGACTCTACCGGAGCAGGCTCATGACGCCATTTGCCTATGTGATTGCTTTGACCACGTTCAAGTCGTTGATTTGGACGCTGCCTTTTTTCCTAAATAGGCAAGCAAACGTACGTAATGCCGCACACGTAAATATGCAAAAAGAAAAAACAACGCTTCAACAGGAATGATGACCTCGGTAACATTATTCTAGGAGTCATCGTGCACGTCTGCATGCTCCAACAAAACATTGTGATTCAGCCAGACTTGTTGCCTACACGAGTACGATTCGATTCTAGCATTACACTGCTTCACTGTAAATAGGTCACCAACCCAACAACAAAAAGCTGTGCCGTCGCAAGCACGAGCGGTAGCATATCGCAATAAAAGCCAACGAGAAGTGAAATACATTGTGGCGCTCAAGCACGAGGTCACGCCGCACAAGAGATATGCAATAGAAACCAGAACTTGCACAAATGTGCTTTTTAGGAATTAAATGCACCTCGCAGTGGCGGCGATACTCACTGGCACAACTATCGTGGTGCCAAAAAAAGGCATCTAGCTATCGTGACAGAAAGAAAATGCTGCCAACACAGGCTGACAGCCACTTGACCTCACTGTTCCCCCAAGAATGTTATTTTATTTGGCACAAAAAACGAAACAAAAAACACAACAAAACAAAAACAAAACAAAAAACAAAACAAACAATGTACAAAACTTCTATTCATGTTTCACTGCAAACACTGAAGAAAAAAGGCACTTTGGTAGCTGCAAGGCTGCTGCAGACTCGACCGGGCCACGATGTTTTTGAAATCACTGGTGGCGAGGCTTAGTTCAAGGAAGGATAGCAATCAAGGTCCGACAGATCGTGTCATGCATACATCTGATTTGCCGCTTAGCCATAGTCAGGAGGTCCGTGTAAAGAAAAAGCCACCACAAAAAGAGCTGCATACAATTGTTTCTAAAACACTACTTGCATTTGAAAGGGCCCCTGATACACAGTCACCTAATCATTCCGATGTTCGAGCTACGGCTCAAAGAGACACTAAAGTCAAGTAAAAATCTATGTCATAGTGAAATCTCAATGTATGACAAGGTCTAAAAGGACATTGTTATTAACAGCAGTGCCAAGCTTACCGAGAAATTAAGGCAAATGCACAAGAACAAACGCCTCACAGTAAGACTTTCGCAAAATGATACCCGTGATGCCAGACAAACTGCCTACAATTATTCACTAGTAATCAATCTAGCTGCACTAAATCAAGAGCCTTCCGTACATCGAGAGCTTCAAACAAAGCTGTTCGTTCATTTCTGTTTGATTAGTGTAAAAAGGAACTGCCAGACGTTACTATGGAAAATGACCCAAGTGGTTCAAAAATCAATTTTCGCCTGGTTAAACGGGGCAGGTTTAATTTTCGCCTGGTTAAACTGGACATCTAGCAGGACCCAGTTGAACCAAGCGTGCCTCAATCTTGTAGGTCATGGCTAAAAGTTGTTTATTGGCCGTTGTTGCTGCCGTGGCTCCCGCTACTTTCCCTCTGCTGCTGCTATAATGTCGGCGACCGCGACTGAAACTGAGCAACGTTGTGCATGGCAATGGTGACTTGAGATGTGCCACTGAGGCAGGTAATTTGAAGAGTGCTGACCAAATGCAGACCACTAAAACACAACTTTATTTTAAAACTATTCCTTCCTTGACACATAAATACGAGGTTTCTGGAGTATTATAATTCAACAATCATCGTCAAGTTAAGAGTTACCTTTAGTGAAATCCTTTAAAGACCGACGCGGTGTTTACAGTCACTGTTCGTAATAAACGTGGTATGTAACAGCATTGGCACTAATAAGAGAACACTCTTTGGTGTCGCGCCGAAATGAGACAGTCCTTGCACCTCGTGATTGCAGGCAGAGAGGAACCTGTTTTCTGTATAATCAAGCTTCAAGCTGCAATCTGGGGTTGAACGCCCCAAAACCACGATATGATTATGAGAGACGCCCTAAATGAAGGCTGCGACAATTTCAACCATGTGGTGTTCTTTACCATGCACTGACATCACAGAGCACACGGGCCTCTACCGTTTCACCTCGACGGAAATAACGACCGCAGCGGCTGGGATCGAATTTGCGACCTTGGGCCAGCAGCCTACCATCGTTACTGCTACACAACGGTGACGGCCGCTTCAAAAGTGCATCGTTCTGTTTTATTACAATACTATGCTTGCTACATAAAAATCAGATGTTTCTGGTCACTCATGCGTGTTATCGATTCTTAACAACCGGTTGATGGAGCGTCTTTGTAGCCTGTTTCAGATTCGGGAGCAGGTAGCCTTTGGTCGGATACTCTGCAAGGATTGCTTCCCCATTCATATTTTTGAAGCATTCATGTGCTATGGCGGCTCAAATGGCGTACATTCTCCCTTACTGTACTTATGTTTACGACCCAAGAACAGCACATTTTCCTAGACGCTGCTCCCCATTCAGAAAAAAAGACCTGTATTGACATGCATGTAACATGCTTGTGTGTGGCGCCTGGCGTATGGTACTGAACAAAATAATGCTGTTCCAGTAAATGAGTTACATTCGATCATCCGTGAACTGGTTACGCACTAAGATGGTTTCACAAGCGTTAAATCAGTTACGTAAAACTACCTCGCTGTAACAGGCTGAAATTATAAGATTACAGTTGGACCCAAAAGCAAAGAAGTCTGAACACAAATTTGCGAACCCTGCCATGCATATATCACGCGATCACTGCTTGAAAATCTGGAAGATGCGATTGCACGATTGAAGTGCCCTGTCGCGTCCAACGTTGCTCGTGATCAAGATAAACATAAGTTCAGTTGAGGTAAATAAATCAAGCTATTGCAGGTGCACTTTCATTTTATTTCGCTTACATTCTTGTAACGTTATAGCATACGTTGCTTGGGTTACGAGCGGTGATGATGTAATAATATGTGGGGTTTAACGTCCCAAAACCACTATTTGATTATGAGAGACGCGAGCGGTGATGATGTAAGTGTGCCTGCTGTACCGCTTTCTGTATTCGATTGATTCTAGTAAAGATTCCTGGTCACATTTCACGACAATGTTTGTCATGCAGCCGACACAACCTACTGAATAAGTGAACATATATTTTGTATTTATTCTACATGTAACGTTACTGTGCATACAATTTGGAATGCGTATTTTAAATTACAATAATCATGTTTCTTGCTTATTGAAGACACAACACTTTTATGCAACACCTGTTCCAAAGATTGTAATTAGCAATCGAGTGCATAGTAACAAAGTGCGGCGGGTGCACTACAGTTGATTTCACAATATTTATAGCATGTGGCCAGGAAAATGGCTGTCTAGTTTTATCCCATGTAACAATACAGGTATTCTCGACGCACACACCTCTCGAGTCGGTGGTGTGTAAAAGATTTCGCTCGCGACACCATTACTGGCGCTATCACAGTTCAGGGCGCAGCATCTCGTAAGGGCTGCCGAAATGTGTATTCACATATTCTGTGCATTTGATGTGCATTGTGAAAAGCACCATCGGTTCGAAATTACCCTCTAGTATCGTTACGAGGATTATGGCGCCAGTGGCTTCCCCCGGTGTGCTCATGACTTCAAACTGCGTAGTATTTTCAGTTACAGCCGCCGTGTTCTTAAGGCTTTACTTAGAAGGTCATTGACTATGGCATGTATTATATTTCACGCTGTGTGTTGAGAAACGCGTGTGCGGAGTATAATTGAAAGAAAACAAGTTTGAAACGGCCCGCACTTCGTTTGCTGAGGTGTGAAGAAATGCACCTATAGCTTTGTGAACACTAACCAAGTACTGTGCCTGCTGACTTGCCGAGCGTGCAAGTACATGCACGAGCCATGGTTCGCATTCAAAAGAAACTAAACAAAGAAAGGCGAACTCACGTACTGCACTGACTCATTTACTTTGGTAAGGGGGGAGGGTCTACCTTTCTTCAATGACATATTCTCACTGACTGCGTGTGTGAACGGCACTTATGGAATTTTGGTTATTTCTTTACCCACAAGTAGTACAGAAACACTTGTTGCTCAGTAGGGCTGAACGTTGCGCACGAATGAAACACATGCTGCTTATGCGAGTGGAAGGAGTATATAAACACAGTCGCTCACTCTCAGCAAAGTCATGCGAGCGGCTGCGCTCTTCAGAGGCTTAGTGCATCAAAGGCATCTCACACAAAACCAAACGTGGCACAGGTATAGAGCAAGCTGACACTCCAGCTTCGGGTCCTATGTAGTTTAGTTTCAATGGACAAATAGAAAAGAAGCAGTGGTGCTCTTAGGACTGCAATCATCAACCATCTAACGCTGAGACGTGACGTCAGTGTACAAACCCTATTATCGCTTTGCACAACAAAATTGCTGCTTTATTGCGCCTCTAAACAAAAGCCACTTGGTTGTATTTACGTGCTGAAGCTTGATCAGTGAGGTACATGACAAAATTTAAAGCACACTTAGAAGCTGATTACATCACCATAGATCTATAATTTCAAACGAAACATTTATTTCCGTCATATATACTCTTACAGGTAAAGGTCAACAACAAAAGTTTAGCCGATAGGCTTAGTTAACTACAAAAGTCACAAATATCGAAAAAAAAACGGAGCAGCAGAAACAGAGAGCAGAGATGTGGCACTAAACACTGACCTTTATTTCGGAAAAAACCAAGGCCCGTACAATGTATGCGCAGCTAACAAACCAAAAAACCAAGCAAGCTAATATAAACAAATAACTTCTGTGATAGAAACAAACATTCTTTCCTGGTGAGATAAACTGAAGCTGCACTAAGACATTTGTCTTGACCCAATCTCCAGATATGAAATGGCTCAATACTTTCCCATTCACACTGTGTATTCCCTATCGGAAAAAAACAAATGGTGGGCATGGTGGAAACCACCACCCACCATTATAGTGGATTAATGTAGTGGGTGAATGGTGGGAAACGCCCACCATGGCGCATGGTGGGTATGGTGGGTGCTGCAGTGCCGGCAACACTTGAGCGCGAAATGACGTCAGAATCACCGTGACGAGCTGCCACAAAAAATAAAAAAGAATTCTATAAAAACGGTATAAAAAACACCCGTCCCGTAAAAAAAAAACAAGGCGCTGCAGAGAATCGAACGTGCAACCTTCGGATTCCCATTCCAAGACGCTAACCACTGCGCCACACTAACATGACGTTGGCTGTGTGTTAAATACTTAGTTGGCATACAAACTTAAGGCTCAACTTAAGTTATGTTTGTCGTGTACACAACATAGACAAGATCTACACCTGCTACTAAAAATTGCACATTTATTAAACACAACCACCTGCGGCATGTAACGATTGCCACTATGTTAATGGCACTAGTGCTATTTTTTTATAATTCACAACTTCAAGAAAATAAACCAAGTAGACTGGGGAGCAGCAACAGTTTACCGGCGGGGTCTGCCAAGTTTAATATTCGTTTCGCGCTCGTTCTAAAGGGCGACATCTGCTCACGCTTTTTGACGCTTCTAGGCTCATTCCATAGATACGCCCGCCTAATTTATTGGATTGAGTATTGGGATGCTTTTCGTGCAATGTAGAGGGCGGTCGGGGCAGCGCAATGCTGTAGCTCTTTCGCTAAAGCAACAACTACATAACGGCTTGGCCAAAACGAATGCAGTGTGCCGGAAACATTACGCTATCATATTGGTTCACCAAGCACACGAATTGCCATGTCTGAGTTCTCGTACAAGAGCTAGAGAAGTGCCGGCGAGTACGACCGGCGGCTGTCGGTGAGAAGACACCTAATTACGTTCTCTGGGAGTGCTTTAATCGCGTCGCATCGATGTTTGTTGCTTCTTGAGCGGACACCATACACAATGAAAAATGCTTCATTTAGGTTAATTGATGCCATATGGCTGCGCTGTATTGTCATACTTAATCGTCGTAATCGTGTATTCTGAAACCCGGAAGCACGGATAACACAATTGTACGGGCTCGGTCACTAGGCCTAGTTTTTGGTGGAAGTCATGGTGGTAGAACATGTGGTGTACAGATCCCAGCTTGGTACACTATATAAATTGCCCGCCATTATAAGCCCACCCATCATCTGCTTACTGCTTACCAGCATTATCGCGATGGTGGGCAGAGCTTCTCAGCTTGGTACACCATGTGGCCCACCATAACAAGCAGCCCCCATCATCTGCTTAGTGCTTCCCAGCATTATCGCAATGGTGGGAAGAGTTTCTCAGCTTGATACACCATGTAGCCCACCATAATAAGCGCCACCCACCATATGCTTAGGGCTTCCCAGCATTATCGCAATGGTGGGCAGAGTGTCCCATTATTGCCCACTATCTAGCCTCTGCTTTCCACCATCATTTCCGCTTTACCCATCATCTGTACACCATACCACCCAGTATGTCCCGGCATAACCACGATATTTTCCACTACGTCCCACCATAGCCATCATAATTTCCACCATGCCCACTATTATTTCCACTACGCCCACCATGTTTTCCAGTATCCACCATGGCAATTTTTCCCGATAGGGTTGCCTTACCTAAAATTGTCACCTTATCAAAGAAAGGTGTACACCCAAACGTCTTGAAGTGCAATGGCAAGTTACTAACAGTGTCTGAGGGTAGAAGATTTTCATGCTTCCTCAGCCAAACATACTCATCAACAAGATTGTCCAACGTAAAACATGTCAACTTAAGAGAATTCCATACACCACACATATGCTACACGCGCAGTATTTCCTCACATATTATATGTCCCACACACTGCTTATCGTGTCGAGCTGCACAACCCTCAAGCAAAGACCCGTGAGTTTGCTGGGTGCAGAACAGACCAGTTTGACGTCGATCCTGGCGACAACTGTGAGAAACGAAAAGGAGACCAGGACTTGATCGCCTGGCTTCATTCAAGATGAACGCAACAACTGAGCTTGTGCTCGCCGCCCCTTCTTTCTAGTTTATTCGCAACACACTCTCGCGGCCACCAAACTCACGGCAATGTTCTGGTGCACAGAGGCAGAAGCTCAGGTGGACATGTGCTAACAAGATGCGAACGAGAGAACGGGGGAGGTGCTACACGGAAACGATGGAGTGCTTGCCAATGACGATGAAGCTTGGGGAGGTGGTGGCTTGTCTTACGGAGGGAGCCGTCCATTCAAGCTTTATTGTTTAGATGACTTCGCGGTGGTGTTCTTTGATATCTTTAATGTTTCGTCTCGATACCCGGTGTGCTTGCTTCCCTGCTTAGTGCTGCAGGTGGCGTTGACACGATGCCGCCACTCACGCTGGTAGCTTTTACGCTTCTTGCGTCGCTTCCCAATGAGCATTGAAACTCCCTCGAACATCCGGCAGATGTCCATGGAACATCCGAAGGATACTAATGTCGAATTAAATTTTTACGCTTGCTTGGCTTTCCCCAGCAGACGTCCCCGGGACATAACGAGAAGGACGTATGGTAAATATATATATATATATATATATATATATATATATATATATATTCAGCAGGAAGTTCAAGGGGTCTGGTACGTATAAAGAACACAAGCGAGTACACGTACGAAAGAGCAATACTTTTATGCCAACGTTTCAGCCGTGGCACGGCCTTCGTCAGGGAATAAAGAGTAGACAAGCAGATGCCCCTTTTAAGGGCCGTTGAAATCACACAATTGATCAGAATAGTGATTAGAAAGTGCGAAAGCAATACCAAAACAACATTGTCAGTATAATATGATACGAGTATTGAGCAACAATATCGCTGTGGATAACTCAAGATATGAGCGCATAGCTTCAGCGTAGGGCAAATTTTTATGCGTAGGGCAAATTTTTAAAGCAATAAAGCACTTCATAAGCCAAGTGCTTTATTGCTTTAAAAATTTGCCCTACGCATAAAAATTTGCCCTACGCTGAAGCTATGCGCTCATATCTTGAGTTATCCACAGCGATATTGTTGCTCAATACTCGTATCATATTATACTGACAATGTTGTTTTGGTATTGCTTTCGCACTTTCTAATCACTATTCTGATCAATTGTGTGATTTCAACGGCCCTTAAAAGGGGCATCTGCTTGTCTACTCTTTATTCCCTGACGAAGGCCGTGCCACGGCTGAAACGTTGGCATAAAAGTATTGCTCTTTCGTACGTGTACTCGCTTGTGTTCTTTATATATATATATATATATATATATATATAAGGGAAAGAAGTGTATACCTAAGGGCTCGTTTTTCCGTGTTTTAACACAATATTAATGTGATCTAACAGACAGCAATGACAAGGAATGTACAGGGGAAGTTATTAGAACCAATGGAATGTAAATAGGAAGAAAGAAAAGTGGATGAAAAAATAACCAGCTGTGAGCAGGAATCAAACCTACGACCTTCGAATAACGCGTTCGATGCTCTAACCACTGAGCTACCACAGCGGCCTTCCCTCTATCCACTTTTTTATGTTTATATGTGAATTTAGAAGTAGGAGTGACAGTCAGCGCCATCTATAAGCCAAATGACGAGTGTGAAAACACTCTTATGCGCATGTTTGGCGTCACTTAGCACGTGAACTTATTATAAGCGGGCAGCTGATTAATTGTCCCTCTTATACAACCTAAACACACGAAGTCTGCCAGTACGAGACCCTCGTTCAATGAAATAAGGGAAAGAAGTGTATACCTAAGGGCTCGTTTTTCCGTGTTTTAATACAATAATATTGAGATCTAAGACAGTAATGACTTTTTCCACTTTTCTTTCTTCCTATTTACATTCCATTGGATCTAATAACTTCCCCTGTACATTCCTTGTCATTACTGTCTGTTAGATCTCATATATATATCGCGAATTTGATGTGCGTCTGCGCAGCTGTAACCACTTTACTTGTCTGGACATGCTCGACTAACGCCCACCCAGTTCTTATAGTATGATGACTCTGACATTATTCTGCTCTTGTACATTTGGAAAGTTTCCTGATTAGCATCGTTATCCTCTGGCTGTTGTTGGCATTTCATGTCAAGCCTCTGCAGGTGCTGCTTGAATATGCTCCGCTTGATCACTTCGAGTGTCAGCTGGTTCTCATCGTGTGCCTGGCTCGCAGGTGCTTCCGAGCTGAATGAAGACTCCGGAATCCACGACGATTCCTCTTCCTCGCTCAACGAGGAAATGATGATGCTGATGAATCCTGGTTCCTTTGGGTGGCGACTTCGCCAAGGATGAGAATCTCGGCAACTTTCAAGGGCAGCAGAGATTCGTCCACGTGTGCTGTTGCTTGTAGTACATTGTCGGTGTCCATTACGGCATCTCGAACGACAGCGTGCAACGAGCTTACGCTTATGGGTGCGAGATTCTCAGACATGGTGGCGTATTTGGTGGCATAATTGCAGGAGTCTCCCGACAACTTGTCGATCACACTGTGTCCCGCTTTGCGAGAGTCATTGTTTGCGTTGAATCCCTGCATGATGCGCATGGCGTAGTTCTAGATATGTGCGGTGCGGCACTTATACATCAAGCGCAGGCATCAGGCGCTATCTCTTTGTTGTTTTTGGTGGCGTCGTAAATGGTCATGGGGTCCATGTACTCGGTTGAGTGAAGGTCCTAGCAGCGCTCTGGTGGCCGTACCGATTGTCGACTTGCTTGGACTGGGTAAAGACGCTACCGCCAGGATCGGGTTTGAAGAGCATGTAGAACAAGGAATATGGTTCCGCGCGTTGTACCTGAAGCTCACAGTGAGCAAACAATAAAAAGTATATCATTTCTGCTACAACTCGCAGTAGCTGTCCGACTTCGGTAGTTCACAACCAAATTCAGAACAACCGCAATATAAATTGCCAGCGAATAAATTAGGGTGTCTACCAATTTGATATTCCTAAATTTTGTGACTTCTCCAAGTTTTTAATGATGACTAAAAGCAAATTCCATGACTGCCACGTCTGCTTGGAAAACTCTGTGCACTGGAAACAAACTCTAGAGTGCTAAAAAATCAGGCGCTCCATATAAATAAGTAAACATTCATAATGTTCCGAGCCCAAGCGGTAATTGCAAAAAAGAAGTATACAGTGGACTCCCGATAAAAGAAACTCGGTTAAACAAAAAAGCCGCATAAACAAAACTATCTAGGCACATTTGGTTGGTTTCATGTATATTTATTGATAAGAAGTTTCAGGTAATCAGAACATTTTTTTTTCACTCACTTATGTTAAATGAAACAAAAACAGGTAAAATCCATGAACGGCAGAAGTGGGCACGACAGTCTAGGAACCATGAAAAAAATGCCAAAGATAGCCGAACAAATCCTGTGATTTCACATGTCCACGCCCAGCGAGCAGCAATCGACGTCTCCTTATGGTGGCTAGAAGGGGAGTTGTCAGCATCGTCTAAGCCATGCCTTCAAAGGAGGCGTGCTGATATTTCATTCCGCAGCGAGCTGCTGCGCATGTCGGTTCTGAGATTTGTCGAGAGCACCCACCAGCTGCTATCGCAGCACAATTAGTCGCTTGCTCGTGTTCTTGCAACGTCTGCGGTGTGCCTATTTCAATGTTCGGGACAATACGCGCCAAAGTGACTATGCCACAGTGATGTGTAAACCGCAAAGAAACTGCTTTGCACATGGATGCAATGTGGGGTACGTTTCGGCCCGGAAACAAGGGAAGAAAGCGTCTCTCTTAGCTGCTCTCATTGTCACTGAACGGCGCAAAACCTGGCAGCGTGCGATTCTTCACGCTGACAAGCCACTGGAAAAGAACTGCATTGTGTGCGAGGCTCAATTCGACAAAATATCGATCGTTCATAGCTAAAATAGCCATGTGGAACATTGCTATGGCACTGGCTCTCTCAAGGATACTTTTGCATTTGTCGCTATAATCATAGATCTCATCGATGCTATGACATGAAGATACTCAAAGTGAGGTTTAAGAGCAAAAAGTAAAGAAGTACCAAGCAGCTTTTTGGAGTTCATAACAACTTGAAAAAAAGCTGTAGCAAAGCAGGGTGGGTTCTTGCGCGAATCTATTGCCGAAGGACTCCATGCTACTGTTACCAGCACACTTTCTATCCTGCACTATATCACGAAAACTTTGGGCTATATGTACTTGATGACATCTAGCCTCTGCCAAGACGCGCTTGGAAATCTTGTCGGTATCTTGAGGCAAATGTCTCGCTTGAATGACCACTTTACGCCAACATAGTTTTTCGTCTCAGTTTTTATACCTTGTCACGTTACCCTACAGATAAACATGCCACCTGGAGTTCTGAGCAGCCTTCATATCCGGGTGCCCACAATAATTCCATGAAACTGCCGAATAAGCTGGATGACCCCTTAGATGTAGGTAATCTCAATGAAGTTCGTGAAATGATTGTTGCTTGTGAAGCTCCCTCGGACCATACTGATCGCATCTGACAAAAAAGTTACTCGCACATCACTAATTACGTCAGTGGTTATGTGTCCTGGAAGATGTTGAAAAAGACGAAGTGCAGTGAATGTAGCAGGCTGTTGCTTCCCTCAGAGGACTCCAGCTTGCTTCAGGCAGACTACGCCTCACTTGATAAGGTACAAACACACTGTCGGCGCACGGAAATGCCACGTGCCTCTCACCGTTTCCGAGACGCCGCTTTTCTCTTTTTCCCGCCGAACGTCGTGGAATTTCCGCCGCCGACCGAATCGCTTGCTGGGCTATTTTTGCCGCTGCCACCGGCTCCCGAGCAAGCAAACCACCAATGAGCATCTATTTTTCCTCCCTTCCTCCTAACGTCGGCGGCTCCTCCTCACTCATGCCTTTTCCTCACTTCGTCAGGTTAGTTCTTATCTTGCTTTTCTCGCGGCGCCGCCAATATGGACGGCGTGCCGCTGGATGCCGAGCGGAGGCACCGACGGGTGGGACGCGGCCGCAGCATGCTTTCCGCCAGTGGGTTCGTGCCCTTACATAGACAGAGGGGCTCCTATAGCCGTCCAAGTCCTTAACAGACCTTGTCAGAGCTATGGAAGATGCATTCACATGCTTTAGCCTCAAGAAGTTGAAAAGAGATGGCATAACAGACCTTATCTCTTGCCTGTCTGTGAATTGTTCAAATAAGATCAACTGTGAACACCACAAACTGGAAGTGACAAATCTGATCATCCGATTCTTTAAACTCACCAGAATGTGTCTTCTCATTGCTGAAGCAAATGCATCCAACAAAAAAAAATAAAAAAGATGAAGTTCTTGATGTTGAGACGTACGCGACTTAACTGTCATAACGTAAACGTACACCAAACAAGGTTTTATTTTATGGGCTTGTGCATTACTCACACTATGCTGTCTTTCGTGATTTTAGTATTATCTTGTTCCCATTGTTAAAACTTCCCATTAACAAATTTGATGTCACTGTCTGTTGTGTTTCACATATGCAGGAATAAATTTATACGTGAACTGGTTTGTGGCTGTATCTGTATTTGCCAAGCAAATCTGAATGTCATTTGTATATGTATGCCCATGGTGGCATTGTATATTTAAAGTTTTTTGGTTGGCTTATTCACTAGCTTTAGCTGATTTTTCTATCTGATACATTTACCTGCATTGAAATGTTATGGAGAACCATGTGGCATCAAAGTAAAAACAGCATGGACATTGTTTTCGTGTCAAGCTAACGGCAAGTTATTTCATTTCCTTCTTCCAAGCTTCGAGCGGCGGGTGGCAAACGTAGCTGATATACAAGGAAGTGAATTGAAAACATCAGCTTGCAGTGTCAATACATGCTTTGCAGCAAGGCGCCAGAATTGTGCAAGGTATACTTCAATAATGTTGCAATGAAAAGCAACTGCTACGCACAATTATGTTACTCTGACGCGCGCACGCACGAGGAGGGGCATGTCAGAGTCGACCGCAGCGCCACCACATCTGGATGAATTCTCGCTCGATCTCCGGCGCGCAGATGCTGACACCTCTTCTTTAGCCACCGTAGTCTCATCGTGAACTTAAGGACAACCTTGAGGAACCTATAGCTGAAGTTCAAGATGACGACTCGTGCTTAAGTGGTGACGAGATAGTGTGTGTGATCCCGAGCCCATTTCAGTGGATGACAGTGCAGCAAAAGATGCTGTCATCCTGTTGCATTGCTACTTTAAACACGATGGTGGCACAAAGTTCCTGCCCAGCCTTTCAGCAATGCATATCTAATATGCAAGTAAATGCTTAAAAAAGGCCAAGCAAATTGTTATCACTTCCTTTTTTCCGAGTCAGCAATATTAGCCACATTTTTCTTTCTAATCAACTATAGTAGTATTATTTAATTCGAAATGTTTTTTCCACTCAGTCACAGTTGCTGCGTATGAAATACTCATATTTCATTCGTTTTATGGGCTTTCATTAAATGAGACTTCTCATAAATGAAACGAATTTTCTTGCCCCTTTAAGTTTCGTGTAAGAGCTAGGAGCTCACGGCATCTGGCCAAACTAAAACCCCTGAGCCAGCAAGTGAGCAAGTCAGCTGTTTGATGTTCAGAAGAACCACGAACCAAACACACACCTTGAAAGTAACCACAGATGGAAGTTTGAAGGAGCGTGCGATAGTCCAACATTGTAGTCAAAGCTGCTGGAAACATAGAAACGGTGCCACCTCGCGGCATCCGTGCAAAATGGGGACACAATAGCCTGGCCGGTTCTGCCACTAGAGTATAATCTAGTTTCCTATATTGGCTATAGCTCACGCCGCTGAGGTTGTCGATTGGATTTAACTGAATTAGATCGACCTGAACTGTTGTATTTACTGACTCAACTACTTAGAATGCCTATTGGATTAGATCTGACTTTACCTGAATTGCTGCATTTACTATTGATTTGTGTCCCCGCCTAATTTGCACACCTCTAAAATATACTTTTCTGCAAAAAAAGTGAATGACTAATACACGTGTATTCTGTTTACCTTGCCTTGATGACTAATGACAACTTCGCAGGAACAGAGCAGTCCCGCAAAATTTTCTTTCTTTCGTTTTTAAAAATTTTCTTTCTTCCTTTCTTCATATAAAGTACAGAAGTACGTTTGAATTTGTCGTGGTAAGAAGGAAACTGTCAAGAAGCAACAGCTTTCTTGATTCTACAGATTAATGACGAATGTCAATATGTTACTTTATTTACGTACTCTGCTGTGGACGTTACGCAGAAAAATAATTGCAGATGTATTTACATCTGCAACACCCAGAATCCACAGACTACCAAAAATACTGGTCAAACACGTATGTTCTGGACCAAAAAAATTCATGTTTTCATGGAGGGGGGGGGACACTCTAATAAATGTGTGACAGAGTGGGGGGTATCAAGTGATTGTTGCATAATTGGGTATTGTTATTTCATCTTTAATATACCTATTCATTGAATGACGGAGAAGCGTTGCCTCAAACGAGTGGTGGGATACTGATCTTGGGTTGTGCCCCACTACTGCTTCAAGGTACTGTTGCTTCCATCGCATTTACTCGAGTCAAGCAAAGCGTCAAGTCTAGCGAAAGCCAAGTAAAGATGCCCTTGATTAAATTCCGAACGTCAATCCAATTGGTGAGTGAATGGTCACGCTACGGTAGTTGCGCAGAGCGAGTGTAGTATGTTGCGGCAGACGCGCTGCACGAAGAACACAGGGCACGGCGCTGAAGCACCGGCCGACACGACGTACGCAGCACCGGTAGCCAAGCAGAAACTCTCTTTATGTACACAAGCATGCTACTATATACTTAAGTACAACGCCCCCTGGAGGCCAGAGAAACCCAGACAATACATCATCCCCCCCCCCTTGAAATAAATATGATGTGGAGTCCTCCACGAAACCAATGCACAATAATAGTATAAGGCACAGAATGCACAAAAGAGTAAGAAATTGAAGAACATAATGTATGAAGAATCACACAGAAAACATACGAAAATACAAAGGTAATGCACACTTGAGAAGGAAAACCATGCACACACTGCACGTAGCACAACTAATAATGAATTAAAATCTGGAGCATGCAGACCAACAATACAACCGCAAGGTACAATGCCAAGTAACCACCACATCATACCCTCCCTTGAGAGAGGATCTGCAGAGTCACTGTCGTGTTTGAGTCTATGGCGTCGACGCCTGTAGCGGTGCCATTTTAACAACAGGCGTCTGCACTGCCGCCACCGCCCACAGCAGTTCGGTGGAGCGACAGAATAGGCCTACGAACTCTGTATCCAGGGTACTTTCGGCATAGTCGGGGCCGGAACAAGCTTGTAAGGATGCTCCGATGGACCATGACTCTGCGCCACCAATGCAGAACCCGCGCCGAGAGTAGGAACGGGCACGGCAGATGTAGACGCAACAAGTGGAGGAACCTTTGCAGCACGTAGAATAGCAACTGACCCTGGAATCATGGCTGGAACGTTTCGTGGATGCACCTCCGGCAGATCGAGAACAGACACAGCATCCCGGAGGCCGCCACAAGCCGAAAGACGCACAGCCGGGGCGGAATCAGCAGCAAGCAAGACGGGAACAGCAGGCACAACAGACGTCTGGTGAGCTGGGACGCAAGCAGGTAGAGTGCGGGTATGCTCAACCGCAGGAAATATGACAGAAGCTGGCACATCAGGAACACAGCCTGCTGAGATGCCGACAGGTGCAGCACAAGTGAACACGCTCTTAGTCCGGGCCGAAATTCTTGTAGTTAGTGAAGTCGAAGTATGGTCCGGTAGAATCTGCGAAATTTCCGCAGACGTCGGAGGGGCCGATGGCACAACATGGTTGGTAGCATAACGTTGCAGCAGTATGGGTGAAGGAGGACGAATGTCGCGGCGTTGATGCTCGCGTCGTGTAATCGAGTCGGCCTACAGAGCAGCCAGCTGCTGCAACGGGCGGTCGGTGGACTTCTCTTCCATGGCATGTTCCAACGCTGCCCTGGCTATGAAAGCGTCCCCCATCTGAACGAATGACCTAAGCAGGTCGGGGTCACGCAGGCCGTGCAAAACATGGTCCTGTACCATTGTCTCTGCTGCGGCGCCGAAATCGCATTTGTTGGCCAACCGCCGCTGCGCTAGAATTAATTGGACGGTAGTATCGTCTGGCTCCTGAACTCTCCGCCGGAATCGGGTACGTACACAGAAAGCACCTTCAGGCGGCGCGAAGTATGCGTCCAGAACGGCTAAGGCCTGCTGGCACGCGTCGCAAGTTGCGCCATTTCCTGAAGCCTGGACGCGTTCAAGCAGCGTCTGCTCGTCAGCAGCTTGCAATCCCTTCCCTCCAAGCCTGTTGAGCAGCAACGCATTCTTGGCGTCTGGCGTAGCGTGCGGGGCCGCCGCATTGACGTACACTTGAACGACGCGACGCCAAGTCTTCCACGGAATCAGGGGCACGCCAGGGCATTGCAGGAAAGTAGGTGGTGCAATTGCGGGGAACATGCTGCTGCTGAGACAGACCGGATGTGGAGGAAATAAAGGTGGAGCCACCCCATGTGGAAAGGTCTGGACTCTGCAGACTCGGTGGTCATAGACTGGTAATCTTCAGGCAATACCGCATCGGTGGCGTAGCTTGCACAGGTGCTGAGTCGATAGCACGAGGAAGAAGGCTCGATGCCCACCTTATCACATGATGCTCGTGGACTGCAGATCTTCGTTCCCAATATGTTGTATTATGCGGCAAACGCGCCACGCGGACAACACAGGGCACGGCGCTGAAGCGCCGGCCAATAAGACGTACGCAGCACCGGTAGCCAAGCCGGAACTCTCTTTATGTACACAAGCATGCTAGTGTATACATATCTACAATGCCCCCTGGAGGCCAGAGAACCGGTTCCCAAACAGGAACCGAAACCCACACACCACAGCGAGGTTTTTGATTGCTGACACTGCGTGTGTCAGCCTTGCAAGGCAAGACGGGGGAGGGGGGGGAAGCGACAGTTGGCACGAAGCGCGAGTTTAGAGCACTCAGGCTCCTGGGCCCCCGCACGATCCCACCGCGCTTTCGTGCAAACTTCCATGCACCAGCCTCGACATTTCTACACTCGCGGTGCACTGCAGTTGCTCGGGTTTCTCGAACGTATACGTCGTGCTTGCCATGCTTCTTTGTGTGTGTTAAGAGAAAACACGCGCCATTGTACCCATTGTCCTGAAAGCTGCTTGACCAGCATTAACCCTGCTCGCTCGCACGGCACAGATAAGGGCACATTTTACATACTGTTCTTCACGACTCATAACGGACATTTATCTGTTCTTATCACGCATTAACTATTGTCCATCATTTGCATAAGCCCTGCTAACACGTGGCATGCTGCCAGTTCTTCATTTGCTTGCATTTTCCTCGCTATAAACCAATTGACAAGGATGTAGTCAGTGCCTCTTCAACTTCTTCAGAAGCGTGTGCAACAGCCAATAGCTTTTCTCCTGTGCTTCTCCGTGTGTACACATTGTGGTTGCACGAATAACGTAGCTATAAACCCGCATAAGGGGGGAATGTTGCTTATAATTTTATCAACCTGCAAAAAAGCAACTGTCGCCGCCTAAAAAGTCATTGCACTTGAAGGCGGATGGCCATTGAACAATTAAACGTTGTAAGGCTACGCAGACACTTTCACAATCACGGCTGCGGACTGTGAGTTATGTGCTTCTTAGCCTTGATATATGTTGATAATAAAAGATTGATCGCAGTTGAAAATCAACTTGAACTTCACTTTTTTATTTCTTAGAATTCATTTGCAGCAGAAAAGCTTCCGCGGAAAAAAGACGCGCTTACGAGGCTGTGTGAGGAAGTTGTTCACATGAAAGGTTTTTCTTGAATATGCACTAGCTATGTACACACAAACACTACATATATCCTTTGAAGGGCCTGTCAATATCATTGTTAGCTGTCCTAGAGAAATGTCGAGCGAACGTACAAATTTGTCACCTTTGTACGTTACCTTTGTATCTGATCCCAAGAAACACGAAACGTCGTATACACGTCTTGAAACGTCTAGAAAGTTATGCGAACATGTAGGTATAATATTTTACGTTGAATGAACGTTTTTCAAAGGAAGTTTCTTTAGAAGAAGTTGAGAAATTGTTCTTTACAAGAATTATTCTTCAAAACGTTTAATTAAAGGTATTTTCTAGAACTTTGGTAGTATTCGCGGATGAAGTCTCGGAGGTGTTTTCTGCGTTTCTTTCTTTTTTTTTGAACCAAAATGATGTTCGCTTTATATAAATATCTAGTATATATTTTTACATATTTTTACATATTAAATGCAATAATAGAGCGCTCTAGTCAGTATTAAGAAATTAAGATGCGCAAGTGTAGTGTGCTCCTGCGCGTTTAGAACAGTTTTGCTTGTCTGGACGTGTATACCGGCCTCTCAGTCGCCTCTTGAAAAAGCGAGTTTTAGTCGATTTCCTTCGTGTTTTAAAACTGTGCTTGCACTTTATCTTCGAGTTTCGTGCTCTGCCAGTGCTGCTGATTACAAAGATTCGCAATACTCAAGCGAAGACGTGTGAGTTCGTATCGTGGAGCACTCGCCAGGTATGTACCAGACTGCAGGTGTCGGCGCTTTGTTATCACTCACCACGTTTTTTCTACCATGTGCACGATAAGTGAGCTTTTGTTTACATGGGGACCCATATTTTCTGTAGTACTTCAGCGTAAAGGCACAGTAGTGAGGAGTTAAGCGCGGACAAGTTTTTTGTTTGTGTGGAGTGTGAAGCATGCGTGCGTAGCGGGAATTCGGAGGCAGATTCGAGCAGAGTTGTGGCGGCTGTCTGCCTCTGTTGGCAGTGTTGTTGGAGAGGGCCCTCCTCGCGAGCGACCACTATTTGTTTATTAATTCTGGGGCGTTTGTTAGCTGTAGGCGTTAATGCCTGTTCATATCGTGTGCTAATGAACTGAACGTGTCTAATGCAGTTTTATCTGCTGTACGTTTCATTTTTTACAGCTACAGTATTTATACGTTATGACTACTATAAGAGAAGTTTTGGCAAGGTTCTGTTTTGCGTCTCTCAATTGTTTTCTTGCGAGTGGCCTAATGTATGCCGGTGTATGCATCCACGCCGGTACGCGTTTTTATTAATTACCGTGATACTCGAGTTGATGCGTGTTCATGTGCAGCGTGTTGCTTCGTCTTATGTAGGGCTCGCAAAGGTTGCACCTACACTTAAGTGTTCATGCAGCTCGTTCAGTAAAATTTTAAAATTTCGGTATACACTAGCAACGCAGGTTGCCTCATGCGGCCTGAATCCGTGCATTTTAAATGATTCATTTATACTGAACTGTATTTTAGAACGAATATTCTATGGCTAAATGTGCCCAAATTGGTTTACCATGCTGTGCGAGCACTAATTACGTCATAAGTACATGCGTTCGAGCACCATCGATTTTACTCTGCTTGTTTCCACAATGCTTGTATTTTGATTTGGTTTATGAAATCTTTTATGCACCTCACCCAACCTTGGTGTTGAAACGTTGCTAAATACTTTTACGTGTATGAACGTTAAAAATTGTTTATCGCACCACCTCCAATGAAATTTTTGTGATTAATGACAAGCTCAACAGTATATTCGATAAAGTATACTTTCTAGGCATGCGCTACAGATGTTGACGGAATCTGTCGTATGTTCAGAATCAATATTTTATTGATCACTCAAAACTCGCGATAATGTTATAAATCATGGTAAGCATGCATAAGTCATGCACGTATCAATCTTAAAATGTATAATTGTATATCATACTTTTTTGAGAATAATAAATATACACTCTAAAAAGAGCCAGTAAAAAGGGTCCTACAACAATAATCGTCATCCATACTGCATTCCATCCTTGCGCTATCGCCTCGCGACCGGTATATTACGGTCATGATTTACATGCCCATTATCAGGGTTACATTGCATTCTCGATAGAAAAGTGGCCAGCGCCGAGTTTTCAAGAAAGGAAGCGCACGCAAGCAGGATGGCTAATATTGTTGTAGGACAAAATGACACCCTTTTTACACGGTATTTTTTTAGAGTGTAGGCTGCAAGTTTTCAAGCTATGGGCACTGAAGGAATAATACGAATTCGGAAATCAGTTTCATCAGATCTTATTGCTAAATCGCGGTCAATAGCTTCTAAGATTCTGGTTCCCGGAGATCGTTGCAGAAGCTTGCATGCTTTATTGGGATGGTGTGTGGTTCAAGATGGGTGCCTAATGTTTTTGTTTTTTTTTTGCATTGACAGCCTGTCGTGCTTGAGTGAGGGGTATGGCCATTTCAGCCTACCAGAATCATTGAAACTGATGACCATAATTTGGCAGCACACAATTGTAATTTATTGACACCCATTTATGACATTATAGATATAATTGTCCCAGTGCGAGAAGCCTGAAAAAAGCTACATTAGTTGTATTTGAAATCAAATTCTTGTTGAATAATATAGGTTATCAACAATCGATACTTGATGAAAGTGCATACCATCATATATGTGTTGAGGTATCATTGAATTTGCTGCCAACACACTATGTACGAGCTCAATTCAAGCATGGTTTTGACACATCTGCAATGTGGAAATTGCATTTTCTTTCGTAAGGTTGCAAGTGTGCTCACCAAAATCGTCAAGAAAATTTTGCTTGTAACATCTCTAGTTTGTGCACATCCTGCTTGTTTTAAGACACATTATTCCAAATCATTTTAAATATACTGACAAATTCAGTTTGTTAAAGAGGCACATGTCTTTAAATTGTTTTTTTTTCGGTGTTTCCATCGCAGCCTATGCATGCACCTCGTACGAACTGAGTGTGAAAGAACTCCGGACAAGCCTGTCATTCATAGTGGCTCGTGAAAAAGTTGGCTACTGAATCTACAGCAGCTGCGCATGACTTCTGTTTCGTATGGAGAGGGAACTTCCCTCAGCCACCTGGTTGCTGTATTCAAGTAGCTCGCATGCCTTTTTTTGCTATAAAAAAGTCAGTGCTGTAGGTTGTGTGTGTGAAAGCCACCTTTGCAGATAGCTAAGTTGTTTAGGGGAACATAATGTGCAACAATAGTTATCACTGTCAACCATGCCCTTGAATAGTAATCAATAATGAACTTATTATTGACTGCAGCAAGCGGCCACGCACGTATTATAATTTTGAGCCAGTCACATTTCTACATGGGTCCAAAGAATACTGGCATGCCTGTGCTCAGATATCCCACTGGAAAGTATAGTTGTGCCTTATATCATTACGCATGCAGGACATTGAGCACTAGCACACAGCTACTACTCCCTGAGGTGCCGCATATAATCTGATCATGGATCGAAGCCATAGACAAGCATTAGAATGGTTACCTTTTTACTACCGGCTGGAACAGCAAGCATTGACTGCTTGTCTCACCAGGGAGTAATGTTTTGCTGATCTTCGCTGCCTTGCATGCGTAATCATGAAAAGCCCAATAAAATTCCGAATGGAATATCTCAGAGCATAGACATACTCGAAGAATTTGTCCAAGTGAGCGTGTCTAGAAACACGACTGCCACAAACTGTTCAATGCACACATATCCACCTATTGTAGGCACCAAAATTTCGGAATTCTTAGTTGATTGGCCAGCTGACAGCATTATTGTTTTACTTTGTGTTCCCGTGGACACATAACTTATCTGCAAAGGCAGTTTTCTGTTCTTAAGGCTGAATTTTATTACAAGCACAAAGCACGTCTCCGAATGTGTCAGTGCTCCTTTCTCAGGTTTTAGGTAATGTTTAATTTATGTGTAATGTGCAGTTCACTCAAAATTGAACTTTTCGCATTGCAAAGAGGCTGTAACAGATCAATGGTTTTATTTTCACTGTAATATTGACTGAATACTTTGTTTTATTATTATTGTAACCTTTTTATTATTGTAACAGGTTTGTGGCCACATGCACATCCGGCGCATGCGGCCACAAACCCGTAGCCTTGAGATTTGCCTCATTGTCTTCTCGAATTTGATGCCGTAAGTGCAATCAAGTGATTTTTTATTGCCATACTTAATCATACCTAACTTTGCCAATGCCTAATCATTTGTGATATATTACTCTTACCTAACCATGTTTAACATTGTTAATGATGACTGAAGGAAGGCATTCTGGAATACTGTAGCGTTTTTAAGTTCACTGTGTCTTTTGTCGGAGTATTTTGGGTTGGAATTAGAATTCAGGGTGTTGCTAAAATCACAATTTTATTGTTAAACACGAATTTGTGGAGAAACCCAATAATTTCATCTACTCATGGTTCTAACATACCTAAATTTAGGAGTGAGAAAAAATCACTTGTTCGACTGCTGCTTTTTGGCTTTAACAAATTTTCTACCTTTACATATTTGCTACTATGCCAATGCGTTTGCTAATCTAGCCTTCTAAATTTTGTTGCACCGATAGAAGCCTGCTCGAAGAGAGCAGTTTCTGCCTTTTCTATGGGTGCAGGTTCCTGAACCAAGCATCTGGCCAGCCCCTCAATCGCTTTGTATAATTATAGTTACTATAAAGAATGCAGGTTTGGGGACAAAGTGTGCATTCATTGTTGTTTATTAAAGGTTACAAGTATGCAACAAGATTTGTTGAAATTTTGCATTTACTTTTGGATGTGCAGTGTAATACATTCAAGGCAACACCAGAAACAATAATGAGTTGACGTTTAAAAGCCCGTCTTATCTTCAAGCAAAACATATTATTGTAATGATAGATGGCAGTCACTAATTATTTATTTCAATAATTATGGCCCCATTTTTGCTGATTAGAATAGTCCCAGTAATTATTTGCTGCCAAATTAAGTTTCTGTTCCTACTTGTCACTCTCGACAGTGAACAGCTAAATGCTCCGATTGTAAAATGCTGACTTGGTGCAGCAAATTACCCACGGGAAACGCTCAACAAGCTGGTTTGCATGAAAAATAAATGCCTAAAAAGGTGTCGAAAGATCTAGCAAAAGTTTTTTTTTAGAATCTTGGCATGAAGTTCACTAGGCTTCTGATAATGAAAATATAGTAAACGATCACAAAGGTACTTTAAAATTTCTAGAAAGACGTTTTTTAGACTTCTTGCTAGAAGTTTTTTAGCCGTATAATAACGTGGCATTAGCACAGCTACAGAAGGTTTTCAAGCTGCTTAAGTTTAAATAACATCTCAAAAAGGCTTCTTATATACTTTTGGACTATTCCTTTTGGACATTTACAAGAAGTTTTTTAGCTCTTCTTGTGTTTCATGGGATGTACGTACAGTGTACATCCACGGACATCTGATGGGTGTCCGGAATAACCAAAATGTACGTCTCGTCGTATGCATACCGAATATTCATGATTAACTTGGCCTGGCAATTAAGGATCAAACATTTTTATAGCAGGAGCACAAGCAAGGCCAGCCTTGACTTGTTCAAAGCTACGTTTCGCGCCTTCCGACCAGCAGAATTGTTGTCCCTTTCTGAGCATGGTGCAGAGAGGCTCAACGATATCCGCGTAGTCGTGAAACAATTTGGCGTAATACCCTGAAGGCCAAAGAAGGACTGAAGAGTTTTCAGGCATGTAGAAGAAGGAGCATTGAGAAGTGTGTGAACGTTGCTTTCCATGGGTTATATACCCTCTGCAGAAGTTTTACGCCCCAGGAATGTCAGTTCCTTCGCCGAAAAAGACATTTGTGATTCAAATTTATGCCACTCTGCGCAATGCAACTCAATCATGCTTAAACTTTGAGCTTTCACACGCAAGTGTGTCATCTAGGTAGAAACAACATTGTTACAGGATTGCTAAATAGTAGACATCATTCTTTGAAATACTGCAGGTGCGGAGGCTAGACCGAAGCGTACTCGTTTAAAACGAAACAATCCTTCTTGCGTAATGAACATGGTAAATTCGCTACTAGAATCCTCTAGGAGTTGGTGGTATGCTGATGCTGACTCCAATTTAGAGAAGTAGGACGCACAACTCAGCATTTAGAGAAGTTCATCTACATGCGGCAGCGGGAAGGTGTCGATGACAATGGCTTTAGTGGGCTCTCGCAGATCGACGCGGAGGCGGATATTCTGGTCTTTGTTATGAACGAGTGGCGACACCCATTCAAATGCTGACACCCGCTCGTTGATGTCGTTTTTTTTTAGTCGAGCAGCTCATTGGTGACTTGTTCCCCGAGAGCCAGGGACAGCCGACGCAGTTTGGCGGACACTGGCACGATGTCTTGCCACTGCTTGACCCAGTGGACGAAGTCCTGGACGAGTTCAAGCTGCCTGTCGAGCAGACGTTTGAACCCCGGAAGCACCCGTGCAGGAACCTCCGAAGAAACTGGAGAAGTAAGGCGACACGTTAATGTTGTGCCATCGATCAGGAGACCCAGTTGCTGGATGGCATCCAGCCTCAGCAAGAAGTGCCCTGTGCTGTGAAGTAGTAAGTAACGAAGGTGCGCTTCCTGCTGTGCTGCAAGTCGGTGCGGGAATATCTGAGGACAGGTATGCGGTGCTTCGAAAAGTTTTGTAGTTGACTGGATGTCTGGAGCACTCTGTGCGTGGAAGCAAAATATATGTCGTAGTCCTTCTCCGTCATTAGAAATGCAGTGGCACTGGTATTCACCAAAAAAGAGATGTGTTCTTGGTCGCCAACAAACGCAGAGATGTGAAGGTCCTTCAGGCTAATCAGCATAAGGTTCACGGACAGGACTGTAGCAGCGCCGTATTGCACGCAGCTAACCTCCTGTACAGACGATTGCTGTTAATGGCAAACTGCTGAGAAGTGGCTTCTGATTTGGCAAAATTGGCAGATTTTGTTCTTGGCTGGGTATTTTTGTAAAATTGCCAAATTTCCAAATTGGCCGCAGCGGAAACAGGGGATAAGTGGGGGATTTGAAGAATTCTGACCTGCTTGTTGGTTGCGAATGCCATGCAGGCTCACTGACGAGCCGGTGTGGCCGTGTTGAGGCAACTGCACGGCCGGCGAAGCAGCCGAGCCGGTATATTGACCTGCTGTGACGCACTGGACCTTGCTGCCACCATTGGCGAACTGTTCGTTTCCCCTGAACGCCGCGTTGTCCTTGTGAGGTGCCTCAAACTTTCGTCTGAGTTGTTTGGCTTTTCGTAGCGTGAGGGCTTCACCGTATGACAGTAGTTAGGCTCGTACCTCTACGTTGGCGGCTTCGAATTCTCTCGTCATAAGCGGCGGCAAACTTGCATGTAAGAGCTTTCTTCTTGAGGACTGCGATGAATTCGAGGTAGGCTTCCCCGGGTAGTTCTTGGCAGGTCGCGAATCAGTGCCGCTCAGCTAGGACGTTCGTCAACTCGGCAAAAAGCTGATCAAAATTTTGAGTAGCGTGTCGTACTCTGTCGGCGTCGTCGATGCTGCCGCACCAGTCTTTGTCGACGAGCCTGGTGCCGTTTGCGTAGCATTTAGAATGTCTCGCGCTTCGAGCCGAGCCTGTGCGGCGAAGCATTTCCGCGGACCTTCGAAGCCGAGTGCACTGAGGAGCGCTGCTGCTCGTCTGTCAGTCGTCCAGCCACCTCCACCGGCCGCATTGAGGTGTAACGAGAAAATTTCTTTCCATTTATGCCACGGAATATATGGTACGCCGGCAACGTTGAGGAATGGTGGAAGGTTGGCAAAGAGGGAAGCCATGGTGCAGGAGGGAGGCAGCAAGCTGAAGTGGGCGGGTGGCTTCGCGAGGAAGCCGGAGCAAGCACAAACAAAAGTCGGTCAGGCGGCGCCAGCGTGGCGCAAAGTGGAAGTATCGACGTGCAGTAGAATGTGGCGTGAAGAGGCACTTACGTCAGGTACTTCATGGCGTAGCCTAAGTTCAGGGTTCAAGACCTCGTCGCCATATGTTGTGTAAGGCTTGAGCGCAGCGAAGCCGGTGGCAGGGCGGCGTAGAAGCCGAGCGTTCGGCGAGTGACATGCACACTAACTTAGGCTTTGCTGATGAGAGAATTCTTTCCCGTGTTTATTACGGCGGTTTTTTAAGGACTGGGAAAAGGTGATTGGTCACTGATACACTGGTCACATGACCGCAGGTTTACACCGAGTTGGTAGCAGAGAACAGACCTGGTAAGGGCCTAGCTACACTTAGGGGCATTTACAAAAGTTCTAACCCACTGGTGTGCTATCGCGACACAAGGGTTTGTGTGACACAATAATGAATATCACCAATACAGTAAATTTGGTAACGTATACAGCAGATCATAAGTACTTTTATGAGGAGTCAGTCAACTCGCAATCTTAACGCAGTCAGTTTTTTTGTATTTTTATACTAAGAGGCTGAGACGTGAATGTACAAGTTAAAAGCACATTTGTGTGTGGAGCTCTCCAAGCATGGATTTTCAGAGTTATTGGTTTATGTTTTCTTCGTAACTAACTTAGACATCATGACACACAGCAAGGCCATTGATGTTACAGAACTTACCTATTCTTCGGGTCCATCAAAAAGTCGACTTTGTCATTCAACTCGACCCGCCAAGTTTTCTCTTCAGGAATGGCCTGTACACAAGCAAAACAGACTGTAGGATTACTTATGCAGTGAGGGGTATAGCCCAGAGCATTTTGAAGCACACTTTCTAGCATAGAACTTAGTAGCTGTTTCCCTCAGTTTCATGACATGTTGCCAAAACAAAAAATTCACTACAATAAACACATGCTGGTATGAAATGAAAACAGAACTTTAGTTGTAACGATAAAGTACCTGCATTGTTCTCGAAGTGTAGTGAGCAGTTACACATAAAAACAACGCCACAATAGACATAATAACTGCTTCTAAAAGCTGCCTAGTTGAGACGATCAGACGTGCTGCTTTCAGTCAGCAGAAGACAAGTTATACTGATGCAAGGTAGGCTGGCAACTATAGTGGCCAGCCTCTCAGAGGAGAACACCCAAGTTATTTAGTGTGCGCATGTTCAGAATTTCACCATTTTTCCTTGAGTAGAAATACTGCTTTGTATCTGCGCCCCGGCGTATTCTAGCATTCATTTGCTAGCTTGGTGACATTTTCTGGGGGAGCTCTTGGGTACGTAGATGACGCAGTCTCCATAGAGTACCCCAGAATTAGGCCTATTGAGTAGCTAAACTGACCTAGTGCACATGTGTTCCAGTCGTCATCTCCAAGGCCTCCAGCCACAGCACGGTTTGCCACCTGAATGACAGAAGGCCAAACACCCCCTATCATCACCGCACCAGCACGAATGCAGCTGCTCATCAACCAACTCAAGACACCGCAGACATTTTACAGAGCTGCTCTTGAAGATGCTGAAAACTGGTTGGAGCATTTGGACCGGGTCGCCATCATGAATGATTGGCCAAAAAGCGTAAGCAACACTGAGTGTACTGTGCTCTCGAAAATTCTGCAAAAACATGGTTTGAGATACACGAGGCAACGTTTTCGTGTGAGATAAGTTTCCCCCACAGTTCACTCAAGAATTTGACAAGAATAGACAAGAAGGAGAGGGCAGAGTGTGTAATAAAGGCAAGGGTACAAGGCCCAAATGAAAGGGTGTCAACCTACATAGAGGGCATGAATCAGCTTTCCAGGCATGTGGAGCTCTCTGTGATTGAAGCCAAGACAGTTCGCTACTTCATGCGAGGTGCCAAAGAAGATTTCAGCGAGCATAATTTGAAACCCACCTGCAACACTTGCGCAGTTCTATGCAGAAGCAATGCAATGCTAGGGAGAAAGCCCCTCAACAGCGTGCAGACAGTATAATCGCAATGTCATACACTCAAGTGAGGTCACTTCTCTCACTCTCGGCAATGAAATAAGGGCCTTGTGAGAGCTTATCAGAGCTTTCATCTGGCTACAAATGATGCAGGTGACTGCTCCACCTATAGGGCAGCTCTCTGTTATAGAAATGGTGTGCACAGATCTACACCAGGCTATCCATGTTCCCCAACAGTACGAGGCGCCACAACAGCATCGAAATGAGCTACACGGGAGCAGTGCGACATCTTCCAATTGAGCGTTGTACTCATCAAATAGAAGTACCGTCGGCAACAGTTCTCACAGGCCCCTGTTGGTCACCAAAGCAAGACATCTGGCGAAAAATTGACCATAGGCTCTTTGTTTGCACTGTGGGGAAGCCGAAAACATCTAATGCGCATACCGCACTGTGGGTCTCCATAGATTTTTGCGAAACACCCCTTATCCGCGACCTGGCGAGCGACAGATAGCTTCATCTTCAATCGTCGCACCATTAAACATTGCTTGCACGAACCCAGCTTGTCATCGCCTGTTTGCTATAGAAGCCCAGCCTACTGAAACGACGCTACAAGACGACGCTCACTCAGTCCTGCCGGGCAGAAAAACTGAGTTCAGCGGCCTCTGGAGGCGAGGCCGCTGCCAATGATTGTACAGAAGATCTTACAGTACGACAACAGTGATGGAAGTGACATTTTGCTTTTTATAGCAGATTCTGGAGCATAAAAATTTGTCGTCTGGAGCAGCCCTAAGTGTCTTTGGAGCAGAAAAATGCTATAGCTTAGAGCTGCTATTGGTGTTTTTGAAACAGATGCACGTTCCTATTGACTCCTCAAGTCTAAAACATTACTTAAGGATATAATAAATCTTTATATTTATTATTAAATATGCTGCATGCTAGCATGCAGGTAGTATACAAGCAGTATAGTTGGCGTGAATCATGCGGGAGAGGGGTCAGGAGAGTTCGGACTTTTCTGGTGTTCGGGCTTGGGAGCACACCTCTTGCAACTACCGCACTTGAGATTTAGCTTTAGCACGTGATATATTTGAGTTAACAGTTAAGTATAGCGCAATCAAAGGCTGTTTATTACCCGTGTAAAATTCCCCTCAGCTGTGTGAACTGTGAAAATCGAAAAAAGGTGAAAAAAAGAAACTGAAGAGAACTATGCAACTGCTCTAGCTCAGACACTATGCACGTTTTTAGACCTTTATTTGAAAGCATAATTCAATTCTGATATAAATAAAAATACAACCCAAATAAAAAATAATAGACCCCAAAGTCTGATATGTGCACCCCTTGAGATTTTTCTGGATTCACGCCACTGAGTTGCATACTAATATGATAGCGTATACAGCTTGCTTTTGGCTTTGCTTAGGCTTACGAGATAGTGCAATAGTTTAACTTCATTTTTTTTTAGTTTGCCAACATTCTTTTGGAGCAGGTTTGGAGCAGTTACTAGTAAATATTGCAGTTTGGAGCAACATGGAGCGGCATTTCTCTTTTGGATCAGTTCGGATCAATTGGAGCAGCCCTGCCACCACTGCAACAGTGACGACAAAGGGAAACATGCAGACGCAATCAAAAGTGATTGGAAGGGTGGTGAAGTCAAACATTTCGCATGACAAAGTATTGGCACTAATTGACACTGAAGCAGACACCTCCATTATAAGCCCATGCCTCGCCTGCAAGCTGACGAAGGTTTCTACCCAGTGGACTTGGTCCCAGACTCGCACAGCAGGAGGCCATTTTTAAACTCTGGTGGGACGATGCATGGCACGATTTAGCATTGAAGTGTTTGTATACCTTAAAGATTTCATAGTACTCCAAAGTTCCTCGAAAGACCTAGTTCTCGGACAGGAGTTTCTCCAGGATTACTGAGCAGTGATGAACTTGCAAGAGTTGGAGGTGACGTTTTCCACTGCACATGCCACATCCTGACGACAGTTATTACCAATGAGTAGTGTGTTCAAATTAGTAACTTGCAACATTTTGATGAATTTGATAACTATGAGAGCATTGCAGAGGCAAATATCATGCTCGCTCTTATTCAAAAGAAAGATCTGATGATTACAGAATAAAAGCTCTCAAGTTCTGCTGACTAACTTCAGCAGGAATTTTCAGCACATCCCTAGAGGCCCCACTGTTGAATGGTTTCAGCGAGATTGCAGACTGTTTCGACATCAGCACATTTCAGATGACTTCACTGGGTACAAAAACTTGTGCTGACTTGGCCAACCGCATTCGCGTTAATCATGACTTGTAAGAACTAGAAAAGATCCACAAATTCTGTGGCTTGGCAGCGACAAAATTTTTGAGCTGCTTCTCCACAGCTAGAAAGGTCACAACATTGATGCTACAAAACTGTATTGTTACCGAGAAGTCGGCGCAGCCTCTTTGCCAACGTCTATATCATGATTCACCAAACGAAAGAGAGGTGATTAAACATAGGCTGGCGAGTATAGTAACCAAACTAGCTCGCGTCAATATCACATCTAAATATATCGACTTAGTCCAATGTCTTTTCATAACACAAAGTATTTTGCATCCAGAAAAAGCACAGTTAGACCACAATATATGCCAAAGTACTGCACAGTTACAGTTAGACTTCAGCATACATAAGGAACAACAGAACTTCTTATAAGTTTTGTGCACATAAATTAACAGGTACAATAGTCTCACTATAGCAAACATACTTATCCATACTCTAAACTAATTACAAACACTAGTTTACTCCTTAATTAGAAGACGTTAATCTACTACAAGCATTACATGTCAAACTACTGCATATGCGGTTTTGTTTCGGTTTGCGTACGCACACTTTTCAAATTGTGTGACAGGGTAGGACAAGTGTACTAGTCTGCAAAAGAAGGCCTTTGTTGATATGTGAAAAGCAGCCTTGAAAAAAATAAATTCCGCCTCATCAACAATTCTAAATTCTTGCAAGTGAACACCCTAAAAAAGAAATAGGACATTGGCACTTGTTTTGGGATACCATAGAATGGAAAAAAGCTATCCATGACTTGCTCAGGAAAATGACCGCAGGTGCACTGCTTGCTCATGCCACAAAATATTGCATTTGTGTAGCCGACTAAATCACCTGAGGCACTTCTTCATAAGGTCATGTAGGTGCTCTAAATAAAACTCGTTTGCAAGAGTTCTGTTTAATAAATGCACACTGATGACTACCACACACGATTTTCAATGCCAACAGCAAAATTAGCCGTCATGAAGGAAGTTGCTGTTGTTTCTTAGCTTCTGTTGTTCGCCAACGAAGCAGCCGCCGTTCATCATTATTGCCAGTGCTCCTCACAAGCTGCTGCTTGCTCGAGCAGCGCAAAGCCATCTGTTTTTTTTCATTCTTCCATGAAAGAGCATTCGTTTCGGGCGTGCTGTCTCTCAACCTACACGACAGCCTGGTAGCCGGCAGACCCTCATGTTCAACACAGCTTCTACAAAGTGGTATGAGTGCATGGTCTCCTAAAGGGAGCCTTTATAAGTCGTATGGTCAATCCCACAACAAAAATCACAAGATTCGCGAAAAAATACGTTGTCGTGAAATTTCCTTGTTTGTCCAATTTGCTACGAAAAGCATGGCAACTACTGCGTTTTCTTGTTAGGTAACTGTAAAAAGGTATGAATTCATCTGTGGCAGCAGTACTTTTTTTATTACGGTTCGTTTTGTCCTGACTCGATTTGAGAAATATAGAGGCATTCTAGTATTCCTCCTTTCTGAAGACCTGTATGGGGAAAACTGGGCCATTGTTTATCACCATTGAATCGTATTGCTCTCCTGACCTGTTCCATAATTTTATTGTTATATCGCGTACGGATATGCTTAAGCTGGTCAACCGAAGCGCAGTTCTGCTCTAGATAAATGTGTGTGTGCCCTGATTATGTCTTTAAAATAAGGTTCGCAAGAAGTAATTTTGCCGAAATGCTGTAGAAGGCTCTAATTAGCCGGCCTACGTTCACTCCTCAGGTTTTTTACAGCGAAAGTGCTCGAGTTGTCATCGTATCCTTTTTCGCCATCTGAATTTTGATTATGTTTTGGTAGCACAATGGCAATATCAATGTCATGTTCACTTGTACTTTCGACTGCATCCAAATAAAAGGGCCGCACATCTTGCATAACGGCGCCTTTCTAATGAAAACTAAGTATTCGCCGAGGTAGCCTACTGACGAAAGAAAAAGTGCTAATTTTCACTGCTTTGTTATACCACAGTGTTTGCATCAAACTCTGAACGCGTGTTTCTTACTTGTTGAAGAAGCAAAAGATTTCGGTGTTGATTCTTGCATTGGCCAACGTATTCATTGAATACCGTAAAATACACAGTGCGAATGGGCAACCATAAGTGGCGAAGACGTGCCTGTAACCAGCCCATAGTCGCCGCCTAACCGACGACATGCCGTCTAGAGATGGTAGAGACGCATTGCGATTGCTTGCATCCTCGTCCCTGTATTCTGCTTCTTCGACTCGACCTGAGCGTTCTTGAAAAGACATTACAATGAAAAGCAGAGTGAGTCTAATAAATAAAAAGCAACCTTTTATTCATGTGTAACCCGTGAGCATTTAACGTGGCACTTTTTTGATTTTGCTTGTTCATAAGGCTGTCAGTATTTTTGCTATTCTCTTCCTTACTATACAGCCTGCAAACTTGAAAGTAAAGTAGGTCCCCAGCACATTCAGATCTCTTTCACAGGCATCGCGGTTATATGTTCTCTAATATGGACGGAGCGAATTTACAGCAAAAAGCCCATCTGAGAACATATACTGCAAAGCATTAACTTTGCCTCTCATACTTGGCCCGACATCCCCAAATCAGTGCGATGCTATATGAACACAACACCAATTTTTCTCGCCACATTGAAGCTTCGCCAACAGCGCAGCAGCCTTTCGGATGGATGGATGGATGGATGGATGGATGGATGGATGGATGGATGGATGGATGGATGGATGGATGGATGGATGGATGGATGGATGGATGGATGGATGGATGGATGGATGGATGGATGGATGCATAGATGGATGGATGGATGGACGGATGGATGGATGGATGGATGGATGGATGGATGGATGGATGGATGGATGGATGGATGGATGGATGGATGGATGGATGGATGGATGGATGGATGGATGGATGGATGGATGGATGGATGGATATGGCAGTAGCCTTTAGATCGAACGGCAGCTAACGCCACCTAGCCGTAATACCTAGTGAACTGATCATTTATTTATCTTTTTTTCTTTAAATAGTGAGGTTGAGGATTCGTACTTTGCAGTGAAGGGTTTAATTTTCACTCGTGCCTTGACATTAGCCACCAATCAGATAACCTCTTTCTAGTTAATTCTACCCGCTTAAAGTCTATTTTGCCCACACTGTCCCTAAAGCCAAGTGCTTTGAAAAACTCTTCACTATCAACCTGAACTATAGGGTGAAGCCCTTTGCAGAACATTATCAAGTGTTCGACAGTTTCTTCTTCCTCTCCACACGCACTGCATACCGTGTCTACCCCTTCGTACTTGGCCCGACACGTCTTGATTTACAATACTCCTGCCCTGGCCTCAAACAGTAGAGAACTACCCCGAGTAATATCATAGATGCTTTCCTTGGCAACTTCCTGCCTAAAAGTTCGAAAGACCTCTAGTGCGGACTTCTTAATCCTGCCGACTATCCACATATCGGTCTCAGCTTCCTTCACCTTCTTCTTACCTGTTATTTCTTTTTGGTTTGGCCCCCTGCTGTTTTTCAAGTATTTACCAGTCAATTTTCAGGTTCACTTCCGCCATTCTGTATTGATATTCTTCATGTACAAGTAGCTGAATACCTTCCTAGCCCAACGCTCTTCCCTCATTTCTCTCAATCGCTTTTCAAGTTTTATCTTGCTGCTAGCTTCTCTGCCCTCAAATGATGTCCATCCCATATCACCTTGTACTCCCTGATTATGTGTATTTCCGTGAGCTCCTAAGGCAAGCCTACCTATTCCACGTTGCTTAATATCCAATCTTGCTTGAACTTCTGATCAAAGGCACATGACCGCATTGCCGAACGTCCGCCCAGAAACCATGACCCATTTCCATATTCCTCTCACAACATTATACCTATTGTAATTCCACACTGCCCTGTTTTTCATTACTGATGCATTCCTGTTACCTTTAGGCGACACGTATATTTCGTGTTCCCTTAGGTACTCGGCCCCTTTGCTTATCCAAACGCCCAGATATTAGTATTTATTTGTTATCTTTAGCGTGACCTCCTGTATTCTAAACTCACTACCTTCATTGTCAATATCAATCATGACTGCTGATTTTTCCTTACTGAATCTGAAATCTAACCTATCTCCCTCATTACCGCAGATGTCCACCAATCTCTGCAAATCTTCCTTGTTGTCAGCCATTAGCCCTATATCATCTGCGTACATCAATGCTGGTAGTGCCTGTTCAATGAGTTTTCATTGTTTGACGAAAGAGAGGTTGAAGAACAGTCCACTTCCCTCTAATTTGGCCTCTAAACCTTGTAGGTACATAATGAATAATAAGGGTGACAGGGGACACCCCTGCCTAAGCCCTCGTATCACCTCTGCAGGCTTGGATACCTGTTTTTCCCACTTTGTAATTACCTTGTTGACTTTATAGATATCCTTTAAAAGATTAGTGACTACATCTTTCACGCCTAGTGTGTCAAGTATTCCCCACAATTCCAGTTGAACCACGCTATCGTGCACTCCCTTGATATCTAAAAATGCTAGCCACAGGGGCCTGTGTTCCTTTTCTGCTATTTCGATGCACTGCGTCAGTGAGAACAGATTGTATTCCCACCTCCTCTGTTTCCGAAATCCATTCTGCAGTTCCTCCACTAGCACCCCCTCATCCTCTATCCGTGCCTGCAGTCTTTCCTTTATAATCTGCATCGCCAGCCTGTAGACCACTGATGTCACTGTTATAGGAGAGTAGTTGTTTAAGTCAGCTTTGTGCCCCTTTCCTTTATAGATCATGCTGATCCTTCTAAGTTTCCATCCATCGACAACTTCTCCATTGATTATTATTTTGCTCACTGTCTCTCACAAAGCCTGCTTAGTCCTCGGACCTAATTTCTTTATCATCAAAATTGGAATGCCATCTGGGCCTGCTGATGTACTACTAGGGATCCTTTTCTCAGCCCCTTCCCACTCTTGTTGTCAAAATGGAGCCATTGCGCCACTTGATTCATCCTTGTCTATCGGGGTGCATAAAGCACTTTGTTGAAACTTTTATGTTACGCTTGTTCTTATATATTCAGTAGCTTCGTCCCCTTCTAGTCTAGCACCTTGAGCTGTAGTTATTGAGCTCTGCTCTAGGCTCGTCTCATTTCTTAGGGAGTATAGATGGTTCCAAAATTTCGCAGCTGCCTTTCTTTCTTTTTTATGTACTTCTTCCAGCCACTGTTCTCCCTTGCTTTTAAACTTTTCATTGATCAGAAGGGATGTATCCCTTCTACAGCTTGGAAAGATTTCCCAATTTTTTTCAACATCATCTATCGGTTCACCCCAGTGCTTAGCATGTGTCTGTTCCCTAGAGGCTTCCTGACATTTTGCTATGGCTCTCTTGACTTCCTCATCGCACCAACTTTTGGGTTTGTGTCTTCTTTTCCGGGGTGACTTCTCACGTGCCTTGGCAAGCTCTAGCTCAAACAGTCTATGTAGATTCGTGTGTGTTCACACTGATTTATTATCCTCCGTGATTACTCCCTCAGTTTGTTTAGTGGCTATGTAAATTTGCTTTTCTGAATAAATATTTTCCTGTAGTTGCACATCTTATCTCCTTTCCACTTTCACTGCTTTTCCAAAACTTAGCTTGATACGTTTTTGATCACTACCCAGACTTCTGGAGCCACCTTCATCTATGTGCATTCCCCTGAGCTTATCATACATCCTATATGATATCAGTGCGTAATTTATCATCCTCTTCAGCCTTCTTACCTCCCATGTTATTCGCCGTTCACACTTCTCGGTACTGTTGCTATTGAATAAATCAAGCCTTTCACACATTTCCATGATCCTTTTGCCTTTCGGGTTGGTATACCAATCTATATATTCTATGTGTGCATTCATATCTCCTAGTGTAATTATCTCGCACTCTCCTCCTGACTCCTGAATGACCTTTTATATACACTCTACCATTGCCTGGTTTTCCTCTCTGGCCTTTGCTCCCGTCCACAAGTACACGAAACCAAGGAGTGTCATCCGCCCTGCCACTTTCTCTTTTAGCCATAAATGTTCCT
This sequence comes from Rhipicephalus microplus, assembly GCF_043290135.1. Classification (NCBI taxonomy): domain Eukaryota; kingdom Metazoa; phylum Arthropoda; class Arachnida; order Ixodida; family Ixodidae; genus Rhipicephalus; species Rhipicephalus microplus. The sequence continues at coordinate 490,846,852 of NC_134710.1, read as the reverse complement.
TGCATTCCTGCTGGACCCTTTGCAAATCTGTACTTTTATAAATGAATGCCCCAATACCACCCCCTTTCTGCTGCCTTCTGTTCTATTACAATTTTCCCACGCGTAGCCCGCAATGTTAGGAGGTTGTTCCATGTCGCTGAGATGTGTTTCTACAAAACCGTATAACATCGGCCTCTCCTCCCTTAGCTGTTCTTCTATCTCTTCGCACGTCATCCTGTTTCTCTCACCCTCCATGTTATTACACCCTATGTCTTAATTGGCTCGGCGCTAGTGGCTACGTCTATTTCGGCCCCGGACTCTACCTATCTTAGATTCTGCAATGCTGTGCATGTGGAGAGGAGGAAAAACTGCCAAACACTTGAAATGTTCTGTAATGGGCTTCATCTTATAGTTAAGGATAATGGCACATAGTTTTTCAAAGCACTAGGGTTTAGGGACAGGGTGGGCAAAATAGACTTTTAGCGGGTAGAATTAAATAGAAGGATATTGTCTGATTGGTGGATAAAGTCAAGGCACGAGTGAAAAATAAACCCTTTGCTGCAAAGTACCAGTCCTCAACTTTACTATGTAAAGGAAAAGAAGATAAATCTAGTGTTTAGATCACTAAATATTATGGCTAGGTGGCGTTAGCCACCGCCCGATCTAAAGGGTAAACCCACATCCATCCATCCATCCACGTCAAGCTCGCGTGCATTTGTTCGCTCAGGAGCGATCAGTTGAGCTTTGACGTGCCCGTAACGTGCTTACTAAAAGCGAAATTCTTTGTCGACATGGTTAGCTGCGTTCGAAGCGCTTTGTAATCATACTAGAGGAGTTTGCACTTGTATGTGGGGCAATTCGCTGGTCAGGCTTGTAAAATGTGCCGGCGACCAATCCACTGTTTTGTTCCCAACTGCGTGACTGGTTACAAATACTGCAAGCAAATACTTGAATTGTTCGGTGTACCTAAAGAAGATGAGCTGTTTCTGAAGTGGCAACGGAACATACCCCGAGCTGACAAGCCGCAGGAGAAAAATGCAGCAGTATGTGAGTTGCATTCTGATCAGCAGTTTGTGTCGCGCAATTTCGAGCATGTAATACAAGGTGAATTGGTGCGCATTGGTCGGACCAGGCTGGTTCTCCTGCCAAACGCTGTGCCAACTATGATTCACAATTTGCCTAAATATCTATCGAAGCCACTTCCGAAGAAAATAAGTGCACGGGAGCAGCCAGCATCACATCCCTCGTCGCCCAAAAGAAGACATCGCATGGACGGAACGTGTAGCACAAATTCTGAAGTTGTTGAGGCTGATGAAGTCTGTGCTACTGTTGATGCTTCAGTTGCACATGTTCTAGAAGTCCTGATTGTGCCACTTTTGACCAACCAGTGGGCGAAGCACGTATTCAGCGAGAATATCCTTCACGTGGCCTACAGCGTGTGTATACCTAGAAAAGTCTTGAGCCTGCTTCGTGCGCTGAAAATGCTGGTGTTTAGATGCATCGAAAGTGTGATAAAACATGAAGTGTTTGTGCCCGGTGTCTAGGTCGTGCTTGATGTGCCAAGAGATCCAGCATCTATTTTGCAAGAGGTCGACAGCCTGCGTGCTTGCACTGGAGCAGAACTGAGTGCAGTGTTTCTGTTAGCGTGCTCCAACGCAAATTCGAAAGAAAGGAATGATACTCTGTACCACATTAGGTGAAAAGGTGTATCAAGCCAGAGTGAGAAATAGTGCGTGTCGTACAAGTATCTGAGGAGACTCCTGATTAATCAAAGGTGCCGCGCGAAGCAAACGAACAAGACTAGAAGAAATATCCCATCAAAGCTGAAAGGTACGACTCGGGAATGCGACGCCTTAGAGCCAAAGTGAAGCCGCTAGAGCAAGTGATCTCCCAAATGAAGGAAGAAAATGAGGCGCTGCGCTTTGAACCGCTGAATAGGTCAGTACAACGTCCGGTATATTGATGATGGCACCATATTCACGCAATAAAGATATTCCTAGGATTGCCTGTTTGCAACACTCGGAAAGAATAACAAAACTTGCGACGAAGGACGCATCACCTATCTTCATTTTTCCGGTGCACTTTCCGGTAGGTGTGAGTGGCTGCCCTCTAGCTCATCTAATCTGTGGTCCTGTTCATTCCATTCTAACCGTACTGAGCTTGTCTGCCAGACTCTCACTCATTATTGACAAGTCCGCGCCAGTGTCGACCAATGCCATTACGTCATGTCCGTCAATCCTAATTGCAACATCGGCAGTAACAACCCCATCTTTCGTCAATTCATTGAAAATGTGTCTCTTTTCGCTCGGCAGTCTTGGGGGATTTTCAGCACTTTGACGATTCGCAACCTTCCCACCTGAGGTCGCTGCTTTTAGTTTCCCCGACCAGGGCGACGCTGCTGGTTCTCTAGAGGTCGGACGTGTTTTTGGAGAGCTCCGGAATGACAGCTACAGATAAGTGTTTTTGCATGTTTCCAGCTTGCCTCTGTATGTAGCGTTATGAGAACGTAAGGCGCTAGCGTAAAGCTTGATTAGGTCTAGTACGGTGTACGTTTTTTTAGTATTCTGTACTGTGTCTTTTTTTTCTCCAGCCACCACGTGGCTGAGGCCTGCGCGTAGACCGACCACGTGCATGCGCAGGTGCTGTGAAGTGTAGCGTATTTATTTATTATTGTGGTTCTTTTTGGCTTAGACCAGTGTATTTTAGTACAGTTTTCTAACACGTGGGCATCGGTAAACTGAGCTAGCCATGGTCAAAAAGACCGTAAAGTGTTCAGAGTGCGGGGTAGGGTGGAAGGTGGAAATTAGTGCGGAAGAGAAAGCAGAAGATGACGCCAAGTGTAGACAGTGCGAGTTCGAGGAGAAAATGAAAAATATGATGGCGGTCCAGAGTGGGCTCATGGAGAAAATCGCAGAGCTGGAGAATGCATTGGCGAAGGAGCGAGAGAAAACGTCAGCCATGGAGGAAAGGCTCCGGGCAGCCGAGAAGGGCCTATCGAAGGTCGTGAAGGGGAACGAAGACGCAGGTGACGGCGGAAGCATTATGGCGACGACCCCCCGTGCGGGAGAGATGAGGGAAACAGGCATGACAAAGGCATATACATTGGCAACAGGGCCCAGCTACCGGGAAGTAGTTTTGAGGGAGGGAGGGAGCAAACCAGCAGCCGTGACTCACGCTAGTCACCTAGTCAGCAGCCAGGTGCAGGTTTCAGAAGGAATGTCTGAACAGGTCATCATCGCCGGTGACTCAAATTTAGTCCGATGCGCAGCGGCAATCAAAGAAAGGGTGAAAGGCGACAAGAGAGTTGCGATAGGGACGTTCCCAGGACAAACGCTGGGGACAGTAATGAGTCAAGCGGGTGAACAACTCGCAGCTAAAGCTAACAATCGTAACCTCGTTGTAATTGCGGGAGGGTTAAATGACGTCCTGAAAAAAGAATCGTCAGGACTAGCGACGACCTTGGCGAAAGGGGTGGATGACATGCGCACCGTGTCCCCCCAGGTGCAAATTGTAGTATGCACAGTACCGGAAGTACCAGTACGCAACGTCAACCTACAAAGAGCGGTTGTCGACGCAAACAAAGAGATATGGCGAATTAGTCGAGAGAAGGGTTTCGAGGTAGTGGATTTAAACAGGGAAGTGCACAGGTGGGGTGGATTCCAAAGAGACAAGATTCATTTCGATAAGAGGCTTGGACACGAGGTGGGCTGGCGACTGGCAGGACGCGCAGTAGCTTTTTTGGGGGGCTCACGGGCCCTTCGGAGTCCGGGGTAGCTCGTAACAGGGAAAACAACCAGGAGGACGCTTTGACAGGTAGAATTGCGAAAAACCAGAAAAAAGGTAAAAGAAAAAGGAAAAAGGCGCGTGTTGCAATTAGTTACATAAACATGCAGGGTGGCAGAAAGAAGGCAAAATGGTTAGAGATTGAGGAGCAGTTAAACAAAGAACAGATAGGCGTGTATGCGGTTACAGAAACACACCTTAGAGACTTGGAAGAGCCACCACATATTAAAAATTATGTTTGGGAAGGGTGTAACAGGACCATATCGGAAAGGAAAGGTGGGGGTGTAGGAATGCTAATTCACCGCGGAGCCAAATGGGTTAGAGTGAAACAGACGTGTTCAGAGCACCTCTGGGTTCTGGGCACAGTAGGTGGAAAGGAAACGTGGCTAGGGGTAGCCTACTTGTGGACGGAGAATAACTGCAGAGAAAAAAATCAGGAGATAGTGGATTGCATGACTGCGGATATTAAGGAATTTGGTAATGGGGCCGAAATCATCCTTCTAGGGGACATGAATGCCCACATACATGACCTTGACGGATATTCAGACACCAATGGGAAGTTATTACTAGATCTTTGCGAGCAACATAGTCTGGAGATAGTTAACACGGGGCCTAAATGTGACGGCCAGATCACATGGGAAGTCGGAAACAAGCAATCAAGTATTAATTATTGTCTCATGACTGAAGGAATTTACCACAAACTGACAGAAATGAGGATAGACGAGGAAGGCATTAACAGCTTGGGTAGTGATCATAAACGAATAACATTACAAATGGGATACGAAACTAAAAATATGAGCATGGAATCAAAGTCTGGCAGCTCGTATTTAAATGACAAACAAATAATAAATAAAGCCGCAAGAGTCGAGGAAGAAGTAGGCGAAATACCAGGCAAGGATTGGGAGTATAGTGAGCTGTTACATCTAATGACGAAGGAGATAGGGAAAGAGAAGAAAACTGTTTGCTGGAAAGGAAAAAGGAAGCCAAAAAGTTGGTGGAACAAGGAAATCCGGGAGGCGATCGAGAAGCGACGCGAAGCATCACGGGAGCATAGAAAGGCAAAAAAGGAGAAGCGGCCGCAGGACGAAGTCAAAAAAATATGGGAAATATATTTGGAGAAAAAATCCCTTGTACAGAAATTGGTAGAGGCAAAAATTAAAGGCGAAAGTGAACGCTGGATGACAGAGATACACGAAAAAAAGGAGGCCGCGCCTAGGATTTTTTGGAGCCACATAAAGGCGCTAGGTAGGAAGTCTGTCACAACGCAACAACATATTCTAGATGAAGGAGGAAATCAATTGGAAGGGTACGAAGCGCTAGGTTACATCCAAAAGGTAACAGCTGATTCGTTTCAAAAGAGCGTCCAGGGGATCTCCCCGGTGAGTAAAAGTGTGGCGGAGAAAGCAACAGAGGAAGAGCTAGTACTTGATGATTTCAACTGGAAAAAGGCCGAAGGAAAAATTCCAAAGCGCACTGCCGCGGGTTTAGATGGGATTCCCGTTAGCCTCATTAACGAACTAGGACATAACACTAAAGAAGCATTGTTAAAAGCAGTAGAAAAAAGCTTAAAGGACGGACAAATACCGGACAGTTGGCGACAAAGTAGAATGAACTTAATCTATAAAGGCAAGGGAGAAAAGGACAAGATTCGCTCGTATAGACCACTAACCATTACATCGGTACTATACAGGTTGGCGATGCAAGCAGTAAAAATGAAAATAGAAACATGGGCCGAACATAACGATATTTTGGGAGAACTTCAGAACGGATTTCGAGTCGACAGGCGGTTAGACGATAACCTGTTTGTTCTCACTCAGTGTATAGAAATATCTGAAATAGAGAATAGGCTCTTGTACGTGGCTTTTCTAGACATCACTGGGGCATACGACAACGTTAATCAGGAAATTTTGTGGGATATATTGAAAGGAATGGGCATGGGCGACGACTGTATACAGCTTTTGAGGGAGATATACCGAGAAAATACAGTTTGCATAGAGTGGGAAGGAATGCGTAGCAAAGAGAACGTTGAGGTTAGCAGGGGTCTGAGACAGGGATGTCCTTTGTCCCCACTGTTATTCATGCTGTACATGGTGAGTATAGAAAAAGCGCTAGAAGGTAGCAACATTGGTTTTAATCTGTCAAGCAAACAGGGCGGCATGATGATTGAGCAGAAGCTTCCAGGTTTATTTTATGCGGACGATATCGTCTTATTTGCGGACAGTCGAGATGATATACAGCAGCTGGCGAATATATGCGGAAGTGAAGGTGAAGCTCTTGGACTAGGATTCAGTGTAACGAAGTGTGGATTGATGGTATTCAATGATCCCTGTGATCAGACGGTGTCCATACAAGGCCAAGAAATACCGAGGGTAAGTGAATACAAGTACCTTGGAGTATGGGTAAATGAGAGTGATAGATACATGGAGGTACAGGAAAAAGCCTCGGCAGCAAAAGGAAAGAGGAATGCGGCAATAATGAAGCACAGAGCGTTGTGGGGATACAATAGGTATGAGGTGCTTCGAGGTCTGTGGAAGGGTGTAATGGTTCCAGGGATTACTTTTGGGAACTCAGTGGTGTGCATGAGGGCAGAGGTGCAATCGGGAATGGATGTAAATCAAAGGACTGTGGGACGCCTCGCGTTGGGTGCTCACGGGAAGACGACAAACGAGGCTGTAAAGGGCGATATGGGGTGGGCAGGTTTTGAGGCGAGGGAAGCGCAGAGCAAAATAAGGTTCGAAAAAAGGCTAAGAAATATGAAGGAGAGTAGATGGGCAGAGAAGGTGTTCCGTTATTTGTATAGGAAGAGCGTGGACACACAGTGGAGAAAAAGAACTAGAAGACTCACTAGTAAATATCCGGCTGGTATTGTGAGCCATATGTCAACAAAGAGCGTTAAGGGAAAAGTCAGGGAGGCGGAGAGGATTTACTGGATGGCAGCTATGGAGAAAAAACCGGCTTTGAGTAACTACCGAAAGGGCAAAAATGAAATAAGGAGGGAGGCATTTTACGATAATTCAAGGGGAAGCGCTTTACTCTTTGAAGCGAGATCGGGTTGCCTTAGAACGCGTAGTTATAAAGCAAGATTCAGTAAAGAAGAAGAACAATGCACATGCTGCGGGAAAGATAAGGAAACGGCGGAGCATGTTCTGATTGAATGTGGAGATATCCACCCAGGTGTACGTTTGGGCACGAGCCTACAGGAAGCCTTGGGTTTTAGGGACAACAATGGAAAGCTGAACACACCCGCGATTGAAATAAGTAAGAGACGGTTAGAGTATTGGTGGCAGAAAATTAGAGAGAAAGGACAAAAATAAATATTGGAAAAATAAAATATGGACAGTGTGCCGTAAATGGCAGAGAACTTAAGCTGAAAATTTACCTTTTTCCATTAAGATAGAATTTATCGAAGTAGAGGCATTAGGCCAACATAAAAAAAAAGAAAAAAGGGTGTTTTTTTTTTGTCGAGCCTGGTGGCATACTTGTCACCACCCCGTTATAAAGGGGACGCTCATAGCATCCATCTATCCATCCATCCGACGTAAACTAGGAGATCTCCCTCTTGGCATATCAGAGGCGCTCCGCCTAGAGAATGCAGAATAACGCCCAGGAGAGGGTGAGCGCGACAGAAACCCAGGAGGAACATCCCGCGGGGTCATGACACTCGTGTCGACGTCAGATGTTTCGTTGAAATGGCGCCGAGGTATAGTGGAAGGAAACCCGCAGTCAGGCGCAGTCGTGCTTTCTGGCATGGTCACGCTTTCGGGCAATGGACCGAACTCCGGGCTGAGGCCTAACAGGTGGCGGCTGCTGTGGCGATCGCGGGTGTCGATGCGTGGAAGTCTTTCCGGACTAGATGCGGGGATGTTGTCAGGCGTCTCGAACATGTACCTAGCACCTTTACCAGTGTCAAATTGCAGAAACAGCAGCAGTTGAATACCGACAACTCGCTTTAATTGTGCCAGAACACTGGCAAACTGATCGGATCAGAACCTCGTCATTCTCTCTCTCAGCGCGGGGTCTTTGTTGTTCTTTTGGTGCTGCATATTCGATGCGGCAAACATGAGACACGCCCTAGCGGAGGGCTCCAGAAATTTTGACCACCTGGGGTTCTTTAACGTGCACTCAAATCTGAGCAGACGGGCCGACAACATTTCCGCCTCCATTGTAAATGCAGCCACCACAGCCGGGATTCGATCCCGTGACGTGCGAGTCAGCAACCGAGTACCATAGCCACTAGACCACCGCGGCAGGGAATTATGGGAGTGGAGGCACCACATCTGGCATATATGGGTTACATCATTGAAAAATAAAATGAGTATAATACACTCGCGAGAAAGTTAAAATAATGTCCGCAATTCTGAAGTTGGAGAGAAAAGACAAAGGTTTCCAGTGCCATATATGTATTGGCGGGAAACATGAAACACACCTTTCTAAGAGAAAAGGATCCTCCGGAACTGCAGGATTATAGGCACTTTCTAATTTGTACTACGGATGATCTGGAAGTATGGTACGTCACATATATCTCGGCTGGTCTACACATTGCGCATGCACATCTGCACTTCACAGCAGATGTTATTGCAATGAATTTAGCGAATAAATTATTTTTTAATATTTGTTGCAGCTACATAAACACGGCTTGCTGTTGGTTTTCTCTTTGAGCCTAGAAATATGTTACGTAAGATGTAGATTCCCACTGCAAGTGGAAGAAGATGTGCAAAGTCACGTGAACGTGTCAATGACGTCTGATAAACCATAGCTTCCAATTGATACAGGTGGTAATTCACTGCATAATATACTACGAATCCCAGAGCTGGCCCACGTGAGAGCCACGACTGTAGTTTATAACAACCAAGTTCATCGTAAATTTTTATTATTGCTTTTGCTGCAAGATCCGGGCACGCTTATTTTTAGGCCTTCCCCCGCCATGGCCATACCAGAATCTTTAAAGAAATTCTACTAAGTTGTTTTAGACAATTTGCGCCCACAGCACAAGTAGTCTAAACGCGAGCCTCCGCGATAAAGACGCGCATTTTATGGGGCCTCAATCAGTCAACTTTGTGGACTAGGGATTGTAATAAACGTCGTAGAGTGAGTGGACGTGTTGATGGTGCTAGTTTGTTTATCATACTTATATGCGCAATAGCTCGCGTTAACTACGTCACATCACCACAAATTTGGTTTCTGAAGATAACGCTGACTCTGATCTAAGTGCTGGAGTCGAAATTACACTGATTTGACTCAAGGTAAAATTGGTGAAAATGAAAGTATGTGCGTAACTTAGCCCTAAATTGTCCTGTTTCAATCCGACGGAGTGCGGTACATGCATGTCTTTATGTGGACTCACACTTGAAAAGGCGCATGAAAATATCACTTTCGCACGTGGTGGTACCTCTTATTGGCATGCTCGTCAAGAGCCACATTCAAAAGGTCTGACACCCGATTTTGTCATATATTTTCACCAAGAGCTGGTCTTGCTAACGGCTTAAAGAGCGCACAGTCATGCAGGCCAACGGGAGAAACACGAGAGTCCAAACAACAACAACCACGTTGTCGCCTTCTTCATTTGGGTGCCAATTCAGCGCTGTCGGGGCGACAGTTCCATACACGTATCATCATCCCGGCCCGTAATGCACCATCTCGGTGCCTGTTGAATGAGCGAGTCGGCGTTGTAGGGCTTGAGACGAGAAACGTGGACTACTTCTGTTCTGGGTGCAGCAGCTGATGGGTTTGTGGTAGCGGCAATCTCGTAGGTCACAGGTGTGACCTGACGAATGAATCGGTAGGGCCCAGCGTATCGCGATAGTAGTTTTTCGCAGAGGCCAACACGTCGAGATGGAAGAAACAGGAGAACAAAAGATCCTGCAGAAAAAACGGCATCTCAATGTCGACGGTCATAAAGGGACTTCTCTGCTGTCTGCGACAACGATAACCGAGCGCGCTACCGCGCGTGTCGTGAGGGCACGGATGATCGCATCCTAAGCATACGAAGTGGAGGATGGGTGGTCTGATGAAAGCAGTGTGTCGAAGGGAAGTAATGGATGACGTCTGAAGAGTAGATAAAAGGAGAGTAGCCCACTGTTTCATAACGCGACGAGTTATAGGCGAAGGTTACGAACGAAAGAGCTATGTCCCAATCAGTGTGGTCGGTAGATACGTACATGGAAAGCATGTCTGTCAATGTGCACTTTAGGCACTCCGTAAGGCCGTTAGTCTGAGGGTGGTAAGATGTGGTGAAATTGGGACGGGTAGCAGAAGATTGGAGTAGATTATCAACCACACGAGATAGAACATAGCGACCACGGTCTGTGAGCAGGTGAGACGGAGCGCCATGCTGGAGAATAATGTCGTACAGCAGGAAGTCGGCAACGGCGGTTGTGCAGCTGGTTGGTAGCGCTCTAGTGATTGCATACCGAGTGGCATAGTCTGTGGCAACTGCAATTCATTTCTTTCCAGTTGTAGAAGTAGGAAAGGGACCTAGCAAGTCAAACCCCACTCGATAAAATGGCTCAGCTGGAACTTCAATAGGTTGAAAAAGACCAGCAGGGGGAGTCGTAGGCTTTTTCGGCGCTGGCAGAGGTCGCAAGATGTGACCCAACGGCGAACAGAGCGGTAGAGACCCTTCCGGAATACTCCTCGTCGAATGCGGTCGTAAGTTCTGGAGACTCTTAGATATCCAGATGTTGGAGCGTCGTGGAAGTGTCGCAGAAAATCATTTCGCAGGTGATGCGGTACGACGAGTAAAAGTTCCGCACCGTCGGGGTGTAAGTTGAGGTGGTACAAAACGTTGTCTTGAAGCAGGTATCTGCTAAGAGAAGGGTCAGCATAACGCGATTGAAGGCGGTCAATGATGGTGAGCAGCGATGGATCTCGGCGCTGTTCGGCGGCCACGTTCAGAAAGTCACTGATAGCTAAAAAGCTAAAACGCAGGCATCGGATTCCAAATCAGTGGAGCTAGGTGGATCAACGGGGTGCCGGGATAAGCAGTCATCATCGCTGTGCAGCTTTCCAGATTTGTAAACAACCGAGAACGTGTACTCCTGTAGTCAAAGTGCCCATCGGCCGAGTCTTCCTGTAGGGTCCTTAGGCGTCGACAGCCAGCAAAGCGCATGATGGTCCATGATGACTGTGAACGGACGTCCTTATAAGTACGGGCGGCATTTCGCAATAGCCCAAACGAGGGCTAAGCGTTCCCGCTCAGTGATGGAATAATTTTGTTGTGCTTGCGACAAAGGGCGGCTAGCGTAGGCTATCACACGGTTGGTGCCATTCTGTATCTCAGCGAGTATGGCACCAACGCCATGGCCGCTTGCATCGGTGCGAAGCTCTGCTCGAGTCGCTAGATCAATATGAGCCAAAACAGGTGGTGATGTGAGGGTGGTAATTAGTGACGCGAAGGAATGTTCTTGGTCCTTTCCTCAAGAAAAAACCACATTTTTTAGGAGATCCGTGAGGGGCATAGCAATATCTGCGAAGTTGAAGACAAAGCGGCGGAAGTATGAGCAGAGCCCAATAAAACTGCGAACTTCTTGTGTGGAACGTGGAACCGGGAATTTTTGGACTGCACGGACTTTGTCAGGGTCGGTTTGAACACCAGTGGCTTCAACAAGGTGGCCGAGTAGTTTATTCTACCGGCGTCCAAATGAGCATTGCGACGAATCCTGTTGGAGACCAGCGCAACAAAAAACGTCAAGAATTGCCGAGAGATGAGACAGGTGGCTTTCAAAGGAGGGCGAGAAAACGATTACAACGTCCAGATAGCAAAGGCAGGTCAACCATTTGAAACAGTGAAGAAGAGAGTCCATCATACGTTCAAAAGCAGCCGGGCCATTGCCCAACCCAAAAGGCATGACCTTGAATTGGTAAAGGCCGTCGGGTGTGGTGAATGCTGTCTTCTCGCAGTCGCGGTCCTCGACCGATATTTGCCAGTATTCGGATCGAAGGTCAGGGGACGAGAAATGGTTGGTGCCGTGGAGGCAGTCAAGCGCGTCATCGATTCAGGGTAAAGGGTGCCGGCCAACGGGAGAAACTCGAGAGTCCAACCCACAACAACCACGTTGTCGTCTTCTTCATTTGGGTGCCAATTCAGCTGTGTCGGAGCGACAAAACAATACACGTATCAATATTTTACTTTTGATAAGCACACTATCGATCAATGCTCTTACATGCAGTTGGTTAGGAGTTTCGCATCAGCTGCAGCAGCGATTATTTAAATTATCTCCCACAGCATGCCTAATTTTCAAAATCTAAATTCAAGATATTCGCCTTAGTTGTTTTAAAGAGTGCTACCATGCACTCATTCATTTATTTGAATTCATTTTTCTTGGCTATATGTAACCTGAAGCAACGCGTCATTTACATGCAGCATTTGTGCGTAGATCACTCATAATTCCTCAAACTTATTTTAAAAAATTCACTTATTGTCGCATTGTTTCACAATGAATTTTGAATGTGCACAGATAGATGTATGTGTGATGTTAAGTTTGGGTTCAGGATTCGCTCCAGAAATAATGATGCAGCACGCAAGTGGACAAACACACATAGGACATCTTTACACACACGACAGGACTCAACGAATAGTAAGAGTTACATTTGACATAAGGGGTGCTACGCGAAATAGTCAACCAGTAGCGTACAGTTTTTTCTCGGAGCCGATGAGGTCGCCGAGTCGAAGACGTCATGCGTAGACCGTCTGTCCTATGCCGTAGCTCTGTTCTTTGTCTGGCCGCATGAAGTCTCGGAGGTCCACTCCGCGGCATTTGATGCCAGGACGCTGCGCCCAAGGGACCCGCTCCACGGTGAACGCCCTCGGCCGGTGCGTGCTCGTGGGCCGAACCCAGAGTGTGCCCGTCTGCACACAGCGTCAAGGCCTTGACCCGGCCTCGTGCACGTTCCCTGGCCCGATCTTCTCGTAGCTGAACAGGCGGGAGCGCTCTAAGTCGAGGCAGCAGGAGGTAGGGCTCCGGGTTCTCCCACGGACCGGACGCCCAGCGAAGGATAGCCCAGCCTTCTAATTCCGACCCTTGCGCACCGCGCCGCACTGCTCACGCTGTCTCGAGGCACGCCGTGCACACGATCGCCGTCCTCTTCGCCACCACACGGCACATACGCGATTCGCCCCCGCACGGCGCACACATTCAAAAGGGTCGACACACAAGTCGCCAGCGCCCGGCGCACTGTTTTGTTTTTGTATAGTTTAAGCCCGCGCACCATATATTATGACAATACCCCCTTTTTCAAGAAAGTTCTTTACAAATATTCTAGGAGAGACGCACGGGAAAAAAGAGTTAATGCTCAGCACACTTTCTAGTTTGAGCGGTTCAGTTTGTTGCTACATGTTAGGCATAACTCATGTAGTCCGCTCCTACGTTGTCACAGCCTTTTATGCATTGACAATGAAAGGAATATTCTTGCAAAAGGAGACTCCATCTTAGCGCCCTATTGTTCAGGTGTTTGGTAGAATTCAAATACTGTAAGGGCTGGTGGTCGGAGTGCACAATGAACGGCTTTCCATAAAGGTAAATGTGAAACTTCTGTATGGCCCGTACAAGTGCGAGGCATTCCCGCTCGATTGTAGAATAGCGGGTCTCCCTGGGCAATGCGTTACGACTAGCGTAAGCGACAGGGTGTATCACTTGATCGTTTCCCACCTGCAGCAATACCGCACCCCGGCTCGTATTCGAGGCATCTGTGCGAGGTACAAACTCCTTCGAAAGGTCGGGAGCGATGAGTATTGGTGCCTCACCGAGCTTCTCCTTTAGTGTTGTGAATGCTGCTTCTTGAGCTGGACCCCACGACACATTGTGACTTTGTCACTTCCTTGTGAGGTCTGTCAATGACTTTGTTAGTTCGGCGTAGTTCGGTATGAACCTCCAGTAATAGCCAGTCAAGCCAAGGAATGACTGTACTGCCTTCTTGCTTGCAGGACGCTTAGCAGCCAGAATCTTCTCCAGTGTTTTGAGAAGGGGTTCGACTGTAGCCTTCCCGATGCGATGTCCCAGGAACACGATGCTGCTTTCTCCTATTTCGCATTTCGTTGGCTTGATCGTGAGATTGGCTTGTTTTATTCAGTCAAACAATTTTCTGAGGGTGTCGATGTGTTCTTGCCATGTGTAGGTAGCAACGACAACATCGTCGAAGTAATGATGAACGTTTTCGACACCACCCAGTACATGTCTCATCAGGCGCGCAAATACGGCCGGCACCGTCTTGATACTAAAAGGCGTGTAAAGAAAGTGGTAGAGATTAAACATGCTAGAAAAAGCAGTTTTCTCATGGCTCTCTGAAGACATTGGTACTCGTCAATATCCTTTCGTAAAGTCAAATTTGGAAAAAATCTGCTTTTGACCAACAAGTGCAAGTACGACATCAATGCGTGGTATTGGCTCGCAATCTGGGATGAGCACCTTGTTTAGTTCCCTGAAGTCAATGCAGAGTCGAAGCGTGTTGTTCAGGTTTCTTCACCACGACGATCGGTGCGTGGTATGGCGACTTAGACTTCTCAATGATACCCAACTTCAGCATCTCTTGCACTTCGTTTTCGACCTTTTCTTGCAAGGCAAATGGTATATGGTACTGAGGGACGTGCACCGGATTATCGGATGTAAGACGTAAAGAACACTCCACGAGCGCAGTCTTTCCAGGCAGGTCTGAAAAAATGTCGGCATACTCTTCCAATAAGCATTCCTCTTCTTCAACTTGTTCAGTAGTAAGGTCTGTAGATACGTTGACATCGGTGCGAAATTGCGTGGGATGCAGGTTCAGTACTGGCATAGGGTTCACTTCATCTTGTCCTTCGGTGGTGTTTTCGTTAACCTCTGTGACAACTGACACCTGTTGGGGCTCGCTAGGCTCCCGTTCTTCGTACCTCTTGAGCATATTTATACGAAATATCTTGTTGTTCCCGAAGACGTCAATGACGTAATCCACGTAATTTCTTCGCTCAATTACTGGGAATGGTCCTTTCCACTGCATTAGAAGTTTATTGGAGTCAGTAGGCAACAATATGAGAACTTTGTCGCCTGAACACAATTTCCTAGGACGATTCTTCTTGTCGTAAAATACGATCGTAAAGCTTTGCTTGGCGCGAGCTTTCTCCAATTGTTCGTGCGCAATCTTGCACGTCTCCTCCAGCCGATTCCGCAAGTCAAAGATATACGTGAATGTTGTCCGTGTTTCTCCATCGAGTTCCTCATTCGTCCACAGCTCTCTTAATACTGTCAGCGGTCCTCGGACATGACGACCATAGATAAACTGAAAGAAAGATAACCCGAGGCTTGCCTGTGGTACCTCTCGGTACGCAAAAAGCAGTGGGGCGAGGTACCTGTCCCATGTTCGTGGTCTCTCTTGGCACCTTCTCCTTAACATCATCTTCAAGGTGCCATTGAATTTCTCGACTAGGCCATTCGCCATGGCATGGTATGGCGTCGTCTTGAGAAGCTTCACCGAAAGGAGCCGACTAACCTCTTTCAATAAGTCGGAAGTAAAGCTTGCTCCCTGGTAGGTCACTATTTCTTTGGGCAAACCAATGCGAGAAAACATTTCTATAAGCGCTTCGGCAACATGAACGGCATCAATTGCAGGAAGTGGTACAGCATCCGGATACCTAGTTGCGAAATCAACTAAGGTCAGAACGTATCGGTTTCTTCGGTCTGACATTGGTGAAAAAGGGCCGATCAGATCCACTGCGACTCTTTCGAAAGGTGTGCGGATCAGAGGCAAGTTGCCCAATGAAGCGACTCCTATTTTTCCTTTAGGTGTTGTTCGTTGGCATATGTCAAATGACTTCACGAATCGTTTTAAGTCTCCGTGTAAATCAGGCCAGTAAAATTCTTGCAAAATACGATCGGTTTTTTTTTTGATTCCCTGATGCCCAGCCATGATGTTTTCATGGGCATCTTCTAAAATATTTCGTCGAAACGCCTTCGGAACTACCGCCTGCTTAAATGTTCTACCTGTCGCAAGGCGATAACGACAGTAGAGTCATCCGTTTTCTTCAATGAAATCATAGATGTGGCCTTTTCCAGATTTAAATTTTTTGTTGACTTTATTAAAAAGCGTTTTTAACTTCGGGTCATTCTGCTGTCCTTCAATGAGTTGCGCTTTTGTATAGTCATTCGACACAACTTCCGGGACGTACAAGGAACGCATCTTGTTTTGTTTTTGTTGCGTAGCTTTGGATTTAGCCACGCTTGAAGCCTGTGGAGGGTTCCTGGTCACGTTCGTTTCTTTCCACACTTCCTCGGCTGCATCTGCTCGCTCCCAGTCCGAGTCAGGATCGTATGGTCCTCTGACGCCTGGAAGGTTTCCTAAAACCACATCGTGCAGTGGGTGGTTCATACAAGCCACTTTTATACTGCCTGAAAAGTAAGGCGTTTTCACTTGTACGATGGCTTCGGGGAGGCGATTACTCGAGCCATCAAGCAAAACCACCTTGCTTGTTTTTCCCGTCAAGCACTCTTCAGGAATCAACTCTCGCCTGACAATTGCTGTATTGCAGCCTGTGTCCCGAAGCACGTGAACCTTTCGTCCTAGCAATCGCCCTTCAACTACTGGCATCCCGTCGCTTAGGAAATGTACAGCGGGTTTCCTGCTCTCGTCGTTATTATTTGAGCGGCTAGCTTGCTTTTGTGGGCACTTTGATGTTTTGCCCTGACGAGGTCCAGTCGGTTTTGCTTCTGTGAATGCACAGGACGAAGTCGGTTGGTTATCTGCGTGGTGACCTCTGCAATTTTCAGCTGTGTGTCCCGGTTCGCCGCACAAGTTGCACTTTACCATTTGTTTAGGTTGGCTGCGACAGTCGGGAGCTGAATGGCCAAATCGATTGCAGAGCATGCACTTCACTTGCGGTTTCCGGGGTGCTTCATTAAGTTTCTCACTAAACCCTGCCCGGTATCAGGATCTTTTCTAATGTTTGGTAAACTCTGTGCTTCGAGGAAGCGATCAGTTAGCTTAGCAAGCTCGTCAAGCGATTTGCCCTCTCGCTCCAATAAGAAGATAACTAGTTTCGGTTGGCAACAGCGCAGAAATTGCTCGGAGATTATATGATCACGTAGCCCTTCGTACGTTTTCGACACGTTGGCCATGTCGATCCAGTGATCAAAATAGCTCGCAATTCTCACGGCTAACTGCGTTCCAGTTTCGCCGTCCGCAGCTCTTGCCTTTCGAAACTTGTCTTGGTAAACCTGCGCCGTAAATTGGAACCTCTGCAGCAAGGCTTTCTTCACCTTCTTATAGTCCAATGAATCGGCGGCAGTCATCCTACCGATCACAGTTAAGGCGTCACCCGTGAGGCACATACTCACAGCCAGGGCCGATTTATCTTGTGGCCAATCCTGACCGGTTGCTACTCTCTCAAACCTCTGCAAGTACGCGTGCAAGTCATCGCGTTTTTCGTCAAAGAGAGGAAGTAGCTTCTGTGGGTTAAGTGGTGATGAAGTGCTGGGCAAAGGCAGAACGTCATTTGCTGCGGCCGGTACATTCCGAGCTCCTTCCTGAAGCTGTAGCTTTAGTTGGAGGATCTCACGCTGCCTCTCATCAGCTAAGCGCGCTATCTCCGTAGCCTCTTTCAGTGCCTCTCGTTTCGCAGCTCTATCATCCCTTTGTTTTGCCTGCTGAGTCTCAATCAACCTGCTCAGTTCTGCGCCTGTCAGCTCGAGTTGAATCCCTACAGCGGTAAGCTTTTCTAAGTCCATTTTGGAGTCGAACGTGTGCTGTTACACGAGCGAAACTGCTTTTTTTCACTGTTACTGAGCGAACTGAGTGAATCATGGCAGGCTTGCCAGTTTGTGATGTTACGTTTGGGTTCAGGATTCGCTCCAGAAAGAATGATGCAGCACGCAAGTGGACAAACACGCGTAGGACATCTTTACCCACACGACAGGACTCAACGAATAGTAAAAGTTACATTTGACATAAGGGGTGCTACGCGAAATAGTCAAGCAGTAGCGTACAGTTTTTTGTCGGGCCCGATGAGGTCCCCGAGTCGAAGACGTCGTGCGTAGACCGTCTGTCCTATGCCGTAGCTCTGTTCTTGGTCTGGCCGCATGAAGTCCCGGAGGTCCACTCCGCGGCATTTGATGCCAGGATGCTGCGCCCAAGGGACCCGCTCCACGGTGGACGCCCTCGGCCGGTGCGTGCTCGTGGGCCGAACCCTGAGTGTGCCCGTCTGCACACAGCGTCAAGGCCTTGGCCCGGCCTCGTGCGCGTTCCCTGGCCCGATCTACTCGTAGCGGAACAGGCGGGCGCGCTCTAAGTCGAGGTAGCAGGAGGTAGGGCTCCGGGTTCTCCCATGGACCGGACGCCCAGCGAAGGATAGCCCAGCCTTCGAATTCCGACCCTCGCGCACCACCCCGCACTGCTCACGCTGTCTCGAGGCACGCCGTGCACACGATCGCCGTCCTCTTCACCACCGCACGGCACATACGCGATTCGCCCCCGCACGGCGCACACATTCAAAAGGGTCGACACACAAGTCGCCACCGCACGGCGCACTGTTTTGTTTTTGTATATTTTAACCCCACGCGCCATATATTATGACAGTAAGATTATAATTCATAATTGTGCATATATATATAGCTTTTGTTCACTAGCACAGTGGTGTTATGCACTTAATATTTTAAATATTGTGTATATATATATCATGTTAACATATATGTGTGTATCAGCTCGATTTATCAGAGAACACTTTTATTTCCATATAGAAATTATCAAGTTTTTTTCCGTATATTCACGCGCCTTTTTATGCTGCAGCACATGTTACCTTTAATGTTCTAATTGATGCCCTAAGGATCAACACTGACATTTGTCTCGACGTTGTCATGTTGAAATTACCTATATTTTTCTTGCCATAACCATATACTACCTACAATATGTGTGCCACACATCTGGAAGAAAGGTTTGACGACATACGCGGTGGGATTGTGGCATTATTCATGACCTGGCGGGCAATCATATTCGTCAAACCATCTTACCGTCCCATACTAAATTGGTTTACCCAAATCTAAGGGAGTGACCACGAGAGCAACCACACGTAGGGGGCTAGGCAGATAGATAGAAAGACCATTGAAGTCAATTTATCCTTCTTAGTCAATCGAATTTTTTTCAACGTTATCTACTCACTGTCCAGCCCTGCTTGGTTAAAGGTATACGTATAAATAAATAAAACGGCAGTCATTATTTAGAAGCTGAAAGGGGCATGCAATGCAAAATATCTCTTAATTAAAATTGAAAACAAACTTTCCTTACCGAGATAGAAAACGGAGCTGGAGCAACAGATGTTGTCACAATCATAGAATACCACCGGGGCCATTACACACATACATATCCACACTTGGGGAAGGGCCGATCGTACATGCGTTCGAAGACAACGTAGCATTTGTTTGCCTTCACTGCAGGACAACAGTGTTTCGGTGAAGCATATTTGATTTGCGGTAAATATATTTGTTGTGAGCATACCGAAAGCGGCGCTTCCATATGTATACAACTTGTAAAAGCTTCTTGAGCAAGCTCCCACTAAGTTTGAACAGCACGATTGCATGCGGACAGGAGAGAACAAGCACGTACACCACACAGAATAAACATCCTTGCTGCACGATCATTGATCGAAGGTGTGCCTGTCAAAAATCTAGCTATATATGTAGCGAAAGGTATTGGACCTATTGGGTTGCTCATAGCAAGCAGACTAATAAGAGTGAACATCTCTTGCGCATCAAATTGATAGCTCCACGCACTTTCACAGGTGTGAAGGCACACACAGATGCACGGAATGTAACCTGACAATTCAGGGCTAAGTAACGCACATGATTTCGTGTCCACCATTTTCAACTCTGGTCACAACGGCACAATTTTTACTCAAACGAGTAGATCAAAGTCAACATTATCTCTAGAGACCAGATTCGTAATGACATGGCGTGATTATCTCAAACTATTGCGCATAAAAGTATGAAAAACAAACTAGCCTGCCAACGCACTTCAGCTAGCTCGCATGCTTTATATATAGTTTGATGTACATGTACATCATTCGTCAGACATTTAGAACCGCTTCGCATCTGACAATCTAATTGGTGCAGTATAGATTGTCACGTGTGTTGGTAATGGCATACCGTTTTATGAGAAAGGTGGCCATATCAGCTGTTTAAAGAAACGAGCGTTATCGCGGAAGCTCACGTTCGGAGCCCAGTTAAAAAAACAGAGTTAGTAACCAGACTCCTCGTACTCACTCGGAACTTTTCTACACGTGCCCACCGGAAAAGCAACCATAAAATTTAAGTAATACAATAAACTCGGCTGTTATAACTAATTGAGTTGTGATTGACACACTGGTTTTACATCATGCTGTTAATTGTCTCCTTAACATATTTCTTGCACAATTTGTTTCATTCGCAGTACAAGTTCGTTTTGCAACGATATTTACGGGTGCAAAGTGCATCGTGAATTCTCTCGAGAGAACCCAATATGTAAGCATGCAGTTTATGTAGCTGCAATGATTACCATAAAATTGGTTCTCTAGAAATATTCACTGAAATAACTTTTGTTCTGCAGTGAGGATGCACATCTGTGTCCACAGTACACATTAAAAGATATGTGACCATACTTGAAGTCATCTGCAGTATCAACTAAACAGTACTACTGCAGTTCTCTGCAAATCTGATTATTGCTGAAATGTATATTCAAAGTTTTTTACCAAATAAATAACTAGCATATAAAAGACATTTCCTTTCTGTCCAGCTTTATATATAGATGTAAAATTGCTGGCATATGCTTTCGTAACAGTTTGGCAAAAGTGGCATGCTTTTTACATACCAGATGTAATTGGCTTTGATAGGAATGAATTCCAGAGTCTTTGTGAAGCCCTTGCTTGGAATGTTCTTGGTGGCACATGCACAGTGCATGCAGGTGTAGTACTGAATACTATTTTTTAGAGAGGGAATAACACCGCTGTTGATGAAATAGAGAGAAAGCAATTGGACACGCATGCTGTGTCTGTAAATTTCACTACATTTTTTCTTTATATAGTGCTGATCATAAATTTATGGCTAAATTTGGTCTATGCAAATACAGCCTATTAATTAAGACACTTGATTACTGTGACCCAGCAAACATTGCCCTAACTTGATGCAGCATATTTGGGCTCTATAATGAGTCATAAGAATGCCTGGCATAGACAGACGCTGAAGAATAACTGGCATATAGATCATAACAAAAGGAAATAGCTACACTGAGGACAGCATAGGTGCACCATTGCTTGTAACCTTGGTCTCTGGTTTTATCTTTTTCCTTGTTGAAACAACGACATATGTATACTGTGTTCTTTGTCCAAATAACCCAATCAGCAATTAGACACAAAATCTATACTCGTTCTTGGGACGTACTTATACTGTAGAGAAGACGGTGTTTTTCTTTGCTGTGTTTCATACATGGCTACAGCTGTACAAGGACAATGCATACACCCCTGGCGTCAACAAAGCCTTATAGGAAACCAGGGTATGAATATTGCTTCATTTTAAATCACAAGATTGTGATATCCTATTACATATGAGTGCTAGGTCTTCAAAAGCGTTTGTCCTTTCTTCTTCAGTTTTAGAATTTCTGGCATGTTTTTAAATTCCTGCAAGAGTGGTATACTTATTTTCTCTTGTTTTGTTTTAGAACCTATGCATACCGAAGTGGAGCTTCTGCTCCTATACTAGACTCTGAGAAAAATAACTCCCTCATTCATTGTGAGGAGCACTTTTTCACTATCTGATTAGTAGCACACACTGAGGGTGTACTACTGAATATGTCTTTTTTAGGGGAGAATCGTGCAGCACTGTGGATAAATTAGAGAAAAGGCAACAGACACAACATGAGTCTGCCATTTTTACTTTTCTTTTAATTATGGTGCTGTTTATTTATTTCTCATAAAAAACTGCTTGGCGAAATTCAGTCTTGGCAAATGCAGCACAGTCCCATCTTGATATAGGCTACTGTACATGATTTTTGTAGAGCAGGCAGTGCTGTAAAAACAAAAGCTTGATTGAATCTGAAGATGCAGGATGTTTCTACTCCAGTGTGTATCAGAAGATTATCAGCGTAGACACATAATGAAAAAATGACTGGAGAAATTAATTATACCAATAGAAAATAAGTATACTCAGCAGGGCATAAATGCAGTATTGTGTGTTACCTCAGAACTGTTTTTTATTCGTTTCTTTGTTGATGCAACCACGTAATTTCGTATATAGTGGAAAAAGCAATGCTAGCAATTTGTCGCCTATGTTGTAATGCGCACAGACAATGCTTCATAGAACATTTACCATACAGCAGAAAGTTTGTTTTTATTTGCTGCATTGAATAAAACATGAATAGAACTGTACATGGACTGTGCAGGCATGTGTCGCATCGACAAAGCCACACAGGAGACTGAATTAAGAACATCAGTTTATGTTGAGGCACACAAATAGTCACATTCTTCTTTGATATTGACAGGTAAGAGATCGACGAATCCAAATTTTTTCACACATAATGTGAGCAAATTACAAAATTCCTCGTTGCTGCGAACTTGTTCAGCAAGAAGGCAAGAGCCAGTGATTTGTTCAACATGGTAATCCTATGAAATAAGACACACTGATTAGAGGCTCGTTACAAGCCACTTCTTGGTTGTTTTCCAGGAACGCATGCTTTCTTAGCCCCTTTGCCATAGCAAGAATGCAGTTTCAGACAAGGCACTCAACGTGTTATGCTTAAAATGTACGAGTGTTTTTTGGGTGCATTGGAGACCATTTCATAGACAAGAGCACAATAAATCTATCTGCGATAGAATACAGTGTATACCATAGTATAAATGACAACGCTTCTTCTCCTGCTCCTTGCAGCAATGTGAAGCACGATAAAAATAAGGCACATCTTTCCTTTAATGTTGAATACACGTGGTAATCAAGCTTTCAGAATTTAGTCGTTGTACAGCACTGATTTCATACATTAACCCTTTCGGCCCTGGTGGTGTCAATTCACACCACCGCACATTTCCCCTAGTATCTCGGAAACGTAACCAATACTACTCATTCTTGGAGGCATTGTTCTTCAATAATCCTCACTGCGATTGACACCAATATTGTGGCACGTTTGTGCTAATAGCAGCCACAAAGAACAAGAAGCGCGACCGAGGTCTTCCATGAAGCCGAGGCGTGCAAGTTGAGGCGGGTAAGCGCCATTTTCGGGACGGTGTACCGAAGCTGTTTCAGTGAGTATTAGGCTGAAAAGTAAGACGTTGGTTGCCATTTTGTGCCCACCATTGATTAGCAGGAAAAAAGAAGCCATTTTTTATTTTGCAATGACTGTGCCCTAATCACCTATTATGATGCCACGTAATTAATGGAAAAATGCTAGTACCAGTGGCTCAATTTTTGTTTGTGGTCTTCTGAGGTCCTAACTACGAGGAAAACGCGCACAAAACGTGTATGCTGAAAGGGTTAAGTACCCTCTTGCAAAGCAAATAGTATGCACCGGAGCAAAGCGGTGCCAGCTATGTGTCAGTGTGAAAGAAGACGAGGTTCGTGTGGTTCGTGCTCGTCTTGCCAGACGAGCGCCTGGGTCTGGGTCTGTGTCTCGAGCTTTCGAACAGCGACTGACGTTTGCCTGCTCTAAGGGTTTGGCCAAGAATTCAATAGTTGTGATTGATTTTGTTTATTCTTTTTTTTCGTAAGCGTTTTTATAGTGTCCTTATTGATTAGCGAGTGTATTTTTAGATAGTACGACCAGGCAGATGCCGTTTTCCTCACCTGGACCAGGGGCTTTCCTCTGGTTTGCTTCTCTTCCTTCGCAGGAACTGCCAGTAGACTTGTTTTCATGCAATGGCATCTCATCTGTTCCTGTGGCATTGGTCCCAAGCAACGATGGTATCATACGGATGAAGAATCCAAAAATGATTCAGACAGAGTTGAGAGCTGCTACAACTCACTACCAAAGCATCACAGTGGTCAGGCAGTTCGGCAAGGGTGGCATTCTTTGCTTCTCGTCTGACCAGCTCTGTGTTCGAGACCTACGAAAATGCTCGGTATTCGCTACCAACCCGGTGAGCGCATTCATTCCACCTCACCTAGCTTGCGTCAAAGGCCTCGTTCGGAGTGTCGATGTCAACTTGACCCCAACTGAGATATGAGATATGTTTTCAGAAGCAGGTGTGATAGCTATCTATAGATGTAGTCGAGTTGTGGACAAGAACAAAGTCCCAACGGAGTGCGTGAATGCTACATTTGCCGGGTCGAATCGCCTAACCGAAATCAAAGCGTGGCCTTTAATATACAGAGTGGAGTCACTATCACCTCGTCCCCTACAGTGTATTAAGTGTTGGCGTTATGGGCACACAGTGAAAGGGTGCAGGTCAGTACCTAGATGCAGA
This sequence comes from Rhipicephalus microplus, assembly GCF_043290135.1. Taxonomy (NCBI): domain Eukaryota; kingdom Metazoa; phylum Arthropoda; class Arachnida; order Ixodida; family Ixodidae; genus Rhipicephalus; species Rhipicephalus microplus. Next base: position 490,822,713 of record NC_134710.1, on the reverse strand, counting down.
ATTTGTGGTGAGACGCACAACTCGAACGACTGTAAAAGTAATGAAGAAAAGTGCTGCCTTTGCCATGAAGCACACTGTGCTGATAACCCAAACTGCTCAGCCAAGGCATGTGAAATCCAAATACTTGAAATTGTAGACAGAAGGCGATGCTCCCGAAAGGATGCCATTGCTGAAATCCAAGCCCGAACTCAAGGATATGCCGGAGCAGCTGCCCGCCATAACATAGCAATGGAAGCATCCTTTTTCCTATCAATTGCGGACATGATAGAGAAGGCTGTGGATAAGGCTATGCAACGCCTTGCTGCCACCCTATGTGAGTCGCTGTCGCACATTGTGAATAACCAAATCGCAGAAGTCTATGGAGCACAGATAGATATAGGTACGGCTGTAAAAAATGCTGAGTCTGCACACCCGACAAGTGAGGCAGAATCTGAGATAACTCCACCAGATGCACATTCTGCAGAGCCCTCTGGAGAAGGCGTTCAGAGGCAAAGCGAGGGTGCACAGGAAGCTTCTCAGAACACACAAGATATGGACATAGATCTCAAATGCCTAAAGCGTTCTAGATCCCCTGCATCAAAAAAACCTAGCTCGCCGAAACATGTAAAAAGCAAGAAATACCAGAAAGGCAACCTTTCAAAAACCGATTTTCTAAAAGAAAGTATTTTAGATAAGGTGATTGCCGAAACCATTTCAACGAAATCACAGGGTCTCTTAAAAGTATACATAGGAATTGCCGATCTCTTCACTCAGCCATAACAGATCTGTTATACCTGTCTTCCAAATTCGATCCGGCTACTATTGCATTACAAGAAACTTGGCTATCCACACATCATGTATTTCACCTACCCAACTTCCAAACCTTTCGTCTAGACCGTCCATCCAAAGGTGGAGGTTTAGCTTTCTTTATAAACAATAAAATTAGTTTAAAAGTAAAAAACTCATACAAATGTATGTCTTCTGAATGCGAAATTTTCGCGTTAGATATTACCTTGCCAGGATACTTGCCTTTCTCGCTAATAAACGTCTACTTTCCTGTAGGCGTTCAAGACACGAGACTGTTAGATATGGCTGCTAATTCAGGCTGTAAAGAAAAAATTATAGTTGGTGACTTCAACTCTCACCATACCTGCTGGGGTTTTAGAACAGATCAGTGTGGACAACGGTTGTGGGACTGGTCGGTAGACAACAACTTATTTTGCCTTAACGCTAGAACTCCCAAATTTATTCTAGGTCATTCACGCTCCGCCTTAGATTTAAGCTTTGTAAGCTCGGCCATTGCTAGTACATCGTGGACAGCCCTTGATTGCGCCTCCAACAGTGACCACTCTCCCATAATGTTCAAAATCGCTTGCCCCGTCATACCATCATGCTTCCATGCCCAAACCTATATAAATTACGCAAAATTTCAACACGACCTAAAAACTCCTTTAGACGCTTCTTTTCAGGATGCAGATGACACTAAAGCTATGAAAATAGGTGCACTAATTAAAAGGGCATACAAAAACGCTGAATTTACTGTTAAATCAGCGAAGAGAATACCCTATAGCCCCTGGTGGAATTCCAACTATTCACGAGATCACAGACGAAGACAGGCAGCTTGGAAGAAGCTAGTGCATAATCAGTCCCCTAAGAATCGGTCAGATTATAAATTTCTTGCCGCTGTATTTAAACACATGGTGGCCCAAGGTGAAGAAGATTATGATAAAAGACATTTCAATTTTCTCTCGAAGTCCAAAAATAAGAAAGCTTTATTTCAATATATGCGATCTCGCAAAATCCTGCCGTCTACATTAAATACTGATTATAAAAAAGTATCATGGGAAGAAATGAAGAACTCTTTAGAGTCAATTGGCAGAGGTCTAGAAATTAGATTTTCTTCGATTATGGCTTTCAACTGGCAAAAGTCTAGCATAAGCACTGACTTCGAAAACGTAACGCTGTCTGAAGCATCAAAAGTCATTCGAAATCTACCATCGTCAGCTCCTGGTCCAAATGAAATCACAGTTCCTATGATTAACATTTTATTCAACCTATCCCCCGGCGACGTCCTCAATCTTATAAACTACTCTTTAAAAAGTGCCTGGATACCGTATGACTGGAAATTATCTAAAGTAATCCCATTAATGAAAAAGCAAAAATTAGGTTTTACCATAGAAAATATCAGACTCATCTCGCTAATTTCGAACATGGTGAAACTCATAGAGAGGGTTCTAAAGGGCCAAATAAACTCCTGGATGACGAATAAGGTCATATTAAAGCCAAATCAAATTGGTTTTCGTTGGGAATGCTAAATTTGGTGCGCCCATGCGGATTTAGAGAGTCGAATACAGCTTGCTCGTAAAAGGAAACACTACGCCGCGTTAGTAACTCTCGACATAGCTAAAGCGTACGACAGTGTCGAGCACTCTATTCTACTGACCACCTTGCAGAGTCCAAAGTTTCCTCAGTATATTACTGAGTGAATAGCAGAATTCCTAAAATCCAGGGAATTGTATTGCGCGAAGGATGGCTGTTCTTCGCATAAATTCAAACAGAAACGTGGTGTTCCCCAAGGGTTCGTCCTATCTCCAGCATTATTCAATATACTGTTGAGCTCTATTCCAATTGTTCAGGATGTCAGTGTCTACATTTATGCAGATGATATCGCGTTCTTCGCTGCAAAGAGCGACATTTACTCACTACATCAAAAACTGCAAAGATATAGTAATACACTAGAAGATTGGTTGCAATTCATTTCATTGTCATTGAACATCAGTAAAAGTGCGCTCTTGGTGTTTCCTATAGCAGATACAGTTTCAATTTCTGTATTGCATAATCGGGAACCTATTCCACAATTGATTCAGTCAAGTACTTAGGAATGATATATAATGAAAAGCTAAATTGGAGCCCACACATATGAATATATAACAGCAAAGGCACAACGGGCATTAGGTTTATTACGCAGGTTAAGCAACAGAAAATACGGGCTGCGCAGACACACGATGTTAATGATATATAAAATATATGTGCGACCAATATTGGAATTTGGGTGTGCATTATTCTCGGGGGCCGCTGGTTATAAAATAAAACCACTAGTAATGTTAGAGCGAGAAGCCCTGCGAATATGCCTGGGACTTCTCAGGTTCGTGGCGAATAATGTGTTGTATCAAGAAGCACGATTGCCAACACTCCTCTGTCCATTCCGCATTCTAACGGTTGAAACCTTATTAAAGTTCTACAGTTTACCGGCGCGAAGATTAGAGTACGCATTTATCAGCGACCCTGACTCTTTCTTTCTTCCACATTGGCCTCGATTTCATACCCCTCAGATAATTTTCGTTAAAAAGAAACTGGATTGCATAAATGTAGACATTAGCACAGTAATTGAAACTAATTCCTCAACCATTACTATTAGAATAGAGTACGATGAAATCTTCCCCTCACAAGCCAAGTTGCAATTTCTTAGATTTTCGACCACTACAATAAAAGATTACTTGGTACATGCAGAAACAAAAAATGTAATAGCTACAGATGCTTCTGTCAAAAATGAAAAGGCAGGCGTAAGAATTGCGTCTGATTTCCTCGGCTGGTCTTTTTCAGTAAGGCTTCCAGACTTCACTCCTATATTTGAAGCCGAGCTAGTAGCTATTATTTTAGCTCTTCGTAAATTTCCTACGACCGAGACCAGTGCAATCATCCTAACAGACTCACTTTCGGTGTGTGCAGCCCTGACAACCTCTAAACAATCTCGTGCCCTAGCAGCGTTCCACACATTAGCACCGCCGAATTTAAAACTCCTCAAATTAGTGTGGGTCCCAGGTCACTGCGGATTACAATTAAATGAATTGGCAGATGCTTTGGCACGAGCATCACTCCATGGACCAGTAATTTCAGTACTTCCCGAGTTAGAATACTTATCAGGGGTTAGATATAGAAAATTCGCTATTTTTCCAGATAGTTTAGAAAATATCACACAATGGACAGATTATCAGCACCTCAAATTTCCATGGAAAGTCCAGTGGAGTCCGTCAAAAAAACTTGAAATTATAATCTTCAGATTCTGGTGCCGTGTCCCCCCATTAAATTTTCATTTACACAGAGCTGGTCTGACACTTTCCCCCCTTTGTCCGTTCTGCGAAGAATCAGAAACTATTGAACATTATTTTGGCTCATGTCGTAACTATGCATTAATTAGGAAACAACTTTTAGATATTCCATTTGCGAAGCTAGGTTTATATTTAACCACAAAAAATGTTCTAAGTTTTGGTGCCTCTGTTTTGGGAAATCGCCACAAAGATGCATTCGATGCGGTCTGTAATTTTATTCAAGACTCTAAACGTTTTTCAACATAAAGCCCACGTTAACAGATACCCCCCCCCAAAAAAAAACAGGTCTAAAAGTAATTTTCAATTCTGGATAAATCCGTAACATACCAAATTAATCGGGTTTGGCAAAACCAGCTGTCTGGTCGGCTCCTAAATTCAAGTTGTAGCTATTAGTTTCTACTTTGTTGTTGATTGTTTTTTCTCACTATCTAAATCTTTGCTTTCTTTCTTTTTTTAACATACTGTCTTCACTATACAACTCCCCCAACCCCCCCCCCCCCCCTTTTTTTTCGTTGTAAGCAATAATGCAGTTATCGTCCATATGAGACTATATGTTCTCTTGGCCAATCCCCCAGAGTGGGTACGAGCCATGGATTAGTGGATACAAACAAATAAACAGATCGTGCTTGCCGGGTTTCTGCCTGAACCAGCTCGTTGTGGCTAACACTTTGTCAATAATGTTTGTCATGTTTGTCTTACACTCATACTCCTATATGCCAGATTTGGTACGTACTAGTAAAGAAGGGGATCACCCGAGCACCCAGACGCAGGCAGCTAGATAGATGGATAGATCAAAACGGTCAAAATGCCTTTATTTCACTAAAAATGCTGTGATATTCGGATGGTGTACATACATTTAGGAACAAATTGGAAGATCATTTGGAACATAGTAAAAGATTGCGCATGTGACATTCTTTTTCAAATAACAACAGTAGAGCTGTTTAGGCAGAGCATTGGTTTGCGATGGAAGAACGTAAGTAACTATCACCATGAACGGGCACATGTTCTCTTTGGCCTCTTGTTCATTTTTGTCCTGCTGTGCTTCACTCCCAGAACACATGCGCCGATATGTTCAGCATATGATGCATTAGGACTGATGGACTAGAAAATGAGTGCAGAGAGAACGAAATGTTGGCATAAAAAATCTCAACGAGATGGCATTCAAATCTATGTACCAACAATCTGAAAACAACCACTCGGCTATCCAGGCACGCCAGCAAAATTTATCATAGCTTTTTATAGTATAGAGGTCAAGCGGGTTGGAAAGATAAGCGAGAGGGAGGAACAGGGTAAAAAATTGGGAGAGAGAAGGTGTCGCATAGAGAGAGTGAGGAAGGAACAGAATCAAAAAGTGAGGGCGAAAGGTGCAAAAAAGAAATAGAATAGAATCTAAGAAAAAGAAAAAAATAAATTGTAAGAAAGAAGACAGAAATAACGGATAAAAAGAAAAAAAGGAATAAAAAAGACTAATAACAGAAAAACAACGAAGTTTTTTTTCAGCACCAATTCTTTAAGGCTTGGCACCACTATTGAAAATCTGCCTTAATATTTTTGTCCGATTGTTATCACGTGAGAACAACACTTGGCACTGGTTTCAGATTAAATCAAAGGCCAGAAAAACGTGTCACGCCAACCTTTCTTGAGTGACCAAGCCTGCACAAAACACTCTGAAGCCGATATTCTAACCCTACTTACGAGGCCCTGCGATTGACCATGAGGATCGTCTCTGCAGAAAAATACAAACATTCCTTCTTTTGTCGCTGCTAAATTTCGCAAGGCATCAAGCGAGCATGTTCAGAACTTCAACAGCTGTTTTGTACTTTACAAGGAAGAAAGTTGTGTCACTTTGCTAACTAGCACTCGTTCTTATTTCTTGCCTCTTCCTCTCGTTAACGTGTTCAGGCAAATCGCACTGATGCAATTGCTCGCAAGTTTTGGTTCCACAAGAACCCCATGCAGCTAGAACATACCAACGAAGTGAATGTTCCTTATTTTGTAATCAGCATCCATATCTTAGCCATTCAGAATATCAGTATCATAATCTCTCTATAATTATTGACAAATCTCTCTAAGAAACTTTCCATGTAAAGGATGTGGTAAAAAGGCCTTTTAAATTGTATTAGTTGACGTTTCTAACCCCCTCCTCCACATAGAATTTCTGCACCATGCTAGCCTTTTCAGGACTAAACTTTGTGATTGTGGTCCACCAGATCAGGGGAGTTTGATACTTACGGTTTCCTTCTAATGGTGTGATTTTATGTAAGGTTTGTTGGGAGATGGTGCAGTGATGTGTATTTGTTTTTCCTGCGTCCTCGTTTTTTCGCTGTGTCGATTTCTTATGTGATTCTTAAAGAGAAAAGAAGAAAAAAGTGAGCACCGTAACTGTCTGCATCAAAGTGCGACACTTCAACAGTAGCTCACGAGGGATGGAGGTAAGGAGGAATTTAAAGAATAGGAGTAAAGGTAGAGAGAGAGAGAAAAGGAGAGAGAGAGAGAGAAGAGAGAGAGAGAGAGAGAGAGAGAGAGAGAGAGAGAGAGAGAGAGAGAGAGAGAGAGAGAGAGAGAGAGAGAGAGAGAGAGAGAGAGAGAGAGAGAGAGAGAGAGAGAGAGAGAGAGAGAGAGAGAGAGAGAGAGATGCGCAAGGACAGTGAGCGACTATATAAGAGAGATAGGAAAGATGGAAACACGGTCACAGGAGTCAGAGGACGGGGCACCACTTGCGAGAGATCTAGTCGGTGTCACAGTAGATGGCGTTGGACCAACCCAGTCGGCCAGGGCTGCGCTGTCGTCGGAGATTGTGAGGGCACAACAGGTCGGCACGGTATCTAGCGAGCGAGTTTTACTGTGTCGATTTCAACATGCATACAATGTATCTGTGCAGAGATTTGAAAATAGTCAGCACAACTGCAGATACAGCAACACTAGTGACACGAGGACAGGCACAGGCTTCCAACTGAAATTTTACAGAACATATAAAATATAACCCACATCCTAAATATTAACATTCTCATGGTAAGAAAAATAACTTGAGTGAAAGTGGACTGAAACAAACTAAAAAACCAAGGTAAAATAGCACATGACGATGAATACAGGTAAACCAGTTTTAGCAGATAGGAACATCGAAGGTTTAATGTCACCGGCTTCGTTTAGCTGTTCATGCAGCCTCAATGATAATCCTGGTGCTATCATTAGGGTGAGCTGCAATAGCTGCTGTTTTCTGGAACAGAGGCTGTAAACCACATTCTCAACAATCAGAAGCCAAAGAACCATCTCTATCTATAGTTTTTACCTATTGACAATGTTCCTGCAACCATATACTTAGGCACTTGTCACATTGACCCACAGAACTGTGTCCACAGAACCAAGATAAGCTGTAATCGATGCCTCCTGCACAGTCAACAAAGTTTTGCCGTGCATAGATTGGCCATGGTTTAAAGCTCTTTTAACATCACAAGTTCAATTACATAAATGAGATTGCTTATTCAGTGCATTGCTAAAACGGGAAAGAATCAAAACAAATGGTTACAGCAAAATATGCAAAAGGTAAAATACATGAATAGAGACGTTTGTTTGGTTTCTCATAATTAGAAACACGATTGCCAGTGCCTGTTTGAGAAAACACAAGTTCTTATAACTCATTCTGATGATGGCACCCAGAACTTTCAATAGTTTCGACTGCAAAGAACTGGTTTACCTAGATTCATTGGCATGTTCTATGTCACCGCTTTTCGTTTTTTTGTGGTCTCTGTGATTTTATGCTTTACTTCGATTTTTTTTGTTTTCAGCATAAAGATGATGTTTTATCTCGGGCGTAGGCAACACAATTGGGAGTTGAGATAAACTTCAGTTGGATGTCGGTGGTAGTTCTCGTCTCACTTGTGCTGCTGTGTTTACCGCTAAGCTGTTTGAAGTATAGAATACCAACTAGTCCGCAGGCACATATGTTGCTACATGCGCAGAAACCCTGGGATGCTAGCCGCCCGCTCAAAGTCGAATGTTTTTTATCACTCAAACAGCCACGAATGCGAATACCGAGGCTTGATTGAGCATGCGAGTGTCACATGGGCACTTTCTATCGAAGGTGAATTTATGTACCGTGATTGACTCATCTCTGCATCTAACGCAATCAAGAAACGTTGACTGTATAGCCATCGAAATTATATCGTGTGATGCCTGTACTTTGAAATCAGAAATGGGCGGCAGCTTTTTTGAATGATGTAGTGGTTAAAGTGCCGCACATTTAACAGCTCAGCTAATACGAGTTGGATGGTACTACGAATGTAAAATGAAGTATCGACTAACAAGCGCAAGAATCTCAGCAGGTTGCTGAACGGCTGCGCAAACCACAAAACTACAAGCGCACCCAGCAAAACTGACAACACGTACGGACTACTGCACCATCACCACCTCCCACACAACAGAAGTAAATATCACGGATGTCAAAGAGCACTGAAACAGGTTGACGAGTCCCAGACACCGTGGCCTTCATGCAAGCTCAGGCGAACCGAAAAATTTAGCGGTTACAATCGCGAACACAATCTAACTATTCACGTTCACAAAGCACATTGCAACGTCAAACACAATCACAGTGTGCGCCAACGACGCGAAAGCCGAGCCGACCATAAAGACGGAAAATACGCCCGATGTGCCTTTTTACAAAGAAAAGCTTCCATAGGTTGCCTGAACCACCGTTGTAAATTTTGACGAAAAGCCGCAATGTTCCACAAATTCGCCTAGATTCAAGCCAAGTTGGGTGAAAATAGCGTAGCAGCACTATGGTGGCTAGAAGGAGAGGTGTCACCATTGTCCCGGCCGCGCCTTGAAAGGAGGCGTGCTGGTAGTACATCTCGCCGCGGAGCGGCGCGCAAGTCGCCACCGTGATCAGTCGAGAGTGCTTGCCAGCCGCTAGCGCGGCACCTTTATTCGCTTGCTCGTGTGCTTGCAAGTCGCAACGTCTGCGCTTTGCCTATTTGGACTCGTTCGGGATCAATGCGTGCCACTGTGACCATGCAACAGTGATGAGTACACCGCAAAGACACTGCTTCGCACAAGGACGCAATGCGGGATATGCTTCGGCCAGAAAATAAGGGAAGAAAGCATTTCTCTTCTCTGCTCCCGCCGACAATCAACAGAGCAAGGCCTCGGAGTGTATGATTCCTCGCGCTGGCAAACCACTGGAAAAGATCTGCGTTGTGTGTGAAGCTTATTTTGACGACAGATTCATCATCCGTAGCTACAAGCATTTTATTAACGGGTTCTTAGCAACTTGGGAAAAAGCTGTACCTAAGGAGGGTGAGTTCTTTAGTGAATCAACTGCTGAAGGACTCTGCGTCTCTCTAACCAGCACCCTTTTTATGCGGCACCATGTCACTGAAACCTTGGGCTATAAATACTTGATGACGACTCGCCTCTGCCAAGACGCACTCTATATCTTTTTGGAACCCTGAAGCAGATGTCTGGCTCGAATGATCACCCTTCGCCGACAAAATTTTTTATCTCTGTGACTTGCCTCAGTTTTTACTGTTTGGCACAGTCCCCCCCATTGAAAACATACCATCTTTAGTTCTGAGCAACTTTCTATGTCGGTAAATCTACAATATTTCAATAAAATTTCAGAATAAGCTGGATGAGCTGCTAGATGTGGGGCGCTTCATTGAGGTTCATTTAATTATGGTTGCTTGTGAAGCCCTCCCTAACTAGACTGATTTTATTGGACTCAAAAATGACTCCCAAATCACTTATTATGTCAGTGGCTATGTGGCCCGGAAGATGGTGAAAAATACGAAGTGCAACGAATGTAGCCGGTTGCTGCTTCAATCGGAATCCCAGCTCGCTTCCTGCAGAATTACACCTTCTGCACCCGTCCGAGCCTTTAACAGACCTGGTCAAAGCTATGGAAGATGCATTCACCTATTGCTACAGTTTCAACAAGTTGAGAAGTGACGGCATTACAGACCTTATCTCTTGCCTGTCTGTGAAGAGATTGAATATGGTCGGCTGGAAACACCACAAACTGGAAGTGACAAATCAGATAATTAGATTTTCTTACACTGACTAGAATGCATTTTCTCTTACTGAGAAAATGCGTCCAATCGAAAAAAGGGAGAAAAAAAGAAGTTCTTGAAGTTAAGACGTCTGACTTACCTGTCACAGTAATAAATCAGCGAAGAAGGTTTTATTTTATTTTATTGTGCATTACTCACACTCTGTTGTTTCTTGAGATTTTACCATTGTCTTCTTCACTATGTTATAAATCCCCCATTAACAACTGTGATATCACTGGCTGGCTGTGTTCCCATAAGCAGAAATCAAATTTTTGTGAACTGGTTTGTTACTGTATCTATGTTTGCCAATGAAATCTCAATGTCATGTGTGTATGTATGCCCACTGTATCATCGTATATTTACTGTTCTCTTTTGTTGCCTTATTCGCTTGCTTTAGCTGAGTTTCATATAACTTGCGGTTTTCTTCACCTTAATGCATGTATTGTATATTTTGTATTTATTTTCATGTTGTTTTTCACTGTCGATAAAATAAGTGTCTTGCTTGTAAAATTGGACCTGGATAGCGCGAGTAATAAAAATAACGGTTGCCCATACCTTTACGTGCATTAAGACTTCACGGAGAACACTGTGGCGTCAAATTTGAAAACCGCAACGGACGTTGTTTTGGTGTCGAGCTCACGGCAATCACTTGATTGTCTATCTTCTAAGCTTCGTAGCTAATATACTACGAAGTGAATTGACAACACATTTTCAGTGCCAATACATGCTTTGCAGCACGCAGCCAGAATTGTGACAGGTAGACTTTGTTACCGCAGGGTAGTATGAAATATTTGCAATGAAAAACGGCTGATCAGTGCGAGGAGGGGCATCTCGAAAACGACCGCAGCGCCGCCGAGCCGTTTGAATTCTCACGCACTCGCGGGTGCGCCGTTACTCACACCTCTCCTGCTAGCCACCATAGCAGCACGGAGGAAGGAATGGTAGGAGAGGGCATGCCCAGCCGGCACGTGGCGCAAAAAGTGTGGACGAAATGACATCATGGCGGCCATATTCACTGGGCACAATGGCGGCGTTGCTATGGTTACGTTTTGCGCATTGTACCTAGTCTAGCAGCGAGCGGCCGCAGCCGGCGGTGGCATGTGTGCCTCCCCAGGTCTCGTGCTGAGCCATGGCAGACAATATCCAAGCTTTGCGCCACGTTATCGTTTACGCAGTGTTCTCCTGGGAGTTACTGTACTCATACCAACGGTTACAAATCATTTTGTCCATCACGGGGTTTCAATAGTGCGTAGAACGAGTGCATACCGATATGTCGTGCAGCGGATGACGAGAATGAAGCATTTGAAGTGTTCAGCGAAAATACGTTGGGCAGCATGACGAAGCGGAACGACGACGAACACCTTGCAGGTCAGTGACGGTTGGGAAGTGCTCCTGCTAGTGAAAACGGACGATGCTGTTGAGCCCTGCAGGACGCAATGAGGACCATGTGAACATACGTATTTTCATGTTGTGTGTGTACAGTAACAAGTTGGATGTGCGTAATAAAACACCTTTTCTCTTTCCGCTTCGTATACTCTGCCCAAACATTGCATGTAATCTCAATGTAACAGCAATCGCGTTCAAGTGTCACTTGCACTGTGCACAAAGTCACCACGGTCACAGAATTTTGACGTCCGTGAATTTAACGTGGAACACTCACACAGTGGCCGGACGCTGCGTCGGCCGCGGGGCGGAATGCAACCGTAGAAGGCGCACGACCAATCGTGTTGTCTGTACAGTTGCTGAATTGATGACGTGAAAACACTCATCGTTGTCAGTGCATCTAGTGCGCATTTTCTTGCACTTGCTTCGTTGTCGGTGAGCTGTTACTCGCTGTTAATACTGGGACGAAATGATTTCGCCGAAGATGTCGTGCTGGCCCAGAGTGTTGAGCCTCCTTCCATTAGTTTGAAATCGCCAAGACACGCGCGCTGCGCAGCTCACGTGCTTTCCGAGCAGGAGGGAGAGTCGTGCCTTCTGCTTTACATTCCGATGTAAACAAGACAGGAGAATTCGCCCAGTCAATATGGCCGACTTCCGGCTTCACAACGAGTTACGTCAGGGCTTCTCCTCCCTTTTCTTCGGCCGTGCTTTGCAGTGACTACGACCCGGTGAAAATAGCGTTTGCGCTATTTTCACCCAACTTGGCTCGGATCCGTACAAAGCTATGGCTTTTGTAGAACATTGGCCGGGTCAGGCAACCTGAGGTTCTCTGCAGAGTTGAATCTGGTTCTCTGGGCATATATATATATATATATATATATATATATATATATATATATATATATATATATATATATATATATATATATATATATATATGTATGTATATTTATATATATATATATGTTTGCGTGTGGCGCGTGTGTGAGATGAGCTACAGTGTCTAAAAATATACATATTTCTAGGCACTATAGTTGAGTTGTATGGGATTGCGAGCTGTACACATTTGTGCTGTGCTTGACGAACGCGGATGGCGTTTGCAGCGCTTCAACTTGCACTATGGTCAATCGCACTAGAAACATTACTTGCACTGTCACTGCGTGTTTCAGCGTTATTTTTGTGATTGCCTATATATTATTTGATTTATTCGTGTTAGGTGCCAGTGTTTGTTGTACAAGTTTTACTGAGCGTGAAAGTATGTTTCTCACTGTGCTTGATCATATGTTTCGGCAACTTTCTTTTGACTGTTTGCCGCTTGCTCATCGAATGTATCAATTAATCAATGAGTGGCATCACTGCCGTTTCATTGGTCAACAAGGCGGCCAATTTTCTCCGTCGGTTAAGCCATGCAAGTGTTACACTATGTAATTTACACGACCATGCATAAATGCAGAAGCGAGTCAGTCATGTTTGCGAAACACGAATCAAATTGAAAGAGCCTGTATGACACTACTCAAGCCTCATGCAGCTGCACGATCGATAGCTGCGCATAAACAAGTGTTCGACGCCTAAGTATGTAGTACATGCAGTTTGCACCCCGCAGGTTTTCCTGCCAACGCGTGCTCTCAAGGATGGTAGCCCCGAACAATGCTACATAAATCTACCAAAGTGTACGGGGCTTAACTACAATTGACGTGAACTGGTCACGACGGCTTCATCATAGGAGTGCATCTGTATTTTTTTGTAAAATTCTATAGTTAGCATTGAAACTGCAATTGACATTGTGTCTGAGTGGTGTCTATTTCTACAGCAGTGTGGAGACCTGGTGTGGCTCTGTGGTTGAATACTTGATTGCGATGCAGTGTTTCGTTTTCATTCCTGCTGGGGCCCTGATATTTATTTATTGCATTTATAGGGTCAACACTGACTTCTTTCTGGACATTGTCGTGTTAAAAAACCAATAATATTTCTTGCCATTCTTGTGTAGATGAACCGTCAATCACCTGGGGCACATAATCGCATACTTGCCAGATGTGTGCCACACATCTGGAAGAAAGGGTTTTACGACGTACGCGACGGCATTCCAACATTATTCATGACTTGACGGGCAATCGCATTCATCAAACCATCTTACCCTCCCATACTAATTTGGTTTACCCAAAACTAAGGGAGTGATCACGAGAGTGACCAGACGTAGGCGGCTAGACAGATAGACGATTGAAGTCAATTTCTACTTCTTCGTCGATTGAATGCAGCATGGTGGAAAATGTTTGGTATGAGCATCATGTAACTAAACACTCGATGTCTCATTTTTGTTAATGAAGGTATTTTTTTCAGCGTTGCATGAGCAGGCCAAGTTGTATGTGTTGTATATGCAGACTCCAACTAAAGTGCAGTGAGTGTAAAGGAAAGTGAGTGTATGTGCAGAACAACTTAAGCATCTTGTGAAAATAGTCCACTTGTCTGCATTCACTGTTGCTCACGATCCCATCTTCCCCCCTCCCCACCTACACATTTTAGATACCAGGCATACAACTAGCACATGACTACTTTTTCATCAGCAGCTTGCTACAACAACAGCACAGTGCTAAGGAAAAAGACATACACTCCAGTGTTTTCAGTTGTACAACTTAATGTGGCTGCTAGCGTACTACAGAAGAATGCCCACTAAGTCTTAGGGCTGCATGCTGAGCTCATTCCTACTTCTCATTACGTCTTTCTTGAGAATAACTAATACATGAAATTAATGTCCAATAACGATTCACTTCTGAAAACTGTGTTGTCACATGCATTGACCTACGGGTGAAGGATTTGCCTTAATTTCATTGTAGTTTACATACCTGCAGGTAGCAGCAGAAGGTGCATTGTCATTCATTGAAAGGCTGATGCATCTTTTCTCAAATATATTTATTGTTGTCATCTCCTTGAAGAGTTCCCAGTGCACCTGAATAGCACTGGGCTTGGTGAACCACAACCATGTCTAGCTGTCTGCGATCCTGCCCTTTCTTTACAGCTTGAAAACCTAAGAACAAGACCATGAATTGTGCGCCGCTCATCCCCATATTTCTTTGCCGCTTCTCTCTTTTAGTTTATTAAATACAAAGTATTTCTTAGCCAACTTCGCGACTTTGACCGTGTCTATCTATCTAGCCGCCTAAGACTCTTAGCTCTCCTGGCCATTTGGATTATGGTATCGATATCAAAATTGCTATGGCGTAACATGACTGCATGAAGAGCATAAGAAACTAGTCATAACATGAAAATTATTACATGTATGTGATGAATATCATGAATTATATTTCATAGTCTTGCTGCTCTTACAGTGGTTTCGTTCACAACATATTGCGAAACTGGTATGGCATGATATGACTGCGTGGCGAACATAAGCGACAGACCCTAACGAGGAAATCATGACATGTATGTTATGTAAAAAACGACTACATGCTACGCTAATAGTGCTGTTTGGTCGTTTTGCTAGCTTCATTCACACTAAATTTGGTGTTACGAGACATCAATAGATGATGAAGGTAAATGACTGGTGTAAACATGATAAACATGACATTATTACCACGGTCATGATGCAATCGTGGCTGTTTCGCTAGCTTCTCATAATAAATTTGGTAATTATGTGACGTGAATAGACAATGAAAGGAAATGACATGTCCAAACATGATAATCACGATATGCATGTCACGTAAAACATCACTTCAGGCTACACTCATAGCGCGCTCGCGGCCGTTTCGCTAGCTCCACATATACCAAATTTGGTATCACGTGACGTGAACAGATGATGGAAGGTAAATGACATGTCCAAACATAATAATCGTAACATGGAAGTGATGTTTGATGTAAATTACGTCCATTTCGTAGCGTTTTTTTAATTGAATTTAAGTAACATATCAACCTTCCTCATTTGTGTTTCGCATATCATCGATTCCCACTGTACGTGGGATCTGCCAACGTTTTTACATTAACGGACTCATTAGCCATTGTCTGCATTCACACTTTAACATCTTAGACCCTGGGTGCATTATCTGGGATTGCACATGTGTGCCTGCAAGCCACATACAAAGTGGGTTCTAAAAAGCCAGGCCTACCTTGGTTACCCGGCGGGGGTGCACAGTCCCAGAGGAGGTGTCTCTGGGTGGCTCGCGCATTCTTGCAGTGTTGGCGTACATCAGTTGTGTAAACCTCCAGACAAACGTGCTTTGCCCAGACGGGGGTCCATATGGCTTGTACTTGCAACTGCCGTAGTGTGGCTACTTCTCTGCCTTTTAGGTCTCGGTGAGGCGGTGGGTATAGGCGTCTGCTCGTTCTGTACCACTGCAGAACGTCGGCGTAGGTTGTGATAAAATACTCTCCGTCTTCGGCATCGGGTCATTGCGGCTCCGAGGAATGCGTTGACAGAGACCCGCGGCTAGTTAGTGCGTGTTCTGGACTTTGAACCACCACCGTGTAACCAAGACGTAATGCCAACTGCCATAAGCAGCAAAATCATCAACCAAAAAGACGTGGTTCAGCACGTGCTTAGCATCCTGGAACGCCAGCGGCCGAAAGCGGCACCCTCACGGGTTTACGCGAGTAGGTTGCTGCTCCGGGACGTCCGAGCATGCTAGTGTCTCGCTTTAATCCCCCTACCCCTTCCCCCTTTATGCCGGATTGTCAATAAAGTTGTTTCACTCACCACTGGCCTACCTTCCATGCTTAATCCACTGTTTGTTTACTATGCTTCCGAATTACAGGTGCACCTTCACTCTTTTTCCTTCTTGCCAAATGAGCTCATAGAAAAAATAACTTTTGTATTTCATTCACAGTATGTACTAAAATTGTTTGCATCCTCCATTTCGTACTTGTCTGTTTTATAATACGGTGTGACAATATTGTGTGTCCTAAAATAAAGTGATATTCATAATCTGGTTTCGTCTATGCCTGTTGATGCCAGGGATGCATGCATAGTCCCTGTGCAGCTCTAGCCATGTAGAACAAAACACACACACAAAACTCTTCTCCAAGGCAGAGGTACGTGTAGGAGGGAGTAGAGATTAGGTGACTAATGTGGTTCTTAGGGTGGGGCCACCTCACAGCCTGTATTCTTATTCAGCTTCTGCCACTTTCGAACTACAATTAAGTTCTTACTAACTCGATAAAGCAGAACTATGTGTTTATGTCAGCATGGAAGCATGTAAAAGGAGCAGAGACCAAGGTGCGAAGCAATATTGCATCTCCACTATCCTCAATACAATTATTTCTTTTTGAGACTGATTTCTCCGTCATTCTTTAGAATGTGGCTATGCCAGGCGATCTTATGATTAAAATAGTGCCAAAATGTAATATGTCATTTTGGGGCTGTGTTTTCCAGGGCACATTAATTTAGCTGGTGTGAAGGCTTCATTCCCTTTGAACTGGGTTAAGTCGTGCGTTACATGATGGGGAAGAAATTGATTAGCGCCATAAAGGAAAGGTGGGTGAAAATGACAGACACAACATATGTGTCTTTTGCCTTCTCTAAATTTCATCTAGAGCACTGTTTGATACCCTCCTTAAAAAATCATATTCAGTAGGACACCTGCTGTTTGGGCTGCCGTGCACAGTCTGAACTAGTGATCCACTAAATCTGGAGGGGTCATTCATTTAACAGTACGGGAGTAGAGGCACCACTTCTGACATGCATGGTTTTCATAATTGAAAAAGAAAATCAGTATACTACATTTGCGAGAAAGTTAAAAGAATGTCAGCGATTCTAAAGTCGG
Organism: Rhipicephalus microplus; assembly: GCF_043290135.1. Taxonomy (NCBI): domain Eukaryota; kingdom Metazoa; phylum Arthropoda; class Arachnida; order Ixodida; family Ixodidae; genus Rhipicephalus; species Rhipicephalus microplus. The sequence continues at coordinate 490,805,448 of NC_134710.1, read as the reverse complement.
AGAGAAAGGACAAAGGTGTCCAGCGGTATTTGTATTGGGGAGAAACTTTAAACCCACCTTTCCGAGAGAAACGAACTTGTGTTGCGAATGATCTAAAATTATGGTACGTCACATATTTTTCAATAGTGAGTATTACCATTATGTTTTGTATTGATCGCATTTTTATTGTTAATCAAGATTATTCATTATTACTCACAAGTCCGTATACTATTGCTGTATTTTTTGTAATTACCCCATTCATGTAGCCATAGGAGGTCCCCCTGTCAGTTTCTCTGAAACTTTGGGACCTCCTGCTGTAATAACGCTAACCATGTAACTCAACTGAACTATTTATTAAACTTGACTTGACATGACTTGAAATATATCTTTGTTTACATATTGTGCATGCACATCTGCACTTCACAGTAAAAGTTGTTGCAATGAATTCAGCCAACAAAGGTTTCTGTAAATATGTGTTGCAGCTACAGAAACATGGCTCCCCGCGGGTTTTCTCTTTGAACCTAGAAATATGTTAGGTGAGGAGTAGATTTCCACTGCAAGAAAAAGAAGTTGTGCAAAGTAATCAGCGGCGTTTATATTAACGTGTAAATGAAGTCTGAAAAACTAGCTTCAAGGTATACAGGCGATAATTCACTGCATAATAATTATTATGAATTGCTGTAGAGCCCACGTGAGAGCCAGAACTGTAGTTTATGACAACCGAGTTTTTGTATAGTTTTTATCATTGGTTTTGCTGCGCGAGCTGCCGCGCTCATATTTAGGCCTTCGACCTCCATGGCCATACCAGAATTTTTAAAAAATTACTAAATTGTTTTATACTAATTGCACCCACGGCACGAGTAGTACAAACACGAGTCTCCGCGATACCGACGCGTATTCCAAGGGGTCCCAATCAGTCAACTCGGTGCATGGACTTGGGACTGTCACCAAACATCGTACAGGGACTGGACGCGTTGACGGGCTAGTTTGTTTACCATACTATATATGCGCAATAGCTCGAGGTAACCATGTCACATTACAACGATTTTGGTCTCTAAAGATAACGCTGACTCTGATATTCAGGCTGGAGTCAAAATTAAACTGATTTGACTAGAAGTGATAACGGTTGAAACAAAAGTATGTGCGTTACTTAGCCCTAAATTGTCCTGTCTCAATTCAGACGGAGTGCGGTTCGACTATACCCGTATAAAAGCGCATGAAACAATCACTTTGATGCGCACAAGGTGATACTTCTTATTGCCATGCTTGCCAAGAACCACATCACAGAGGTCCGAAAATGATTTTGTCATATATAGTTAACTTTTGACAAGCACACCTTCGATCACTACTTATGCATGCAGTTTGTTTATAATTTCTCATCAGCCGCAGTCGCAATCTAACGCACGATTTTTCGGGCTGTCTTCCACAACATGCTTAATTTTCAAGATCAAAAATAAAAGACATTCCCCTTAGAATTGTGTATAACTGAGTGCTAGCATGCACTCATTCATAATTGCATTAAATTTCATCAGTATGAAACCTGATCAAGCTTCGCGTCATTTGCATGCAGTTTTTGCACGAAAATAATTTTCCCTGGTATTTATTAAGGAATTCAGGTGCCGCAAAGTTTTACAATATATTTTTACTGCACGTGTGCTGGCACAGCTCCATGTGATTATTCGTCATTGTGGATATTTTTCTTTACTACTACAGTGTGTTATGTACTTGTTAATAAATAATTGGGTGTATAAGAAATATATATAGTTTTAACATATATGTGTGTATAAGTTTTTTTTTTCAAAGTATTCTTTTATTTCTACATTGACTTATCAAGTTTTCTGTTTATCTTTTTTTGCGTATATGCGCGTGATTTTTTCCCTGTACATGTTAGCCGTTATGCTCTCATTAGTTTTTGATAATGTTATCCACTCACTGTCTAACCGAACAATAAGCCCTGCTCGCTTATAGGTGTAGGTAATAAATAATAAAGTGGCAGTCATTATTTAAGCGCTGGATGCTAGGTGCACGCACCGCATGCAAAAGATCTCCTTATTAAAATTCAAAATAAACTTCCCTCATCGAGATAGAAAACGGGGCTGGCGCTACATATATTGTAGCAATCACAGAATACGACTGTGGTTTTTAAACACATACATATCCAAACATGGGGAAGGGCCGATCGTATATGCACCCAAAACCAGCGTAGCATTTGTTTGGCTTCACTGCAGGACAAGAATGTCCCACAAAGAAGCCTAATTGCTTTGCGGTGAAGCATGCTTGTTCTGAGCATACCGAGAGCGGCACTCCCTTATGTATAAAACTTGTCAGAGCTTCTTGCGAAAGCTCCCACTAAGTTTGAACAGCGCGACTGAATGCAGACAGAAGAGACCACGCACATAAACTCACCAAGAATAACCATCCTTCGTGAACGATCATTGATTGAAGTTGTCCCTGTCAAAAATCTTGCAATATATGTGACGGAAGGTATTTGACCTCTTCGGTTACTCATGGCAAGCAGACAAATAAGAAATAACACCTGTCGCACATCAAATTATGTCTCCACGCACGTTTACAGGCATGAATGCACACACAAATGCACGGATTGTAACATGGCAATTCAGGGCTAAGAACGCGCATGTTTTCCTTTCCACCGTTTTCAACTCCGGTCACAACGGCAAAATTTTTACTCGGGCGAGTGGATGAGAGTGAACATTATCTATTGAGACCATATTCTTGATGACATGACGTGGATATATCTCAAGCTATTGCGCGTACAAGTATGATAAACAAACAAACCCGCCAACGCACTTCAGCTCACACGCTTTGCGTCTAGTACGTAGTTCGATATATATCATTCGTCATGGCATTCAGAACCGCTTCTCAACTCACGATCTAAGTCTTGCAGTATCTGTTGTCATGTGTGTTTATGACAGCACACCGTCAGGTCATCAGCTGTTTATAGAATAAACTTTCAAATCGAGTTGACTTGTGCCCGGAAAACCAAGTTCACTCGATCACACGTACACTCGCAGTAGTTCACGGCCACCAACAATCTAACCGTCAGTGGATCGAGCGTTATCGCGAAGGTTGCGTTGAGAGCACAGTATTAAAACCTTTGTTAGTAACCTCTAGTACGTGTCGTACACGCAAAGAGTATAAAACAATCCAGATGCTTCTCAAACATTCTGGTGTGGCCTGCGCCGATCAATTTTTCATTGCACCAACACGATCATATAAAAAAAGAAATGAGCGAGCATGGAATATCACCGCTATCTCTTTCAACGACTCACTCACAACTTTTCTACAACCGCTGGAAAAATCAACCATAAAAATGAAGTCATACAATAAACTTGGCTGTTATAATCAAAATTTCAGTTGAGATAGTCACGTTGGTTTCCCAACATCATGCTGTTAATTATCCTCTGTACGTATTTCTTGCACGACTTGTTTCATTCGCTGTATAAGCATCTCTTGCATATATGTCTGGGTGAAAAGTGTATTTTTTGGAACTTAAGATGAACTAAGCAGTTTATGTGGCTGCAATTAATATAGAAAACTTGGTTCCGTGATTCATTAATAGCAATGATTTTTGTTGTGCAGTGACGATGCACATGTATGTTCGCAGTACACATTATAACAGATATGTGACCATGGGTACTTGAAGTCATCTGCAGTACCAACTAAACAGTACTAACATTGCAGTTTCTTGCAAATTTGATTCTTTCAAAAAGCTATACTCAAAGTTTTCGCCAATTAAATACCTATAGCATTTGAAAGAAATTTCCTTTCTGTCCAGCTGTAGAATATCTGGCATATGCTTTTATAACTTTTTGGCGAAAATGGCATACTTTTTGGCAAAAATCGCATTACATACAATGTGTAATTGGCTCAAAAAAATGACTTACACAGTTTTTGTGAAGCACTTGTTTGCAATGTGCTTGGTGGCACATGCACATGTGTATTCAAGTGTAGTATTGAATACGACATTTTTTAGGCGGGGAATAACAGCACTGTCGATGAAATAAAGAGACGGCAATGGACACACATTCTGTGTCTGTAATTTTCACCGCACCTTTTCTTAATATCGTGCTGATGAATTAATGTCGTCTTCATAAATTTATGGCCAAATCAAGTCTGTGCAAATGCAGCCTAATCATTGAGACAAGTTTGATCAATGTGACCCAGCAAACGTTGCCGTAACTTGACGCAACATATTTTGGCTCTATTATGAGTCATAAAATTTCTTGGGATAGGCACATGCTAAAGAATGACTGGTATATAAATCCTGACAAAAGGAAACAACTTCATTGAGGATAGCATAGGTGCAACATTGCTTGTAACCTTGGTCTCAGGTTTTGTCTCTTTTCCTGTTGAAACAAACACATATACTGTGTTAATTCTTTGTTCAAAATAGCCCAATTTTTTAATTAGTCACCAAATCCATACTTGTTCCTGGGACGTACTTATACTGTATAAAAGAAAGTGTTTTTCTTTGCTGTGTTTTATTCATGGCTACAGCAGTACAGGGACAATGCATAAACCCCTGGCATCAACAAAGCCATAGAGGAACACGGTTATGAATATTGCTTTATTTTAAATGAACAAGATTGTGATATCCTATTGCATATGAGTGCTAGGGCTTTGAAATACTTTGTACTTTTTTCTCAGCTTTAGAATTGCTGGCATGCTTTTAACTTTCTGCAAGAGTGGTATAATGAATTTCTGTTTTTTTGGTATATAACCTATGCATAACAAAGTGAACCTTCTGCTCCTATGCTAAACTCCGAAGTGAAGAACTCCTTAATTTATAGTTTGGAGCACTTAATCACAATGTGCTTAGTATCACACACTGAAGGTGTACTACTGGATACATCTATTTAAGGGGAGAATGATGCCACACTAGAGACAAATTAGAGATAAGGCAAAAGATACATGTGTCTGCCAATTTCACCTTATTTTTTAAATGTTGTTTCTGTCTGATTATGGTCTGATGTCTTTCTTATAAAGAAACTACATGGCATATTTCAGTCTTGGCAAATGCAGCACAGTCCCATATTTAGGCAGGCTACTGTACGAAATTTTTAGTAGAATAGGCAGGGCTGCAAAAAAAAGAAAAACATTATTGAAGCTGAAGACGCAGGATGTTTTTGCCCCATTGTGTATCAGAAGATACTCAGCATAAACACATAATAAAAATGACTGGAGTAATTAGTAATACCAATAGAAAATAATTATACTCAGCAGGGCATTATTGCAGTATTGTGTGTTACCTTGGAAACTGTTTTATTTGTTTCTTTGTTGATGCAACCACATAATTCAGTAAAACGTGAAAAAAAGCTCCGCTAACAATTTGTCACATGAGCTGTAATCCCCATAGGGCTTGCTTCATTGTACATTTACCATGAAGCAGAAAGTTTGTTTTTATTTGCTGCATTGCATAAAACATGGCTAGAACTGTACATGGACTGCACTTGCATGTGTGGCATCAACAAACTCACACATGAAACAGAGTTATAAATATCAGTTTATTTTAAGGCACATAAAAATGTTACATTCTACTTTGATGCTGATAGCTAAGAAATCGAGGACAGTAACTTTTTATACATATTGTGAACTAATTACAAATCCTACATTGTTACAAACTCATTCAGCAAGAAGGCAAAACCAGTGATTTGTGCAACGTGGTACTGATACGAGATGTTACATTGATTACGGGCTCGTGACAAACCACTTTATGGATATTTTCTAGGAACACATGCTTTCTTAGCCCCTTTGCCGTAGCAAGCTTGCAAGGCACCCAACATGGGAGGCTTTAAATGTACGAGGGTTTTTTGGGTGCATTGGAGACCAGAGAAGACAATAAATATATCTGCAAAAAATAGAGTGTGTGTCATGTTATAAGTGACAATGCACCTTCTCCTGCTCCCTGCAACAAGGTGAAGCATGATAAAAATGAGGCACATCTTTTTTTAAAGCTGAATACATGTGGTTATCAAGCTTTAAAAATTGAGACGTTGTAAGGCACTGATTTCATATAAAAGCCAATAGTATGTACCGGAGCAAAGTGGCACCAGCTATGTGCCAGTGTGAAAAAAGACGACGTTCGTGTAGCTCGTGCTTGCTGGGTTTCTGGCTGAACCAGCTCGTTGTGGCTATTGCTTCATCAATATTAATAGCAATTGTTTGTAGGTATACTCGCTTGTTGCATTGTAACAAGTTATACAAATGTGACTGTCGTGGCCGATATCAAACTCCCGAACTTCGGGTCGGCAGGTGAGCACCTTAGCCCCTGACCCATCGTGGTGGACGCACCTTTAAGCAGTCGTATGACTCCGGGGTAGAAAAAGTGGCTGCTTCACAGAATGACTGGGTTCAGTTTTGGCTTTAATTGTGATTTTTCTTCTTTATGGTCTACAAATATTTTACTCACTGTGATTGTCACTGAAACAGGCAGTGAATTTTTTTGACGCAAGCTCTTTAAAGTTATCATGGTAAGATTTCCTATGTCTGTTTTAGCCATACTTGAGAAGGCAAAGCCTTACTGTGGGCTCATAACCTGTGGGACGTGCCCGAATTTCACGGGTATGCACCGGATGTGTATGGGAAGGGGTTTCATGATTTACACAACAGGTATTTCATGTCATTCACGTCCTGACGCGTTAGTCACGTTTGTCATACACTCATACTTTTATAGGCCAGTTTAGGTACGTACTAGGAAATTAGGTGATCATGCGAGCACGCAGACGTAGGCAGCTAGCTAGATGAATAGATCAAAACAGTAAAAATACCTTTATTTCGCTAAAAAATGCTTTGATACTCGGATAGTGCACACACTTATCCAGACCAAGTTTAAGATCATTTGGAACATAGTAAAAGATTGCACATGCGACAACCTTTTTCATATTATAAGAGTGGAGCTGTTTAAGCAGAGCATCGGTTTGGGATGACAAAACAGAAATAACTACCATCATAAACGGGCACATGCTTTTCTTGGCCTCTTGTTCATCTTTGTCTTGCTGTGCTTCGCTCCCAGTACACATGATGTCCGGCATGGGGTGCATTAAAACTGATGAACTGATGAATGAGAGCAAAAAGAACAAAATGTTGGCAAAAAAAATTCTCATTTGTCGCATTGAAATCTATCTACTGACAATCCGAAAACAACCACTCAGCTATACAAGCACACTAGAAGAATTGATCATGGCTTTTTATAGTGTAGTGTGCAAGGGGGTTGGAAAGATAAGCGAGCGTGAGGAACAAGGAAAAAGGGTGGGTAGAGAGCAAGGTGTCGCGTAGAAAGATTGACGAAGAAACAGAGTCATACAGTGAGGGAGAAAGGTAAAAAAAGAGAAATAGAATGTGATCTTAAATAGAGAATAAAGTGAATTGTAAGAAAGACGACAGGAATAACAGATAAAAAGAAAATCAGGAAGAAAAAATAAGAACACGAAAACAAGGAGGGTTGTTCAGTATCTCTTCTTGGAGGCTTGGCGCCACTATTGCAAACTTGCCTCAAATTTTTTGTGGCAATAATATCACTTGAGAAAAACACTCGGCACTGGTTGCTGATTGAATCAAAGCCCTGAAAAAAAGAGTCCCGCCGACCTTTCTTGAGTGACGAAGCCTGCACAAACACTCTGAAGCCAATACTTTCACCCTAATTAAATAGTCAGTTTTCTAGTTGAGGCAGACTGACGAGGCCCTGCGATCGACCATGAGAATTGTCTCTGCAGAATAATTAATACGGAAATTTCTTCTTTTTTCACTGCTCAATTTCGCAAGGCATCAAGCAAGCATGTTCAGAACTTCAATAGCTGTTTTGTACTTTACAAGGAAGTAAGTTTTGTCGTTTTGCTAAATGACACTCGCACTTATTTCTTGCCTCTTGCCCTTAATAACGTGTTCAGGTAAATTACACATACGTAACTGGTCTCAAGCTTTTGTCCCAAAAGCACCTCGTGCAGCCAAACATAACGAAATAAATATTTTTTATTTCGTAATGAGCATTCCTGTTTTAGCCATTCTTAATGTCGGTATTGTCATCTCTCTCGAAATTTGATGACAAGTCTCTCTTAAAAAAGTCCCGTATATAAGATGCGGTAAAAAGCCCTTTTAAATTACAATACTTGACGTTTTTTATCCCCTCTTCCTCTTCGAATTTCTGCACTGTGCTAGCCTTTCAGGACTAAACATTGTGATTGTCGTCCACGAAATCAGGGGACTTTGATACCTTTGGTTTCCTTCTAATGGTGTGCTTTCTTATAAGGATAGTCGTGAGACGCAGTGGTGTGTATTTGTTCTTCTTGCTCCTTCGTTTTTTTTTTGCTGTGTTGCTTTGAACATGCATACAATGCATCTGTGCAGAGATTTGAAAATAGTCAGCACAACAGCAGATAAAGCAACACCAGTGACACGAGGGCAAGCACAGGCTTCCAACCGAAATTATATACAACATACAATAAATAGCCTGCCCCCAAAAGAATAACATGCGCATGGTAGGAAAAAAATTAGGTGAAAGTGCACTGAAACAAACTGCATAAAAAACTGAGACAAAATGGCACATGATGATGAATACAGGTAAGCCAGTTCTTTAACATAGAGTAACATCGAAGGCTTAATGTCGCCAGCTTCCTTTAGCTGTTGATGCTGCCTCGATGATAATCTTGGTGCTGTCATAAAATGGTGAGCTGCAAGAGCTTTTGTTTTGTCGAACAGAGGCTGGCAACCCCATTCTCAACACTCAGAAGCCAAAGACGGGCGCTTCCAAGAAGTTGTCAATTTTAGCCAAAAGTCTCTAAATGATGATTACAATTATTTTGTCTTTAGTTTTTTTCATTTGATAAAGCATGTGAAGGCAATATTTTCAATTAAACAATATTTTAAATCGATTTCTGCTGTGGCGATTGAAGTTGGACTGCTCTATCTCTTGGCTATGCCACTGCGAACCTGTAAGCAGCTGTAATCCACCTGTTAACCGTGAGCCATTAAACTAAACCAGTTCAGCCGCTTTGCCCATATCTAACTGTATTAGAAGGAGTGCTTAGAGAGGCCACATTGCATGCTCAAAATCACAGTGCCAGATACAGCTTGATCCTCTATGCTTTGGCCTCATTTACTGAAGCTCGTTCCAAGCGTCCCACTGTTCTCACATATTCCTAATTCTCTATGTCTGTTTTAGAACACTCTACCCCAAAATTTGAAAGGCCCCCGAAAGTGTCTAAGATTCCGAAAAAAGAGAATTGTCCCTAGCATGACAGAAAAAACGCTAAATTTAGCGACTTTCTTGCTACGTTGACAACACTGCAATGATCACCAGGTTTTCATTATCAAACGCGTCTAACTCCGCTATTACAGCACCGTTTCGAAAAATTCTCACAAATCTCAGTGCATTGTACGCTCATGCACTTCTCCACCACAACTGAATTTTGACCTCTGGTTGGATTGGGGGCCCTTTAAGCTTATGGCAGTGAGTGCTGTGCGTGCCATACGGTACATGTGACACCTCCATACGTAAACAACTCTTCTACCGTATGGAAGTGAAGTCACTCAATAATTATGCACCAGTTGATTAGGTACACATTTTGATTGGCCAAATTAGCAAAGTACTGGGTTCCTTCAATCTTGTCAGTGTACGAGAGCTCAGAAATTGTGCAGCTTGAGCTCCATTGTGCAAGCAAAAAACTAAAATATAAATGACCAATAATGAGGTGCTGACACGGTGCAGGCTTCATGTTCTGCCTGCTCAATTTGTGCTGTCCACATAAGCTTCATTTGAAGGTTGTGAACAGCACAAATAGATGGTTTCAGAGGCAGTAGCATCCTTTGTCATTTAGACACAGCTGATACATGTGAGTGGTTTCAGGGGTGCCAACTCCAGTATTACGCAGCCATTCACAAAGATTGTTAACACTGCCACGAATGCGCCTACACACCCAAGACCACACATTACTAGCTGACAACTTCGATGCAGCAAGAAAAAAATATTTTGAAGAAGTTATATTTAAGACGTGTCTATTTACGCTGATTAAGCTCTTTGGCCTTCGTCACATCATGGTTGCACACTATTCTGCATTTTTTACTTTAATGAGGTCGACGTCTCAATTTATTCATTCGAGCAATGTGGTCCAGTGAAAGAAGAGGTAAGTATTGAAAGGAAAGGCAGAAAGACTGCCCATTTGCAATTTGCAGCGAGCAATTTGGATGCATCATGCAACTAGAAGAAGAGGTAGCAGCAGCCATGAGCACACTACGCTCTTAGGCGAAGAAAAGTGGTGAAGGCAGCGACACCTTTAGCAACAAACTATACCACTCACATAGAGTGCATTGCCCAGCTAGAGCAACATTGCCTGAATGCAGTAGCATAAAAGGCAGCAAGACACGCTAAAGGCAGACACCACTGCCCAGCTGAAAGAGCGAAAGTGCTCGAAGGCAGCACTATTAGCCCCAAGAACTCACACTGGCGTAACTGCCGTCGCGCCAATGTGACGTCACGGCAAGGGCACTTTTCCTCCGCCGCCGCTTGTCTGCTTTTTTGCGCCCCTTGCATACGCGCACTTAATCGATACGTTAGGGAGTTCTTCAATTTTGGAACGCAAATTTCTCAAAATACAAAATTAGAGGTTTCATAACTAGTGAAAGTTATCAAGGCTGCAAAAAGTTCTAATTGTTTGGCTTAGGAGAGACAGACTCCTGTCCGAACGAAAGATGTACTGAGAAAATTGTGTTTTTCGTTTGATTACACCAATAAGTAGGAAAATATGCTAAGTGGTGTCAACGTAATTACAACTAGGCATAGACTCCAGGATAGAAAATATATACATACGTGTGCCGAAGTATTACTAATGAAATTACGATGGTTCCAAATCCCTAAATACAGTGTGCTTTACTGTCAAGCTACGCCTGCATCTGCAAATTATCTAAATGATTTGACCGAATTGTGCTTACTTCAACAGAAGACTTTACATGAATCTGACTGTCATAAGCAAAAACTTCACATATTCTGAAAATGATTGAAATAGCACTGCCACACAAGCAATGATTTCGAAAATGTTGAGATATGTTCGTTTACTCGGATCATATGTTCATGTTTCTTTTTGACAGTCGCCGGGGATCGTGTAGTCGTAGGCGTGAAATGCTGAGGTGATCTACTGCTGCGTCACAAATGTTTCAGTAATGCGTCAGTAATGTTTACCTTACATAGGAGCACCACTGATAACACTGATTCCAACACAAGCGCCAGGAAGTCGAAATGAACTCTTTCGATGGTGCAGTCAGCGATGTGGCCCAAGCAATAATTTGAAGCTTCATCTCGATGAGGCGATGACTACTCTCTTATGCCATGACCACGTATAGGTAATCAACTGCAAGTAAAGTTCAATTATGAGGTGGCTACTCAAACTGGTAGTTACATTTGGCAAGGCAACTACTACATGTAACTACAACTGTTAAGTTTGGCAAGGCAACTGCTATGTCATGAGCCCCGTTTTCAGGCGCTGGAATTTTAAGTGTGCGAACGCCGTGCAGACAGCTAAAACGTGGCATTATACCAAATCAGCATTTCTTTGGCACAAAATCGCACTACGAAATTTCTGTATCTTTACTGAAATGATCACCATCAACTTAATATTTGCCTTCAGTGTTATTTGAAACAGATGCGAAACTTCTGTGCTTTGTACATAATACAAGGATGAAAGAGAAAAGCTGTGCTATGACTTTATTGTTGCAACAATTATCGGTAATGTTGCATGCATGAGCAGCTCCTATAAAGTAGCAGAATGTCAAGGCTTACTATATGAAGCTCAGATAAACCTTGTTGCACCTTGGTGAGTAGAGTGTCTTCTGTCAAATCTGAAGTACATTGTATGAATTGGATCAATAACCACTTGAACTAGATCACAGTTGAGCTTGTCATGAACAATGATTATGTTTTTGTTTGATGCACTGTATACTTGATTGTTTCTGGCAATGTTTGGTAACGTCTGTTAACTTTTTCTTGTTTAAAATTGCAAAATCGCATTTGTCTTAAAGAATTTCTTAGCCTGTTGGAGCAAAATAAAGCTGTGAACTCAGCAGTAAATGACGTGCTGGCTCTGCCAATTTATCAGGTCAAGCCTGCTACATTTTGGAAACATTTTCTCAATTTGCACAGGGTAGCACAAGACGTCATTTTTTGGGCCTTTGGAGAAAAGCGTTATGACAGGCCCTCAACATAATTGTCTGATCAATGAAATTTTGAGTTTATGTGTGCAGTATTTCCAGCAGTCTACTAGTGCGTGTTTACGCTTGGCTCGCCTGAAGACAGAAGCGTGGTAGCCAAATGCCTCCACAACTAAACAAATAGTCCTGCTGATGTACTTGGTTGTGCTCATAACTGCGGGCGTGATTGAATTTGGCTTGACGTGGCTGCTGCCTTCTGAAGTTGCTCAGGACTATAGAACCAATCGAGCAGTAACTCTTGATATTGCTTTTCCTGCCCAAAGAATCATGCAAAAGTGGGCTGTTTGACACTGCTGTCAAACATTGCCAACAACCACAATTGCTTAACAAAGTTTTCCGAGACTTTGGCAACATGATAATAAAACGATTGGGATTTATTGAAAATTTTAACTGTGGTACAAGCCTGCAAATTTTTGTTGAAAGGACACAAAGTAATAGTACATGTATGCAGGTGTCTCAGTCCTGCTTTTCGAATGTGGCACAAGTGCAGGTTAAAGAACTTAGAACTTGTCCAATGAGATTAGAAGTTGTACATTACCACAAGTTAGTGTAAACAGACAGAATATTTTATGTACAAGAGACCAACTCTTCAACGTCGTATTTTGTAAACTTCCCATAAAACAGCCGCTTGCTGATTCTCTGCCTAATGATGGTTGACAGAATTTACTTACTTTACCGTACAACTTAAGAAATGGTTGAACTGAAAATATGAGCTCATCAGGGTACATTATTTTTCGACAGTAAGAAAAAAATGCGTGGAATATTTAGGCAGCTTGTTTTTTTCACAGCTACTGAAGCATCAGAGAAAGCCTAATTTATATGCAAATATGAACGTTATGAAGGATAAATATCAGGTGACCTGTTGCACTGTCTTAGAGAAACAGAGGGTTCAGTGCATGTAAACATAAAACAGTTAATTTCACTTCCCGGAATTTCGTAAATAAACAAGCTCTCAAGCGTGCATATATACATTTCGCTTATTTTTAAGACTTGCCCTTATTAGATAAAGAATTGCATTAGAAAATATGAGCCAGGTACCATGCCCCAAAAATGGGTTTTATTTTCTCTAGAAGCTATGTCGAAACTGCTTAGACCAATAACGTCACTGAGCAGTATGATGAATCGCATTGGCATTACTGCCCAAGAACATGATAAATAATGTGAGTTGTAATTCTAGCCTTAACAAAATGGGTAGTGGAGGTCAAGTTCTCCCAACACATTTACTAGCCTAATTACTGTGGTTTGATTATTTATTTATTTTACAAACTGCAGCCCTGTAAAAAGGCTATTGAAGGAGTGGCGTTATACAGTAAAAAATTCGCAAGAGGAAAGGTACATAAGAAGGAACAAGAAAATAACAATGAAACACATTTATAACAATAAAGAAATTAACAATAAACACATTTATAACAATAACGGAATTAAGCTTTTGTTACGTGATTTTCAACAAGAGTGGTAACATAATCATTCAGAGGGAGTGTTCTAATGTGACCAGGGAAACAATTTTATAATTCTATTTGTTCGTGGAGAAAAGCTATGCTCGAATGTATTTGTGCGTGCAAAAAGGTAGCAAGATTGAGCTTGTGGAAGTTACGGGTATAAGCAAATAACAAAAAGACTGTGGTTGAAATGCGATATGACTAGTTGATTATATTGTGCAAAAGTTTAATGATTCTACGTTACAAAGTACCGAAAGAGGTTCTAACTTTAGCTCTTTTAATGCTAATGACGGTGAGAAGTAGTAGCCGCACCTGCGAAAAATGAAATGGGCAGCTTTCTTTTGAACTGCTTCTAGTCTGATTACGTCACATTGTCTGTAAGATGACGACATCTTGGAGGCATAATTGATAATAGGGTGAACAAGAGATTTATACATTCAAAGTTTAATATCTTTTGGGGCTTTCCACATTGTTCGACGAAGATATCCTACTTGATATAAGGCTTTGGAACATGTTAAGGCAATATGAGTAGACCATGAAAGATCATGAGTAAAGTGACACCAAGATATTTATACTGCCTAACACTTGCCAAAGAGACACCATTGAAAGAGTATGTTGCAATAACTGGCATTACTTTTTTTGTAAATGACAGAACAGTCTTTTTAAAATCATTGTTTATTTTTCATTTTTTGCACCAAGCACAAAATGAGGTAAAGGAATCATTCAAATGCTTTTAGTCCCCTGCAGAAATGATTTTATGTTAATGTGTGCCAATAGCAGTGGTGGAAGCGACATTTTTAATTTAGGAGCAGGTTCTGGAGCAGAAAAAATGGTGCTTTGCAGCAGCCTTAAGTGTCTTCGGAACATAAAAAAATGCTATAGCTTAGAGTTGCTATTAGTGTTCTCGGAGCAGATGCATGTTCCTAACGACTCCTGAAATCTAAAGCATCACCTAAGCATCTACTAAATATTTATATTTATTAATAAACATACTGTATGCTAGTATACGAGCAGTATAGTTGGCGTAAATCATGAGCAGGCGGGCGGGGGGTCAAGAGAGTTTGCACTTCCCTTCTGTTGAGGCTGGGGTGAACGACCCCTGCAAGTGTCCCCCTTAAAATTTAGCTTTAGCACGAGATATAATTTAGTTAACAGTGAAGTATGTGGAGGGCCGGGACTACGAAGGACAGATTTGGTAGTTACAGGGGAAAGACGAAGAATAAATAGATCCTGCTTCGGGTTTATGCCCACTTGTCGTGGAATGTTACATTGATGCAGTCGGCAGGGTTAAGAACGCAAGTATGCAGATAACTTTCACTTTATCCTGAAGATCAAGTGAGAGGCTATATTCTTCTACGTGTGATGTGGATGCAGAAACGTATGAATTGCTTGAAGGTATCACGACTTTCAAACTATATGAGTTCATCGCTCAGAAAGCCGGGAAAACGCCGGAGGAGCTCGCCCACCAATCATCAGTGAAGATGAAACTAAAGTGCTCCGTATTTTAAAAATGCATCATGTGGCCGCTCTTGAAAACATCCTCAAGGGTTTTGTCAAGCAAAGAAGATTGTTCCGTTTACCCATGCCTCAAGGAAATGCTCCAACGTCCGCAGCAGCACGCAGAGCAACAATGGCAATTCATAGAAAGTGTTCTTGCCGTCATCGAGGCGCAGTAAGAACCGAACAAGGAGATAGCAAAGCGTGATCCATTTGATGCCGAAAGCACAAGGCCAGCCTCCTGGATTAAGTTCTATGAACGTGCGTGCGAGGACAACTCATGGCAAAAATTCAGCGAGCACACCAGCAACATGCGTCCGTTTCTTACCGGACTTGCTCAAAAGTGGTATGAATTTCACTACACTGGACACCAGACCGACAGACACATGGGACGACTGGAAAAGAAGTTCCCTGGCAGCTTTCAATGAAAATGCCATTGAAAGGTGTGACCAAGCAATTTTTTACAAATGACGATCAGGAAAGCCCCTTGAGTATCTTTTATGAGAAAAGGCGGCTTCTTCATATGGCGAACCCGGAACTTCCGGAGTCCAGGATTGTTCCTCTCATTATTCATGGTCCCCCTAAAAAACTCCAGACACAAGCGCTAGTTCAATCGCCAAAAACTGTCGAGGAACTTTTAGCTTTTTTAGAAACCTCTCGATTGATTCAATTTTCCAGAACCCACGTCGGTCAGATTACCATCCTAACAAGGCACCTCGGAGGTCACGCGATATTGGCAATTGGCATGGTTAAAAGCGAGTGGTCGTTGTAATCTTTGACGCCAGCGACGACCAAGAACATATGACTTTTTAGACTTCATAGGCCGCTGAAAAAACAAAAACAAAAAAACGAATAAAATAGGGTGCACAGTTCCACCTGATGACCGAATTGGGGCCTGTTTTTCTAACGGCTCTTAACCTTCTGTATATCAGACTGAAAGTATATGGTGAAGATGATGATGGTGCATCTGTGTCTGTGATAAATGAGGCACTTGTAAAGAGGAAAGAAATTATTCGAGGGAAGTCTGTACATGTACAATGTTTCGATGGGACAAGAAAACTTTATGATAAATAAATGAGAACACGTGTATCTTTTCAAGGCTAGAATGCTGAGATTGACGCTCTCGTAGTAAAAGAGTGTGACTACAAATTTTTACTTTCTTGACCTGATATGAAGACACTGAAGTTAAATCTTTATTGGAACAATGAAGTAACTGTGGCGCAGAAGACGTGCGCGTCCTCGAACATTGCGAACAACCCAGGTTAGTGTGAATAAGACGTGCGTTAGAAATCCCCTAAACTTGTCTGTCTAGGCAACTATCCACCAGCTATAACAAAACTTTGTGTTCGCTTTAAGCTGAGAGATATATGTCCGGTCCGAAAAAAAACCTTACAGCATGTCCCGCGAAAAAAATTTTGGTTGAAGACTTAAATGAAGATATGTTAGATGCCGGAATAATACGGCCGTCAGGGTCTACGTTCGCTACGCCTATTGCTTTGGCTCTGATAGAATCTTGGCGATTGTGCACTTATTAACGGTTCTTAAATAGCCAAACAGACAAATTTCTTTTTTCAATTCCCAGGATTCATGAAATATTTGAAGAAACAAGAGGCTGCAAGACGTTTTCCGTAGAGACCTCTGCAAAGGATTGGGCAGATTCCGCTGGAAGAGAAATACTAAATGTACACGGCTTTTGTCACCCCATCTTTTACCGTTCGGATGAAAAAACAGTGCAGCATAGTTTCAAAAAATGATAAATAGTGTTCACAAACCATCCCTTGCATTATTCTTCAATGTATTCATAGACGACATCAAAGTCTATACCAAGGATGAAATATCACATGTAGAGCACTTGACATCTGTTTTGGCAGCGTTAAGGGACACCCGACTGAAAGTTAACTCGAAGAAAAGTGAATTTAAGCAGAATATTACATATATATCGGGTATGTTTTCGACGGATCTACAAAGAGTACGAAAGAAAAATCTGTACAACGTGTACGAATGATGAAGTAGCCAGACAATGTTCGCGCAGTCAGAGTGTTTCTGTGTCTCACAGGACATTTTAGAAGTTACGTAAATTTTGCAGAACGAGCGAGACCGCTCAACAGCTTGCTTTGTAAAGACACAGCTTTCATCTGCCAAAAAAATGTTAGAGGGCGTAAAAGATTTGGTATTAGCCATATCATCGTACCCAGTACTCATACTACTAGACTTCACTGTTCCATTTGAAATCGCAACAGACGCATCGAACTATGGCGCAGGTGCTATGCTGTACCAACGAAGAGGCATGATTACAAGCGAATGTGGAAGACGACAAGTGATAGGATGTTACTCGTACACTTTTACGAAGTCTGAACAAAATTAGAGCACGACTGAAAAAGAGGCATTGGCTGTGGTACTAGCAATTATGTATTTTTGATCGTACATAGAGGGCAGGAAATTAAAGCTATTCACTGACCATGAGGCGCTTACGTATTTGCTAAATGGTACTCAAGATAGAGGCATAATCGCTAGATGGATAAGTGAAATCCAGCAGTTTGATTTTGAGGCGTTACACAGAAGCGGACAAGATCTGTCAGACGCCGACGTCCTTTCTCGACTTCCCATTGTCAATAACTGTATGGGCGACGAGAGGGTGAACTCGCTTAAATATGGGAAGGCACTGAGAATTTGATGTTTGTAGATGAAAAATTTCAGGTACCAGATACATTGAGAAAGACTTCTTGACCTTTATCACGACAGTTTAGAGTCAGGAGGGCATGACACTTTCTGGCGTACATACTACAAAATGAGAAAATTTGCGTGGCCTGGCACGAAGAAGTATATTAGCGATTACATTAGCTGTTGTAAGATATATCAACTGAACAAAGCAATATATAAGCAAGAGAGAGACAGCATGGTATTTCCACCTAACTCAAAAGTCCTGTTTGAAACCGTGAGCGTTGATTTTCCTGAAATAAAGAAGGAAAGCAAAGGAGTGAAGAAAACGCAACACTTTTCAGTGTGCATTGATGAATGCTCACTGATGCTAGGTACCAAGCCAGCAAAAGAAATGCTGCTATTTGTGATATCACTCCTGAGCAGAGACTTGTTTAAAGGGGTGAAGTGTGTTGGGTACGACAATTAATCCGCGTTCGAGATCCAGACATTCGCAAACTGGGCAAAAGAAGGAATCATTGCACTGAAGTTCACAGCCTATTACCACCCATCAGCGAACGAACTAGCGGAGCGTGTCATCCGAGATGTAAAGAATATATCAGTATGTACCCAGGATTTCCAGGAGGGTGTAAAGGTTGCCTCCAAGCGGCTGTGTCGCACCACAACCGGTCACATGCAATGACTTTTGGGTGCAGCCCTATATACGCCGCTTTCAGGAAACCTGTTTTGAACCTGCGAATGACACAGTTGGCACAGCTGAGAAGCTTCGCTTGAAAGAAACGCAGAAAACTTTTCAACAGCAAAAGAAGCATAGAGAAGCTCTGAAGAGAGCATTTGACGAACGTCATAGCACAAACATTCCCGCGATAGCACAAGGTGTAGGTTCTGGTGGAGAAAGGTTATAGTGGTATTAACACAAAGCTTGTGGGTCCCTTTGAGTGGTGAAACTGGTCACGAAAGAAAAAGTGCTGAAGACCATCAGCTACAAGACGGAAAACGATGTGTTAGAAATAGCAGCCATTTCCAAAGTCATCCCTTATTTGGAGCGGAGGGATAAAATAAAGGCCGGGAAAGTGTAGTGGGTTGGTATTACGAAAGACAGATTTCGTAGGAACAAGGAAAAGACTAAGAGGAAAAATAAATAGATCGTGTTTTGGGTCTGTACCCGCTTGTCGTGGAATGTTACAAAGTATAGCGCAATCAACTTTTTAAAAGGCTTTTTTATCTTTTACTGCATACCTGTGTTGAATGCCCCTCAGTTGTGTGAATTATGGAAATCGAAAAAAAAAGGTGAAGAAAGAGAGACTGAGGAGCACAGTGCAATTGCTGCAGCTCAGACCCCATGCTCGTTTTTGTACATTCTATTTGAAAGCTTGAGTTATTTCTTATATAAAAAAATACGACCCATATTAAAAAACGAATAGGATATCATAGCCAGATATGTGTCACCCCTTGAGATTTTTCTTGATTTCGGCCATGGAGTAACACTCTTAGGCTTGCGGAATGGTGCAATGGTTCAACTTCATTCTTTTGTTTGCCAACATCGTTTCGGAGCAGGTTTCGAGCAGCATAGAGCAGCATTTTGCTTTTAGAGCAGTTCCTCCATCCCTCCAATAGCACGAAATAAAATAAGCACGACAGAAGACTCACGCTAGCATCTCAATGTAATAAACAGAATCATAAACATAGACACACAACAAACCACTCGACCTCTAAACGTGAGGAAGCATCTTCAAGTTCTATTTGAAAGATTTTTCACAAAAATAACTCTTTGTAAAGATGCTTGACCCACTTCGACCATTGGTGCTGTTTGGGAATCCAGTTTCGATTCATTGTCGACTACCAGAAAATTATACGTTGTTACCACGCCTTTTTCTCGTGTGAGGCCGCAACGATCTCACTTCTTCCTAATTACCTGCTAAAAGGCAGAAGTGACGAACAGCGATGCGACGGCTGGTATAAGAATGTGCAGCGTCGTTCACAAATGTACTTCACGTACGTCTTACGCTGTCGACGTTGCGTAGGATCGCACAAGGCAAACGTAGTGCATATTGAAAACGTTGGCAGTTGCATAGCATAGTCCTGAATAATAAACATGACACAATTGTACGAACACAAACGGTATAAACGTAAATGCGATCAAAAAGGTCGCGCGATTCTAAAGCACATACAGGAAGGGGGGGGGGGGGGCGTGGGACAAAAAGACGTCGACATAGCTTCGGCTACAGTAGAGTGTACTAGAACAAGGGGAGTGCCCTCGCTTCCCGGACCGAGTTCCGAAAAGTGAAGCCCAAAGAGGGTCAATCCGTTTGTGGCGCTGCGATAGGTAGCGTGTAATGTCTCATCGCAACGCCTTCTCTAGAAAGATGCCTGCCGCATGAGAAGAAAAACAGCTGCCACAGCCTTTCCCACCTTCATTTTAAAATGTTCTCGGTCGCTAGCGTCACCTGTGACGGACGGTGCAACAACGCAACACTTTGCATAGCCTCCGAAACAGTGGTGCACAGTTGCAGGCCTCAAACAGGTCTCTCGACTGACGCACCCCTATGGGCCGCCGATAAAAAACGCTTAGCTGGTACCGCTTGCTGCCGTGAAGATGGATGGATGGATGAATGGATATCCCTTTAGATCGGGCGGTGGCTAGCGCCACCAAGCCGTAATACTTAATGAACCCAAAACTATTTTTTTTCCTTAAAAAGTGAGTTTGAGGATTCGTACTTGGCAGTGAAGAGTTTAATTTTCACTCGTGCCTTGACTTTAGCCACCAATCAGATAACCTCCTTCCAGTTAAGTCTACTTGCTTAAAATCTATTTTGCCCTCCCGGTCCCTAAACCCCAGTGCTGTGAAAAACTCTGCGCCATCATCTTGAGCTATAGGGTGAAGCGCCTTACAGAACATTATCAAGTGTTCGGCAGTTTCTTCTTCCTCTCCACACGCACTGCATACTGTGTCTACCCCTTCGTATTTGGCCCGATATGTCTTGGTTCGCAGTACTCCCGTCCTTGCTTCAAACAGCAGAGAACTACCCCGAGTATTATCATAGATATTTTCCTTGGCAATTTCCTGCTTAAAAGTTCGATAGATCTCTAGTGCGGACTTCTTTATCATGCCCATTTTCCACATGTCAGTCTCCATTTCCTTCACTTTCTTCTTAACCGATAGTTCGTTGGCCACCTGCTGTTTTCTAAGTATTTACCAGTCAACTTCCTGGTTCGCTTCCTCCATTTTGTATCGACATTCTTCATGTACAAGTAGCTGAAAACCTTCCTAGCCCAATGCTCCTCCTTTATTTCTCTCAATCGCTTCTCAAATTTTATCTTGCTGCTAGCTTCCCTGCACTCAAATGATGTCCATCTCATATCACCTTGTACTCCCTAATTTGGTGTATTCCCGTGAGCTCCTAAAGCAAGCCTACCTATTCCACGTTGCTTAATTTCTAATCTTGCTTGAACTTCTGATCTCATGCACAAGACCGCATTGCCAAACGTCAGCCCAGGAACCATGACCCCTTTCCATATTCCTCTCACAGCATCATACCTATTGTAATTCCACAGTGCCCTATTTTTCATCACTGCTGCATTTCTGCTACCTTTAGTCGTCACGTATATTTCGTGTTCCCTCAGGTACTCGGTCCCATTGCTTATCCATACGCCCAGATATTTGTATTTATCTGTTATCTCTAGCGTGACCTCCTGCATCCTAAGCTCACTACCTTCGTTGTCATTGAAAATCATGACTGCTGATTTTTTCTTACTGAATCTAAAATCTAACCTATCTCCCTCAGTGTCGGTCGTGAGCGCCACCGCGCGGAGCTTGTTTAAAACTGAAAGCAGGCCAACTCCGCTGGGAGCGCGAGCCATTCCTCAGGCATCTTTCTAAAGGATCTGTTGGTCATCGTTTTAAGAGCCATGCGGAGTTTCCCCACAGTGGTCGAGGTGTAACCAATTGTTTACTTTGTAAAACGCCAGAGACAATAGACCATGTGTTTATTTATTGCTGGGACGCTGTCTTTTATTTGGACATCCTTCAAAGAACATAGAAAAAAGATCTCCCCATTACAAGCCATGCCATTCCTTTTCTCTGTGTGGATGATGACGACGGCACACCATACGACATGGTTATGTTAATTAGCCTTCACAGCATCTGGTAGACCACAATGGCTTACAGACATCTTGAGCAGAACATACGTCATGTCCGGGAGAACTTCATTGCAAATATGCGGTATATCACTGAGGTGTATAAACAAAAAGAAGAACCTGCCAGCTAGCTAACAAAGTTAGCGGAATCGAGCAACCTGAAAAAATTTTAATGTGAGCACTTCGAATCAAATATTGGTCCAAGTGTATAATATCATTCATGTTTCTGTGTGAACACCTGTAAAGGAAAACAGGTAATAAAGAAAAAAAACCCACAGTGGTCGAGGAGTAGAATGCTCGCATCCTACTGAAAAGGCCCAGGTTCAAATCCCACTTGTGGTCGATAAATTTTTTTTAATTTTATTTGCAAAGATGTCTTGGTTGGCTTTTATTTTTTTTAGTAAAGCTTCAGATGCTAAATAACGCTACGAAAAATCCCACGAAATATGATGTTGAAAAAACCTTGACAGCGAGGATGGATGGATGGATGTGGCTTTACCCTCTCGATCGGGTGGCGGCTAACGCCACCTAGCCGTAATACTTAGTGAACTAACCATTAGCTTTATCTCTTTTTTAATTTAAATAGTGAGGGTGAGGATTCGTACTTTGCAGTTAAGGGTTTCATTTTCACTCGTGCCTTGGCTTTAGCCACCAATCAGATAACCTCCTTTTGTTAAGTCTACCCGCTTAAAGTCCATTGTGCCCTCCCTGTCGCTAAACCCCAGTGCTTTGAAAAACTCTGCGCGATCATCCTGAACTATAGGGTGGAGCCCTTTACAGAACAATATGAAGTGTTCGGCAGTTTCTTCTTTCTCTCCACACGCACTGCATACTGTGTCTACCCCTTCGTATTTGGCCCGATATGTTTTGGTTCGCAATACTCCCCTCCTGGCCTCAAACAGTAGAGAACTACGCCGAGTATTTCATAGATCCTTTCCTTGGCATCTTCCTGCTTAAAAGTTCGATAGATCTTTAGTGGAGACTTCTTAATCATGCCAAATCTCCACAAGTCAGTCTCCATTTTCATCACTTTCTTCTTAACCGATAGTTTTTTTTTTGTTTGGCCATCTACTGTTTTTCTTAAGTATTTACCAGTCGTAAGACGGTAAGTTGGGCCAGTTGGTTAGGATCCATCGTGAACTTACTTACAGCGCAACACCAAAAAAAAAAAAATACAGGACTGAAAAGAGTAAAAGCGCCGTCTTTTCTTTCTCTTTTTCCTTTTTCTTTCTGTCGATAAAAAAGCGCTGTGGACGGCACTTTTTTATCGTCTGCTACAAAAATATCAACACGTTCGCCTGTCTGTTCCCGCACAACTCGTGATCGCTGCAATTAATGTTACACGCCAATAGCTTTCGTCTTTTGTGTCGGAAGGAACAATGAAAACTCAGACAGACCATCGCTGCTTTACCAGTATTCAAACCTTTGCAATTATTCGCTGACTGAAGATCGTTTACTTTCAGTTGTTTTTTTTAAGCGAGCCAGTGGGCGACGACCGCTGGCGAATGACAGCACACAGTCTCTCTTATTCGCTAAAATCTCGGAAGCCATGCTTTCAAGTTTTTGTTGAATCTCGTGTGGTAGCGCTAACAATAAAAACAATCCGGTCTACGCGTGGGAATATTGTAATAGAATAGAAGGCAGCAGAAAGGGGGGTGGTATTGGGGCATTCATTCATAAAAGTACGAACTGGCAAAGGGTCAAGCAGGACTACAAGGAACATTTATGGCTAAAAGGGAAAGTAGCAGGGAAAATGACACTCCTTCGTTTCGTGTACTTGTGGATGGGAGCAAAGGCCAGAGAGGAAAACCAGGCGATGGTAGAGTGTATATCAAAGGACATTCCGGAGTTAGGAAGAGAGAGCGACATAATTATACTAGGAGATATTTATTTATTTATATACATACCCTAAGGACCCGGGAGGGCATTACTTCGGGGAAGGATTAGGAAGATTTTCAACATGTGTAAAATACATTAAATATTCAGAAGCATCATTATATAAAGCTTAAATGGAACAAAATTGAAAAAAAGAGTACACACAACAGTGGTGATAAGGATAATAAATACATATATATAAACTCAGCAGAAGAAAAGGTACGTTAACAAAATACAATAGGCTCCAGGTTACAAGTGTAGGCGCGAATAACACACACAAAATATTTATTGGTATGTTTTTGTTCTGGAGAAGATGGAATTAACTTTGTTAGGGTGATCAACACGGGCTGAAATGTGTGATGGCAAGAGGATATGCTTGCGCGCAAACTGGGAGTTGCTGTGGAAGAGCGAGTAAAAATTAGATAGCCTTGCAAGTTTACGGCGCGTGGCAAGGGAGGGCAGATTAAGCGATTTCAGTATGAAACTAGCGCTTTCATACCGTGAGTATGACGACGTTATGAAGCGCGCAGCTTTGTTTTGAACTGATTCAACCAGGTAAGTTAAATTTTCAGTGTGAGGGTGCCATATTATTGAAGCATACTCCAGCGATGGTCTTATCAGGGAAACGTATGCATGCAGTCTGCTTTCTTTGTTGTCAAGGTATAATCGCCTTTTGAGGATGCCAAGTTTTTGTATTGCTTTAGTAGTGATATGTTCAATGTGAGTGGTCCAGTTTAGATTGCCTGTGAAAAATACCCCAAGATATTTAAATGATTGTACTGAATCAATTCGAATGTCATTTATGGCGTATGAATTATGCAAAGGGATAAGAGCAGAAATAAGTTTCAAGTGCTTAGTTTTCCCTATATTTATTTCCATCTGCCACGTGTCGCACCACTCGGCCAGCCTATCGAGGTCAGATTGTTAAATGGTATTAACGGCAGGGCAAGTTATTTCTTTGTAAATAACGCAGTCGTCTGCAAATAGCAGAATTTGCGAACTTATGCTGCATGCTATGTCATTAATGTAAATTAAGAACAAAAAAGGACCAAGAACCGAGCCTTGGGGAACACCGGATAAAACACTAGTATGGTTCGAGATGTAGCTATTTAGCTTTACAGATTGGGAGCGGTTAGTAAGAAATTCCAGTATCCATTGTGTTGTATTGTTGTCAAGCTTCAGATTGCGAATTTTTAGTTCTAAACGTTTGTAGGGGACCCTATCAAATGCTTTTCGGAAATCAATAAATATGGCATCGACATGACGGGAAGAGTTGAGCGCAGAATGAAGGTAAGTAATTAATTCGAAAAGTTGGGATTGACATGAGAAATTTTGATGAAAACCACGTTGGTTGTTTAGGAGCAAGTTATTTAAATTAAGATAAGCCATTATATTTGTGAATAGGATATGTTCGAGAAGTTTGCAACTTATGGACGTCAAATAGATTGGTCTGTAGTTATTGGGCTGAGTATTATCACCAGATTTGAATATTGGGATTATGTAAGCAGATTTCCCGTCCCCTGGTAAGCAACCAGTATCTAAAGATTGTTGAAAAATTAACGCGAGCAAAGAGCCTGAGAAGTGACTGGTTAGTTTTAAAGCTTAGCGCTAATATCATCAGGGCCGGAGCTGGTTTTACGTGCTAAACGATCTATTGCACAAGCTACACCGTGTGCAGTAATTGCGATGGGAGAAAATTGATTAGAGATAGTTAGCTGTGGCAAATTTAGGTTGCTATCTAGTGGTCTCTCGATTGTGTGAACTTCAGAAAAAAAAAAGGTTAGGTTTTTCAGCACAGCTGGCTAAGCTCAGGGTGTTGCCATCCTCTCCACAGAGTGCTGGCACCGACTCTCTTTTCTTGGGATTTACAGTGCTCCAGAACTTCTTAGGGTCAGTTTTGAACATGTTAGGTAGCGTGTCATCGTAGTACTTATTTTTCGGTTCAGAAATTGCGGTTTCTGTTTGTTTGGAAACGTTTTTATATTTCTGCCAGTCCTCCGACGCGTTCGTTCTCGGCGCTTTAGTGTACGCTCTCTTTTTTTTTTTATTACGCCATCTTTTATTGTCACGGGTGAAAGATGGATCATCCGCTCTTTCAGTTACTGTAATCACCGGCACACAAAGACGTTCTATTTTTTTTAATTTGTCACGAAATAAACACCAGTTTTGTTCAGTAGACTGATTGGGAAAGTTAGATATAAATTCATTCGAAAAAGATTCTAGCAATTTCTTAGGCTTATCAGTGTCTGCGCGCGCGTAGTTAGGTATATTTTTTCGGACGTTTGTTTTCATGGCATGCGGAAGAGGCAGAGAGCAGTGAACTGCCCTATGATCACTTATTTCTTCTAAGATCTCAACTTTAGTGCTGTCGGGATGATTGGTTATTATAAGGTCTAAAATATTGCTGTTACGTGTTGGTTCCTGCACGATCTGTTGTAGATTGTGATAATGGAGAAGGTGCAGAAAGTTAAGCTGTTCATGGCGATTAGGATGAGCAGGGACAGAAAAAGTGGACCAGTTGATTTAAGGGTAGTTAAAGTCGCCACCAAGTATTTGAAAACAACTAGGAAACTTGAGGAGAATGGAATCAATGGCTTCCTGAAGAAGCTCAACGAAATCCTGCCGGCAATCAGGGGGTTGGTAACAGGCACCAATTATGCAATGAATGTGATCGAAATACGATGAAACCCAGACAACTTCAAGGGGGGAATCTGAGGGAAGAAGCGATGGCTGATAGATTTCTTTTATGGCAATAATAACGCCACCACCTCGACAACCCATTCTATCTTTACGAAACAGAACAAACGATGATGGAAACGAAAGTTCGCTGTTTGTTACGTCCTCGATCAACCATGATTCCGTACCTACGACTATATCAGCTGAGAACGTGTACACGAGGGCGTTTATTGCATCAAGCTTTTTATAAACGCTGCGAAAATTAAATAAAAGTAGCGAAACCGATTTTGACAAGTTTGGCGTGTGGTGACGTGTTTTACAGTGTCAATCAGGAGGGCTTTGTTTATTTGTTGACACCATGACAACGCAATCATTTACCGAGTCGTAACAGAATGTAGAACAATGCATCTGAAGCTTGTTAAAACGCACCGTATATTTTTCATCGCCTTTACGTTGAGCCTTAGCGTAGTCGCGCAACTTCTTTCTGGCAAGTTGGACTTTTGGCGAGAAATCTTCCTCAAGCCAGACTTTGGACTTTTGTAGGTCTTTCAACATTTGTAGGTCTTTCAACTTCACTATGATAGGGCGGTTAAAGTCGGGTCGAGGTTTTCCTAATCTATGAGCACGTTCGATGTCACCAGCCTCAATTTTGAGATGAGTTGAAAAGAATTTTTTGACTATTCTTTCAGACTCTGCATACCCTTCGTGCTCTTCTTCTGGAAGGGCTTTGATTGTAAGATTATTTCGCCTCATTCGATTGTTCATATCGTCAACGACGTCAGCAAGACCTTCGTTCGTCTCGCAAACATTTTCTTTTACTTCCTGAACTGTGTCGATGACAGTTTCAACGTTTCCTGTCAAGTCCGATACTTTGTGAACGGTGTTTTCTAGGCTTGAGAGGCGGCACTCAATGCTTGTGATCTGCTGTTTGATTTCAGTTAAGCTGGACGTGGTTTCATCATGACACTTTTTTAGCAAGCTGAGAACATCCTCGATCTTCGGACCGGGATTTGCCTACACGTCGCCAGCACAAAGCAGTAGCAATGCAAGACACATTGACAGCAAGAGAGTCGAGGGCCTAGGGCTGAGTACACGGATAAGACCTGATCCGGCAGAGAAACGGCTGCCGAAGAAACATTTAGGCGTTTGGCAAGCAAAGAACAAACCAATGCGAGCACGACAACTACACACATCAATACCCATGTTCAAAAAGAGGGATCTGCAGGCCACATAAAGTTCAGTAGCAGCCATAACAATAAAAATTCATACCTAAAATGGTAGAAAGCAGTGGTAAGACAGTTGCCACTTGTGGCCGCCAATCCCGGTGGTTCGTCGCTTCACCTCGGTTTTATGGGTCTGAAGGCGCTGTCGTCGCTGACATCACGTGGTTGGTCAGCGTCAAGGAGATGGAACGGTCACGATAGCTTCGGTCTTCTATCTTCGATAAGCAGCCAGGCGGCAGTCCGCACGAGGCGAACTTTGCAATGCTAAAACGGTAGAAAGCAGTGGTTAAACAGTTGCCACTTGTGGCCGCAAATCCCTTATGAATGCACACATAGAAGATATAGACAGGTACACCGAACCGACAAGCAAAATGATCATGGATATGTGTGAAAGGCTTGATTTATTCATTTGCAACAGTACCGAGAAGTGTGAAGGGCAAATAACATGGGAGGTAGGAAGGCTGCAGTCGACAATATATTACGCACTGATGTCACATAGGATGCATGATAAGCTCAGGGGAATGCACATAGATGAAGGTGGCTCCAGAAGTGTGGGTAGTGATCACAAACGTATACAGCCAAGTTTTGGAAGAGCAGTGAGAGTGCGAAGGAGACAAGATGAGCAACTACAGGAAAATGTTTATTCAGAAAGGCCAATTGAAATAGCCACTAAACAAATTGAGAAAGTAATCACTGAGGATAATAAAACAGTGGGGACATGCACGAATCTAATTAGATTGTTTGAGCTAGAGCTTGCTAAGGCACGTGATAAGTCACCCCGTAAAAGAAGACTCAAACCCAAAAGTTAGTGGGATGAGGAAGTTAAGAGAGCCATAGCAAAACGTCCGGAAACCTCTAGGGAACACAGACATGCTAAGCAGCGGCGTGAACCGATAGTTGATGTTGAAACAAATGGGAAATCTTTCTGAGATGTAGAAGGGATGCACTCTTCCGATCATAGAAAAGATTAGAAGAAAGGGAGCCCAGTGGCTGGCAGAAGTACTTAAAAAATAGAAAGGCAGCTGCGAAATTTCGGAACCGACAAAACTCCCTAAGAAATGAGACTAGCCTAGAGCAGAGGTTTATAACTACAGCTCAAGGTGCTAGGCTAGAAGGGGACGAAACTATTGAATTATAAGAACAAGGGTGAGACAAAAAATTCAACAAAGAAGTGCTTTACGCACCACAATAGACAAGAATGAATCAGGTGGCGCAATGGCTCCATTTTCACAACAAGAGTGGGAAAGGGCTGAGAAGAGGGTTCCAAGTAATACGTCAACAGGCCCACATGGCATTACAATTACGCTGATAAAGACATTAGGTTCGAAGTCTAATCAGGCTTTGAGAGAGGCAGTAAGCAAAATATTAATCGATGGTAAAGTTCCCGATAGATGGAAACAGCAGAATGAACATGATCTATAAAGGAAAGGGGGAGAAAGCTGACATAAGCAACTACCGTCTCATAACAGTGACATGCGTTGTCTACAGGCAGGTGACGCAGATTACAAAGGAAAAACTGCAGGCATAGATAGAGGATGGAGGGCGCTGGGGCAACTGCAGAATGGGTTTAGGAAACACAGGAGGTTAGAATACAAGTTTTTCTCACTGACGCAGTGCATTGAACTAGCAGAAAAGGAGCACAGGCCCCTGTGGATAGCATTTTTGGATATCAAGGGAGCGTACGATAGCGTGGCTCAAGAGGAATGGTGGGGAACGCTGGACGCACTAGGCGTGCAAGATGTAGTCACTAATCTTTTAAGGGATATCTATAAAGGTACCAATGTGATTATAAAGCGGGAAAAACAGGTATGCAAGCCTGCAGAGGTGAAACGGGGGATTAGGCAGGGGTGTCCCCTGTCGCCCTTATTATTCATGATGTACCTAGACAAATTAGAGGCCAAATTAGAGTGAAGTGGAGTGGGCTTCAACCTCTCTTTCGTCAAACAAGGAAAACTCATTCAACAGGCACTACCAGCATTGATGTACGCAGATGATATAGTGCAAATGGCCGACAACAAGGAAGATTTGCAGAGATTGAGGGACATCTTCAATAATGAGGGAGATAGGTTCGATTTCACATTCAAAAATGAAAAATCAGCAGTCATGATTTTTAATGACAATGAAGGTAGTGAGTTTAGAATACAGGAGGTGACGCTAGAGATAACAGATAAATACAAATATCTGGGCGTATGAATAAGCAAAGGGACCGAGCACCTAAGGCAACATGAAATATACGGGACAAATAAAGGTAACAGGAATGCAGCAGTAATGAAAAACAGGGCACTGTGGGATTACAATAGGTATGATGTTGTGAGAGGAATACGGAAAGGGGTCATGGTTCCTGGTCTGACGTTCGGCAATGCGGTCTTCTGCATTAGATCAGAAGTTCAAGCAAGATTAGAAATTAAGGAACGTTAAAGAGCTAGGCTTGCTTTAGGAGTGTAACTCACAAGAGTGGAAGCGTGGCCTAGTTGGAATTGGAAAACAGGCAATGCAGTCTCTTTTCAACGAGGATGATGAAATTTATCTGGATAAGCTTAAGAAGCGTGCGAAAACTCTTACTGGGGATCTGGGTTTTCAGAAGCTTTCAAAGGCGATAGGTAGCTGCAAAAAGCTTGGCCTTGACCTGTTTTTTTCTGCGAAAACTCACAAAATTAACTGCCCATTGCGGGTAATTGAAACAGAAATGGGGACGTAGCAAAAGTCGGTAGCACTTTTCTTGCAAGAAAAGCTAAAAAATATAACAATAGACGACCTTTTTTTGGTAAAATGCTCTGACGCTGTCAGAGCATTTTAAAATGCTGACATTAATGTAAAATGCTTGATATTATTGGTCGAAATAACACAGGACTCAGGGCAATGCCTGTGGATATTAAGGACTTGTATTACTCTTTGCAGCATGATCAACTACTAAATTGTGTAGAGGAATCCATAGACAATTTCGGATAATCAGCGTTCCAAACGCGTACTATAATTCATAACAGCAGCTTATTAGAATTACTAAGTTTCTATTTGAAGGCCACTTTTGTATCATGGGATGAGAAAAACTACTTACAAAAAAGTGGAGCATGTATTGGTTCATGTTTGGCACCGATTCTCAGTGACATACTTCTAGTACATCATAATCGTGTCTTGTCAAACAAGCTTGATAACTCTGTGTTTTTTAAAGTTTGCCGTTTTGTTGTTGATTATTTAGTGTTGTTGAAATTTGATCGTTAAAATTTTCCGAAAATTTCCTCTGACATGTTGACTGTTTTCCGAAAGTGCCTGAAACCACTAGTTTCAACGTATGAATCACCTACTGATAACAACCTGAAATTTTTAAATTGGAAGCTTTTGCTAGAACCCCATCATGCTTGCTGGATGTATGAACCAAGAAGCGGCAAGCCACTTCTGCCTTTCAGCTCAGCTCCCTCTAAATTGGTCAAGCGGGGCATTGCTAATCTCTGCCTTGCCAACGCCTTAAAGAAGTCCTGCCCCCACATGGTACACCACAGCTTTGCCTTACAAAAGGAGTGTCTCACCAAGGCTGGTTACCCCGCGCACGTTCTCGTTTCGGAGGCGGAAAAGCTGGTCACTATCGTGAAGCGAGGCGACAAACCGGATAAGCGCAACAGTGTCAGAAATAGCCGGCCTGTCGTGCTACCTTACGTGCACGACGTCTCACACAGGCTAAAAAAGATTGCTCGAGACGCCAACGTTCTTGTGATTTTTTCAGCACCGGAAAAATTGCAGAAACTTTGCAAACGGGTCAATACACCTCGCGCGAATTCTGCCTCGTGCTCTGTCGCGCACAGGACACACTACGTTCCATGCGCAGTGGGAGTCATTTACTTGATTCCACTGACATGTGGGTGCATGTATGTCGGCCGAACCGGTAGGTGCATAAATGACCGCTTCCGGGAACACCGAAACAATGTGTACAATGTGGTACAAGGGCATCTTGGTATTCATTGCCGAGATTGTGGGTGCACCTCCCTCTTTGATCAGTGCTTTATATTGGCAAGGCACATGGACCAGCTTACACGAGAAATTATCGAAGCCGAAAAAATACACGTGCAAGGCGATAAATACGCGAGCACTTCTTAAGTTGCTTTATCAAAAGCTGAACGTGATTATCTGGCTGCGCTTTGAGGCGATAGAGGACCTGTCACACGTGCTTTGTTACTGGTGTGTAGATTAGGCTTGCTTTTTACCTTCATGCTCTGTAATCATCATTTTAGACATATATATTCTTGCCACTCTGTGAAATAAAGTTAGTTGGAAGTCAGCGCTGTTTCTGTCTTCCCTGTCCTTTTAGGGGCGAAGCTCCTTAGGGCGTGGGCTGTGCGTCCCCTGTAGCCTGTATGTAGCCACCTCTAGTTTAGTTCTTGCAGTGTTCACTAGATGGCGGTACCGTCTCCTGCATGTAGCCATCTCTCGTTTAGTTCTTGTAGTGTTTACTAGATGGTGGTACTTGTAGCTGATGATGAAAAGATGCAAGATGTTATAAACTAGAAAGCGGTACTTGTAGTTGATGAAAGACGCGTGATATTATAAAGGAACCGCTCTCCCTTCATTTCACAGACCATAAAGCCGTCATAATGAAGGGACATCGCAAGCCATCCATCGTCTAAAAACAAATAAAAGTTGATTTGTGTATATACACACACAGCGTTTCTCACGTCTTTACATGATGATCAACTGGGCGAATTACACGGAAGATTCACAGTTTACCGATGAATCTCTCCGGAGCTTCGCCCATTCATCATCATTCACCCCGTGAATATGCCGTAATTTTTTTCTATTGTTCGTGCGCTGAAACAATCTTGCAAAGTCGCCTTAGGAGCTCACGGCAATACACCAAATCAGAGAGTACAAGGTGATATGGGATGGACATCATTTGAGGACAGGGAAGCTAGCAGCAAGATAAAATTTGAGAAGCGATTGAGAGAAATGGAGAGGAGCGTTGGGCCAGGAAGGTTTGCAGCTACTTGTACATGAAGAATGTCGATACAAAATGGATGAAGCGAACCAGGAAATTGACTGGCAAGCACTTAAAAACAGCAGGCGGCCAAACCAAAAAGAACTATCGGTTAAGAAGAAAGTGAAAGAAACGGAGACTGACATGTGGAGAATCTGCATGAACAATAACTCCACACTAGACATCTATCGAAATTTAAGCAGGAAATTGCCAAGGGAAGGATCGATGACAATACTAGAGGTAGTGCTCTACTGTTTCAGGCCAGAACGGGAGTATTGCGAACCAAGACATATCGGGCCAAATACGAAGGGATAGACACGGTACGCAGTGCACGTGGAGAGAAGGAGGAAACTGCCGACACTTAATTATGTTCTGTAAAAGGCTTCACCCTTTAGTTCAGGATGATGGCGCGGAGTTTATCAAAGCACTGCGGTTTAGGAACAGGGCGGGCAAAATACACTTTAAGCGGGTAGAATTAACTAGAAGAAGGTTATCTGATTTTTGGCTGAAGTCAAGGCACGAGTGAAATATAAACCCTTCACTGCAAAGTACGAATCCTCAACCTCACTATTTAAAGGAAAAAAAAGATGAATCTAGTGGTTAGTTCACTAAGTACTACGGCTAGGTGGCGATAGCCGCCGCCCGATCTAAAGGGTACAGCCACATCCATTCATCCATTCATTCAATTTCAATTGAAGGAGAGAAAGGGTGTGGCAGCTGTTTTTCTTCTCATGCGGCAGGCATCTTTCTAGAGGAGGCGTTGCTGCAACACACGGCGCTTCAGTGAGCTTAGGAATGACGGGTAGTACACACATTTGTCTAATATTTGTTCTTGTGGCCTCCTTTTGGCTCCGTCTGGGTTCGTGTCGCTCGAAGTTGTTTTTTTCATAAAACAAATATTAGCAAATGTTCAGCGGCTGTGCTTCAGCATCCTATGTTTTTAGACTTACTTTTTGAAATAGGGTCATGAAGTTTAAAATGGTTGAATGTTTCTCGCAAAAAAAAACCGAAACACAGCAATAAACGAAGCCACAAGTACGATTCACCGTCTGCATGTACGAAGACTAGGCAAATGTGTGCACTACTACTACCCATCCTTCTCAAGGTCGCTGAATGATGGATGGATGGATGAATGGATGGATATGGCTGTACCCGTTAGATCGGGCGGTGGCTAGAGCCACCAAGCCGTAGTACTTAATGAACGAAAAACTATATTTATTTTTTTTCCTTAGTGAGGTTGAGGATTCGTACTTTGAAGTAAAGGGTTTAATTTTCACTCGTAGCTTGACCTTAGCCACCAATCAGATAACCTCCTTCTAGTTCACTATACCCGTTTAAAGCCTATTTTGCCCTCCTTGTCTCGAAACCCCAGTGCTTTGAAAAACTCTGCGCCATCATCAATTAACTAGTAGAGCTCCCGCTAACGCTGAAACAGGGGCAACCGGTTTTCGCCGAAGTTTCACAGGCCACACCGGTCTTGTGTGCGGTCACAGATAAACTAAGCGTGAGTGAATGCCTGCTCTCGGTGAGCGATTGGACCACGTTTCAGCAGAGCCAGTGTGAATACAACAAACAGGACACGACACTATCCCCCCGAAACTTCTCCGACGAACGAGAGGCAGCCGCAAAACTAGATGGGAGAGTAGTAGAGCAGAGTAGACAGACTCCGGATTATCCGTGGTCAGCGGAGGGAAGCGTACTACAGCCAAGCGAGGTCGAACGCACCCGGGAGGAAGAAGTGGTTACAGCCGTGGAGGTAGAGGAGGGAGAATTAGGGCCAGAAAGAGAGCGTAACGCTAGAGAGAAAACACCACACACCGCCGAGAACGAGCCAAGTTGCATGTCGCAAGGTGGCGCAAGTGGTGAGAGGAGCGATGTCGAGGCGTTGCGTGAGGAACAAAAGAGTGACGAAACGTTGGGCGGGGCATGGAGAGATGCCGCGGAAGGGCGAGGTGGAATGCTGGTGATTAACGGGTTGCTGTATCACCGAGAAATTGTATTGGGTCAACCGATCAAGCAGTTAGTTTTGCCGACCACCCGGCGGGCTGATGTGCTCAGCCTGGCGCATGAGTCGTATTGGGGTGGACACCTGGGGTTTCGTAAGACGAAAGCGAGAATTAGGCTTAGTTTTTTTGACCAGGTATAGAAAAGAACGTCCGAGACTACTGCAATTGTTGTCACGCGTGCCAGATCAGAGCTGACAGGAAGCAGACAGACAGAGTTCCCATAGCGCCCCTCGTAAGGCCTCGATACCCCTTTCAGAAAGTCAATATCAACGCCATAGGACCAATTGAGCCGCCGACAACTCATGGCCACCGCTACGTGTTGTGAATGATAGATCTCTGCACCCGCTGGCCCGAGGTCATACGTCTCGAATCATTGACAGCTAAAGCTACCTGCGACGCAATGTTGGAAATTTTCAGCCGCAGCGGGATACCAGAGGTAGTATGTTCAGATTGCGGAACCAATTTCACCGCCGCGCTGACCCGCGAATTCCTGACGCGCCTCGGCATTTCCCCTCGGTTTTCGACACCGGACCACCCGGAAAGCAGTTGAGCGGTCGAACGGTGGAACAGAGTATTCAAAAACATGCTATTTCATGTGATATCTGAACAGGGGCGACAATGGGACAAGTTTGTGCTACTTCTACTGTGGGCATATAGAGAAGTTCCTCACGACACTACGGGCGTGTCCCCGTTCCAGATGATGTACGGCAGAAAACCCGTCGGTCCGCTCGCGATCCTACAGAGGGCTTGGTCGGGAGAACAGGAAATGCCCGCGACAGTGGCAGACAAGCCGGCGGAGTATATGCGAAAACTGAGGCAACAGTTGGAGATAGCCGCGGAAGCCGCTAACGTGACCGCAACTAAGCAGCAGAGGGCGTACGCGACGCAATACAACCTTCGTGCGAAAGAAAAGGAGTGTAGCGAAACGTCGGGGTTGTTCAAGTTAGGCGCATCGGACGACCAGGGAGACGAATAAGTGTGGGTGAAACTCCGCGGAGGCCATCGATGAGAAGTCAACACGATGAATTCGGGGAGCACTCATTGGGGATTTATTTAGCTAACACAACTTCAAGTTACAAAATGCACTGGGTACAAAGACAAAACATAGAAAATGGTGACATACCCCTCGGCCTGCATGGCCTGGTCTCCCGTGGTGAGATCCGCTGTTTACCCCGACTCCGCTCACTTTTCAAGTTCAAATATCCTCTTTTTAACCCTTGGTGGAACAAAGAGTCTTCACAAAAACCAATCACATGTTGGGACTCGCAGCATCACAACCAATCACAGAAACACTTTCATAAAAGGCACTACATTTGTAAAAACCTCCTTACCAAAATGAAACACGCAAAGGGAAAGGTCCTCCGCACGTGACACTCTCTCCCATACGAGGCCGTGCTGCCTCCTTCGGCCGACTACCGTCGGCGGCCGTTCCCACGCTCGGGCCCCGTAAGTTCTTTCGTTAATTGTTGCTTCCTAGAAGCGTCCTTAAGAGCGATGGGTACATTATTGCTTACCAGGTGTACATGCGACAGCGAGGCGCCCCGACATCCTAACAAGAGCGCGGGGGAATATGGTCGTTTACCGGCCGCCACTATGTCTCGGTCAGGCTAAGTGGTCGCGTCCCCATGTCATTCTCAATGACACGCGTGCCTGTTAACAATGGCTTAGACTCAGACGGTGGCGCGGACCTGCCTCTCGCTAGACGCTTTTCCGAGTAAGCTTTCCCCATCTAATCCCGAACGGGGGCGACCTTGACTGCTCCGTTTGTAAGCCGTAAATGCAGCGTGTAGGCGCCTGTCCCAGGCTGGAAAACACGATTTAGCCCACATTCCATTAAAGTCAAAAGCCGAAGCTCTGTAATGGCCAGAGAAACAAACCCAAAGGTAGAAGAGTACAAAGAAAGACTTAAAAAAGATGCAGAGGAGTTGGTTTTGCACAAATTTCCTGAGAAGATACTGGAGCTGGAAACCTTCCTCTCGCGACACCTCTCCCCTACGAAAAAGAGTGCCCCACTCGTTTTATCTGCAAAACACGACAATAAATAGACTAATTATACAAAAAGGTTTTGCATTCAACAAGTGTGTGAGATGCTTATTTAAAGACACTTATGCATGTGTATAACAGGTGAGAGGCTTTAAAAAATTACATAAAAACAACAGATGAACAACAAAACAAAATCATTGGACACAGAAATATATGGGTTCACTCATCGGTACTGCAATACAATTCAGTGTCCGTTTTGTAAGCACTGACATTCTGTTGTGCGTTGTTATTACTTTAAAATGTCTTCCAGTCCGAGTAAAGTTCAGTGTCCGTGTCGTAGCTTTCGCACTGCTGTACTGGAACACTGGTCTGTGTCCTGCGCACACAATGTTGCAAACGGAGTTCCTGACCCACTCGCGAACCGCACTAGCGCACATCACCATTGGAGCCGCACTCGCGCACAACACTTTGATGCAATCCGTGGTCATCTCTCCTTGCACTGCACTCGCGCACAACACTTCGATGCAATCCGTGGTCATCTCTCCTGGCACTTCCCTCGCGCACATCACCACCGAGATCGCGCACCTCATGATTATCATCAGACTCATCGTCCGCGTCGTCGGCATCGGAGCCCAATCGAACGTGGCAGGGCTTTAAACGCGCCACATTCACAACGTCACGTTTTTTTCCAGTTTGGTCTACCACCTCCCAGTTGTTCTCGGCTACCTGGCGCACAAGACGGAAAGGTCCGTGATATTTGTGAAGAAGCTTTGTCGTCTTCCCTTTCGCCCGGGAAGGAGTCCACAAGTACACCAAGTCGCCCTGATGATAAACAACACTTCGTCGCCTAGCATCATAGCTGCGCTTGTTCTTCTCCTGTTGACGCTTCTCCCGTTCATTTACTATTTTTCGAGCCTGCCGCAGCCTGCGGGCCACTTTCATTGCATCCAGAGTGTAGTCGAATCCGCGTTTCGCGCCCGACCCTACATCCACCGGTAGTGTCGGTTCATGTCCGTGAAGAAGAAAGAAGGGAGTGAATCCAGTCGTCTCGTGGGTAGAAGAATTGTATGCAAAAAGAACGTACGGTAGGAATTCATCCCAGTCGCGGTGGTGTGAGGAAACGTACATGCTGAGCATGTCAGCCAACGTGCGGTTAAAACGCTCGCACAAGCCGTTGGCCTGTGGGTGGTATGCTGTTGTGGTGGCATGCTCGCTACCCATGAGCCGGAATACTTCTTCGGTCAAGTTGGCGACAAAGTGCTGCCCACGATCGCTTATTACTTTCTCCGGGGCACCATGACGTAGGACGATTTGTTCGACGAAAGCTCTGGCTGCTTCTGCGGCAGTGGCCGCTGGACACGCGACAGCCTCGACCTATTTCGTATGGTAGTCGGTAATCACGACGATGTAGCGGTTCCCTGCTTTGGATTTAGTGAAAGGCCCAATGAAGTCCATGCCCACCTGCTGAAAAGGTCGACCTGCAGGTGGGATCGGTTGGAGGAAACCGACCGGCCTCCCCGGTGGTTGCTTTCGTGTCTGGCAGTCGGGGCAGGAGAGAACGTACTTGCTTACGTACGAGAACATCTTCGGCCAAAAATATCGGCAACGAACTTTCTCCCATGTGCGCTTGACACCTAAGTGGCCTGCCGTGGTGGCGTCATGGCAGTACCTTAAAATCTCAGATCTCAAGCACTTGGGGACAACGAGCGCAGCACGATCCTCCTGAAACCCTTTCGCCCTTCAATACAGTACACCGTCGATCAACCGAAAGCTCCGTGCCGTTCTTTTAGTTTTCCTGACAACGGGCGCATCCGGGTGCTCGAGGTGCTGCATAATTTCTTTCATCCATGGGTCTGCCCTCTGCTTTTTTCCAACATCCACCTGATCCAGAAGCAGCAACGGTAAAGGGTTTTCTTCGCTTACAGGCGCGGAATCATGAGGAAGGCGGGAAAGCGTGTCGGCATTTCCATTCTTGAGGCCAGGGCGGTGTCGCAACGTTTCTGTACCGTTGGCTCGTGTGGGGACTGTGAGAAGCTGACCTTCCGACAATGTGCCGACGGGGTGGCCGGGCTGGCCCCCTAGGCCCGGCCGTTCTCGTTTCCCGAAGGATTAGGCAGCACATTCTGATTGCCTTGAAGCTCAGCCTCATCGTTCCTGTCATCTCGGAACCGCTGCCAGCATTGTTGTGCTATGTGACCTATGCGGCGGCAAATCTGGCATCGGGGATGCTCGTCGTTGGCACGGGAAGTTCTCTGAGGCCAAGGCATTGGGGGGCGACGCACCTCGTCTTCGATGCTTTTTAGCCGGTCAGACAGCAGGGCAACCGAGTCCGCAATCGTTTTCAGGTGTCTCTCGCGGTCGGCAGCCTCCCGCGGGCAGCGCGATTCGGCCGCGGCGCAGGTGGCGACACACGTAGGAGGAGGGTGCCCTGTCGCTGCGGCGGGTGCGAACCCTACGGGATGCGCGATGTTTTGCATCCACGACTGCGATCCGGTGGAATACTGGATGCCAATTGGTTGTAGCCCCGACACACGGCTCATCAAAGCTGCCAGATTTATGCGTTGCAACATTTGGAGGAATGCAGTGCAGCACTCCGGGTTTGCGATTATCATCTTCTCCAGAATATCCGGACGCAAACCGCGCATAAGGTGCCGCAACCGATCATCTTCCGTCATAGACGGGTTCACTCTTGCACACAGCTGTACGACGTCATAGTAGTACTGCTCGGGGGTTTCGGACGGCAATTGAGTGCGGTTTTGTAGCCGCAAATAGGCGATCTCGACTGAGTGGCGACTCGTAAAGGACGTTTTTAGTAGCGTCGCTCATTCTTCCCATGTATTAGGGGCACCGGTTAGAATTTGAGTATTGTGCCACTTTTTCGCATCTCCGTCTAAGGCCAGATATAGAAATTTCACCTTCGTGGCTTGGTCCCAATTATTAAGTGATGCTACATGTTCGTAGCAAAGTAGCCACTCGGAAATAGATTCCTCCGGCGCACCTCTAAAGACTGGTGGTCCGATGAATGGTTTAGCTTGGGGGGTAGACATAGCAGAGAAGAAGGTATGGGGTTCCGTCATAGTGGAGCTGTCAGAGGTAGGTTCCTTATATTTGTTGTTGACTCGGGGCATAATTTCAGAGCGGGACTATCGTTACCAAGCAACCTCCACCACTTTGTAGCGAAACGTCGGGGTTGTTCAAGTTAGGCGCATCGGACGACCAGGGAGACGAATAAGTGTGGGTGAAACTCCGCGGAGGCCATCGATGAGAAGTCAACACGATGAATTCGGGGAGCACTCATTCGGGATTTATTTAGCTAACACAACTTCAAGTTACAAAATGCACTGGGTCACAAAGACAAAACATAGAAAATGGTGACATACCCCTCGGCCTGCATGGCCTGGTCTCCCGTGGTGAGATCCGCTGTTTACCCCGACTCCGCTCACTTTTCAAGTTCAAACATCCCCTTTTAACCCTTGGTCGAACAAAGAGTCTTCACAAAAACCAATCACATGTTGGGACTCGCAGCATCACAACCAATCACAGAAACACTTTCATAAAAGGCACTACATTTGTAAAAACCTCCTTACCAAAATGAAACACGCAAAGGGAAAGGTCCTCCGCACGTGACACTCTCTCCCATACAAGGCCGTGCTGCCTCCTTCGGCCGACTACCGTCGGCGGCCGTTCCCACGCTCGGGCCCCGTAAGTTCTTTCGTTAATTGTTGCTTCCTAGAAGCGTCCTTAAGAGCGATGGGTACATTATTGCTTACCAGGTGTACATGCGACAGCGAGGCGCCCCGACATCCTAACAAGAGCGCGGGGGAATATGGTCGTTTACCGGCCGCCACTATGTCTCGGTCAGGCTAAGTGGTCGCGTCCCCATGTCATTCTCAATGACACGCGTGCCTGTTAACAATGGCTTAGACTCAGACGGTGGCGCCGGACCTGCCTCTCGCTAGACGCTTTTCCGAGTAAGCTTTCCCCTTCTAATCCCGAACGGGGCGACCTTGACTGCTCCGTTTGTAAGCCGTAAATGCAGCGTGTAGGCGCCTGTCCCAGGCTGGAAAACACGATTTAGCCCACATTCCATTAAAGTCAAAAGCCGAAGCTCTGTAATGGCCAGAGAAACAAACCCAAAGGTAGAATAGTACAAAGAAAGACTTAAAAAAGAAGCAGAGGAGTTGGTTTTGCACAAATTTCCTGAGAAGATACTGGAGCTGGAAACCTTGCTCTCACGACAGGAGTTTGAACTTGAGGAGCAGGTGCTTGTTTTTGATAGCAACCGTTTCGGTAAGATGCAACCAAAATGGGTAGGTCCATGCAGGATCACAGGAAAGTACCGCCAACACTCCTATTACTTAGAGACGCCGGCGGGTAAGCGTATGCTAGTGCATGCCAACCACCTGCGCCCGTACACGTGCCGTGTCGCTGGCATTGGTGTCATATTCCATGACGACCACGAGTTCGGGGAGGTGGAATACGTGCCGCGTCCTGTCACCTCGCACGACAGAGCATCATTCCTACCGGCGGGTAGCTTGGCTCATTTGCAGCCCCCTGCGAGAGTGTTAGTACGGGAGATGTTTGAACGCCATGCGGCCTTATTTAGCGGAGAAGTGGGGATCGCGCAAGTCGGCGAACATAAGATAAGGCTTGTGCAAGGGGCCACGCGGAAACGTAGCCGCCCTTACCGCATGCCAGTGGCCTTGAAGGACGAGGTTTCGAAACAGATAGAGGAACTGCTCGAGCTTGGTTTAATATACCGGTGCGAAAGTCCATTTGCGCACCCCCTTGTGTGCGTCCCAAAGAAAGATGGCACGGTGCGCCTGTGTGTCGATTACAGAAGCTTAAATGCCATAACCGAACCAGACGCATTCCCGATGGGATTCCCGCAAGAATTAATCATGAATCTAGGTCAGGCTAGTTATATAACTCTCGTTGATCTCCGACGAGGCTAGTGGCAAGTTCCCTTAGCGGAGGGGTCACAGCGCATGACCGCGTTCGTGTATCACCTAGGTCAGTTTGCTTGAAGGGTAATGCCGTTTGGGCTCAGGAACACGGCAGCCAGCTTCCAGAGGAGTATGAACCAGCTGTTAGCACCCCACGAGGCGTATGCTTGTGCCTACTTGGATGACATTGCGGTTTTCAGCAGGTCCCTACAAGAGCACGTCCGTCACCTCCACGCTGTGTTCTCCGCCCTAACGTCCGTAGGTCTAGTAGCTAACATGGAAAAATGTCAGGTGGCGTGCGCGTCTATCTGCTACCTCGGACATATTGTGGGATCGGGAAAGCACGGTCCGGACCCCAGCAAGCTCGCGGCTATTGAGAGGCTGCAAGTACCCCGAAATAAAAAAGAGTTAAGGAGTGTTCTAGGTCTGTGCGGGTATTACCGGGGTTACGTACCCAATTTTGCTGGCATTGCCAAGCCCCTTACCCAATTGACGGCTAAACATGTTCCTAACCACATACCTTGTACGCCCGAGGCCGACGAGGCATTTGCAAAACTCAAGGGTGCCCTGTGCAGCGCTGTTGAATTAACCACTCCAGACATTCACAAGCCGTTTTGGATTTTTACGGATGCTTCCGCTATCGCTGTATGAGCTTGTTTGGCTCAAATGGCGATAACGGTACCGAGTGCCCCATTGCTTTTGCCAGTCATCGCTTCACGCCTGCTCAGATGAAATGGTCTACGATAGAGCGCGAGGCGTTTGGTGTCATTTGGGGACTCAAAAAGTTCGACACTTGGGTATTCGGGGCCAAAATCTTTGTCGTCTCTGACCACAATCAACTCGCCTATCTCACTCAAGCGGCGCCACAAGGGGCCAAATTGACACGTTGGGCATTGGCTTTGCAGCGCTACGACGTGGTAGTGCAACACAGAAAGGGTATGGCACATGCTAACGCCGACGCGCTTTCCCGGCTGACAAACCAATGCTGGAAGGAGGTGCAGTAGCCTGAGAGCCCCGCAGCCGCGATCAGTGAAGGAGGGGGAATGAGTGTTATGTGCCATGGGACTAAGTGATGGATTTATGTGGCAAATATGGCAATAACACTTCAGAATGGTGATGGAACTTTTGAACATCATACAACGGTGCATGACAACTACCAAGTGTAGTCGTGTGAACTGCATGTGGTGTCTGCTATTACGTGCCAATATTTTTGTTGCGTCTTTTTATTATGTTGGGGGGAGGCAGCAGCGCCCAATTGTTCTGGGACATGTGTTGGAGTGTGTATCATGTTAATGAAAACTTTTGCAGAGTGTTCAAGGAATTGCCCACGGCAGGGAATGTCAGATGTTGCAGGCATCATAAGCGTTTGCTGGAAAGGCGTGCGGAGCGAGCAGCTCTGGCATGTTTGGTCGGGTCTACTAGATACCGCGTTTCAGCCGCATGATGTTTTGAATAGGCTCGCTATATTAAGAGAGCAGGGCACCTCACTAAGTAGCTTTGTCATGTCAGCTAACGCTGGAGACTGGTTTATTCCATTGTTTGTTTGTTTTTTTAGCACCGAAACCAAGTGGGGCTCTTGGTGCGCTTCCTTTGCAGGA
Source organism: Rhipicephalus microplus (assembly GCF_043290135.1). Lineage (NCBI taxonomy): Eukaryota > Metazoa > Arthropoda > Arachnida > Ixodida > Ixodidae > Rhipicephalus > Rhipicephalus microplus. Next base: position 490,762,252 of record NC_134710.1, on the reverse strand, counting down.
GAGAATTTGCGCATGCTGCTGCCGGCCAGGTGCAGCGCGACCACTGCGTAGTGGGTGGGACACCCCAGCCGTTGGCTGCAGCTGTTAACCCGCCATACACCCACTGGTTGAGCGCGGTCCGTTTTTTTATGTGGGTTTACTTCGACAACACTGTAGGCAAGTTGTTGCAAAGTCTTGGATGGGGGGTGTAGGACCGCGGTAAGAATCGGTAGCGCGGCAATTTTTGTGTGCGTTTATTTGCTTTGCGGCGTAAGCTTGGGACGGCATGTCAGCCGTGGGCAGCCAGCGTTGCTTGAGTGACAAGCGATCGAAGCGCGACTAACCTGTTTTGCCGCGAGTGCAGACACACGGCGCCAGCATATTACCCTGCTTTGTTCAACGCCAGAGATGGTCCAGCATTTCGAGTTACCATTAACTCTAGGAAAAGCGAAACAACCGGGGCAACAAAAGGGGTGAGATTATAAACGTCATTGTGACGGCCCCCTAATTGCCTCTCGGAACTGGCAGTCGGCGCATCAACGGGCCTCTTCCGAGACCCTGCGCACCGCGTTGACTCCTCGCATCGGTTCGGCGTATGGCCCGGCCACGTGCTGTTTGCGCGCCTGCAGAATCGGCGGCGAGCGTTGCGAAAACTCTGTAGAGACCGACGACCTTTTCTGCCGGTCCGGCTTTGGTCCAGTAACTCTCAGAAGCGGGCTCGCGACACGGGAAATGGCAACGGCCGCCCGTTCGACGCCTGGGTTGCCTGTTGTTGAATCGGGCATGTCTTCGACTGCGTCCCCGTTTATCCGGGCAAAGGAGCTCGTAAGCAGAAACAGGCGTGGTCAGCTTGCGGTTTCTCGTACGGCGCACAGAGGCAAAAGGATTATAGCCCCGCCGTCAAGAAATTGACGTGGTAGAGGGAAGTCGCCCTACGGCCGCAATACCGAGTATGGCTAGCTCTGTCTTGATAATTGTGCGCCGCGAAGCTGGCCCTGGCCTCTATGCTTTTGCTAGTTTTGTTTTATTTACGTTTTGGTTGTTGTGTTGTTTGGGGAGAGTGCATGAGTCCCACGCGCACAAAGGCCGCATCCGCGTGGCGGTTTTTTGTTAATCTACCTACAGTACTGTCCAATCAAAGGACAAGCAGGTGATTATTTGCCGAGGGTGTTGTAAGGGCGGAGTGCCAGGAAGGAATAAGAAGAGGCCCCGAGACTCCGCCAAGGGTTCTGACCCGAGCTTGCGGTGTTAGGCACCATCGGCTCCGCCGAACCCCGTAGGGTCGCCCTGCAGAAGTCGGTTCATTTCGAAGTTGTTTTTCTTTTTTTTTTTTGTAACATTGACGTTCATTGTTTTGTAAAATCTGTTAATACAAGTTTTTCTCGGCCATCTAGAACTTCTTCAGCGTTGCTTCTGGTTCATCGTCAAGCGACCAGCAGGCCAATAGCCGCTATTGGGATAGCGGCGTACGTTTCTTCACCGACTATGCTACACCACCGCGGGTGGTGCGCCTCGGGCGCCGAGTAGGGAGAAGTGGTTTCTTCTACATCGAGAATAAGAGAACCTGATTTTACTGTGATGTAAGCACACTTGTAATAATTTATTACATTATTTTTATTGAGGGAGACATCGAACAGCTAAGCCTAGTTGTGATCTCTTTTTGTTATTGTCTACGTAGTTTTTCCATTGGTGACAGCACAGGAAGAAAAATCTCTTTGTGGGAGCACCACATTTTAAGCTTGCATGACTCCAATGAAGCGCTTTGCGAACAAATATAGATAATGTCAATACTTCGGGTCCTATAAAAGGTGAACTGGTTGTCACATTCAGCCAGTGATCCTGCAGGAGCTTTGGCATATACTCTAACGTCATTTTGCATCAACAATGCCACATACAATAGCTTAACACAGGTTGTTAATGGGCAAGATGATGCATAGCTTCAGGGAGGTAATTCAGCTAAGGGGGAAAATTCTGGATGCCTAAGCGCCATAGGAAAAATGAAAAAGCACAGGGAAAGAGCGTCAGTCACAGCTTAACTACAGAAATTATTTACACTGCACCACAGATGCGCATAGTCTATAATTTTTCCTAAAATTGCTATACCAACTTGCCTAGCAACAAGTACTTCTAAGGTAATAAGGTGCAGAATGACAATCGCATAAGACAAGAAACACAGGACGCGAGTTAACAGCCATCTATCTTTGTTTGTGGCTTTGGTCGAAAATATATAAGGAAAGAGACACATGTGCAGAGTAACAGTGTGCAATGTAACAGACATCAAAACATCACAACACTGTGCCTGCTCGAGAAACTTTCCTGGTTTTCAATGTTTCAACAAACGTGTCTTTAATAAATACGCCCCTTTTTTTCCAGCTTGAACTGCTTCCAACAGTTCACATCTATCAGGACTGCTGCCTGTAATCTTTGTCTGGTATTTAATCAGATCATACATGCCCTAATGCTTGCGCACAATCACCCAGACTTGTCTATCTACCCTTAACAGCCTGTAAGTCCACGTGTAACAACACCCGCTCCACTCTTCCAGTGGTCATAGTCCATATGGGTCATTATATCATTCAGTCAGCTGCCCAACTATACTTTCATTCATTCACTTCATATTTCTTGAATATAGAGATATATGAATCCTACAACTGCTTTGCAAAATATAAATTAAATACAAGTATAACGCGTGCTATGATGGCGTAATTAAAAAAATTATTTCACGATGATGGCCCAGAAGCTTTCTCTAGAAAAACATGTAAAGCCCATATGGAGAAGTATGTGTCAGGAAAATTCTGAAACTGCCAAATTCGAAAGGTGTGCAAAATATCTTACTATTTCACATACCAAATTGAATACTTTTCTATTGGATTCAGCCGCCATTTTTCGCAGAACTAAATATTTTTTACAAGTTAAATAATATTTAAAATGTTAAGTGCACTGAAATAAATAGAAAATGTGTAAAAGTATCATACATTTCATCTCTGGCAGGGTTTACGCAATAAACATGACAGCTTATCTAGTGCAGCTGGCTGCTTCGCTCTAGGAAACTGATTTTGCTACTTATACAACTGTCAGTTACCCTTTCTAAACACTTCTGCACATTTTAAGGGCTTGATGTTTTTGAAGATACTCGATTCCTACTTTTAAAGTTGCTAGGAGTGCCTATATAACTGCAAAGGGAGATACTGTCAGTATTTGATGTACTTGATTTTATAGTGCAATAGAGATAATATATCAACTGGGAAATAGCAATGAAACATTTTGTAATAAAATTTATTTCATATTCATTTTCCTGCTCAACAGGTGTACCAAACAGTGGCCGACAACCATTGGGTGTATTTGCACCACGCTCTTCCATAACGAAGCACATGCATGAAACTTGAGAGACACGAGCTCATGCATGCAAGTGCAATTATTATGTTGTCGTCCCTTCAGAATTCTTTGGTAACATTACTTGGCTGGGCAGATGTCTGTTAAATTATTCTCGAATGTCCAGGCTGACTACAAAATGAGCAGTGCTTATAATGTTCTTGGCTTGTGCAACAAATTTTTTACCACTCATTCTTTAAAAATATTTCCTAATGCTGTTGTCGTACAACCAAATAAGAATATGTACATGCTCTTTAGCATACTGTTACTCACAAACTAATCGCCAGTTCATTAACACTCAAGATAAATAAACATCCATATTCCATAATTATGATCAAACTTCAGGTGAGTTACCACAACCAATCTTGCACTGATGTCATTATGTTTTCATTATGAATTTACTAATTTGTATGCTTGCTTCTTTTTCACAGAGTATGCATAATATTATACAAGACACCACAAATACCTCATTGATCAACTTCAGTATTTTATCACTTTCAATCAACCATGATATTGCAAAGTCTTGAAACAAGTCACTTTTAAGACCCACAAGTTTTCTTGTGCCCTTACAGGGCATCGAAGGCCCTTAAGTGTCAAACAGGCCAAAAAGCATTGGTAAGGCTTGTTCATAGACATTGGACAAATATGTTTACAAAACGTTTTAAAGGCACATGCGTGCAGATGTTTTGGTTTGGATGTACGTTAACATTAAGAAAGGAAGGAGTGGTGCGACATTTCTGTCACAAGCCAAGCATGTGGTTAGCATTGTTAACTTTATAGTTAGTACGGGAGTTTCAGAATAATTCCACCCTACTTTTATTTAGCAATATATCTATACGATGTGGTACAAATAGTTTGTGTTAGTAATTTCATCATCATCATCAAATCAAATTTTATTTTCGCTTCAGACAACACAGCGCATTGTCACTGGGAAAATTGGGGACCAGAGAAAAAAGCTGCGCTTGCGCAGCTTGACTAAGCTCTGGTCAACCGTACAGCAGTAGTGACAGGGCAAAACATCTAACAAGTCTATATAGCCACAGTATATATCATGCGATTACCAAAAGTATTTATGTAGACTACGGTGTTCTAATGAAAAAAAACATCAATGTATGTTTTCAAATACAATCACTTTAGTAAAACCAGCTACTGTAAATATACAAACATGAGTAGTTCTAATACATTTACATAAACAGATCTAGTAAGGTTTTGTTAGTAAAGTTAAGAACGTCAACATTTCTTTCTTCTAGTTCATTTAGTGTGGTTGCGAGTACATAATCAAGTTTTTCTTTCCCATAATGGGTACGCGAGAAAGGAACGTGGTATTGTGGGTGATACCTGAAATGATAGGAAATAGTATTTGCTCGAAGATTTTCAATTTCTTCAAATGCCTGTGTTATTCCTAATGTGGCATTTTTGTATGTTCTCAGTAGTTTATGCTTGTATATGTTGTGAATCTTCATAATTTTGTGTTTGTGGAATAAAGGTTCGCAGTATTCTAGAAAAGACGTTTTCTATTGAACGAAGTGCTTTTTTCAGGACCAAGAATATTTACTGCAAGTTTGATAATGTTGTGTTTCCCCATATTAGCGTGCAATAATAAAAGTGAGAGTTGAAGAGCGCGAAATATAACATTCTTTTAATGCTAACAGGAAAAGTGTGACGGTTTCGGTTTAATACACCGGCTGCTCTCCTTAATTTTGGCAATATTGTTCTCACATGTTCATTCCAGGACCCATTTTCTGAAAAGTTACACCAAGACTCTTAATATGTTTCTCGATTTTGATTTGAAATGGCCCAAGAGTTATATAATCGTCGATGCTTCTTAAAATGCCCGGGTCACGGAACAACACACATTTAGTTTTCGATTCGTTTAAAGTAAGCCTATTGAACTTGCACCAGATCTGTAAGTTATGACAGAATGTATCAACCTTTCGTGTTATGGTCTCCAAGTCTCTTCCCTCAAGAAGTACCGAGCAATCGTTGGCATATATAATATATTTACAATCCTCATAGATTCTTACAATATCATTATTATAGAAAAATAAGACAATCGGTCCTAGTATGCTACCCTGAGGAACCCCATATTCAATAGGCCTAAGGTGTGATTTACATTTATTTAGTTGAACGTATTCGTAGCGCGTTTTCAAATAAGATTTAATAAGTTGTAACACTGTCCCACGTAACCCATAATGTTCTAACTTTTCAAATAAAATTGAGTGGTTTACCCGATCGAAAGCTTTACTAAAATCTAGAAATATACCCAGTGTCATGACCTTATTTTCAAAGTTGTGTAATATTTCCTCTTTTTGGACAAGAAGTGATGTCTCATTGCAACGTCCCTGTCTGAAGCCAAATTGGTGATGTGTTAATAGGTTGTATTCTGTAGTAGACTTCTCAATACGACAATTTATTACTTTCTCGAGTTCCTTTAGAAAAAGTAGGCAATATTGACAGAGGACGATAGTTGCTTAAGCTATTTTTGTCTTCAATCTTGTAAATCACTGAAACTCTAGCCACCTGCATGCTAACTGGAAAAAGCCCAGTAGAGATAGCGACCTTATATATGTGTGTAAGCACTGGTTCAATTAAGTCTATAACGTATTTGATTTTTTTTATTTCTAAATCATCCACATCACGGCTACGACTGTTCCTAAGTTTCTGATACAGCATTGTCACTTCAGGGACAGATGTTGGCTGCAAGTACATTGTGTGGGATAGTCTCGGGATACGATTTACAACTTCGTGACAGTAGGTGCTACTTCCAATTTCATCAAAGAAATTGTTAAAATGGTGGGCAAGTTCGGTCACGCCAATCGTTTTGTCATTTATGACGAGGTTGTCGATCATACAATCCTTGGTATTCTGGTTTAGTAACTCGTTTATTTTTTTCCACACTTTGTTACAACTACGCAAGCAATCGTTGTCAAATACACGCTTACAATTTTCGTTTTTTGATTTTTTAATGTCTTTATTCAACTTCTTTCAAAATTTCTTAAACTCTTTTAATTCTTCCGCGTTACGAGATTCAAGAAAGTTGACAAAAAGCTTAAGGTTATGTTTAATAAGCTTGATGTATTCATGTGTAATCCACGGTTTGCGCATCCTTTTTTGTTTACGGTATGTCCGTGATAGGAATGACTCCAAATAATGTTTTTTGAAATTTTTATAAATAAGTCATAACACTTATTGCTGTCTTCAATAAAAAATACTTCCCTCCAATTTGTTTTAGAAATATTATCCCGAAACACCTCTAGCGCTTGAGACAATATATCCCTGTACACGAGCAGAGGCCAATCCCTTTGTTGTAATGAACTGTTACGGTTAAGCTTGCAAAATGTAGGTAGGTGATCACTGAAGTCACTGTTGATAACGCCAGAGAGAATGCCATCAGTGTTTCGGTAAGTAATGAACAAATCTAGCACCGATGCTGATGAAAGAATAACGCGTGTAGGTGTTGATATAAGATTTTGAAAACCTTTGCTTTGTAATACAAGCGAAAAATCACTCGCCGCACTCAAGCCTTTTGCAATGTCAATGTTCATATCACCGCCTATTGTTAGTAACCATCTGCTTTCACTGGCAAATGAAAGCAAGAATCGAGAAACTTCAAGAACGCCCAGAGGCTGCCACTTGGTGGTCTGTACAGAACAGTGAACACATTGCTATTTTTCTTAATACAAATGGCTTTGATACAACAAGTAACAGTGCTAAATTCTGGTAGAATTTCAAAACGTGGTATAGCAACCTGAATAGAACCTCAACCACCCCTACAATTTTTTCTGTTTAGAAAGAAATGATCGTAAGACGGCAAGACAAACTGATCCGAGTTTTCATTGTAGCAAGTCTCAGTGAACATAAGTGCATCGAAACTAATATTGCAGGATTCTAAAAAGGCTCATATTTCATCAAATTTTCATTGCATGGATCTAACATTTAGATGAAAAACCTTAAAAAGCTTCTCTGGGATGTCAGATATGATACCACGCATGTCCTCAGGTAGCACGTAGTTAGCATTCATGTTTCTACAATCTGGACAATCGAAGTGTTCGCGCAGGGGGCGCGCATCCTTATCCTCTGGCGGTAATCTTGTCCAAATCGCTCTCGCGTTTTATTGCCACGATGGATGAAGTCTCATCGCGACGGGCAAAAATGGCACCGTTTTTTATCCAGACAAACTTCCAGCCATCTTCGCGCTTGCGTGCTATTGCCATACCAAGTAGTCTCTTTAGATACTGACAAAGGTGTTCATTTACAAAGATAGGATGATTTGCCTCACTTCTAGATGCTTCCAGTGATAGACCCAGGCATCCGCTCGTAAGTTTTGTTTTCTTAGCCTTCTCTAGAACCTTGTCTCTCTTTTCGCGCTTCACGAACTGAACAATAATGTTCTTCTTTGTCTTGTCTTTCGTTGCCACTCTGTGAATTGCGTCTATATCGTCCGCGCAGACAGGTTCACTGATGGCAGTTCTAATTTGAGCAAGAGCATCTCCCAAACACTCCTTCGGTGTTTTCGTAACACCTTATATCTCAAGGTTTTTGTTGCGCGAGTACTGCTCAGTTTGACAAGACTGGTTTGACATTCCATCACTTCCCTCTGTAATGAGCGAACTTTATGCTGGAGCACTTCATTTTCTTTTTTAAGAGAGCTGTTCTCCGTCAAAGTAGCATCAAGCCGCAAGTTAGCATCATCAAGATTTTTACTAATGAAATCCATGCTGCACTTCATTTCTTCGATCTCAGTCCGGAGCTTTCTCTCTTCTGCACGCATGCTTCTTTTCAGAGATTCTTTCAAGTTCTTAAATTCATTCTGGAGTTCATCTTTGAGTTCTTCAACCTGTTTTGAAACATCCTTTTTCATTTCTAATGGTCACAACCACGAACAGAAAGTGTCAGTCTTTGTGGCAGCGGTGAAAACGATAATGTCCTAATAGACTTTTTAAAAATATTTGAAAATTTTGCTAACCTGTAATGTGCAACATTCAAGAATTACGCCTGCTGCTCCGCCGCTGTCACCGCTGCCAAATGATGCGTCCGTGCAACAGCGGTAGTGTTATAGCCGGGCGGTGGTCACGTGCTCTGTCGTTCAGCCTGCGCAGTCAGGACCCGACGAACAAAGCCTGTGCGCTGCCGTCCTCTTCGTACACTTGCGCTGTCTTGCGGCGCAGTCCCACGTGTCCGTCGAATATCGCTGTCAACACGGTTGCATTGACGCCTGTAATGTGCAACATTCAAGAATTGCGCCTGCTGCTCCGCCACTGTCACCGCTGCCAAAAATGACTACACCATTATCAGCAAATCATGATGGAATTTAGGTGATAGTAAAGAAGGGACATTGCCAGTTAAAACCAGAAATAAGCTGGGCATAGCTGAACACAAAGTTAGTTCAATTTTATGCGAAGCATTCAAAGTACTAAACTTTATGTAGTGCCAAGGTTCATATGACTTTAATTTAAAGTAAATGTTTATGACTGACCTTGTCAAATGTGTTAGAAAAGTCTAAAATAATTCAGTATATGAATCACTGCATCAAGAGATTGGCACAATTTATGAGTGAATAAGTGGAGTCTAACTTTAAAGCGTATTTTTAAATCTATACTGCATAGTGTTGTATGAAATGTATGGCGATATAGATGTACTGAACTGCTGAATAAGCTTTGCTAGAATATAATAGTAGTGGTAGTACAATATAATGCCACGTTCCATTTCCCACGTTTCTGTTATCGTCCCAAAACACCACACGATTCTCAGCGCAAACCACGCCTGCAGTTTTCGAGAAGGTCCCGGACTGTATTAGATCATTTCGATAAGATCACGCCCACTGTACGAACGGTACAGATTGTTCTGGAACCTTTGCCACCGCCAGCGATAACGCTAGAACATTCCACGGCAAGAGTGTAAATGCTGACGCGCTTCGCTGCTTGTCAGTTGTTGATCGAAGGCCGACGCTCCGTTCGCCGCTATCAGTCCGAGACTGCTATATGTGCAAGACTGCTGCTGTAGTTGGACTTTTCGTTTAGCGGGCGCAGGTTCGCCCAAATAAACAGTTAAATCCCAACACGAAGTCTCCTGTTTTCGGCCACGTCACGACCACGTGACATCTGGTGGAGGTTCTGGGCAAAAGTATCTATAAACGTTGGTTCTGGGTACATGGTTCGACAGAGGCGTCCGGTACATGGAAGAAACAGCACCTCCACCAGAAGTCACGGGGTCGTGACATCTGGAAAACCAAGACGATGACGTCGGCCACGGCGACCATGTCAACGCCGGTTCTACCTGCACCACTCCTGCTCCGGCAACCCAAAGAGCCGCCAACTTTGCGCGGTTCGCCACTGGAAGACGCGGAAAGCTGGATCGAAAGGTTCGACCACGTCGCCGCCTTCAATGACTGGACGGATGAGGACAAGCTACGGCATGTGTATTTCGCCTTGGAAGATTCTGCTCGGACCTGGTTTGAGAATCAAGAGCGAAGCCTCACAACGTGGGACACCTTTCGCGCCAGGTTCCTCACCACTTTCGCAAGTGTGGTGCGCAAGGAGAAGGCCGCCGCTCTTCTCGAATTCCCGCATGCAGATGCCAAATGAAAACGTGGCGTTATTCACGGAAGATACGATTAAACTTTTCCGCCACGCTGACTCCGACATGTCCGAGGAGAAGAAGGTGCGTCTATTTATGCGAGGAGTAAAGCAGGAACTCTTCACCGGGATGATCAGAAACTCGCCTAAGACGGTCGCCGAATCCATTTCCGAAGCATCTACGATAGAGAAGACGCTCGAGATGCGCACGCGGCAATATAACCGTAGCTTCTCGTCTACAAGCTACGCCTACATTCAAGCGCTCGGAATCACTGACTTGCGTGAGACGATCCGAGCGATCGTGCAATAGGAGCTGCGAAAATTACTTCCTTCAGCGCAGCCTCACCTGGAATCCATCGCGGACGTCGCGCTCCAGGAGATCCAGCAGTCACTGGTCGTTCCTCAGCCTCAAGAGCCACAGCTGAGAGCCATGAGCTATGCTGCTGAAGTACGCCGCCACGCCCCTCCTCCACGCGCACGCCAAAACGCCGCCCCATCGCACTTCCATCGCCAGACGCCACCGCCGCCACCACCCCCACCGACGACCTACCGTTCGCCAGCGGGCCAGCGCCGTGCGCCGAGGAAAACCGACGTTTGGCGCACCCCTGACCACCGCCCACTGTGCTACCACTGCGGCGAGGCCGGGCACACTTACCGCCATTGCCAGTACCGACAGATGGGACTGCGTGGCTTCGCCGTCGACGCACCACGTCCGCAGCCAGGAAAACGGCCACGTGACATCGCCGACTACCTGACAGGAACTCAATGGACATCCCGAATTCCATTCCGTTCGCCGTCGCCCAGCCGCCGCATGTCACCGCACCCCCGGCTGTACTCCGGCCCAACGCGGGGCCGGTCTCCTAGCTCGTATCTGAGAAACTAAGGGCAGCAACCGGTGGAGGTGTGGTCTAAGGTAATAAGGTGCAGAATGACACTCGCATAAGACAAGAAACACAGGACGAGAGTTAACTGCCATCTATCTTTGTTTGTGGCTTTGGTAGAAAATATATAAGGAAACAGACACATGTGCAGAGTGACAGTGTGCAATGTAACAGTCATCAAAACATCACATAACATTGCCTGCTCGAGAAACTTTCCTGGTTTTCAGAGTTTCAACAAACGTGTCTTTAATAAATACGCCACTTCTTTTCCAGCTTGAACTGCTTCCAACAGTTCACATCTATCAGGGCTGCTGCCTGTAATCTTTGTCTGGTATTTAATCTGATCACACATGACCTAATGCTTGAACACAATCAGCCAGACTTGTCTATCTACCCTTAACAGCCTGTAAGTTCACGTGTAGCAACACCCGGTCCACCCTTCCAGTGGTCATAGTCCATACGAGTCATTATATCATTCAGTCAGCTGCCCAACTATACTTTCAGTCATTCACTTCATATTTCTTGAAAATAGAGATATATGAACCCTACAACTGCTTTGCAAAACACAAATGAAGTACAAGTATAACGCGTGCTATGATGTCATAACTAAAAAAATTATTTCACGATGATGGCCCAGAAGCTTTCTCTACAAAACATGTAAAGCCCATAGGGAGAAGTGTGTGTCAGGGAAATTCTGAAACCGCCAAATTCGAAAGGTGTGCAAAATATTCTACGATTTCACATACCAAATTGAATACTTTTCTATTGGATTCAGCCGCCATTATTCGTAGAACTAAATATTTTTTACAAGGTAAATTATATTTAAAATGTTAAGTGCACTAAAATAAATAGAAAATGTGTAAAAGTATCATAAATTTCATTCCTGGCAGGTTTTACGCAATAAACATGACGAATATCCAGTGCAGCTGGCTGCTTCGCTCTAAGAAAGTGATTTTTCTACCTATACAGCTGTCACTTACCCTTTCTAAACACTTCTGTACATTTTAAGGGCTTGATGTTTTCGCCAGATACTCGATTCCTACTTTCAAAATTGCTAGCAGTGCTTATCATAACTTCAAAGGGAGATACTGACAGTATTTGATGTACTTGTTTTTATAGTGCAATGGAAATATTATATCAACTGGGAAATAGCAATGAAACATTTTGTAATAAAATTTATTTCATGTTCATTTTTCTGCATAACATGTGTACCAAACAGTGGCCGACAACCATTGGGTGTATTTGCACCACGCTAATACATAAGAAAGGAGATGACAAGGACTTGAAGAATTACAGGCCGATCAGCTTGCTCTCTGTAGTATACAAGCTATTTACAAAGGTAATTGCTAACAGAGTAAAGAAAACATTAGAATTCAATCAACCAAAGGAACAAGCAGGATTTCGAACAGGCTACTCAACAATTGACCACATTCATACTATCAATCAGGTAATAGAGAAATGCTCAGAGTATAACCAACCACTATACATAGCCTTCATAGATTACGAGAAGGCGTTTGATTCAGTAGAAATATCAGCCGTCATGCAAACACTGCGGAATCAGGGCGTAGATGAAGTATATATAAACATTCTGGAAGAAATCTACAGGGGATCAACTGCTACCATAGTGCTTCATAGAGAAAGCAACAGAATACCAATCAAGAAGGGTGTAAGGCAGGGGGACACAATTTCCCCAATGCTGTTTACCGCGTGCTTACAGGAGGTTTTCAGAAGCCTAGAATGGGAACAGTTAGGGATAAGAGTCAATGGAGAATACCTTAGTAACCTGCGCTTCGCCGATGACATTGCATTGCTGAGTAACTTGGGGGACGAATTGCAACTCATGATTACGGAGTTAGACAAGGAGAGCAGAAAAGTGGGTCTTAAAATTAATCTGCAGAAAACGAAAGTAATGTACAACAACCTCGGCAAAGAGCAGCGCTTCGAGATAGGTAATAGTGCACTTGAAGTTGTAAAAGACTATGTCTACTTAGGGCAGGTAATAACCGCAGAGACGAACCACGAGATTGAAGTAACTAGAAGAATAAGAATGGGGTGGAGCACATTCGGCAAGCACTCTCAAATTATGACAGGTAGATTGCCACTATCCCTCAAGAGGAAGGTATATAACAGCTGTATCTTGCCGGTACTTAGCTACGGAGCAGAAACCTGGAGACTTACAAAGAGGGTTCAGCTTAAATTGAGGACGACGCAGCGAGCAATGGAAAGAAAAATGGTAGGTGTAACCTTAAGAGACAAGAAGAGAGCAGAGTGGATTAGGGAACAAACGGGGGTTAAGGATATCATAGCTGAAATCAAGAAGAAGAAATGGACATGGGCAGGGCATGTAGCGCGTAGACAGGATAACCGCTGGTCATTAAGGGTAACTGACTGGATTCCCAGAGAAGGGAAGCGGGTTAGGGGGAGACAGAAGGTTAGGTGGGCAGATGAGATTAAGAAGTTTGCGGGTATAAATTGAAAGCAGCAAGCACAGGACCGGGTTAACTGGCGGAACATGGGAGAGGCCTTTGTCCTGCAGTGGACGTAGTCAGGCTGATGATGATGCACCACGCTTTGCCATAACGAAGCACATGCATAAAACTTGAGCGAGTTTGAGTTTTGCTCTAAAAAAGTCCTGTCAACACAGAATGAAAATGAGCTTTCATAGTCAAGTAAAGAATCTAGTAGAAGCAGGGTATCCTAGTGATGTCATTACGTCAGTTTGTAACAACATGATTAAGAAACTTAAATTTGAAGGGATTCACTCGGAGCGTCGTGAAGAGAGCAGAAAAGATAGGAGGATATCAGTGATTCCTTACCTTCATAAGACTTCACATGAACTTAAGCAATTAGCTAATAGATATAAAGTCGATGTGCTTTTCTCAGCCAAAGGCAAACTACAGTCTATTTGTTCACGCATGCGCAAAGAGTTTCCGCAATGTCACATAAAGCACAGCAAAAAGTTCGTGGAGTGCGCAATGGGCGTTGTTTACATGACTCCTTTTAGCTGTGGTAAAGTGTATATCGGTCAGTCGGGAAGATGCGTCAATGTTCGTCTCAAAGAGCACGATTCTTCCTTGAAATCTGTAGGTGCATCGCATCTTGCGGCTCATTGCAGAGAGTGCGGTTGTCACCCTCTTTTTCAGGATACTGAAGTGGTTTTTCGGTCAAATAATAAATTAACTCGCGAGTTGACAGAAGCGTTTCACATAAGAAAAAGAGGGGATCAATGCGTCAGCCAGCCTTCTGTTTTGCTGCACGATAAAGAGTTTGTTTTTCTTGAGTATGTTCCGAGATAATCTGTTTTCTTTTACCATGTGTTCTTGATGTGCCACTGATGTACTTTTTTGCCTGCACATGCATGAGTCGTGTTTTTCAGTTGCCTGTATATATATTCCGCCCTTTCTAATAAACAGTTTAGTTGCGAGAAAGCGCTTGTCCTCTCTTTATGTCTGTTTTTTGTGCGCTTTAAATGATAGTTATACCATTCTGGTTTAGTAACTCGTTTATTTTTGCCACACTTTGTTACAACTACGCAAGCAATCGTTGTCAAATACACGCTTATAATATTCGTTTTTTTGATTTTTTAATGTCTTTATTCAACTTCTTTCCAAATTTCTTAAACTCTTTTAATTCTTCCGTGTTACGAGATTTAAGAAAGTTGGCAAAAAGCTTAAGGTTATGTTTATTAAGCTGGATGTATTCATGTGTGATCCACGGTTTGCGCATCCTTTTTTGTTTACGGTATGTCCGTGATAGGAATGACTCCAAATAATGTTTTTTGAAATTTTTATAAATAAGTCATAACACTTATTGCTGTCTTCAATAAAAAATACTTCCCTCCAATTTGTTTTAGAAATATTATCCCGAAACACCTCTAGCGCTTGAGACAATATATCCCTGTACACGAGCAGAGGCCAATCCCTTTGTTGTAATGAACTGTTACGGTTAAGCTTGCAAAATGTAGGTAGGTGATCACTGAAGTCACTGTTGATAACGCCAGAGAGAATGCCATCAGTGTTTCGGTAAGTAATGAACAAATCTAGCACCGATGCTGATGAAAGAATAATGCGTGTAGATGTTGATATAGAATTTTGAAAACCGTTGCTTTGTAATACAAGCGAAAAATCACTCGCCGCACTCAAGCCTTTTGCAATGTCAATGTTCATATCACCGCCTATTGTTAGTAACCATCTGCTTTCTCTGGCAAATGAAAGCAAAGAATCGAGAAACTTCAAGAACGCCTAGATGCTGCCACTTGGTGGTCTGTACAGAACAGCGAACACATTGCTCTTTTTCTTAATACAAATGGCTTTGATATCACAAGTAACAGTGCTAAACTCTGGTAGAATTTCAAAACCTGGTATAGCAACCTGAATAGAAACTCCACCACCCCTACAATTTTTTCTGTTTAGAAAGAAATGATCGTAAGACGGTAAAACAAACTGATCCGAATTTTCATTGTACCATGTCTCAGTGAACATAAGTGCATCGAAACTAATATTACAGGATTCTAAAAAGGCGTAGATTTCATCAAATTTACATTGCATGGATCTAACATTTAGATGGAAAACCTTAAAAAGCTTCTCTGGGATGTCAGATATAATACCACGCATGTCCTCAGGTAGCACGTAGTTAGCATTCATGTTTCTACAATCTGGACAATCGGAGTGTTCGCGCAGGGGGTGCGCATCCTTATCCTCTGGCGGTAATCTTGTCCAAATCGCTCTCGCGTTTTATTGCTACGATGGATGAAGTCTCATCGCGACGGGCAAAAATGGCACCGTTTTTTAGCAATCGGTGGAGGTTCCGATGCTGTGCGACGAACTACCGAAGATCCTCCGACGACAACGACGCCGCGACGGAGCTTTCCGAACACAACGCCAACCAGGCAAAGCCCTGACGGCGAAAGCTCACTTACCGAAGGTGGCCTGACGACGCAACATGGAAGCAGCGGAACAAGCCGACGCAGCCGTGACCCGACGCCACGCCCTAACTGTAATGCGAGACGGCGAACTAGCGACCTTGACGTTCTTATCGACGGCCACAGTGTGACCGCTCTCGTCGATACTGGAGCCGACTGTTCTGTCATCAGTGGGTCGTTCGCCGCGGAGTTAAAGAAAGTTAGGACAGCTTGGAAAGGCCCTGAAATCCGCACAGGCGGAGGTCATCTCGTAACGCCTGCAGGAATCTGCACAGCGAGAGTCACCACCAATGGCCGTATTTATCCTACAGACTTCGTAGTCCTACAGCGTTGCTCGAGAGATGTCATCATTGGCATGGACTTCTTATGCCTCCATGGTGCTGTCATCAACCTAAAAACAAAGTCGATAACGTTATCCACAGAAGAAGCACTATACCGCCGCGCACGCCGTCAGGACACCATGCCTTGAATGTGCTGGAAGAACAGGTCACCATTCCGCCTCGATAAAGCGTCATTATTTCAGTCGGCGCTTCTAAATCACCTGCCTTGAAAGGCGTCGTTGAAGGCAGTCAGCATCTGTTGGTCACCCGAAATATTTGCGTCGCAAGAGGAATTGCAGAGCTGCGGGGAGGCAAAGCAGCGGTTATGCTCACGAATTTCAGCAATGAGTACAAACATGTGAACAAAGAAACAACGGTCGCATACATCGATGAAATTGTCGAAGCCACCAGTGCTTTCGCCCTCGCCGATTCGGCGGAACCTGCTCAGAGGAATCAAGCCCCTCCCATAGCTTTCGACGTCAATCCCAGATTCCGAACGATAAGCAAGAACAGCTCAAGGCCCTGCTCCTGCAATACGAAGATTGCTTTTCGTCGTCATCAAAAATTTGACAGACCCCAATCACGAAACATCGCATCCTAACTGAAGAAAATGCCAGACCACTCCGTCAGAGTCCGTACAGGGTTTCGACGCGAGAACGTGAGGTCATGAAGAGACAAGTTGATGAAACGCTGTGGAATGAGATTATCCAGCCGTCCAAGAGTCCATGGGCATCCCCCGTGGTGATAGTGAAGAAAAAGGATGGGACCCTACGTTTCTGCGTCGATTATCGCCGCCTGAACAAAATCACAAGAAAGGACGTGTATCCTCTCCACGAACACACGACGCACTTGATTGGCTCCATAGCGCCAAGTACTTTTCGTCAATAGACCTCAAGACTGGCCATTGGCAAATCGAAGTCGACGAAATAGACCGAGAGAAGACGGCGTTTATAACACTGGACGGCCTCTTCGAGTTTAAGGTGATGCCCTTCGGCCTTTCCTCAGCGCCTGCAACTTTTCAACGCGCTATGGATACAGTACTGGCAGGATTGAAGTGGCAGACTTGCCTTGTCTACTTGGACGACGTCGTCGTGTTTTCCTCGAGTTTCGACGAGCATCTTCGGCGCCTTGAAGCTGCACTTCAAGCCATCAAGACGTCTGGACTCACACTGAAGCCAGAAAAGTGCAAATTTGCGTATGAGGAGCTCTTGTTTCTGGGGCACGTTATCAGCAAGTCTGGAGTTCGTCCCGATCAACGTCTAAACAGCCGCCATCGCCGACTTCCCGCCGCCCACTGACAAGAAGGCCGTGCGGCGATTTCTAGGCCTGTGCGCCTAATATAGGCGGTTTATGAAAAACTCCGCCCACATCGGCGATCCTCTCACTAACCTTACCATGGCCGACGTGGAGTTCAAGAGGGAAACGCCACAGGAACACGCTTTCCAGGAGCTTAAACATCGCCTCCGTTACGTGCCCATTTCGACGAATTCGCTGAGACAGAAAGACATATTGACGCAAACAGCGTAGGTCTTGGCGCCGTTCTTGTGCAGAGGGCTGACGGAATTGAAAGGGTTATTAGTTACGCCAGCCGATCGCTATCCAAAGCAGAAGCAAATTATTCCACAACAGAAAAGGAGTGCCTCGCCATCATCTGGGCTACGTCGAAATTTCGCCCCTACCTCTACGGCAGGCCCTTCAAAGTTGTGAGCGACCACCACACCTTGTGTTGGCTAGCCACCTTGAAGGACCCTTCAGGTCGCCTCGCATAACGGAGCCTCAGACTTCAAGAATATGACATTACTGTCATTTACAAGTCCGGCAAAAAACACTCCGACGCCGACTGTCTCTCTCGTGCGCCTGTCGACCAACCGCTACCCGACGACCCGAATGACGACTACTTCTTGGGAACGATAACTACCGACGACTTCACTGAACGACAGCGGGCCGACCCGGAACTTAAGGCCGTAATAGAATACCTCGAAGGCAGGACCGCCGAAGTCCCGATGGTATTCAAGCGCGCACTTGCGTCGTTCTTTCTACGAAACGGTCTTCTACAAAAGAAAAACTTTTCCTCGCTTCGAGCTAAGTACCTCCTTGTGGTGCCTTCAGCTCAGCGACCAGAACTCCTGTAGGCGCTGCACGGTGATCCGACGGCAGGGCACTTCGGTGTTTCTCGCACGCTCGCGAGCATAAAGGAAAGGTACTACTGGCCACGTCTTACCACCGACGTCACTCGTTATGTGAGGACATGCCGGGACCTTCAGCGACGCAAGACACCGTCGACAAGGCCAGCGGGACTTCTGCAGCCAATTGATCCACCATGCCGACCTTTCCAGCAGATTGGTATGGACCTAATGGGACCATTCCCGACGTCGGCGTTCGGAAACAAGTGGATCGTGGTAGCTACCGACTACCTCACCCGCTACGCCGAGACAAAAGCCCTGCCAAAAGGCAGTGCATCCGAGGTAGCTAAGTTCTTCGTCGAAAATATCGTCCTACGTCACGGCGCCCCGGAGGTCCTAGAGGAACGGCATTCACTGCCGACTTAACTCAAGCGATCTTGGCATACAGCCACACAAACCACCGCCGGACGACAGCGTACCACCCTCAGACCAACGGCCTCACCGAGTGGCTTAACAAGACGATCGCCGACATGCTGTCAATGTACGTCGATGTCGAACACAAGACGTGGGACACCATTCTTCCCTATGTGACCTTCGCATACAACACGGCGGTGCAGGAGACGACGCAAATATCTCCATACAAATTGGTCTACGGAAGGATTCCGGCAACGACGCTCGATGCAATGTTACCCAACGTCACCGACGAAGAAAACCTCGATGTGAGCGAGTACCTTTAACGCGCCGAAGAAGCCCGACAACTTGCACGTCTCCGTATCAAGAACCAACAGATGACCGACAGCCACCGTTACAACCTTCGACGACGCTTCGTGGAATACCAGCCCGGTGAACGTGTTTGAGTGTGGACGCCGATACGACAATGTGGACTAAGTGAAAAGCTTCTGTGACAGTACTTCGGACCGTACAGGGTGGTTCAACGTCTCAGCCCACTTGATTACGAGGTTGTCCCCAACGGCATCACGAACTCTCAACGATGCCGATCGCGACCTGAAGTCGTCCATGTCGCGTGCCTCAAGCCGTTTCATGCGCGTTAACAAACTGAAACAGTGTTTTTTTTTGTAATATTGTTGTATCATAATTTATTCATTGTACTTTCTTGCATTATTATTGTACCTTCATCTTTAGTTAAAGCATCGGGACGATGCCTTTTTTCAGAGGGGCGCAATGCCACGTTCCATTTTCTAAGTTTTTGTTATCGTCCCAAAACACCACACGGTTCTCAGCGCAAACAGCGCCTGCAGTTTTCGAGAAGGTTCCGGACTGTAGTAGATCATTTCGATAAGATCACGCCCACTGTGCGAACGGTACAGATTGTTCTGGAACCTACGCCACCGCCAGCAATAACGCTAGAACATTCGACGACAAGAGTATAAATGCCGACGCGCTTCGCCGCTTGTCAGTTGTTGATCGAAGGCCGACGCTCCATTCGCCGCTATCAGTCCGAGACTGCTATGTGTGCAAGACTGCTGCAGTAATTGGACTTTCCTTTTACCGGGCACAGGTTCGCTCAAATAAACAGCTAAATCCCAAAACGAAGTCTTCTGTCTTCGGCCACGTCACGACCCTGTGACAATATGTGCAAGTTAAAATCAGGAAAAATAATAAATTTTTTAAATCCCGAAAGAAAAAAAGAAATGAAAAAATCACAACATATTCATGGAGTGATTGATTATGAGTGGGGTGAAGCGTCCGTCCGTGCATGCGTCTATGCGTCCGATCGTGTTCGAGAATGCAGATGGCGCATGGGTAACACCGATGAGACGCGTGCCAAGGAAGTCGAGCGCAAGCGTCTTTAACGTGTCCGCCACTCTGCTTCAGTCATGCCCCAGCCACGATCCACTACGTATGGTAACTGTGAAGGAGACTAGAGATCCACTCGTTCTACGCATACCACGGCCCAGCCCCCCCCCCCCCCCATGGAGCCAATCAGCCAGTAGGGGTACAGCGTCATCTAGTTATCTTTACCCAACTGCAGTTTCTATGTACTTCTTAAGAAAGCGCTGTCTATTATACTGTTCGGCAAATACTGCCTTGTTTTCTTTGTCGTCTCTTCTATCAGTTACGCGTGACGCTTGTACCATATCTAAAACACAGTGAAAGATGAGGCATCAGCACCAAAAGGACATTTGGTTTGCATTTTTTATGGTTTGGGCGAAGTATGAATATATATAGCAATTTGATTTGGAAGTGTACTTATGAAGTGCTTGTGAGTGCCTGTATTGTGTTAACTTACAACGACAGAAAAAAAGTACTTTTGACGTGTCGATGTTTGTGTCACTATGAATTATTTTAAAAAAATCTTTAGCCTTGTTTTTTGTCCTACCTTGTAGGGTTAATAGACCAGCTTTCGTTTGCAACTCAGTAGAAGACTTCGTTAGATTGCATTTGTTATAGATATACCACACTGCCTTTTTGTGCACTACTTTTAATCCTCGCAATTAGGTACTTTGTATGCAGAAACCGAACAATACTATTATAAGCATGTTAGTAAAATATTCATTTATTATTATTATTATTATTATTATTAATGCAATGATAACATTGCAATTGATTTGTGGTTTAGTCATTAAATCTGTATTTCACTGTTACACTGTTCAAGGCAGTATTTAAAATGTCCTTACAGAGACCTATATATTTTAACTGCATTTAATGGTCTCAGATATATCAGCCAGTCTTGTAGCACACCCTACAGGACAAGAATATTTTTGTCATTTCAGGACATCCCGAGGTTGTTCTGGATTTTTGAACGAGGTACGTATTAGGGAATGACTGATGCACGGCTACCTGTATTTTTATGCAACCTTACCTTATCATCAAACGATCAGGTGATGGCAGTATGAGGCAAAGCAGGTAAATTTTTCATAGTAGCTTTATGCCTTTCTATAAATTGCATTTCCATGCCCTCCTCTGGCAGAGAGGTGCAAGGCAATAGGAGGTAAGGTAGTGCCAGCCCCTTTAAACTTCAATGCAGCACACAGCAATATTTGGTTGTGCATATGTCCTGTGCTTTACACAAACTGTTTTTAGTTGTTTGCACTGCTTGAAATACTCTGTCCTTTTTGAAATGAAACCTGTACTGGCATACAATAAACTGTAAATGTTGTCAGCATTAGATTTACAAAAAATTACCATCATGAAGGCAGTGAGCCCTTATCACTTATTTGCCTTGCACTACAGGTATTCTTAGATGAAGAGAATGGCCTTAAAGATAATAATAATAATAATAATAATAATAATTCACACCAACTGGTTTCATTATATTATATGATTCCAGCTGTTCTCATTTTCAGTCTCGAGTGGTTCATGCTGTGACCAACTGGAACATGTTGCTAACCTGTTGGCTTGTACTTAGTCCCAGCTGTATACAGCCATGGTTTCAGTTAAAGTGAACTGAAACCGTGGAGTATTTTCACCTGGAAAGGAAAGAATGTAGAAAGTAATGCATCGAAAGGAAGAAAAGAAAGCAAAGATTAAAGATAAAACAGAGAATAGAGCAAGAAAAAAAGGCGAGCTCTCAAAGGAAAAGGGACAACGAAAGAGAGAAAAAAGTAGGCACACGCACACCGAACTTTTCTCGCCCCCATTTTTGAGGTCTCCTCGTTTTTTCCCTATGCGTCACTTTTTTACCATTACCTGGCAAAGTTTTCGCTCCTATACACAGATCGACTGAATTGATGACACACTCAGATTTAGCGTACTTGCTTGTTGTCACATCCTGTCCTAAAATTCTCATGCCTGTCGTACCAGAAAACAGCTTTGCGATGCAGATCACTATCGTGCGGCTGAGGAGCTGGATCATGCACAGATCATAATGTCAGCCTGATCGCACGAAGTAACGGCAATAACGTAGTAGTACACCACGCATAACACAAGCGTTCAGTGGGCCCTTAGGTTATTTCGTGTGAACTGCCGAAGCGCAAGTTGTGCCAGCAATTTATTCAACTATGATCCATACACTACAGCTGCGTTTTGTATGAATATAAAAGTGAGTACTGCTTGAAATGCTGAGTACACTAACTATACGATTAAAAGTATGGTAGTCGGTTTTCCTAAAAGTTACATTTTCTTGTAAAAAACTAACACATACCTGTGTCAAGATTCGTGCCAAATGTACGTCTTGCCCAAGGATATTTCTAAAAAATTCAGCATAGTCCACGTAGCTTACGAATCGACGTTATGCGAAGCATGCGAAGGCATGCTTAGCGTGACGCGGTTGATATGTTTTATAGCGTCACGTCATGAAATTATGCCAAATATACGTCCAAATGTTTCATACACAGACATACATTGAAGAGTTTCATGTGTTTATATATCCAGTTGTTTGCACTTATGCGATAATGCAAACATAAACTTGAGCATTAAGAACACCAGAATAAATAAGCTGGTATGAAGTGCTGGTAATACTGAGGATGGTAGCCCTGGACGCTGCTGCATAAAACAAATTCAGCGCATGGCACCTAGCAACAATCGACGTTAACCCGACGTCACGGCTGCATCATAGGGGCACATATATAATGTTTATAAAGCAAGCTGGATTGCCACCACTGCAACCACAAATAACGTTTCATGACCATGTTAATGTATCAAGCTATTTGAAAAGTAGGTTCGAGATCTGGCGTGGCTTTGTTCCAGAATATGCTTGATTGCTGTGCAGAATGCTTGTGTTTGATTCCTGCTGGAGCAGCGACATTTACTCTTTGCATTCGTCGGGTCAGCGACGAATGCAGCGACGAATTTAACTGCTTTGCCTCATACTGCCATCACCTGATCTTTTGATGATAAGGTAAGGTTGCATAAAAATACAGGTAGCCGTGCATCAGTCATTCCCTAATACGCAGTTTTAATGAAGTGGGAGCTCCAGAGAAATTTCGTCGAAGGAAGGCGAGCACGCGGTTCACATTATTGGTTATATATTCAATGTGCGAGTGCAACGAAAGGTTATTCGAAATCTGAACGCCCAGGTATTTGTAGGTGGCAACCGATAATAGAGAGGAGCCAATCAGGAAATATGTGTTTACAGGGGTGTGCTTGACTGTTCGAGTTAACCTAATATATTTGCACTTGTCGACGTTTAGTTTCATTAACCAGGTGTTGCACCAGGCTGAAATTGTGTTAAGGTGGGTTTGAAGTTGTGAGGAATCAGAAGGTTCACATATATTTCTATATATAACACAATCATCAGCGAAAAGACGTATTGATGAGGTTATGGTATCAGGAAGATCATTAATATAAATTAGGAAGAGAAGAGGCCCCAATACTGATCCCTGAGGGACACCAGATGTAACAGGACAGTGAGGAAATTCGTTATCATTAACGGCTACATATTGAAAGCGATTCTGCAGAAAACATTCAAACCACCTTAAAATGTTGGGGTCAATGCTCAGTTTGCCAAGTTTATAAAGTAGTAGTGGGTGGGAGACGCAGTCAAATGCCTTCGCGAAATCAATGAAAATGCAATCGACTACTGACGCACGATCCAACAAAGAACAGAGATCATTAGTAAAGGTGATTAATTGAGTTTCACAGGAATGCTTTTTGCGAAAAGCGTGTTGGTAGACTGTAAAAAATGGATTAGATTCTAGAAAGCTCATCAAGTTAGTGTAAAGGATGTGTTCGAGTAGTTTGCATGGCATTGATGTAAGAGAGGTGGGTCGATAGTTAAAAGGGGAGAAAACTTCACCAGACTTGTACACTGGAATCACCTTTCCACCATTCCTGTCGTCGGGCAGTAAGGAACACTGTAAAGACCGTGAAAAAATATAGGAAAGGATCAATGAGGAGTTCACATTGGTACTTTTCAGAAACTTATAGTTAATTCTATCTATTCCAGAAGATGAAGAAATTTTAGCTCTATGTATCAGCTTGAAAGTTCCAGCGCAGTCAATAAAAATGGGTTCCATTGGTTCAAGATGTAGGCTTTCTTTAACAGGAAAAGAAGTAGGAATTGTTTTAGTAAAAGATAAAGAAAACGTATTGTTGAGAGCACGCAGCACTGCTCTCGTGGAACAAGTGTTCCATCCGGTGTTTTTAATTTTACATCTTTAGATCTGCTCATATTAACAGCGCTCCAGAACTTGCAAGGATCAGTCGATAAGAGGGATGGGAGCGTTCGCTGATAAAACTCGGTTTTTGCACGAGAAAGGGCTTTTTTATATTGTGATGCGACGCGCGCATAAGCCGCCCACCTTTCAGCAGGACTTGATAGTCTACAGCGGCGAAAAATGCGCTTTTTTTATTAAGCAGTCGTTTTAGTGAGACGTTGTACCACGGTTGGCGTTTAGGACAGGGTATTTGTCTGAGCGGCATGTACTTATCAGTCAGCCATTGAACCTTGTTTCGAAATAAAGCCCAATTAACATTGAGTGAACGCTCCCAAAATTCAGGAAGGAAATAATCTATAAAAGCTTCCAGTTCCCTATTTATGGCTTGGAAATCAGCTTTAACGTAGTCTCTAATTTGTTTAAACTGTTTGGCGGGGCGCGAAGAGGATGACGGTACAGTGAAATGGGCAACTAAGTGGTCACTCAAAGCAGGCAAAAGCGTTAAAGATGAAACAGTCAGGGAACAGTGGTCAGTAAAAGGTCAAGGATGCTGGAAGACGACTGGGTAATGCGAGTAGGTCCTTTAACAAGTTGACTTAAGTTAAATATAGAGCAAACGTCAATAAAACTTGAGCATTCTTTAGAAGGACTGGTTGTTTTAGGAAACGGCACGTTCCACGAAGTTGCCGGAAAGTTAAAATCACCGAAAACAACAAGGGGGCTTTAGGAAATTTAACGACGACTTGGTTGAGGCAATGGTGGAATTCATCGCAAAAAGTAGACAAACTGTTCGGCGGACGGTAGCAAGCACAGAACCAGAAATCAGCGTAGTTTATCTGGATACAAGCACAAAGAAATTCTAAATGTGATGCAATGCTGACGTCATAAGACGCAATTTCATCGGATACCGCAAGAATTCCACCTCCTTTCCGCTCAATTCTGTCGTGCCTGCATATGGTGTAATCTTTTTTGCAATTCAGCAGTTCTTTATTATCCACATGTTCATGCAGCCAAGTCTCGGCGAGCACAACAACATCAGCTGAGCACGCGTCAATCGCAGACGATAACTCATCACGTTTAGGAATCAAACTTCTGATGTTGGTGAAGAGAAAAGAATAGTCGCGTTTGGATTTCGCCTGCACGGCTGAGGGTTGCTAGGTAGTGGTTTGGTGCGGTAACAGAAAGCTGGCTGCATCACCAGTGGAAAGAGGGGCACTGTACGTCCCAATTTGGCAGACACTATCGTTTACACTGCAATAAGCATAACATTGTTTGCCGACGTACAGCTTGTTATAGCGCAAACTGTACTGTTTCCCTGTAGCCTTGCCAAAATCGTGAAGCTTTTTGCGCGAGTAGCGAATGGCCTTACAAAAGTCTTACTGAATTGTGATACCGGTACCCTTAAGTTTACCCCTGTGAGATAAAATTCGGTGTTTTGTTTTGGAAGACGCAAACTTGACATATATAGGTCGGCACTTGTTCTCGACAAAGGAGCCTAATCTGTGTGCCCGAGCAATGTCATCAGCGGGCACTGGTTCAGAAAAGGTGGTGGACAAGAGCTTCCGTACTTTCTCTTCAGCTGACGCCCATGTATCTGAATGACTATCGTCAAAGCCGTAAAAAAGCAAGTTGTCCCGCCGAGCCCTATCTTCTAAATCATCGAGGCGAGACAGCACAGCCGAATTTTCGCAGTTGACAATTTCAGCTACTGTGCGGTGAGTGTCAGCGTCGTCAGTAAGGCGTTGCAGGGTGGAAACCTTGTTCTCAACCGCTGCTAATCTCTCGGTTACATCTGTTACTCGATCTTCGAGCAATTTCTGGCTGGCTCTTACTTCGTTTAGCGACGACATTACTTCGGCGTGGCGTGATTCCATCGTACCTGCGAGGGATTTTATAGCTTCCAGTACTTCACTATTGGTAATCTCGGCTACCGGTTTAGGAGGCCCAGGGTTAAGTTCTATATCCCCAGACATAATAAGCAATCGCATAGCATGAACACAGTCAGTGCAAACCATCAAAAGCACATGGGGGCATGGGACAAGCAGCAGACAACGGTTGCTCGTTTTTTTTTACAATGCAAGGAAGGTGAACAACTAACCTGTATGAAAAACAGGAAGGGCTTAAGCAACGCCATCTTCACTGCTGCTGCCACATGCCCACTGATGGCAGCTTGTTCACGCTGGCTCTTTATACTGTCCGAATCCCCTGGCGGCTGTGATGCGGTGGTTCCTCCGGTGTAGGTGCGCAGTGGAGCCGCGTCCACGCATGGCCGCGCATACTCAACTCATTGAAGATAGCAGCTGGTCACCGGGGTTGACCAAGAACGCACAAAGCAGCCAGGCTGCGGCGTCAATTCCGGAGACTAGACAGCCAGTATCTGTATAAAAAACAGCAAGGGCTTAAGCAACTCCATCTTCACTGCTGCTGCCACATGCCCACTCAATTTTCAGGTTATTTTTTCATCCACTTGTATTTCTTTCTATTTATATTCCATTGGTTCTAATAGCTTCCACTGTACATTCCTTGGCATTACTGTCTGTTAGATCTCATTAATATTGTGGTAAAACACGAAAAAACGAGCCCTTAGGTATACACTTCTTTTCCCTATATATATATATATATATATATATATATATATATATATATATATATATATATATATATATATATATATATATATATATATATATATATATATATATATATATATATATATATATATCAAGGGTGTAGACTTGCCCGCCCACTGACGAAAGGATTAGTACGCCAGTGCAGAGAGATCTGTTAGCATTGTTAGGGATGTATTCAATGTGTGCATGCTAAGAAAAGTTATTGGCAATCTGAATTCGAAGGTATTTATATCATGTTACCTACTAAGGGTTAATGTTATTGATGGCATAGCCGAAAGATTTTGTCGAGTCAGGGCGATGCATTAAATGCATGATTTAGCATTTATAGTGGGATTTAAGAATACAAGCCATTGCGAGCAGTTGCTTTATATGTTATCCAAGTCAGATTGAAGAATAGAGTTATCGTGCTGATTAGGGATTTCATGGCATAAAACACCGTCATCAGCAAATAGTTTAGTGAACTATTAATTACTGTAGGTAAGTCATTATTATAAATTAGAAATAACAATGAGCCGAGGACAGAGCCTTGAGGAACGCCCGACTTTACATCACAACAAGGAAATGCAGCATCAAGTTCCAAATTGAGTATGCTTATCCAGCTCAAGATGCTAGGGTCAATGTTAAGAATACTAAGTTGGAGAAGTAGTAAGTAATGAGACACCTTGTCAGAAGCTTTAGCAAAATTTTAAAAAATACAGTGAATATTATGGCCTTTGTCAAAAGTAGAGGAGATGTTATGTTTAAACAATATTAGAGTTTTTTCGCATGAGTAAATAATTGATTGATATGTGGGGTTTAACGTCCCAAAACCACTATATGAGTTTGAGAGACGCCGTAGTGGGGGGCTCCGGAGATTTCGACCACCTGGGGTTCTTTAACGTGCACCCAAATCTGAGCACACGGGCCTACAACATTTCCGCCTCCATCGGAAATGCAGCCGCCGCAGCCGGGATTTGAACCCGCGACTTGCGGGTCAGCAGCCGAGTGCCTTAGCCACTAGACTACCGCGGCGGGGCTCGCATGAGTAAATCTTGCAAAACCCATGCCGAAATGAAGTAAAATAAAGAGTTTGACTTGAGGAAGGAAACGAGATTAGTAAATAGGACGCGATGCTTAAGCGATCATGCCTGCGCTCAATGAGGGATCGTCTGCTGTTGCCTGGCCAGTTTGGGCTGCGGTTCTGGCAGTTTGCAGCATTTCTCTTGGTGTAACCGGGCAATGTCCCGAAGGCCGGTACCCGGGTGCAGTAGCTCTTGCGATTCTTGCTCGGCCCAGGTTAACATTTCTCAGGCATGGTAGTCAGCGATGATGTTGCCTACTACCTGTGAGTGAGCTGAAACCCACACAAGCTCTACAGAAACATGAATTTAGTAACATGATATGTGAGACACTACAATTATCTGTGCACAGAAATTTCTGAGTTTTTTTTTTTTCAACTATTGCAACTGCTGTACAGTTGAGCCCCTTAATCTCTGTTCGTTGTCACAATTTTTTTGCAGTGAGAATGAAAAATATGGAAATCTTGCAGTTACACAGCGTAATTAAAATTCATTTATGGTTGTTGGTGACCTTGTTCTGTTTCATATAATGACATTGCTTTGAAGGAATTGGATGGCTGACCGCTTAGTACGCTTTGTATTGCTTCGTCACAGTCGTGGGTGCTAAAGAATATGCGAGCGTTGATAAAAGCATCAACAACTTCCCCCAAACTTCATTTGCGGCTTTCCTCACTCTTGTTGTCATCCTCATTTTTCTTTGCGCCCAGTAGGAGAGGTTTGCCAACACCCCTGCCACTTTGTTAAGTCACAATATACGTGGTTAAAAGCACACTTCCCTCTTTCTCGCTCCTCAAACCTCTCCGAGGCTGGCGCCAAGTTGGTTTTGGCTAGATACTGTCACGTGGGACTGCTCGCAGCCCTCGTTTGTTTATAGCCGCTATCGATGACCAACTTTGCGTTAGAAGCACGGATTCGATGGTGTACAACGCATCTGTTTTTTTAGATATACACTTGACCGTTAGTGCGCATTGAGCTGTGAAATACCTTTTACCCTAGAATGACCTTTTTGTTGGATGCCATTGGTGCCTGTTGCACCTTCTCATGCCAGAATAAGTCATGTCGACCGAAAACATTTCATGATGCCATCTGTTAAGTGTAACGAGTTGCGACAAAAGACCCGGTTGCATAGAATCAGAATTAAGAATTTCACGCAGCCCCGCCACGTTGGTCTAGTGGCTAAGGTACTCGGCTGCTGACCCGCATGTCATGGGATCGAATCCTGGCTGCAGCGGTTGCATTCCTGATGGAGGCGGAAATATTGTAGACCCGTGTGCTCAGATTTGGGTGCACGTTAAAGAACCCCAGGTGGTATAAATTTCCGGAGGCCTCCACTACGGCGTCTCTCAAAATCATATGGTGGTTTTGGGACGTTAAACCTCACATATCAATAAATCAAATAATGAAATTAGAATTTCACTCAGACATTTTCCACTCGACTTTGCGATGTAAGTTGCAAGTCTATATTACTATGAGTATGGGTTATGTCAAGGCTTGCTTAATTTAAAGCCTGCTTTAACAGTGTAGACATGACCTACTGAATCGTTGAGTGCGTTCATTGTTTAGGAACCTCACGTAGACGTGCTATTTCGCGTGGCGGTCTTTGTGCTATTAAATGTGAACATATATATCCACGACTGGAGCTGTTGTGAGGGAATCGCTTATGGTGGCATGCTAGTTCATTAATTTGCTAGCTAGTTATTTCAGCGGTATAGTTTGTATGTGAGACACATCCAAAAAGCATTTCTGCAAAATATGGCTGGTACTTCTAACCACTTAACGAAATAACTACTGTCGTTCAAATGTATCAGCTATAAATTATGTGCACCAAATAAACTATCAAGTATGCCGTCTGGCGCATTATTAATGTGAACACCTCAGATGCCTTCCCCAAACACTAATATTGGCCGTCGACAACATCGCCGTCGTACGTCGGCGGCTTCAATGTGAGCTGTTGCTTCTACTGACAGTCATTGTGCGTGCTCTTTGCACATGTTGTATACCTTATGCGGCACTTCACAGAGCTCTCATTTGCCAATGTGACACTCGTTTAGATAATTTTATGGTTAGTTTGACAGCTGATGTGCAAGCTCTCATAGCACTACCTGGCAAGCAAGCGCTCTCTCCACGAAAGGGCATCTGCTATGCAAGAACAAGGCAGGCGGCACCACATTCAAAAAGGTAATGTAAAGAAGACTGCGTGGGAGCACTGTGAAGAGAGTGTGACACGCTCTCACTGTAATTGTTGGGTTTCAATGATAAGTAGCATTAGTTGCTGCCCAGTTATTCAACGCATGGTTTCGTAAGAATGCGTCACAGTCTGAAGTTCATGATTGGGAGAAAACGTTTTGTACCCTGCTGCAACACAGCCTGAGGCATAAGATGTGAGAAAAAGTTTTCCTTGTTTTGTGCAACAAAAGATTATGATCTTCTGAACAATTGGAGGCGAGCAGTCCTCATGAACAATCAGGTCCTTCATTCATTTGATTTTGCCTGCAAAAACATTTCGAGCTCAAATGCATGTGCAAAGAATGAACAACACACTACAATGAACACGTCCTGAGCAACATGCCGCAAAGAGGGACATTGTCAAGGGCACTGTGCCAGTAAAGTTCCCTACCTGGCATACCCGAGCAATGTGAGAAAACATTGCATTAAATGCCAAGCTGCTAAGTGCAGTGAAGCAATTGGTTCAGCTGAGGTTTTTAATAGAGTGTCGCTACCGCTCCTCTCCATATGTTGCATGTATTTTACTGTCTTAGTTAACCATAGTTTTGTTTCACTGCAGTCTGTGCAGCATATGTGATGTGACGTACTTTGCTACGGTGCCTCATGCATGCTCACATAAGCCAATGAAAAATTGGCAAAGTTAGAAAATCTATTTGTAATAGAAATTGCTTGAGTATGTGAGTAATGTGACTTCAGCGAAACTACTGGTCCTGCGAGGATGTACAGGCACTATTTTACAACTCAAGACGACACAAACCACTGCATCACAGGTCCTTACAAAAGTAAGTGTGGGTACCGCAGCCTGCAGTTGTCGACGTACGTAAATAACGCATTCAGTGTTGACAGAGTACACGTCTAGATAACGGAAACTAAATTCCAATATTCAATTCAAAAACAAAAGCAAAATAAAAACCAGCTTTGACTCTCCCTATAGCTTCATTGTGCTACAGAACAAAACCATCTCTCTAGTGGGGCATACATGTTGCAGGTGCCTATTATACAAATGTGTATGTTGATTTTTCAGGCATTTTCATGTGACTGGTGCGCGCACATAGGTATCCGTGCTGAGCCGTGCCTGTGCCGACAGCCTACATTCTTTTCTACTTTCACAGCATGAGCAGATTATTGCGAGAACTTCGACAAAGGTAAAAATTGTCAAAAAACCCATTTTATTGCTCTCTATGGTTCAGCTGCGCTTTCCCTATATACACATATGGCAAGCCAGTGAGACCCTAGTGCACAGCTCACAACGTATTGTGCCATCTATTGCAGAAAGAGCAAAGGCTTATTGATTTAACTACCAAATCTGGAGACCAGTTCATACACTTCCTACTTTTCCACTGTGGCATGTACTTCTGATGTTGGCAACATTACAGAACTCCTCGCATGCAATCAGGACGCCATCAGCTCACACAAAGTAATGTAGACCAACAGCGCCTGGTGTCGCTTCATTGAAGCTGAAATGCCAAACAACACTGCACGTAAGAAAATTGTGTGAAGTCTTGGCATGCATTTGGACAGAACCACATCAGCAAGAAGTTAGGCAGTCTACAGAACATCTATCGAAATTAAGGCATTTTATATGTCAGGTGCTGACGTAGTTGCCAACAGAAGCATTAGCAAAAAGTATTCTCTTGAAGAAAAAGAAGTAATTTTGCTATCATCATTGTTCAACAACGTAAACAGCAATGGTTGCACCAATGCCTTTTGGCAAACACTCAAATGCCAAACTTGCGAAATGAGCAATTTTTTACACATACTTTCTCACCTAGTTTAGGAGTCTAAAAAAACTCGCATATAAATAACATGTCTTGTGAGAGTGCTTTTAAAATATTTTCGCTGTTGAGAGAGAGCAAACACCTTGTATTATATGAATGTTCATCATGGGCGTTATAATTCTTCATTGCTACGAGAACTTGATTCTTCAGGGCTTCCGTTATGGAGGGGTTCAACTGTAACTGTGCTCCTCTGTGTTCCAGCTACTGGGGTGCCTGCTACGTGCCGCCATCAAGCAAGCAAGCAAGTACCTTGAGGTAAGCCACAATGGAGCTTTACAGCAGCAGCACCAGAAAGAAAAGGAGCACAAGAAGCTTCGATTCCAGCTCAGTGATCAGTCAGAAGGGCTGGCACAGTATAGAAATAATGTAAATAATTTCACAGCTCTTTCCTCAGACCCTATGCTTGGTCTATCCCCTGCAACTCCATGCAAGGAAATGTGGTAACACGTTGCACGGAAGTCGAATTCTGTTACCATACTATGTCAGAGTGCGATGTCTGTGACACCTAAGGTCGCAGAAACAGACACTGCTCATGGGTACCCTTCACTGTCAATAACTGCAGTGGCAAGCACCAGGGCTCCAGCTGTGACTGTTTTCGCTCAAGTAAAACGGCGCCCTGTGCGTTTTCCTGCAATTGTCGAAGGTGTGTGGATGCAGCACAAAGTGAAGAAGACTGGGCGTACTGCCGTGCCGCTGTGCTCTGCTGCTTTTGAGCCGAGCACAGCTTTTGACTGTGGCCCACCCGACGCCTGCGACGTAACATCTACGGTGAGCCCCCAGTCAGAAGGTGTGGTTCTGCGCAAGGACCGCAGTGCGGCTGACACCAGCGCTTCCACACGTCGTGGTGATCCCCGTGTAGAAAAAGAGGTTAAAGTCGAAAGTAAGAAAGGGCGTAGTAATAAGAAACCAGTTTCGCCTGCTCTTGTCAGTGGTGCCAGTGTGCACCACAAAGTGAAGAAGACTGGGCGTACTGCCGTGCCACTGTGCTCTGCTGCTTTTGAGCAGAGCCCAGCTTTTGACTGTGGGCCACCCGACGCCTGCAGCGTAACATCTACGGTGAGCCCCCAGTCAGAAGGCGTGGTTCTGCGCAAGGACCGCAGTGCGGCTGACACCAGCGCTTCCACACGTCGTGGTAATCCCCGTGTAGAAAAAGAGGTTAGAGTCGAAAATAAGAAAGGGCATAGTAACAAGAAACCAGTTTCGCCTGCTCTTGTGAGTGGTGCCAGTGTGCACCACAAAGTGAAGAAGACTGGGCGTACTGCCGTGCCACTGTGTTCTGCTTCTTTTGAGCAGAGCCCAGCTTTTGACTGTGGGCCACCCGGCGCCTGCAGCGTAACATCTACGGTGAGCCCCCAGTCAGATGGCGTGGTTCTGCGCATGGACCGCAGTGCGGCTGACACCAGTACTTCCTCACCTCGTGGTGAAGACCCTGAACCGGAGCAGAAAGCAACATCAGCGAAATCGTCACCCAGCCATATTTGCACAGGTGGAGGAAATCTTTCTGTGGGGAGCAAATTCAGCACCTATAAGGAGTTTAAAGCTAGCTTTGAAGAATGAAAATGTGAAGGGTTTCATCCAATGCGTATTGAAAGATCAAATAAAAGCCCATTGTGTACTGAGAAAATTTTTTAAAAAAGCAGACTTTCTATATGTTCGAGTTAAGTTTGTCTGTTGCCACTCAGGGTATCCAAATCCGAGGGGACAAAATATCAGGCCCAATCAACGCTTCAACGGTACAGGTTGCAACGTTCAACTGGAGCTTGCGCTGCGGGTTTTTCTACAGCCCTACTAATAAGCTGTAAATTTAGCGGTTGTGCACAACCATAAAATAGGTCCTGATATTTTTGTATGGTGCAATAATAATTGTGCATTAAGTGCTTCTGAAAAAGAGCAACTTCAGGAGTTGATTTCTTGTAATGTGAAATCTAAAGACCTAAAGGATGGCAATCTGACAAAAACGGGAAAACACTTTACTTCTCGTGATATTACAAACTTGAAGCTTAGGACAGTTCAAAACGTTCAGGACAATGCTTATCATGAAGCCCTTCTGTTAGAAAAAATCAACGAATTATTTTCTGAAAACTCTGGGTTGAGGGTAATATTGAAAAGAATACAGAAAACGGCCTCTTGTACGTATTGCTTAAATCAGAGCATATGGCCCAGTTACTAGAAAAATACCCTGAAGTGTTGTTCTTTGATGGTACGTATAAAGGTAATAAAGAAGGATATATTTTGCATTCGATTCTGTGTGAAGATAGAACAAGCCATGGGAGGCCTGCATGTTATGCATTTGTTCAGCGGGAGACATCAGAAATATCGAGGTCTTTCTTAGAGACATTCCTTTGTTTGAATCCTGTCATAGAGAAGTGCAAAATTGGGGTAATGGACAAAGATATAAATGAAATGAATAGAATTAAGCAGCTTCTGCCCAAATGTAGAATCTTGTGTTCGTGGCACGTGTTAAAGTACTTACACACCAAAGTGATGCAGCATAAGTCAAACAGTCTAGATAAGAAGTATGTTAAAGGTAAAATTACGAAACTGGTTTTTGCACATACTGTAGATATATATCAAGAGCACTTGCAGAACTTGAAAGAACCACTTGAAGATGACAAAGCCCTCCTGGAGTACTTTTATAAAAATTGGAACAGCTGCAAGTTCAAGTGGGTTCATTCTTATCGTGCAAATGCATGTAGTTTAGGAAATAATATTAACAATTGAATGGAAAGCCATAATCAAAAGTTAAAAAAATTATCTAACACGTTACATGCACATAGTGGAAGCAGTGAAAGCTCTGATAAGGTATATGACCCATGATGCTCTCGCACTCAGCCATACGCAATATAAGAAAATGAGAACTTGCATTGACACCAGTAAGACTGATATGTTTTGCATTGAGGTGTCAACAAAATGCATCGAATATGCTAGAAAACTTGTATGTAAAGAATATGGGCTGTCTATGAAATATCCAGGAGACAGTGTTGTCTGTGATAGCAAATGCACCGTTTTTGTCGCAGCAAGCTTTATGAAGTTACTAATAATATTGAGACATGCATATGCACATTTAACACGCAGTACCAGCTGCCATGCAGGCACATTCTTGCAGCTAGATCAAAAATAATATGAAACTGTTTGATGAAAGTTGTGTGTCAAAGCGCTGGCTTAAATCTGATTTTGTGCAGATCGACCAGAGAGTGTCTCCAGACAAACTAAGCATTTTAACCTCAAGCACGGTAAAGAAGGTACAGACAAAACTTGATAACTCAGTGGCCAGATATGAATATGCATATGCACGTCGGTTGGAACTTTCGAAGGAAGCTGCTAATGTACTAGGCCAATTTAGCGCAACTGAACTTTGCTAAAAATTGGACGAGTGTGAGGACTTTTTCCAAAATCTTGTTACATACCCTAGAAATAAGAAACATGATTCACCACTTCCTGAAATAGTACAAAGTAATGAACAAGTTAGTGGGGAAGGAAAAGGCTTAGAAAAGTCAAAAGAAGTAAGTAATTCGTGAGTGTAGACCTGAACGACTATCTATTGGCAGTGTCAGTAGATGATGACACTACGAAGTGGGGGACCACAGATGATAAATCGGAACTGAAAGAGCAATCTCGTCAAGTTAAATCTGATTAAAAAGATGAAATTAACTTTACTATAGCCTCGCATGATGATAAGGTATGTCAGGTTCTAGCAAAGACATCGGACACTAGTTCTTCGCCTAGTTATTTTGCACAGCAACTGACAGCGCTTAGCATACCTCTAGTTAAATCCGCTCGCGGCTGACCACGTAAGAGATGTGCACATGATACGAAGTGGGGAGAAAAAAGACTACGTTTCCATGTTTTGAAAAACTCTCACTTTAAAGAGAAGGCATCTGTGACAGTCGTTAGTAGAACAATTGAATAAAGTAGTGGCCCCATAGCTGACGCGATTTGTGGTCCAAATAATTGCAACCCGTACAAAATAGGTTCCTCTGATTTAGTGGCCTTACGAGGCACAAGATGGCTGTAAGATGCAATCATAAATTAAGCGCAATTTATTATTTCGCGTCAGTTTTCTGGTGTGTGCAATTATCAGGATGCTCTTCTTCAGGAGAGCTTGAAGTTGAAGAAGCGAGACAACATTATTTAAATTCTGCATATTCCTCGGCATTGGGTTACAGTGACAAATTATGGTGCCCCTAAAACAGTGTTTTTCGTATGATTCGTTAGACCAGGACATTATGCCAAGTGCAGCAACTCAAGTTATGAACATAATGAGTCTAGCTTCTAACAATCTTACCATTCACGCTAAGGCAGCACAGCGTCAAGAGAACTTTTATGACTGTGGCGATTTTGCCATTGCTAATACATTCACCATTGCATCTGGCGTCGACCCGTGCACCGTTGCTTTTGATAAGACCTTAATGCGCAGGCATTTATTATAATGTCTTGCAGACACTGAGATGGTGCATTTCCCTATTGCTACAATACAAGTGCTCAGGGTAAAACCAAAATCAAGTTGCTTTTTTTGTTCCAAAGTAATATTTATTCTTTAAACCATTACAAAAATCAGCCTCAAAGTGAAACCATATAGTTCTATAGCTGCTGATTTGAGACCTTTCTACAGATTCCAACTCTTGGTTATTAATATACTCTGTCATCATCATTTTCATTCTTAGTTCTTCTGCCTCACAAAAAATTTTAAAATGACATTCTTTGATTCGTGGTATTCACTGAGATAACTTTTTGCAGGCGTTATTTACCAGAAAATAATGCAAACCATTATACTTATACACCTTGCTTTTAAAAACTAAGTGGTTTGAGGAAAAGTTAATAAATTATGATGCCTATCGGTCAATAAAATGACCTGTGTATATAACGTTGGCCAGAAAGTTATTATTTTTGTGATATATTTTAGGGACCATGAGCATCCTCGCATGTTGCAACCTTTTTAGATGTTTAAGTATACAAATGTATGAAACCTTTTAAAGGGGCTCTAAAGGCATACTGTTGGTGCACTGTTTGTGGTGCACTGTTTGTTCCATGCTAAGAAAATGCCTTTTTTAAAAAGAAGTTATGTATTAAGTAGTCAGCATGCTAAAAATGGTATTTAAACAACTTTTCAAGTAGGTATTCTTGACATTTTGTCCCTTAGGTGGCGTGAAATACAGTAGTAGCAGGCGTGGTAGAAGGAAAGTTTAGCTATTTTGAGCATACACCAGTCAGTAGCTCCGGAGAAGCTTCTTAGGCACAGGTAGGTAATTTGAGAGAACTTTCACTGCCCCCTCCCCATATTTAGGGGATGATTGAAGCTAGCCATGAGTCTTGTCGGTGGCTTTTAGTTCAAAGAATGAACTAGAAAGAACGAAGCAGCATTTGATACCAGATTTGGGCGCATGATAAAGAACCCCAGGTGGTAGACGTTTCCGGATATCTCCACTATCGCGTCTTTCATAATCATATGCTGCTTTTGAGACGTTAAACCTTACATATAAAAAATGAAACATTTCATACCAGATTTTAATGCACTGAAATCATCTTCTCTACTGTGGAAAGTTTCAGTAATTACTTTCTCTGGGACTCAACTATGTCATTTTATAGAGTTACAGAGTTCGCAAAATATTGCATGGGTGCCTCGAGCCTTATCTTACAATTACTTCTTTCTTGATGAACTAAGCCCTGTAGATAATGCTGACGTTTAGGCATTCTTAAATTTTCACTCATCATTCAAACAGGAGAAATTTTTTGCCTTTAGCGTCCCTTTCAGATGAAGATTTGTTCCTTTGTGATTGAATGTTGGACTTCATTTTCTAAGCTGCCCCTATATGGAAACACATACTTCGGCAAAATGAAAGCTAATAAGAGCAGCCGGTGAAAATTTACTTTTCCAACTGTAAATAAATTTCATGCGATTGTATTACAATGTACGATGTTCTTAATGCATTAACGAATAGTTCATATTCTGAACATTCCCTAGAAAACAGCATCATTTCTTGTGAAAGTCTAAATGTTTGCTATGGCAAAGTTTGATTCCATTAGGCTGGCTGTAGTTTGAGGCAGCAGTTCAGCATCGCCTGTATTAGTTTCATTCTGTCTAAGTCTCTGGGAGGAGCATGACCGCTACAGAGCGCGTTCTCGGGTGGCGGATAGAGAAACGTTCCATGATGTGAAGTTGCACAAAGCTGCTTCATAACGCGGTACAAGCAGTTATGCCCGCGTACCAACAGGCATATAGTCATGGTTCTTATTATTAACAACCATATTTTCCTGCTGTTAGCGGCCAGTGGTTTTTACAGATCACCTGAATTTAAGTCAGTGCATATACTTAGACATTGTGATGTGCGTGTAACATCAGTGCAGTGCTCACGTTGGTTACCGTTCACGAGACCATAACAAGGACCTGCTGCCAGCCATCATGTCCTTGTCCTGACCTGCCTTTGGGAGGCTGACTCAGCCGTCTAGGTTGGCGAGCGGGTTCCTGCTTCTGGTCACCAGCCACAATTGTGCAGTGACCAGCCACCATCGTGCATGCATGGGTAGGTCTGTCTGATATAAAGTGTTAATGCAGGCTTGTTAATACGTTGTGAACTTTCTATAAACAGCACTACAACTAGACAAAGAAAGAAGAAACAGAAGCTGCAAGAGACATCCTGTCTCATGCAGCTATATCTATCAGATGTTCTGATCTCTCTGCTCACATTTGGAGATTGTTTTCCCTCTATGACTAAAGCACTTCTGTCCATGACCTATGGTTGAATTGGGCTTCTCATCTACTTCAGTCAACAAATACACCTGCAAACAGTGAATCTGCCACTGTGGATCACACCAGCGTTGGAGCGACTAGCGACTCTTTTTGTTTCAAATGTTCAGCCGAACTTCATTTAATTACAAAGCTTCGCTTGTCTTAGTAGATTGGTAATGGGTGCAGTTTCAGTGTGGTTGTTTTGCTTTTGTTTAAAATTACTTTCGTTTTAAGTGTTTGACATTTGTGTGTGAAAAACTGGCTTATCCTTTCCTGAAAGGAGACCCTGCCTCAGTAAAACGATCCTGCATCGCAGGCATGATGGCTGAATGGCTGCAGCTGCTTCAATGCTGCCGAAGGTTGTAGTGTTGATGTTTGAGAGCAGCAGTCATAGGCCGGTAGAAAAGTGGGAACTTACTTAAACTTACTCAAGAAATACGTTTCAATTTAGCTCAACAGAACTAATTGGGACTCGCTAAACTGTTTGTCAACCACTCTCACTCAGGCTCAAACTTACCAACACATTACTCAGTTCGGCACGCTCAGACTCGCGATTTGACCTGTGCCTTAGGGAGCAAAGAGCTGTCATTAGTCACAATGCAATAAGAATATGGTGCTCACTAAGGCTCACCCAAGAATTACACGTTGAGCTTAGGGCTCACCACCTCAGACTCGCAAATATTTTACCCACTCGGATT
The DNA here is from genome assembly GCF_043290135.1 of Rhipicephalus microplus. NCBI lineage: Eukaryota > Metazoa > Arthropoda > Arachnida > Ixodida > Ixodidae > Rhipicephalus > Rhipicephalus microplus. The sequence continues at coordinate 490,722,905 of NC_134710.1, read as the reverse complement.
CAAGCTCATTAAAACTTTCCTTAGCCAGACTCACTCTAACTCAAACTCCTGTATTATTACTCAGCTGTACTCACTCAAACTCACGACTACATTATAGTCCAAGTGAGCCTGGCCCCAGTAACGCTCAACGTGCCATGCTCGAATCAGCTAATCGCTGATACAATGGCTGTGATGGGTAATTTTTGAGCTTGTAGCGCAATTTGTCGAGTGAAAGGAAAGCAATTTTCAGATGAATTTGAACATTTAATGAGAAATTCTGGCCTCGTGCTGCGCAACTATATTTGGCTCACGTGTTCTCGGGAGCCTTTACTACCTATTGGCTGCGTTTTCCGAGCATATTCAATAAGTGTTGCAGTGCCCCTGAAACTTTGAAGCGGTTTTGTGGCAGTGCGAATTCCCCTGGATAGGTGCTTTCATGGCATGAAGTTTTGTGCTGCAGTGAAATTATCTTTACAGGAAGTTATGCGCAGATCAATGTTAACTATTTGTTCATTCCAAATACTTCAAAATTTTCAATAATTTAAAATCGAGTCGAAGCGAGTTTGAATACAGTACTGTTCCTTAAAATATTCAAAGCATTCGAATATTTGCCAAGCCTGCTTTTTTTAGCTAATATACTCGTCTCTTTCCTCTCTCTATGCAATTGGTTTCTCCTCTTCTTTTTTCTATTTCTTCTCTTTACAATGGTTCCCCCATCTACTTTTTCACTCTCTTTTTTGCATCCTCCCTTACCTTTCCCACTCCCTATACTACTTAGGGCTGTGATTTTTTCTGTCACCGTGCGTAAATAGCTGAAAAGTTATTATGCTCAGCTTTCAATTGTATGTTCGCTGGTTCGAATGTGGCCTCGGGTAAGCAAAAAAAGACCAAGTATTCTTGTTTTCTTTCCTTCTGCTGCTAAGAAGTGGTTCATTGCAGATGGGGCCCGTCTTCTGAAGCTGCACAGGCTCCGAGGTGCCAGTTAGTTTGCCAGTATCCATTCAAATGTTATGACTCGCACGCAAAAACCCCGTCTTCGAAAGAAGCTCATTGGCGTACCAATGAGCGTCAGCAGAAACGCAAGAGGTGTCTGGGTGTGCTGCTGGGAACACGCATCAGCGTTGTTGGGACAGACAGTTCGCGTTTGAGGAGAGGCGCATGCATGGACCGAGGATATGAAAAGCGCGTCGCGTGTGAGCTCAGGGCTCTCCCTGTGGCCTTCGTTACGGCCAGTACTGTCTCCTGTAAAAGCGCAACTCGACGCCTTGTGTTTTTACAGCTGTAAATATGTAAATAAATCGTGTGTTTTTGTCATAAAGAAGCCTCTCAAAGGTGTCTCCTTCCCCGGCACCTGGGCGAAAGCCTGTGCCCCTAACATCGGTCACATCAAGGTGCGCTTCCCAAAAGTATCGATATTGTATGTATTGCATGCTCACAATTGACAACAATGAAGGCATGGCTGAACTTGTTGCTGGTTTATCACCAGCCTTCTTGCAATGTGTGCCTGTTTCAAATATATGAAGGCTAGGTTTTCTTTTTTTTTTAAGTCCTGATTCGTTCGAGATAAAACTGCAGCGCATTCAAGACGCGCATGTCTGGAACAATTAGGCAGACTTTTCAGCTGCCCCTTTGCATAGTTGTCACTGCCATTAAGGCATCTGTTTTGGCCTTGTGGCAGCTTTTTTTATGCCCCCCTCCCACACACACACACATTGAAGACAGCCAAGTCAATTCTGTACGCCACTCACTGTCTGTAGATTGTTGTCTGCACAACCTGCTTCAATAGTTCTGTACTGTTTTCACACTTTGCTGTCACCAGAGTTGCCACCTCTTCTCAAACAAAAAATAGGCCCTTCAACGAGGGAAAGAGGGAGGGCCGAGGATACCAGAAGATTAATTTCCAACAATAGACACCATGTCAGGTCTTTGGGATACAGTGCCATTTCAAAATGATATTGCTTTCTTTGATTCAAATAAACCTGATATAAACGCAAAAATGGCTCACGGAGCTAACCTACTTGTCTAATTGCTGGCCTAAAAATATCCATGGTTAGAATAATGCTTCATTTCTTTCACCTAAAAAAGAAAAATTGGGGCACCCTTAAGGTTCGCTTTCAAGAATTGAACACGATAATGATACCCTGGCCCTAGTGCGTACTTCAAGCACTTGCTGTATGAAATCTTTTCGAACTTGGTAAGCACTCACTATGTGGTCTGAAGGAAATGTGTGCAGCAAAATGTGTGCGGTTTGTTATGGCTGGCCACCTTTTAACTATGAAGTCCTTAAGATAATCAAATATGCTGATGCCCGATTACAATGCACACTTGTATCAAGAAATATTACTGTGATATTATATATTGAATTTTGAAGGCAGTATACAGGACACATATGTGTTTGCAAAGCCTAACGTTATTTTCACTGCATTTTCAAGCAGATGAAGTCATTTTCCCTTGAACTTCCAAGCAGATGTGCGGCTGTGCGGTAGAACGCCTGCTTGCCATGCAAACGGCCTTGGCTCAATCCTCCCGCAAACTGGAAAATTTTTTATCACTTAATTTTTTGCATCTTTCTTGATTTTCTGGTTGCTCACAAATTTCATCACTCACAATCAACGATGCCCAAGAGATTTTCAAAACTACGCGTTAAAACTGGCATAAAAGGGTGACAATGTATGACTGATTGAATAAGCTTTTACAGCTTATGCCAAATCACATTGGTGTGATGTTTAAATCCCTAGGTCCATTGTTAGACTAGCAAATGTCATGGCTTTTACTGTTATGTCTATTTAGGCGTACAGCAATTAATTGGCCAGAAAGTGTAAATAGATCTTTCTTTATTTGGAAACATGCAGAAGTATAATAAAATCAAGCTCCCTTTCCCTTGAGTAGTTTGAGTTAAATATGTATTTTGAAATGGTGTTAGAAAATCGCAGCAGCTGTGCCATTGTACCGCTTCGTGGCAAAAGCTTAGTATTGAATTCTGGAGAATTGCTGCACGTTGCCTGCTGCAGCTCAGACAAATGTTAATCTGGCTTACCACACCTTACACTCTGGTTTACCTAATCTGGCTTAACACACCTGTAAGGTGTGGCTTACCACACCTTACAATTGTTAATTTGGCTACCACACCAATAACCGGCTGCTGTGGGCCGTCCAATGGTATGGTAGCTTGTTTGTGGCGTTGGCAGACATCACAACTTGCGACGTAGTGCTTGGTAGTCTTCCATAGTCGAGGCCAGTAAAAACGTTGTCGGATATGGTGAAGCGTTCGGGCAAATCCAAGGTGCCAAGACGTGATGTCATCGTGCATGGCTCGGAATACCGCAAGGCGCATGCATTCTGGCATGACGAGGAGTAGTGTGGAACCATGGCTGGAGTAATTCTTGCGATATAGTAGGGCGTTATTAATCACGAATGGCGTGGCGCATTTAGAGCTACGATTCCACATCAGTCATTGGTTTCAGCGAAGGGTCACGCTGTTGCTCGTGACGGAAGACGTCCAAATTTGGAAAGTTGGATGAGATTTCAGCCAGGCAGTTGTCGAAATCATCATCATCAGCATCCACAGTAGAAGATGGAAGACGAGATAAGCAGTCGGCATCTGCGTGACATCGACCGCTCTTGTAGGTTACAGAATAATTATGTTCTTGAAGCCGTAAGGCCCAGTGAGCCAACCGACCAGCTGGGTCACGTAGACTGACAAGCCAACAAAGTGAATGATGATCTGTGGCGATCTTGAACTGCCGACCGTACAAATAAGGTCTGGACGTTTGGACGGCGAAGACAACTGCAAGACATTCCAGTTCGGCGACCGTATAATTCCTCTCCGCTTAGTCAAAGTACGACTTGCATACGCCACGACGTGCTGGTGACTGTTCTGAACTAGCACTGAACCAACACCGATACCACTAGCATCTGTATGTAGTTCCGTGAGTGCCTCCGGGTCGAAATGGCGCAAGAGGGGCCCGGAAGTAAGCAAATACTTCAACTGCTCGAAAGCTGCCTCCCACTCAACGGTCCATCGGAATGGGGCGTTTTCGCGGAGCAACTCTGACAGGGGATGAGCAAGCTGAGCGAAGTCTTTGATAAACCGATGAAAATAAGAACACATGCCCACGAAGCTACGGAGATCCTTCACAGACGTTGGTTGCTTGAAGTTTCGGACAGCACTGATTTTTTACGGGTCTGGTCGTATACGGTCCCCGTCGACTAGATATCGAAACACAAGAGCTTGACGCTCACCAAAATGACACTTCTTTGCGTTTAAAACGAGACCAGTTTGTTTGACGCAATCTAGAACAAAGCTAAGCCGATGGTTGTGCTCGTGGAACGTCTTGCCAAAAATAATTACATCATCAAGAAAACACATACATATCTCCCATTTGAGACCGCGAAAGATGGAGTCCATGAATCGCTCGAAGGTAGCTGGGGCATTACATAAGCCAAACGGCATAACACGTAATTCAGATAACCCATCAGGCGTTACAAAAGCAGTCTTCTCTTTGTCAGACGGATGCATTGGTATTTGCTAGTATCCAGACCTTAGGTCGATGGACGAAAAGTATGCGGCCGAGTGCAGACAATCAACAGCATCGTTCATGCGTGGTAGCGGATACACGTCTTTCTTTGTGACGGCGTTGAGACGGCGGTAGTCCACACAAAATCGCCAAGAGTTGTCTTCCTTTTATACCAACATAACAGGAGCTGTCCAGGGACTGCTTGACTCTTGAATAACGCCTTTCTGCAGCATGTCGTTGACCTGATCTGCAATCACTTGCCTCTCTCACGGGGATACGTGATAGGGTTTCTCGCGTATCATTCATTCATTCATTCATTTCATTTTATTTCAAGTTCTCTTATTACATGAAATACACAACACTGGTTAGACCCATAGCCACTGGCTAGACGGGGGTCTAAATAAATATGCATTTAAAGGAACAGATTGTGTTAACAAAGCAGATATTTTATAAGTACACTTCAATCATACAAGAAAAAAATTGAAACAAAATATAAGAAGGAAACATATTTGTGATAAGTCATTTGCAGTATCTTGCAGCATTGTTCCATGCAAACAACGGATTGCATGTATACAATACATCAAATACATAAAGGTACGTATACCATGTCAAGTATTATTTTGTTAGACATACAATCTATACATAACGAAGTGGAGATTACAACAAGGTTTGTGTTAGTGTACCTGTTCATTTTTCTGCAGAAAGTATTTTTTAAGAGCACAGGCAAAACTTTTGCTTTCTTTTATTTGGTATGGTATATCATTCCAGACCTTTACTCTAGCAAATTGTAGCAATCGTTTGCCATAAACATTGTTAGTAGGCGGAAGATTGAAATTATGTAATGTGGCACGTCTGGTAAGGCGGCAAGAGGATGAAAATAGTGATATATGAAAGGTCAGGTTATAAGAAATGACAATATAGAAGGTAAGTGCAATTTTTTGCTGTCGTAAATTATCGAATGGTATGATTTCCATATTACGAAACAATGGCGCGCAGTGTTGATCATATCTAGCATTATTATTCGAAGTGCCCGCTTTTGTAGTATACGTAAGGGTTCTAGATATGTTTTAAAAGTCCATCCCCATGAATCTATGCAATATGTGAGGTGACAATGAAAAAATGTGAAATAGAGAATGCGGAGAATACTACTTTTAAAATAATTTCTAGCGCTTAATAATGTACTGCATCCAGATCCCAGTTTAGCGCATACACAGTTAATGTGGCTTTGCCAGTTTAGCTGGCTATCGAGAATTACACCCAGATATTTGAATTCGTTCGTCTTCTCAAGCACGCAGTTATTTATTGTAATGCAAATGGACTCATTACTTATATCTCGATAACTGGAGTGGAAAATAGTGTATTTAGTTTTCTTTGCATTCAGTGTTAGTTTATTCGCTATAAACCACTGACAAACATTTTTTAGTTCTACATTACTTTTATGCTCGAGATTCCTTATATTGTCTGCAGTAACAATAACTGCTGTATCATCAGCGTACATTAGCATCTCTGCCGATGTCAATATGTTTGGTAGGTCGTTTACGTACAGTGAGAACAGTAAGGGTCCAAGAACGGAGCACTGTGGTACCCCTGTGTGTATATTTACCAGGGAGGAAGTGAGAATATGCATAATCACCATTTGTTGACGTTCGCTCATGTAACTAGAAAATAAGTCAAAAATTTTGCCACGTAAACCGTAGTGTCTTAATTTCATTAGTAATATATCATGGTCAACTGTATCAAATGCCTTCTTTAAATCAAGAAAAACTACTGCTACAAGGAGGTTATTATTTAATGCTTCGTTAATTTTTTGTGATAGAGATAGTACAGCAGTGGCGGTGGAATGGTGCGCCCGAAATCCATGTTGCTCGGCGCATATTACACAATATTTTTCTAGGAAGACGCGCATCCGTTCTGCTAGAATTCTTTCAAATATGTTATTTATTATGCTTAAAACAGATATAGGTCTATAACTTGAGGGATCAGAGCGATCACCTGTATTGGTGTAGCATCTCCCGTGTTGATGCGGTGGTACATACGGGATTCGCGCAACATGGAAAAACGCCTGTTTTGAGCGAAATCAAAGACTCCCGCGTAGCGTGTAAGCACCTCCTCGAGGACATTCTGCTCAGAAGAAGGCAAGGACTTACTGATAATACCTTTAATTTTGGCTGAGTAGTTGGGTGCAGTCTGACTGATGGCTGGAGACTCTGAGACCATTCTGACGTCAATTGTGGCCTGCTCCTCGAACGTTCCCAGTTTGAATCCGGCTAGTAGAACAACAGGCTCTGAGGCTGCGTTGAGTGCCCAAAAGCAAGCATGTCCGTCGATGGCTGTAAGGACAGACCGTGGGACCAGCACATTCTTCTTGATGGTGTTTGCATGATCAGGCTCCACAAGTCCAGTGCAGGGTCTCGAGCGGACATGAGAAGAGCATACGGGTAGAAACACTGCTGTTCAACCAGGGATTGTCACATCTTCAGGCAATGAAAGCACATCGATGGGCAGAGTCGGAAAATTGTCCACTATTGCAGCGGGCAACGTACTTTGTAGAAGAACCTCTCCAGTTCCACAGTCAAGCGTAGCGCCGCATTCATGAAGGAGGTGTATCCCTAAAATGACGTCATGAGTTGCGCGAGCCAGTATAGTGAATTCAACTCGGAAGTTTCGTCCACCAATCGTGAGTACAACTGAACAAATACCAACAGCGCATAACGCTTCGCCTCCAACTCCAAGAAAAGTTTCTTTACGATTCCACGTGAACATAACTTTATGACCCAAGAAACGATGTTTGAAACGAAGACTCATAACCGAAACAGCTGCACCAGTGTCTTCAAGAGCAAGAGTATCTACACCGTCTATACACAAACGCACTTTGTTCATCAACATCACAGCAGAAGGAGGAATTGGCGAAACTGACCGTTTCGCGACCGCACCTCCAACGGTCGCACCAGTTAGTTTCCCAGCTGATGCGGAGAAGGTGACCGACGACGCGGAATCGGCGACCAGCGGGACCGTGTCGGAGGCGGTGTCAGGCTTCGTTCGGAGGTGGGGGACTCGCTACGAAATTCGTTAGGCCATTGCTGTCAGGGAAGGTTGAAGGCCGGGTGAGAGGTCCAGGTTTCGTGCATACGAGGCGGGTAAGTCGAAAAACGTGGCGGCACAGACGTTTTGTACATACGAGCCAGATACGTCAAAAAGCGTGGTGGTGCAGGCAGCCGTCTGGGACAGAAGCGCGAAATATGCCCTCGGAGAGCACATGTGTAGCAAATGGTGACTTGTCGGCTTACATTAGCAGGAGCAGAGGTGGTAGAACTACGTGGAGAGGGGTCGTGCTCCGCAGGAACATTTTGTGATGATGCATAGTAATCTTCTGGTAGAGACCTGGTCGACTATGGTCGGAGGTCCGCAGCGGCACTTCGAGATGATGACATCCAGTGGTGGCCGTGACCCGTCGGGGAAAACGGAAGCCGCGGGTAAAAATCTGCAGTTTCTGTGCGTGGTCGGTTTTCGACGTGGCGCTCTCGCATCCAGTAGGGAGGTGGTTCGGGGCACGCGGCGAACGAGCATTGGTGGCGAACGTCACCTGCTTGAAGACGTGCGAGCTCTTCTCAAACTACCTGACGTACGAGGAAGGGAATGTCTTCGCAGGTGGCGACGTCTATACTTGCAACAGTGGGAACATTGTCCAAGCGCCCTAACGTGGGTAAAATTCTCCGGGTCTTAAACGCCTCAAATGCACGACACTGCTGCCTGAAAATAGAAGGAGTGTTCAAGTTTTCTTTCGTTATAAAAAAATTGTACACTTCCTCGGCGATGCCTTTTACGAAATGACCGACTTTGTCTTCGTAAGACATATTTGCGTTGACAGTCCCACAAAGCTTCAATATTTTTTTCAATGTAGGTGTTGCACGTATCGCCGGGCAACTGAGTCCTGCGTGATAGCGTTTGCTCAGCTTTCTTTTTCATAGAACTCGTGTCCTCAAAGCAGGCCTTCAGTTCCTGAACAAAGATATCCCAAGTGGGGGGACATGTTCATGGTTCTCAAACCAAAGCAAGGCTGTCCCAGCAAGGAAGAATACTGCGTTCACGAGCTTCGCCGGTGCGCCCCATTCGTAGTAGCGGCTCACTCTGTCGAAGTGTTTTAGCCAAGCGTCCACGTCTTCGTCAGTTTTACCTGAGAATATTCGTGGCTCAGGTGCCCAGTAGTCTGGTAGTCGAGGTCAATGGCCACCTTGTGCCTTGTCTGTGGCACTGGTGGATGCACCAGCGTAGTATGTGAATGGGATTGCTGTGTCGTCGTTCATGCTGATGTTGTCCGGGGGTAGGCCGGCTGAGCGTCTGCTTCTTCGAAGAACTTCTGCTGCGGGGTGCAGGATGGCAAGTTACCCAGCACCGCTCCACCAAAGCTGTTACGGATGTGATGAGTTTATTTACACTGCAAAATGTCAGCGCTCTACTGTCACTCTCGAATCACCATCGCTCGAGAGCGTCCGATCTCTTCTTCGGCAAGGTTCCTTTAGGCGTTGCATAAGTAGTTGCCAGACTGGAAGGGTCAGGGTTGCCGAACTGTCGCTAAATTTGACTGCAAATTTTTTTTCTTGTAGTTGTGGCTTTTCCGTGAGGATTTGGTGCCATCCGCGGTGCATTTCGCGAACGAGCGACGCTGGCCTTTTTAATTAACGGAATGAACCGCGCCTAGCAGTAGTCGAGCGTGCCCCCGCCGTGCAATTAAGAGGCCGTTTTAATTAACGGAATGAACCGCGCCTAGCAGAAGTCGAGCGCGGCGGTGCTGCGCAATTAAGAGGCCATTTTAATTAACGGAATGAGCCGCGCATTACGGAATTCGTTATATTTACGGAATGAACCGCACCGAGCAGAACTCAAGTGCGGCGTTGCTGTGCAATTAAGAGGCCAATTTTTTTAACGGAACGAACCGCGCCTAGCAGTAGTCGAGTGCGGCGCTGCTGCGCAATTAAAAGGCCAATTTAGTTAACAGAATGAACCGCATCTAGCAGAAGTCGAGCGCTGCACTGCTGTGCGATTAAGAGGTTTTTAATTAACGGAATGAACCGCGCTTAGCAGAAGTCGAGGCACGTTCTTTTGCTGTGTGCGCAGCAGTACGATTAAGATATCGCGTCTCAGTATTAAGGATGACGGGGAAAACTGAATAGAGTCACAGGAGGTGATGCGCTGCCCCCCTCCCCCCTTACTTTTCTTTTTTTTCTCTCAGCTGATCGTGTCGCGTTCAGCGCGCGCTACGAGGGGAATGCTACGCTTCCCCTAGCTGTGTCAGCACAAGACATATCGTTCAGACTCGTATATACATGTGATGAATAAGCGTTCCAAAGCTGGTTAATCGGGGTACGTAGGATATGCTACAGCTATGTACGCCTGGAAGGCTGCTTTATCGAAGCAGATGGAGCGAATTAAGCGCGATTTGCGCGTACTTGTAAATGGGACCCGGCCGACGAGCCGCCGTCGCTCACAGGGCCCCACCCACAATAAGCACAAATTGTCTCTCGGCTCAAGATCGCAGTATAAAACAATAGCTTGGGTACATAAGAATAAAATGGCGTAATATGTCTCACTACACGCTCATCACTCACAATATGGCTGGGATCCCTAAACGGGATATCGGCGAGCGATCGCCTCCATTAATCGAAGGAAAGGGTCTTTCACGTTGGGACGTGCAACGACCAAGTACGTCTCGAGAGGCAAAAAAAAGGAGCTTTGCTCCTGTCTACCCTGCATCGTGAGTGTCCTGCGGATCTGGGACAGCTAGCTGTTTCCTGCAACCATTGTACCTGAAGTGTAGGTCTGCTCGTTTTTTTGCCGGGGCGATTGTACTTGACGACTTACTGCATCCTGGGTCGCCATAGTTATGCCGAGGTCCTTGCGGATTCCCCATCACTCGGATGTCGGCGGCCGCTTTTGCGCTGTTCCCGACTGTCTGCAGGTCGAACTGCCGCTCGAAGCGATGGCGTCTTTGACAGTCCAATAACGCGATGCCTCCTGAACTGGTGACACTGTACTTTGCACAACCAACGTTACGGCATTTCATAAGGATCACGATCTTAAAGCTTAGGGATAGCGACCGAGATAGGGAGCACCAAATAAGGAAATTTAAGATGTTTACGTGAGCACGTTTGGCAATGTCTCGACGCCCGATGCACCGAGGTGGAGTACGTGCCCTAGGTGGTGTACTGTTTACGTGATACATGGGTAACATCACATAGCATCACGTAATGTCGTTCGCCCTCCCGCTCAAGTCACCATTGTTGTGGTGAAGGAGGGGCACGGAAGTGGAGTACGTGATCTAGGTGTTGTACGATTGTAAGCGTCTTCGCCTATCCCGTATTTTCACACATATGTTCGCTTCGCGTTGGTGCCGTGACCCGCCCCCTCTTTCTCCGCAAACACCCACGTCGCGTTGGGTCGGCGCCATGTCAACTTTAGAGGTCCAAAAAGGTTTTTTTATGGCCATGCTGATTTGAGGCGTGTTTGTCGATCCCGTCTTTCTCCGCAGGTGCTTGCGTGGTGTTAGGGCCGTGGCCCAGCTCGTTCTCCACAGATGCTCGCACCACGTCAGTGCCATGATCCACCCCTCTTTCCCCGCTGATGTTGCATCACGTAGGCGCCCTGTCAAGGTTAGAGCGCTTTATCCCCGTTTCACCTCTTGACCCTTATAAAATGCTGTAACGTTAGCCATGCAAGCTACACTGTTACCAGTTCAGGAGACGTCTCGTCATGGCCACGCTACGGATAGACCCCAGCATTGTCGAAATCGCCGTCATCGTAAGGTACCCTGCCGCGAAAGAGGCCTTCTTTTGTGAAAACGGACTGTTGCCTGCGCCATCGCTTAGACAGGCAGTTCGACTTCAGGCAGCCGAAACAACAATGTGGCGGCCACCGACATCCGAGTACTGGGGTATTTGCGAGGATCTCTGCTTTAATCCAGGTGAGCCAGGATGCGTTGGAGAAGTTTGACGTACAATCGCCCGGGAAAGAAAGGAAGCAGACCCACATTCAGGTGCAATCGTTGCAGGAAACAGCTTTCCCCGCTCTGCGGGACGCAGGTTCTGCAGGGTAGGCAGGACCAAGGTTCCTTTTTTGCCTGTCAAGACGTACTTGGTCGTCCTAACATAAAACTCGTTCGACGCGAAATCGTATGGCTCACGTACGCCATCGTGAAGGGGTGCTCGTCAAAGAACACGAGAGACCTTGCAGAGAAGGAGTTTAAATTTAGCAACTCAACGCGGGTCGACTGGAGAAATTATATAAGAGAGGTAGCTCTCGAAGAGCTGCGCGCATAGGCAGCGATGGGCGGTGTGGGTAAGGTCATCCAAATCGACGAATGCTTGTTGAGTGATCGGAGCAAGGCGAATCAAGGTTGCCTGCTTACTGGCGACTATGTTCCTTCAAGGCGCCGCAACTATTACGGTGGGGTTTTAACAAGGGCCCGTGGATTTTCGGCATTCTGCACGTGTCCACGAAGGAGTTGACGCTGTTTTAAGTTTAAAAAGGGTAAGAGCGCACTAAATACGAATACACAAAGAAAGCACACACACACACACACACACACACATATATAGCGCTACTTTCAACAGTTTATTTTCGTTATCACAACTCTCCTTATAGGGCACAATAATAATCACAACTTCTGCGCACAAGTAACCGCAACATTACTACACATTATAATGGACACCAAGAAAATCAAATTCCTTCTTCGTTAGCGCAATAGAAGGCATAATAACACACCTGTCACCCAACTTTTCAATCTCTTCTGGCTCTTATTTCGCGTGTAAGCTGATTCCTATTTCTTGATAAAACCGCACACGTGTTGTACAGGGGCATACAACCCCACTTTTTACAATGTATTGCTAAGAACCCACCTGCCCCGTTTTTTACAATGTAATGATGCTCACGCAGCCGGTCATTCAAGCAACGACCGGTTTGTCCGACGTAACAGCGACCACTAGATAGCAGCAGGCAATACACCACACACACAGCGCACTCAACAAACTTATTTTGTGATTAGTATTGCACCCCCAATTTTCGTTTGCATTTCTCGTCGTAATCTTGCACAACGTTGATTGATTGATATGTGGGGTTTAACGTCCCAAAACCGTCATTTGATTAGGAGAGACGCCGTAGTGGAGGGCTCCGAAAATTTCGACTACCTGGGGTTCTTTAGCGTGCACCCAAATCTGAGCACACGGGCCTACAACATTTCCGCCTTCATCGGAAATGCAGCCGCCGCAGCCGGGATTCGAACCGGCGCCCTGCGGGTCAGCAGCCGAGTACCTTAGCCACTAGACCACCACTGCGGGGCAATCTTGCACAACCTTTCCAACTTGTTTGGCGCTGAAAAGAGCACGCGCACTTTGGCCAGCTGAGCAATCTTTTTGAGAATATGTGAAGCCGCGTGTACGTAAGGTAAACCCTTGTGCGATTCCCTGGCTCAAATAATCTCGCCGCATTTTGGTTTTTGTTTTTGCTGACCCTCAAGATACATTCAACTACGAAGACTAGCAATGCCTGGGGAAACCCGGCAACCAGCAACCTCTTCCTTTGCTGATCAAAACTGCATTGGACCATGTGGTGACACGACTTCGTTAAGGCATTCTTGAAGCAAAGCTTCGTAATCGCCCTCCTAACTAATTTGGAATGTGCTGTGTGGTAGGGAAGAAGGGGTTTAATGGCACGAGGTTCATAATGCCAACAGGTATGATCGCAGTCGAACGATAGGCGAAGGTACAGAAACCTCATGGTGCCAATCTGCGGAAGCTCATGCGTCACCTCTATGGGCTGAAGACAATCCTTGATTATTGGTAAAAGACCACTGAACTCAGCAACTATCTGAACGTCAGGACAATTCACACAAAAAAACAAGAAATCATCTACATATCTAAAAGTTCTAATTACCGTTCAAAGTTTCCGACAGCTTCCCACAAAGCTCAGCTAAAAAGAAGTCACTCAGTCGGCGAGCCAGGCAAGAACCAATGCAGATACCTCTTTTCTGCAGCTGTGCACAATACTCCCATAAGATAAAGGTAGACTTAAGGTAGCACGTCACAAGTTCTAAGAAATGCCCACACGAAAGACACACCTCGTTTTTGAAATCCAATTACACTATATTCATCAATGACTTTTTCAACAGAACGTAACAAATCTTCATGAGGAATAGAGTAAAACAAATCTTTAACGTCAATAGAAAAGGCCTGGAGGCGTACGTCATGGTTGATGTTCATGAATTTACTAACCTCTTCCGAATTCCTGACAAGGAAAGGGTCACACATAGGTAAAATACCAAGCTTTGCTTGCTAAAACAACGCTACTAGTTTTTGCCAAGTGTCGCGTTCAGAGTTTATAACTCTGAATGGCACATCTAGTTTATGTGTCTTTCCCATGAAAAGTACTGCTAAACAATCGCGCGTTTTCTTCTTAATAATTCTGACCAATTTATCTAGCCTCAACCGCTCGCGCAGCTTCTTAGCCTCACTCCTTATTTTTAGAAGAGACATTACCTCGACTGTCAAAGACCGCAGAGATGGCTTCACAGCCTTTTTGTGGTACTGAACAGAGGAGAATACTGCGAATCAGCCCTCTTTGTCCGCAGGCAACACACACAACAAATTATTGACCAAATAGGAGCCAACACGCCTAATAGAGGGTTTTGAATCGGGCATCTTACATCCAGAGACGACGTCCACGCCTGCTGAGGCGATGTGGCCTGCTTCCTCTTCTGGCACATCCTTTGAGATCTGTCAAACCAAGGACAACAATTCATGGCGTGACTGTTTAGTTTCGACCACGAACTTCGGCCCTAAAGAGAAGGCCTTCTTGACTGGTTCTGGTAGATACACACCCTCAGACACGTGAACGGGATTTGTGGGTGCAGGATTCTTCGCAGGAAGACGGATCCGGAGATACGCCAGCTCCCGCTGCCATAAGAATTCAGTAGTCCTGTTGATCAGCTTGAGGTATTTCTGAAGAACTTTTCTGAAAGTTCCAGCCTTCCGTTCACTTTGAATTTGTAGCTCCAAATAACGGCGGTACCACCGCCCTTGCCTTTGTCATTCAGACTTGAGTATCTTGCAAATCCTCGAAGCATGTCCAGTCGATGGAAAAAATCCGCAGAACTGAGCACTGAGCTCAAGTGGAATCACCTTTTTGCGAACACAGAACGGAAGCGACCGACATTTGCACTCCATGGCAGAAATTAATGCAACAGTAGCATTCGGATCACGAAGAAAACTCAGGATAGGGCCCGTTGTACTAGAAATGACGTTCACCAAGGTAGAAAGGTGGGCATGTTGGTATTCCATGTTTAAGAAGGGTAATAGCGCCCTGAAAACACACACACACACACACACACACACACACACACAGCGCTACTTTCAACAGTTTATTTTTGTGATCACAACTCTACTTATAGGGCACAACGATAAGCACAACTCCTGCGCAGAAGTAACCGCCACATTACTACGCATCATAATGGACACCAAGGAAATCAAATTCTTTCTTCGTCAGCGCAATAGAAGGCATACTAACACACCTGTCACCGAACTTTTCAATCTCTCCTCCTTCTATTATCTCGTGTGTAAGCCGATTCCTAATTCTTCATAAAACCGCGCACGTGTTGAACAGGGGCATGCAACCACACTTTTTACAATGTATCGCTAAGAAACCACCTGACCTGTTTTTTTACATTGTAGTGATGCTCCCGCAGCCGGTCATTCAAGCAACGACCGGTTTGTCCGACGTAACAGCGACCACAAGATAGCAGCAGGCAATACACCACACACACAGCGCACTCAACAAACTTATTTTGTGATTAGTATTGCACCCCCAATTTTCGTTTGCATTTCTCGTCGTACCCTTGCACAACCTTTCCAAATTGTTTGGCGCTGCAAAGAGCACGCGCAATTTGGCCCGCTGGGCAATCTTTTTGAGATTCTGTGAAACCGCGTGTACGTATGGTAACACCAATGCGTGACTCACCTTGCTCAAATAATCTGGCCGCATTTCGGTTTTTGTTTTTGCTGAACCTCAAGATACATTCAACTACGGAGACAAGCAAAGCCTGGGGAAACCCGGCAACCAGCAACCTCTTCCTTTGCTGATCAAAACTGCATTGGACCATGTGGTGACACGACTTCGTTAGGGCATTCTTGAAGCAAAGCTTCGTAATCGCCCTCTTAACTAATTTGGAATGTGCTGAGTGGTAGGGAAGAAGGGGTTTACTAGCACGAGGTTCATAATGCCAACAGGTATGATCGCAGTCGAACGATAGGCGAAGGTCCGGAAACCTCCTGGTGCCAATATGCGGAAGCTCATGCGTCACGTCTAAGGGCTCAAGACAATCCTTGATTACTGGTAAAAGGCCATTGAACTCAGCAACTATCTGAACGTCAGAACAATTCACACAAAAAAACAAGAAATCATCTACATATCTAAATGTTCTAATTACCGTTCAAACTTTCCGACGGATTTCCACAAAGCTAAGCTAAAAAGAAGTCACTCAGTCGGCGAGCCAGGCAAGAACCAATGCAGATACCTCTTTTCTGCAGCTGTGCACAATACTCCCATAAGATAAAGGTAGACTTAAGGTAGTACGTCAGAAGTTCTAAGAAATGCCCACATGAAAGACCAACCTCATTTGGAAATCTAATTACACAGACTTGCTGTTTGAAATCAAATTACACCTTGCTGTTTCAAGTGGATAAAAGGGATGCTGCCATCCTTGGTTCACTGATAGCCAAACGCATTCTTCCCGGGACGACGGTGTGCAGCGACGAGTGGGCCGCAAATCATTGCATACCCAGACTTGTGGATGCCAACGAAACACCACTAAACTTGGACTGGCACACCATGTACCACAGTGTCAACTTCGTTGACCCTACGACAGGCGCCAACACGCAAAGGATTGAAAGTGAATGGCAAAACGCCAAGCGCCGTCTCGTTCGCAACAGCAACAAGACGACTATCTTACTTATGCCGTCTCACCTCGCCTGGCTTTGGTGGAAATCAATTAACGCACGTCCCAAAGTACGTGAAAGACCCTTTTCTTTGATTATTTAAGGTGATTGCTCGCCGGTACCCAGTTTAATTGTGATTAGCGCGCAGTGAGACATATTGTCATTTTATTCCTATGTTTATATTGTCATTATGTTTTATTGTTAATATTATCATTATTATGTATATTAAGTCTTTTTATTCTTATTGTTGTATACTAAGCTCTTGAGCTGAGAGACAATACACAATCATTATTTGGAATTTTGGTAGTTTGTGCTTATTGTGGTTGGGGCCCTGTAAGCCACGGCGGCTCGTCGGCGGGGTCGTATTTACAGGTACGCGCAAGTCGCGCTTAATTTGCTCCATCTGCTTCGATAAAGCAGCCTTCCCGGCGTTCATAGCTGTAGCATATCCGACGTACACCGATTGACCAGCCTTAGAACGCTTATTCATCACATGTATATACGAGTCGGAACGATATGTCTTGTGCTGACACAGCTAGGGGAAGCGTAGCGTCCCCCATCGTAGCGCGTGGTCGAAGCGACAAGATCAGCTGAGAGACCAACTGGCCAGCTGGCCAATCCCCCTGAGTGGCTCTCACCCACTCAGGGGGATTGGCCAAGAAGCCGGTGGTTAATGCAAGTCAATACCTATAGATTTTCAAGACTAGGGGAACATGATTACTGTGTTTTGACTGTGAAATTAATTTGGCGCAACGTAAAAAAAGAAAAAAAGAAGAAAAAGCGGGGGAAAGAAATATTAGAATTTGTTGAATATCTCAGGTGGAATCGTTATATGAAATTCTCCTGAAAGTTGAATCATTGCAGTGTATCAGCTAAATAATAAATGGTAGTGTGGCTAGTAAAATTCGAGAGCTGATCGCTGCAACGCCAAACGGAACCTTGCCCTCTTCTTCTTCCTCGCTCTTTCAGTCCGCGTTACAATCTAGTATATATATTGCATGCTCACTTTCAAGTTTGCTTATTATGCAGTTTAACTTACCCTTCGTGGGTTCATCGATATTTTTCACATAACTACAGAAATTTGCAGAATTTCATGCCTAAACATAGTGTGACACAATCTTTGATAAATATAGCCATCAATTTATGAGAAAGTCAGTGTTTTGGTTCACCCGGTTGCACATTTCGGGACACTCTATGAGTGCAGCGCTGCAGCGACGGTTGTGGTTTTTTGCCAGACTTGCATTCGCAGACGCAAAAATTTACACGTTAATTTTTATCACTTTTTTATTGTTTTTGCATTTTAGGTAATACCTTTGTCACTTCGGTAGTCTGACCACGGTTACGACGACGGCCCTCAAGTCTATGGGCTGTTTTCACACGACAACCTTAGTTGCAGTTAGTCCGCTAACGACTGTTTTCAGAGATGGAGGTAGGCAACCCCTGCTAGTGCCATAAACTGACAACACGGCGGCCCCCATGTCGGACGCGAGCAGCTCGACTGCCTGCTAAATATCTAGGCAAACGCGTGTCAGCTGGACCTTTGCGACGACGGAGGCGTTGATACGGATTTCAGAAGATGCATTACGTGTGTAGGCATTGCCACGTAAGACTGCTATTTTAAAGAGGCACTTACCTTCACGATGTGGCAGCTACGCGTTCGATTTTCACAGAACGTAACTGCGCAGTTCTTGACCTGGTAAGGTTCTGTTTGTCGTTGCTACAGTGCACTAGAAGGGGAAGGGCGCCGTGCGCGCTGCGCTACAATGGAAATAGCGCGAGAACAAATCGACGACACAGAGACAAGAAGGAGACGAGCGTTAACTTCCAACTGAGTTTATTGCGCAGAGCGAGAAATATATAGAGGAGACAGTAACCATGTGACAAAACCATATGGCACAAAGAGCAAAACACGAGTAAGAGAAAAACAAAAACAACAAACAAAAGCACAGAAAAAAGGCGAAATCTATAGGGAAACGAAAAACAAAAGTAAAGATAATATAACTACTTGCGCGCACCGAAACCTTGGAGGATGCTTAGTTCCTTCTCGGACAGAGACATGGAGGACTTGCTAATGCAAAACACCTGTTCGCGTGTCATCTGCGTGGCCTCGACAATGACCCGGGTGCGCTCATTTTTGTGCTTGTACAGCGTCGCTGTGTCCTTGAAAAAGGGCACACAGTTGTACTCCGTGCAACTCCGGCTCTGTTTGCACTCCGGCTCTGTTTTCAAATGTTGTAAGACATTCGTCTAGATAGAGTAAAAACGCAAGCCAAGGAAATGTGTCGATAACTAGAGTTGAAACCGTTAGCACAGCATATTAGCAAAAGTGACAAAACTGGGCTCAGCTTGTTTTTTTCTGCCAAAAGACTTAAGGTTGACATGCCCTTTCGGGTCATTGTGACAGAAAGTGGTACGTGGCAAAAGCAACTCGGCTTGTTTATTCACACCCATCTAAAGTGTCAATAGATTGATGACCCATTTTTGATCAAAAACTCTCAGGCACTGATAGAATTTTTCAAACAGTCAAATCAATCTAATCTTTTCGGCTTTTCAATTGACATAAAGGACCTATACTACTCCCTGCCTCACGATGAGGTATTAAAATGTATAAGGGATAACATAGAAATCTTCGGGGAATAGAACTTCCAATTAAAAACTGGCATCAGTGCACGAGATTTCCTTGACCTGGTTTTGCTGTACCTTACTTCTACCTTCGTTCAATGGAATGATTGCAATTATCTGCAGAAAAAGGGTGTTTCAATTGGCTCATGCATAGCCCCTCTACTCAGTGATATTCTAATGGCAAAAATGGACAAAAAATTGCAGAAAACTTAGAAGGCTCGCACGTCGTCTAAGTATTCGGATACGTGGATGATTTCTCGGTTCTCCTAAACTTTAACCCTTCAATGTTCCACTCGATTGTGACTCAGACAATAGGTGTGTTTGAAGATTGTTTAAAGCCTCTTGTGTTGACACATGAAATGCCAGAGAATGACAAGTTACGCTTTTTGGATTTAAGACTGTTTTTTAGCTCACAGCACATCTGTTGGTTTTATGAACCACGTGCGCAGAAACCTTTACTTACTTTTTCTTTCGCTCACAGCAAGTTAGTTAAGCGAGGCATAGCACGAACCTGTCTTCAGAATGCCTTAAATAGGTCATGTGCCCACAATAACTCTGCGAGCTTCAAAGCTCAAGTTTCCCGTCTTAAGGCTTCAGGTTTCCCCGAGACGTTTATCGCTTCCGTTGCTGAGACTATCCTGCGGACTAACAGGGCAGAGCAGAGGCAGTAACAGAATCCGAGCAACACGGATACGGAGCGCGAAAGCATAGCCGTGATTCCATACAAACAACAGATATCACACAGGCTCAAGAAAATCAGAAAATGAGTTGGAGTTCGTGTTCTGTTCTTGGCACCGTTCAAATTAATCAGCCTCACCAAATCTACAAACCCACTGAAAACGCAGTCATCAACGGAATGCAGAGTTCAACTTTGAAACAGGTATGCTGCATGCTCCCGGGAAGTTGTCTATAGGACCCCCCATTCATGCGGTGCTTGTTATGTTGGAACGACCTCAAGGTGTCTGAACGATCGACTGAGAGAACACGCTAACAATGTTAAAAACGGGAAAGATGGTTTTATTGCTCAGCACTGCACGGAGTGCAACTGTGTGCCCCTTTTCAAGGACACAGCGACGCTGTACAAGCACGAAGATGAGCGCACCTGGGTCATTGTTGAGGCCGCGCAGATTGCACGTGAACAGGTGTCTTGCATTAGCAAGCCCTACGTGTGTCTGTCCGAGAAGGAACTAAGGTTCCTCGAAGGTTTCGGTGTGCGCAAGTAGTTATATTACCTTTACTTTTCTGTTTGGTTTCCCTATATACTTTTCTTCGCCTTTTTCTGTGCTTTTGTTTGTTGTTTTTGTTTTTTTCTTACTCATGTTTTGCTCTTTGTGCCATATGGTTTTTGTCGCATGGTTACTGTCTCCTCTATATATTTTCTCGCTCTGCGCAATAAACTCAGTTGGAAGTTAGCGCTCGCATCCTTGGTGTCTTTCTTGTCTCTGTGTTCTCGTTTTGTTCTCGTGCTATAACAATCGTCACGCCATACAAACTTGCCCAAGGTGCCACACTTCTAAGTTACAATGGAGGCGAGGGGGCCCCCGCAGCGATGAAGCAGCTTTGGTACAGCTTGGGGGCGATAGGAGCGCTGCGAGCCAGAGGAGCGTGTATATTAACATGCAGGGAGGCAGGAATAGGTTAAAGTGGGAAGAGATAGAAGAGCAGTTGAGGCATGAGGAGCTGATGGTATATGGGGTTGTGAAGACACATCTTCGCGACATGGAGCAAGCACTTTGCAATCCGGACTACGTATGGGAATATTGCAATAGACAGAAGGCAGCCAAAAGGGGAGTGGAATTGGTGCATTCATACATAAGAGCATGGGTTGGCAAAGAGTCAAGCAGGGATGCATGGAACATTTATGGTTGAGAGGGAAAGTAGCTGGGCAGTTGACACTCCTGAGTTTGGTGTACTTGAGGATGGGAGCAAAGGCCAGAGAAAAGCCAGGCAATAGTGGAGTGTATATTGTCACGGGGTCGTGACGGGGATGAATGGAGCACACTTCGAGCCGAATAGTAAATTGTTTATTTGGGCAACCTGTGCCCAGTAAACAGAAAGTCGGACTACAGTAGCAGTCTTGGACTTATAGTGGCGAACGGGGCTCCGGCCGTCGATCAACAACTGACAAACGGCGAAGTGTGTCGGCATTTATACTCTTGCCATCGAACGTTCAGCGTTATCGCTGGCGGCGGCGTAGGTTCCAGAATAATCTGTACAGTTCGCGGAGTGGGCGTGATCTTATCGAAATGATCTACTACAGTCCTGAAGCTTCTCGAAAACTGCAGGCGCGGCTTGCGCTGAGAATTGTGTAGTGTATTGGGGTGATAACAAAACTTGAGAAATGGAACGTGGCATTGCCCCCCTCTGAAAAAGGCATCGTCCCGATGCTCTAATTAAACATGAATGTACAACAATATTGCAAGAAAGTACAATGAATAAATGAAGATACAGCAATAATAGAAAAAACACAGTTTAAGTTTGTTAAAGCGCATGAAACGGCTTGAGGCGCGCGACATGGATGACTTCATTGATTGATTTGTGGGGTTTAACGTCCCAAAACCACCATATGATTATGAGAGACACCGTAGTGGAGGGCTCCAGAAATTTCGACCACCTGGGGTTCATTGACGTGCACCCAAATCTGAGCACACGGGTCTACAACATTTCCGCCTCCACCGGAAATGCAGCCGCTGCAGCCGGGAATCGAACCCGCGAACTGTGGGTCAGTAGCAGAGTACCTTAGCCACTAGACCACCGCGGCGGGGCATGGACGACTTCAGGTCGCAATCAGTGTCGTTAAGAGTTCGTGATGTCGTCGGGGACAACCTCGTAATCAAGTGGGTCGAGACATCGAACCACCCTGTACGGTCCGAAGTACCGTCGTAGAAGCTTTTCCCGGAGTCCACGTCGGCGTATCGGCGTCCACACGCAAACACGTTCACCGGGCTGGTATTCCACGAAGCGTCGCCGAAGATTGTACGGCGGCTGTCGGTCGTTTGTTGATTCTTGATATGAAGACGCGCAAGTTGTCGGGCTTCTTCAGCGCGTTGAAGGTACTCACTCACATCGAGGTTTTCTTTGTCGGTGACGTTGGGTATAAGGACATTGAGGAATTAGGAGGATAGTGCGAGATTATTATACTAGGAGATATGAAGGCGCATATAGAAGATATAGATGGATATACTGACTCAACAGGCAAAATGATCATGGATATGTGTGAAGGGCATATTTTAATCATATGCAACAGTACTGAGAAGTGTGAAGGCCAATAAAATGGGAGGTGGGAAGGCTGCACTCAATGATCGATTATGCACTGATGTCACATAGCATGTGTGATAAGCTCAGGGGAATGCACATAGATGAAGGTGGCTCCAGAAATCTGGGTAGTGATCACAAACGTATCGAGCTAAGTTTTCGAAGAGCAGTGAAAGTGGGAAAAAGACAAGATGAGCAACTACAGAAAAATTTTCAATCCGAAAGGCAACTACAGGTTTTCCCGCTCAATTTAGTCCAAGCACCAGCCAAATTAATCTAGGCGCCAGTCAATTTAATCCAGCCACCACTTAAATTAATCCAGGTGCCATTCATTTTAATCCAAGTGGCACTGAAATTATTCCAACCGCCAGCCGATTTAATCCGGACGCCAGTGAATTTAATCCTCATGACATTGTGACTTCAAAACGACCCAGAATTTTTGGCAATGCGTGGAGTGAATAGCTTTGGAATGAATTTAACAGGGAAAAACCATGAATGAGTCACTAGTGACACAATGTGACTCGCACGACTTTATCACGCCTATCACCCGCGTAAGCACTATTCACACCTTCGACATGCATATCAAAGGCAACGCCGTCCACACAATAATAACTTGATACTTATTAACCAGGCCAATGATCTCATCACGAGTGACTTAGGTGACGTCCTCACGCATATCAACCACGCACACACTGTCTTAACCTTCCGTCATGCTATCAAATGAAACGTCTTTGAAAGGACGGGATCTTGATACCTAAAACTCGGCCAAGTCACCGGATCACCAGTGACTCAGGGGACGTCATCACAAATATCACCCGCGCACGTTATTTACTCGCCTGCCGGCATGCATGCCAAACGAAACGTCTTTGAGAGAGCAATAACGTGGTACTTATGACTCGGCCAACTGACTTGATAACTTGTGATTTAGGTGACGTCATCACGCCTATCACCCACGCACGCAATGTCCAACCTGCGATCATGTATACCAAACGAAACATTTTCGAGAGGCTAATAAATTGAACGCTGTCAATCGGCCTCGTGACGTGATCACTAGCGACTCGTGTGACGTCCTCGCGTCTGGCACCCACGCACGCAATGTGTAACCTGAGTTACTATATATCAAACAAAACGTCTTTGAGAGAGTAATAACTTGAACGCTGTTTCAAGGGCCAGTGACGTCATCACTAGTGACTGGCGTGACGTCATCTCGCCTAATACTCACGCAAGCACTCTCTAATGTGCCTTCATGCATATCAAACAAAACATCTTTGAAAGGGTAATAACTTGAATGCTGGCACTAGGCCAAGTGACTTCAACACTAGTGACTCACGTGACGTCATCACGCTTATCACAAGCACACGCAGTGTCCAAACCTGTCTTCATACATATCAAACGAAATGTCTTTGAGAGAGTAATAACTTGAACACTGTCACTAGGCCCAGTGACGTATTCACTAGTGACACGCGTGGCGTCATCTCATCTAAAAATCATGCAAGCACTCTCTAATGTGCCTTCATGCATATCAAACAAAACGTCTTTGAAGGAGTAATAACTTGAACGATGTTACTAGGCCTAGTGACGTCATCACTAGTGACTCATGTGACGTCATTACGACTATCACACACGCACGTGGTGTCCTAACCTCTCTTCATGCATGTCAAACGAAACGTCTTTGAGAGAGTAATAACTTTAACGCTGTCATTAGGCCTAGTGACGTCATCACTAGTGACTCACGTGACGTCATCACGCCTATCACACACGCACGTGGTGTCCTAACCTGTCTTCATGCATATCAAACGAAACGTCTTTGAGAGAGTAATAACTTGAACGCTGTCACTAGGCCTGGTGACGTCATCACTAGTGACTCAAGTGACGTCATCATGCCTATCACACACGCACGCGTCGTCCTAACCTGTCTTCATAAATATCAAACGAAACGTATGTGAGAGTGTAATAACTCGAACGCTGTCACTTGGCCTAGTGACGTGATCACTAGTGACTCAAGTGACGTCATCTTGCCTATCACACACGCACGCGGTGCCCTAACCTGTCTTCATAAATATCAAACGAAACGTCTTTGAGAGTGTAATAACTAGAACGCTGTCACTTGGCCTAGTGACGTGATCACTAGTGACTTGCGTGGCGCCAGCACGCCTGACACCCACGAAAGCAATCTGTAACCTGCCTTAATGTATACCAAATGAAGTGTCTTTGAGAGAGTCATGACTTGAATGCTCTCACTAGGCCTAGCGACGTGATTACTAGTGACTCATGTGACGTCATCACGTCTATCACACACGCACGCACTGTCCTAACCTGTCTTCATGCATATCGAACGAAGCGTCTGTGAGAGAGCAATAATGTCATACTTATGACTCGGCCAACCAACCTGATCACTAGTGACTTACGTGACGTCATCACGACTAACAGTCATGCAAGCACTGTCTAACGTGCTTTCATGAATATCAAACGAAACGTCATTAAGAGCACATTAACTTGAAGGCCATTGCAGGCAGCGTCTGCTAGTAAAAAACTGACTTCTCGCGCTGCACAGCCGTTCACCAGCTAACCGGCATACGTAGGCACCAGATCGCGCGTTTCGAATTCAGTCAAAGGCGTCTTTACATGGCTTTTGTTTGACTTGACGCTTTTCTTGACTCGAGTAGATGCGATGGAAGCAACAGTACCTTCAAGCAGCAGTGGGGTACAACCGAACATCAGCGTCCCACCACTCGTTGAGGGCAACGCTTCTGCTTCATTCAATAAATAGGAATTATAAAGGCGAAATGACAATTAAGCTTTTTCCAAACTATACTCAAAACGCAACATTCAACCGATAATCTGACCTCTCTGCGACGCATTTACTCCAGCTCGTCGTGTGGGTAGAATGCCTTGAAAATGCGGGCAGCAAGGCCGCAATACTGTGAACGGACAGGCGTTCTACACTAAACAGGCACGCTTATTCCAAGCACACCAACCTATAAGAAACGGCGTGGCGTACAATGTGGAAAGGAAGGCACGAGTCAGGCACAGCATTGAATGGCACATCAGCAAATGGTAATTTGCAAATAGCAGTAGTATGTATCTCAAGTATGGGGACTGCCCTCTATTACAACGGATTTGTTTCACAGGATAACCAGATGAAATAATAGTTGAGCCGAAGGAGTGGTGGACAAATCTTTTTGTAGCAAGCTTTGGAGCAGGCAGACCGTGCATCTTATGCTGGATTAAGGATATACAGTGTTATGACTATAGCCGGATTATATGCAAATGCCTGTTTCGTTTCTTGTGCTCCTATCGTGTCATTTTGACACATGAGCACAAATTAGAGGGCAAGGAGAGCTTTTATAGTGCTTTTAAAGTGCCTATATATGCCTATTTCGGACGTTGTAGCCTCAATTCGTATAGGTGCCTGTGAATGTCTGTTTTCAAAATTGATGCCTATATAAACGCTATTTAACCTGAAATTTTGCTTTCAAGTACCCCTGGAGCCCGGTATTCATGTTACCCGGCAAAATATAGATTTCGGGACACTGTGGGGTGCAAACAACTCTTTATTTCACGAGTTACGTTTAGAACTGTCAAACCCAGAAGACATTTTAGCCAAGAGGAAGGTAGATTACCCTCTACACATGTATATCATCAATGCCGCGTCGTCTGCTCAGCCTCTTTCCAGTGTCCGCTCAGATGAGTAGGGAGCAGAAGGTGCCTCTGTGCAGCGGAAGGAAGATGAAAAATGAATGCGAAACTTTGGAGAGTCATTAGGGGAAGTAAGGAAGTAAAGTGCAGCTAAAGAAAGCAATCTCTATGTAGTTTTGTTTTTCGTTTGTCATTTACTTGTGGTGCTTCACTGGGTCACCTGAAAATATTTACTTAGGCAGTGGAAAATGTTGCCTGTCCAATGAAAAGGTTTGTATCACTAGAAATTTTAATTTGATCATTATAAACTGCGAAAGCATAATCTCAGGAGAAGAGCTTGAAACCTTCGCCAATAACTCTAAGTAGACTTCGTAAGTCCAATTCCTTCCCCGCTATTGGTATCAAATTCACTCGGAGCTGGAGCATCACACGACGTGCATGAGCACGTCATGCGCGCGTAAACTACACTCGCATGAGATGCCCATGTCAGCCCGTGCGTGCAAGCGGTGTTCTGCCGTCTCGATGTTCTTTTGTATTGTACTGCGAGTTTTTGTGGGATGGATCCCTATCTGCGTGCACGTTTGGAGAGGCTGGCTTGGATAACGTATCCTTACCCCGATACACAGCGTCACACCGCTGCAACTTCTGTTAGGGACGATACACCAAAACCACGCCCAGCGTTGTGAATGCTGGCCCCGACACAATGCGCCAACTGCGAGAACACCAACGCAAACAAAATGGAGGCACCTTAGTTTCGCATCCCTCTCGATATGAAATAAATAAATAAGGCGAATAGATTTCGCCTGTGTGTTCTAACATTTTTGTCAACTTTCATTCTTCTATTTAGGCAACCGTTTGTACAAATTACACACGTTTTCTCAAATAGTTCTCGCAGTGTCACGTACTACTTTGACATATGCAGGGCCATTCTATCACCTTCACCAAGTTGGGACGCACACCCATGAGATGAAGTTAAAGCCGTGTTCAGTTTGGCCTATCACCTCTTTATTCCATGCGTAGTACTGGAAATCTTGGTAAATGAGATCTGGAGCGCCCTGTGCATTCATTCCTTTTCGCTTCTCAAAACTCCTAAATTTGTGTAACGACCCTTAAGGTGTTCACAGACAGAAGAAAAATTGAGCCTGTGTGGTTAGGCCAAGTTAATACACCGCAAAAAATCCTTCTGGCGCCTGGCACTCTGACTGTTTGCGCATGTATAGCCCTTCTTAGCTATGGCACACAGAAAGAGACCCAGAAGCATGTTTCTTCGATGGTGCAGACTTACCTGACCATGCTGAACTAGAAATGGAGAGACCGTATTCTGCGAACCCCGCGGAAAAACGCATGTTTATGCTAGACCATTACGCGTTTGTACCATTATAAACTAGAACATTTTTGCTTGCTTTCATGTCGTAGAGACAGATCCCACACCTGTTTATTGGAAAATTTGAGTTTTTTAAAGGCTATTCTGCCTATATTCACAATTTTGAAAGCCTGAAACAGTGTTTTGGCCACCTATTTTTGGTGCATAAATCCTGGTTTTTTAGTGCCTATAGAGCTCGCCTCTATAGTTACGACCTACCTGAAATGTTTTCGCAACGCCGAAGCAAAGATGATGCCCGTTTAAAACATCCATCGTACCTCAAGAAAAAAAATGTTGTTCTAATAACGTCCAGCTTGTTAAATTGGTTATAAAATGGGTGATGAAACAGAACTGGGGAAAGTACGTGAGAAACAAAATTTATTATTATACAGGCAAAGCAGTTTTCATGAACACGCACCCATAGTTGTGCTGCTGAGCAGTGTTCTACATATCAAGGCAGTCGAGGGCAGCTTGTACAAAAGTGTAAATGTGCCTATCATAAGCGGCACAGTCCAAACGCTAGATGTGCTGCATAGAGCGCCCCGCGGCCTCAACCAGCAGAGCACGGCGATGTTCTTTCTTGGAGATCCCTCCCGGTGTCGTGAGGAGATCATCCCTCCGCTCGCTTAGGAATCCCTTTACATCTGCCTTGAACTTTGAGAAGAGCTCCTCAATCGGACTGAAGAAAGGGCTGTATGGCGGTAGCCACTTGACTGTGTGATCGCTTGCCGTGAGGACAGCCTGCTCGGCGCGGCGGTGCGCTGGTGCGTTGTCAAACAGGAACACTGCCTGTACTCCTGGTTCCTGCTGTGAAATTTTACTCGACACTTCTGCGAGAAAGTCGTTGAAGACAGCCCAGTGGACCTTGTCGGCAATTGTCCAATGGAGAAGGCCATTCGCTGACATGCAGGCTATAACATTTACATTCGCCCCCTTTTAGACTTCAGACCCAAAGACATTGGGTCTGAAGTCTAAACAGCTTTTGAGAGAGGCAGTGAGCAGAACAATATTCGATGGTGAAGTCCCCGGTGGGTGGAAACTTAGCAGGATGAGCATGATCTATAAAGGAAAGGAGGACAAAGCTGACATAAACAACTACCGTCCTAAAACAGTGACATCAGTAGTCTACAGGCTGGTGATGCAGATTATAAAGGAACGACCTGAGGCATGAATAGAGGATGAGGTGGTGCTGGGGGAACTGCAGAATAGTTTTCAGAAACAGGAGGTTGAAAGACAATTTTGTCTCACTGACGCAGTGCATCGAAATAGCGAAAAAGTAACTCAGGCCCCTGTGGCTAGCATTTTTGGATATCAAGGGAGGGTACAATAGCGTTGTTCAAGAGGACATGTGGGAAATAGTGGACACACTAGGTGTGGAAGATGGAGGCGCTAATCTTTTAAAGGAAATATATAAAAGTAACAAGGTAGTTATAAAGTGGAAAAAAAAACTTGTATCCAAGCTCACACAGTTGAAACGGGGGCTTAGGCAGGGGTCTTCTCTGTCACCCTTGTTATTAATGACGTACTTACAAGGTTTAGAGGTCAAATTTGAGGGAAGTGGACTTGGATACAACCTCTTTTTCATCAAAGAAGAAAAACTCATTGAGCAGGCACTACCAGCATTAATGTACGCTGATGATATAGTGCTAATGGCCGACATCAAGGAAGATTTGCACAGATTGATGGACATCTGCGGTAATGAGGGAGAAAGGTTAGATTTCAGATTCAGTAAGGAAAAATCAGCAGTCATGATTTTTAATGATAATGAAGGTTGTGAGCTTAGGATACAGGAAGACACGCTAGAGATAACAGATAAATGCAAATATCTGGGCGTATGGACAAGCAATGGGACTGAGTACCTAAAGGAACACGAAATATACCTGACGAATAAAGGTAACAGGAATGCAGCAGTGAAGAAAAATAGGACAATGTCGAATTACGATAGGTATGATGTTGTGAGAGGAACATGGAAAGGGGTCATGGTTCTTGCGCGGACGTTCAGCAATGAGGTCTTGTTCATGAGATCAGAAGTTCAAGCAAGATTAGAAATTAAGCAACGTGTAATAGGTAGGCTTGCTTTAGGAGATCCCGGGAATAGACCAAATCAGGGAGTACAAGGTGATATAGGATGGACATCATTTGAGGGCATGGAAGCTAGCAGCAAGATGAAAATTGAGAAGCGATTAAGAGAAATGGGGGAGGAGCGTTGGGCTAAGAAGGAATTCAGCTACTTGTACATGAAGAATGTCAATACAAAATGGCGTAAGCGAACCTGAAAATTGACTGGTAAATACTTGGAAAACAGCAGGGGGCCAAACCAAAAAGAATTATCGGTTAAGAAGAAGATGAAGGAAGCTGAGACCGATATGTGAAGAATTGGCATGATTAAGAAGTTTGCACTACAGATCTATCAAACTTTTAGGCACGAAGTTGCCAAAAAAAGGATCTATGATAATACTCGGGGTAGTTCTCTACTGTTTGAGGCCAGGACAGGAGTATTGCTAAGACATATCGGGCCAAATACGAAGGGGTCGACACGGTATGCAGTGCGTGTGGAGAGGAAAAAGAAACTGCCGAACACTTGATAATGTTCTGTAAAGGGCTTCACCCTATAGTTCAGGATGATGGCGCAGAGGTTTTCAAACCACTGGGGTTTAGGGACAAGGAGGGCAAAATAGACTTTAAGCGGGTAGAATTAACTAGAGGAAGGTTATCTGATTGGTGGCTCAAGTCAAGACACGAGTGAAAATTAAGCCCTTCACTGCAAATTACCAGTGCTCCACTTCACTATTTAAAGGGAAAAAAAAGATAAAACTTGTGGTTAGTTCACTAAGTATTACGGCTAGGTGGCGTTAGCCGCCCGATCTAAAGGGTAGAGCCACATCCACCTATTTATCGTGGGTGTTTAGCCAGTGCCTCCTCTGGTTTAGCACGTGTTGTATTGCCAGTCTGTGATGTTTACGCGTGACTTGTGCCTCGTCGCCGGTATTCCTCGCCACATTGTGCTATAGTTGAGTAATGAAAAGGCGGTTATGTCTGCGCTTGTCTACGATAATGAAAAAAAATTGACACAGAAAACGTGGCACAAGCGAGACGGCTTCTGTTTTGTGCCAAATCGTAACAGCAGCTATCGCTCGTGTAAGGAGGCGCGCTCCTTGTTTCGGGTGCTGCTTGAAGCTGTCGCCGGGAAGAATGGTCACGGAACGTCAAGAGAGGTGATCGAGTCCTCGACGAGATCAGCGTTGTTTGTGAGTGGCACTTCGAGACAAGGTTCATACAACGAACTTTTCAGATGACAATCAACGGTAAGATCATTGAGATCCCCTGAGATCAACCACTTTTATCAAAGAATGCCATTCCGACTATTTTCCCGAATGCCCCTAAGTATTTTTCAAAGGCGCTGCCGAAACAACAGAAGGAGAGCAACCTTAGCGATCACATTCTTGCCAAACCAAAGCGAATAAGACGTGAGAACAACACGGTGGCAGAAGTTGCGTCTACCGATGGTAATCGAGAAAGTTCGGTCGATAATATTCCTGAACAGGAATGTCAAAGATTGTCAAACGATGTTAACTGAGACAGTGCAATTGATAAAGCTCCTGAACATGAATGCCAAGGTCTGTCATTTTCAAAGCTCATCGTTCCAAGTACGTGGTCAGTAATTTTCCTGCCGTGTGTTGGGGACTCAATTTTTTATGGTGAGTTAGAAGCCTACGCTGTCGAGCATAGCAAGGTAGCTTTGAAGAGACTCACTCAGATTAAGGAGCAAGCTGGTGAAAGTGCTGCGACCGCCAAAGTTCTCATCAGAGGAATAAAGTGGTGCCAAGAGGAACTCGTAAAACGAGAAGAGGCAGAGTTACTGATGAACTATGTAGAGAAGTTGACTTATTGCCCTGGCGTGGGAATGAAGCCCTTAGCTGGCAAATGCTCTTAGTTTATTGGGGAGTTTTTTTGAGGAACGTCAAGCTTGTCGGAGCAGATGCCCTCGGTGCTTGTGTTCACTGTAAGTATTAGAGGAAGCTGGTATTCAACCAGCTTTCCAGAAGATGGCGTCAGAAGGTATCTGCCAAACAAAATCCTTATATTATACGGCGTAATCTACGGAGAATGAAAGCCAAGCTGAGCAACGCAAGAATTAGCTTGAGTCATATGAACACAAAAAATGAGCATTTATTTGAAAAAGCGGTAGCTGAAACAATTAGAGGCTTTCCTGAGAAGCAGCAAGCAGCTGTCAAGGCGTGTTTTGAAGCAGCACAGAGAAAGTCACGAAAAAGAATGAGGTATGAAAATGAATGGCTTCTTGAGTGCGTGCTGATGCGCATGCGAAGCCCTAAGCTGTTTGAACACATGAGAAAGCACGACATTCTGGCTTTACTAGGCCGCATTTTCTAAAAAGGGCAATACAGTACTTTCAGAGCGGCTTTGGTTTTAACCAAAGTGTATTCAAAGGTCTCCATGAAAAAAAACGAAGGACATGAACGAGCACAGTCAACATGACATCATAGTAATCGACGTAATGAAGCTGTCTGAACACTTTGATGTCAAGCCTTCTGGTAAGTGTTAACAGTTAAAATGTCTCATTATTTTTAATTGGATGGTCCATTTGTTTCACCGTATGTGCTGTTAGTTTCTGCGTGTTCATTCATCTTGGCTTGCGTCTTTACCTCTTTCAGGCTCCTTAGAAGGTTTTGTTGATCTGGGTCCGTTTGAGACTGAAGGCTCCGGAAAAGAACTTCCAGATTACGGGCTACTTGTAGTATTTCAGCCTTTCACAGGTACAGAGCACAGTAAAAGTTTGAGCATGAAATCTCTCTAAAAATTTCCCGTATTGAGCCATAGTGTTAATGCTTCTTGTGGATTATGTTGCGAGATTTATAATAGTATAACAATCTCGCTTCTCATTTTCAGGTAAGTGGACATTTGCGGCCAAGGGCAACGTAAAAGCCAACAATCTTGCAATGATCATCCTCGAGTGCACGTTACTCTGTGAAAATGCGGAGCTGCATGTTGACGAAGTGACTTGTGATGGTGCAAGTTGGAATCGTAGTATGTGGAGAATTTTTGTCGTACAAGGTAAGATTCGCTAACGTTCGAGAAGGATGCTTGCTTTTCATGAAAAGTACTAAATATTTCTTATCTACTTCAGGTTTTGATACACCACTGTACAGTTACAACATTCCCTTCTTTTAAGCATAAACTCCGTGAATTATACTGTTTTCAAATTTATTTTGAAATACAGGATCTGCCTCAAGCACCAAGTCCAAGTGCACTCATCCTATGGATGACACCTGTCCACTGCATTTTTTTCTGACTTGGCGCACCTGCTTAAGATTGTTAGAAATGTTTTTCTAGCACTGGGTTTAACACGTCGGCGTGACGACTCCAGGCAGAACATCAAGAAAGCATGGAAATTAGATATTAAAAGTGTAACCTTGAAAGTTGTGCCACATCTCAGCAGGCTGCATCTTTTTCCCAACGGTTTTGAGAAACAGAGAGTCGGGTCAGCACTCCTCCTTTTAGTGATGAGGTACTTAAAGGACTGTTCCTCTACCGAAAACAAATTGAAAGACTCTATGGCCCTGTAAATGTGACAGAAGCTTTCATTTTGAGATTTTCAAAATTAATCAAAATAATGACGTCGTGTGTGCCAGCAACAGCATTCAGACCAGAATCTTCTGAAGCCGACTTTTGAAGGGAGTTTCTAGTGTTTTTTAACGAGTGGGAGTCGCACTCTCATAGCTCAAAACACGGATTTTTGAGCAACAGCACTGCTGAGGGCCTACGGGTTACCATTCGCTCAATTGTCGACATCGCTGAGTACCTTAGCTCACAGTGCAGTTTCCGTTATCTTCTAACCTGTAGGCTGAATCAAGACAAGTTGGAAAACTTGTTGGGGATTGTGCGACAATGCAACGGCGCAGCGATCACCCAACACCTACCCGATTCTTGGTCACTGTGAATTCACTGGCCTTTTATGGTGTAGCACAGCCACCAAAGACAGGAAACTGCAGCCCTGAAGTGATCAATTCACTAGTTGGCCATTGCAATGCCAGCTTAAGCCAGGATAAGCAAAACCCCATAAATGCACTTGGCTGCCTTGTCGATGATGGAAGCTCGATGACGTTGAAGCTGTTTTGGATTTTCTTCCACCTGAAGATCATAGCAGGTGTGTCACTCACAGCAGCTCAAGCCACCTAATACATTATGTTGCAGGCTATGTGGCTAGGAAAGTTGCCAGAAAAACTGCTTATAGTACATGTAATAGGCTCTTGACAATGAGCATAGAGCAGGGTCATTCAAATACCAATAATAACTTCTTTAGACATTGCAATTATGGCGGTATGTTATACTCACCTTCTGGGCTTCCCGGTCTTGTAAGCGCTTTGAAGAGCCATTTACCGTTTTCTTTAGTTAAAAAAATGAACGCACAAAGGATGCTAGACTTTGTCCTGTTCCTCCAAAGTGTTGACCTGCCAAAGCCAGGGTGTGACACACATCACAAAGAGCTGACACTGAGTATAGTGCAATTTTATGTACCTCTTCGTTTTCGATTCTATGCTAAAACACTGAACAAGGAGCGCAGCTCTAAGAGACAACAGGCAAAACACCTGAAGCTGAGGCGATGTAATTGAGCAGCTTTCTTGACAGGTGGGGTTATTAATTGATAATTTCTGGGTTTCTGCAGGGTTTCTGCACCACCAAAGGGCCATAATTTCTGGGTTTCTGAGCCACCAGAGGGCCAGTGGAACCCTCTGGAGGCACGCGGAGCGGTCATCGCAAGAAGGACCCTCTTTTCGGCACCATAGGACACACTTCCCCTTCTAGTACACTGTAGTGTTGCATAAATTGCTGCCAGACTTGGAGGGTCAGTGTTGTCAGAGTGCTGCCAAATATGGCAGAGAAATTTGCTTCTGTAGTTGAGGCTTCTCAAGACGCTTGTGAAATTTGCTACAACGCTCTAAAAATCGAGCAAAAGGGGTGTCTTTTTGTTCCACATGAATAATCGTCATCAAGCTTGCGTGCGCTTCCATTCTTGAAAACTCGGCGCTGGCCACTTTCCTATCGAGAATGCAATCTAACCCTGAAAATGGGCATGTCGATCATGACCAGAATGTAACGGGCGCGGGGCGATAGCGCAAGGATGAAACGCACTGTAGATGACGATTATTGTTTTGGGACAAAAAGACACCCTTTTTACTCGCTCTTTCTTGAGACTGAAATGGCACTATGCATTTTCAACGTCATCCCTGACTCAAAGTAACTGTTCGTTTATAAAAGCGTACTATTTAGTCCGCGCTGCAAATGTGTGACAACCACGCAACCTGGTTTACAGTAATTGTGATAGCGGTTAAGCTTACCCCTGTGATAAGCACAAGCGCATCGGTGGAGATATTTGTTTTTGTTGTTATGTTCATCTATTGATTGTAGTCCACGCCTAGCAGCTTTTTGAAGGAATAAACATGTTTGTGTTATGAAAACTTGGCAAGATCCTGATCAAGATGTACAACTAAAATGTTTTACGGGTGAACGTTTACGGTTAAGGCAAATATATGTGCGAGTATCTTTTTTGTACTTCTCTTGTTATCTCTACTGGGAATAAATGAGCAATGCTACATTAAAATATTACTCAGAGGCTTTTGTGCTCTTGGCTAGCCTGACTGATGTAATAAATGTGCGTACTTTTTCAGCAGGAACACGAAAAACCTGGCTAAATAGTGGAATGCGTATTTTGCCACTAAAGAACAGGCACGGAAAGCAGGCGGCTGTGTCATCTTTTTGCGTGCGTGTTGTTTAGCAGCAAACTATGCAATCAATTTCGCCAACTGGGCCAAGATCAAGTTCTCTTCAAACTCAGATGCACTGCACTGCAAGGAAGCAATGTTGATACTATGTGCAAGCATGCTTGACATAAGACTACAACTCAACGAAATACTTCAAGAAGTATTATACCTGCCGAGAAAACCACGCTTGAAAGAGTGCTGACACATATATTTCACAGAATATATTTTACTCATATAAATGCATCATCATGGTGGTCGCTACATCTTCTGCCATATGCACCCTATTCCCAGAGTAGGGAATTATTGCACAAAACTTCTCCCCTTAATCCAATATTGGGCTCAATCACACAAGCTTGTATAATATTAGCCCCTTCTAAATCTTAGTACGCTTTCTCTCTGGGCACTGGGCTCCAGCGGCGCAAGTGGTTTAATGCATTCTGCACGCGATAAAAGCCACAAACGATCAAGTGCTCAGCCAATACGGTGGGCATTCACTCGTGTGTTGTAATGCTCTCTTTCTTTTTCTGTTCCTCCAAGCTGGCGTGACTAACAAAAATGCACCGTGGAGGAAATGGCGTCAGCTTTAGGTATCACGTGCGCAGCGCGACATTACCCAATGCCACCTAGACTATTGAAGGCCCCCACACTCCTCCGTGACGTCAACATACACAGCCCGTACGCGGCGCTTCTTGACTGCGGTCGCTTTACCTATAAGCGCAGCTTTTTCTTTAATTCCCGTTGAATAACTCAACACGATGATCAAGAGGCTAATACAAGGCATGGTCATATCTTGGGGCATTCCACCGTTGAGATGCCTTTTGTTTCGACCGCATAAGTACATTCGCACATTTAGCTGTAGTGCGTCCTTGTATTTTTTGCTGCATTTTTTTTTTCATCTGCAAGGCATGACAGCTGGTGCTTGTCACCGAATGCTACGCAAGAATCACTTTTATTCTAGTGAACAAGCCTGAAAGCTTTTTTGTTGTTTTGTAGTTGGGTTTACAGGCTTGAAAATCTTATGAGTTGTTATAGCTCGTCGCCTAGGTCATTGGAATCTACCAAACATAATTCTTACAGCATGGAGAATTCTGTCATCACTGTTCTTTAAGTCTGTGCACTATCCTCATTTCAAAGCAGTTCGGAGAGTGATACCAACCATACAATAGTTTCAGAACAATAAATAAATTTTATTTCGGGAGTGAATATACATGCACAAACACTGCTGATGTTGTCGGGAGATGTGGAAACTAACCCTGTCCCTGGCTGAACCGATGCCGCGTTGACAAAACTTCTGAAAATAGCCGCAGGCCAATCCAAAGTAATTACCGAAGTACACAGCCTCAAATCTCAGCAAAACACTACTGATAGAACATTAAGGGATTATGAATACAGATGACCGACCTAGAAAAACACTACCAGGCCCTTATTCCTATCCGAAACAATGACATCGAAAAGATGTGGGCAGACACAAGCAGCATATCTCGCAAGATCGAGTAGTTAGAAGACCGCCTATATGACGCGGGTAATCGCTCACGTTGAAATAACCTCATCTTTTATGGCATCTCCGACCCTCCTTACAGCGAAACATGGAACAATTCCACAAAAATATTATCGATTTCTGCCATAATAATTTAGGAATAACCGTAGGACCTAATGACTTCGAAAGAGCTCATCGCCTTGGTCGTCATTCGCTCGGTAGAAATCGTCCAATCATTGTGAAATTCGTATGTTACAAAACAAAGGACTTGATCCTATCAAATGGTCGAAAATTAAGAAATACCAACTTTAGCATTGCAGAGGACTTTTCGCTCTCCGTTCGACACTCGCGAAAACAATTATTAGCACTTGCAAGGCTAAATCTGCTAAGTTTTTCTTACGGTATAAAACCCTGCACGTCACTCCAAAACGTTATAAATTTGATAAATTTTCTACCGCAGGTAAAGAAATCGCACAGTAATCGTCCTGTCACCATGTACCTACAAACCGACAATGCCCGGTACTTGCCAAACCACTCTCATTTTTCGTGATATTTACTAACATCTGCAGTTTTTTTCCAAAGCGTGAACTCTTATCGAACATTGTTTTGTCATCAGGAAGCAATATGCTAGTACTAACTGAAACTTGGCTGAACGATAACGTTTCAGACGCTGAAATTTTGAATGACTTACCTGAATTCCGCGTGTATCGTAGCGACCGAAAGTGTACTCGAGGGGGTGGTGTTCTGGTCGCAAATCACCAAGTTATAATATGTTCCGTTGTACACGTCACATCCGACATTAAACCATTATGGCTCATTTGTCACGCTCCTCCCCTAACCGTACTTCTTGGAGTTTGTTATAGGCCACCGCGTACTAATCCAGACTTCTGTAGGCACCTAAACAGTAGCCTAAGGCAACTTGTTGCCTCTTACCCCAATACTCGCATTCTTCTCTTTGGTGACTTTAATTACCCGAACATCAAATGGCATAACTTAGGCATTTCGTCATTTTTATGTCATGCAGAGGCTAAAAACTTTATTGACGTATGTTTAAATTTTAACCTGAGTCAGTTAGTCTCGGAACCAACACGCGTTACGCAAGAAACAGCAATCATCCTAGACCTAATACTAACTAACAGCCCTGAAAACCTATAATCTATCAGTTATCTCCCAGAATTCAGCGACCATAAAGTCATACATGCCCTCATTCAGTTCAGCTCCAAAGCACACATCCGCGAAAACAATATGTCTTTACGACCGGGGAAACTACGATGTAATAACTGAAGACCTTAACACCTTTTTTTTCTGAGTACAAATCGGTGTTTCCCACTCACAAAATACATGAAAACTGGTCATTATTTACAAATTAGTTAAGTGTGCTCACTAACATGTTCAATCCAAGGGTTATCTTTTATACTAACCACAATAAGCCATGGTTTTCTGTACGTTTAAAACGGCTGGAAAATAAAAAGAAATGGCTGTTCCGTTCGGTCAAACGCCGTGACACCCGGAGTGACTGGGATAAATACTTCAAAGTTGAGAAATTATATCTAGTTGAGATCCGGAACGCCAAGCATACGTTTTATCACGATGACTTACCAAAGCTACTAACCAGCAACCCCAGCAAATTTTGGCAACTTTTAAATCCAAAGCAGACTCACGACATCAAACTGACTAACGACGCGCACGAGCCAGTGACAGACCATGAATGTGGGGAAATATTTAACACCGCATTCGCATCAGTCTTTACTCAAGAACTTGACGCACCTTCACAGTCGCCATCAATCTTAACATCGATGCATTCTTGCCAACTATCTCGTTTTTCGAAGAAGGCATTGCGTCCGTAATCAATAACATGAAGATTTCATCATCAGCCGGTATGAACTTAATTAAATCTAAGCTACTGAAGAATGGTAAATAAATTTGTGCCGCCTATTTATTTTTAGTTTTTTTCACAATCACTCGCCTCGGGAAATATTCCAGAGGACTAGAAAACGGGGAAGGTCGTTCCAGTCTACATATCAGGTAA
This sequence comes from Rhipicephalus microplus, assembly GCF_043290135.1. Taxonomy (NCBI): domain Eukaryota; kingdom Metazoa; phylum Arthropoda; class Arachnida; order Ixodida; family Ixodidae; genus Rhipicephalus; species Rhipicephalus microplus. The sequence goes on along the minus strand of NC_134710.1, from coordinate 490,684,262 downwards.
CACAGGCTCGCCCTTGAAATACCGCCCCATTTCATTGACTAGTGTACCCTGTAAAATCATGGAACACCTCATTTACTCTCAAATCGCAAGTTTTTTGGACTCATGTATTTTTTTCATTGATCACAACACGGATTTTGTAAAGGTCTCTGCTGCGAAACACAATTACCGCTCTTTCTTTACGACTTGCACACTAACCTAGACCGTAACATGCAGACTGATGTAATTTTTCTAGACTATGCGAAAGCTTTCGATAAAGTTTCTCACCGCCGCCTTTTGCTAAAACTTTCACGCCTGCGCCTAGATCCTAAAGTTCTTCGTTGGATTGAACAGTTTCTCACTAACCGTTCTCAGTCAGTCTTTGTTATTCGTCACCCATCTAACTCTCTCCCAGTCACATCAGGCGTTCCCCAAGGATCTGTTCTTGGTCCCCTTCTATTCCTAATATATATTAACGACTTGCCCGATCATGTATCCTGCAGAACTCGCATGTTCGCGGACGACTGTGCCATTTATCTCACCATCAGTAACCAGCATGATCACCTTTATCTCCAGACCAATCTTAACAATGTGCTTAATTGGTGCAACACATGATTAATGACACTTAATCCTACTAAATGTAAACTTGTGTCCTTTTCCCGTCTTCACAGCCCATATCGCTTCCAGTATTCCATCGTTAACACCGCAATTGAATCAATACCTTCTTATAAATATCTTGGAATAACCTTGTCTTATGATTTATCATGGCATACCCACATCGCTCATGTAATTTCAGCATCTAATAAAGCACGTGGTTTTCTCAAATGCCATCTCCGCCTAGCCCCCATACATATAAAATTACTTGCGTACAAATATTTATTCAGACCGAAATTAGAATATGCATCTGCCATATGGAGCCCACATTAGGCATATTTATTTAATGCATTAGAAGCGGTACAAAACCGTGCTGCCAGATTCATTCACTCATCTTACTCATTCGATATCAGTATTTCATCTTTGAAAGTGAAATCTGGACTGCCACTACTTTCTTTGCGCCGCCGCACTGCAACTCTCATGCTTTATCACAAATTATTTCAGTCTTCCCTCAATCAGCCACCTTATATAGCAGCCGCAGCACGCATATCTCATCGAACCAGTCATACATTTCAGGTTGCCCGCCCATCATCGCGCACCACTGCTTTTTCTGCCTCGTTCTTTTTTCGAGCAGCCACGGACTGGAACGGCCTCCCCCGGGACATCGCCAACATCGCCTCATCATCCGCCTTTTTCTGGCGCACAGACGCTTCGCGCTTTGCTGATTTCTAGTCGCTTGTCAGACAGGAATGCCTTGCATTTCGCTTGAAAGAAGTAGCTCGACAGGGCACGTGATTTGTCAGTCGTGTGCGAGCGAGCGACGTCCGCCTCACCACTTTTTGTTTGAAATTTTTACGTTCTTGCATGTTATAGTCTTTGAACATTCTGACGTATTCGCGCACTTGGGCATTATCTGCTATTCGGAGAGCTATGGTTTCTGCGGGGGAATGTGTCAGAGACAAAAGTGCTTCTTCAAACAAAGTCGATATCCCGCGCACCAGCTTCACGGACGACATCGGAGCCTGCCGGTGGGTGGATGAATATGCCTGTCGAACGAACACATCCTAGATTGTTGACTACGTACAATCAGCCGAACGGTGCCACAGGTACAAATGATTAGTAGCGCGCATGCTTGACCTAGAACAAAGAAAGAGAAAACGACACTTCAGGGAACTTTCGCGAGCCAATTTCTTTGAAATACTTGTTATATATTGAAAGAACTCAATTTTATTCCAGTAGACGGCTGAAATTCGTTTAGTGGTGGTGTAAAACACTTAAGAATCTAATATCACAGCCATTCAATCGCTGCATCATACTGAATCGAGCGCCTCGGTGCAAAAGACAAACAGATACCGAACGAAAAAATTTAAACTTGCAGTAATCTTTGTGAGTGCGCTCAGAATAAGCGGTTATTAGATTTGTAGTATTCATTTCACACAATTTTACACTCTAGTAAGTTCGTTTATATTTGGATTGAAAATATCAGTGCCAAAAATATTCGGCAGGTTCATTCCATGCGAAGTGCTCAAACTATTTAAGCGACATTATATCATTCATTCAAAAATAATGGGTGCTTCTTGACTGCGTTTGAAACTGCACCGCTAGAATGTTAAGACAAAAAATCATATGAGAACCTGTCGTCAAGGGGTGTTGACAAAAAAGAAAACATACGCCACGCAGATCATAACAAAGCCTCGTACACTTCAGTAGTAGCACTCGTTCTTGGGCTCCTTGGTGCATGTCGGGAATAGGAGTCAAGTACGCGTCACAATCACACGATCTTGATGCGGACATGCATCATAACAAGATGAAAAGTGCTGCAAAGTGCCACGATCAGCACCAGCGTGTCACGATCAGCACGCTAGTACTGATCGTGGCACTGCGCAGCAGAGAAACCTGGGGAGGCACACAGCACGAACTGATGGACCGGTGTTTCCTGCTACAACGTACCAATCGCTGCTAATGGGCAACGAGAGACAGAAGGCCCCAATTGGACACAGAGACACGCAGTCCGCTCTTAGTTTAAGCGCACGCAGTGAAGAATTTTTATTGTTAAAAAAACGCACATTATAAATCCCCCACTGGCTATACCTTGCAGGTGAAGATCTAGTGCCTATATATACGGGATGACCAGTGAACGGTTCTGCAGCGTGGGCAGTTGGTTTTAAACAGGAAAGTTCATAGCAGATGCTATTTGCGACAGCGTTGCGAGGCGAGAGAAGCGCAAAGCGTACAAGGGGGAGGGGTCGCGCATGTGCAATGGGGGTTAAAACGCCTCTGGGAGGGATGCCTACAGCAGAAAGGGGGGGGGAGTAAGCCTAGCAGAAGCTGCGTGGGTCAGCTTTGCGAGGAGAGGGGGTGTGCGCGCATGCGCTGTAAGGGCGATCACGCCGCACACTGGATTAAGCTCGACCATAAGACTTTTCGCATGTAAAAAAGTTTCACCGAACGGCCGAAGGAACGAATGCGACAGCAGCAAGGCTAGCATCTCGTGTAAGAAGGCGCCGGTTTAGGGAAGCATGCCCTCTAGACGGCAAGCGTTGAGATCAAAGCAATTTTTTTAGCAGTTTTCTGATCTCAGTCAACGGCGCGAGCCAGACCTCATGATCACGCTGTCGTGAGGGTCATTCCATGCGAAAAAATCCAGTGCTTTTCTGACCATCATGCATATTGCGAAAAAAAATCCACTTGTTTTGAAGTGCAAACTCGTCCTGGTAGTTCATTTTCCTTGCCAAAAATATTCCTCTCTGAATCCCTACTCATGAAAGAGTTCAGTTTTGCGCCGACGGAGCTATGAGGCGTTAAATAAACATTTTTTTCTAAGCACATCTTTGTAATGCACTGAACAAAATGGTATTTGCGGCAAGGTAAAGAAATGATGTAACTGTAAAATAATGACTTACTTATGTATATCAGCTCTTTTAGAGCTTTTGCCATGAGCAATATTGAATAAAGTTGCCGAAATTGGGATTTTTCTCCGAGAACATGGAAAGCTCAAATCAAATATGTGCTAGTGGAATCTTTGAAAGACTACAAATTGCACATAATGTATGTGCCGAAGTCAGAGGAGATAGTTTGAAAAAAACTGTGAATTTTACTTCTTTGGTGAAAATCTGTATTCAGTGTCAAAAAACTTGCCTTGGTGGTTGGACTAAAAATATGCACAATATCTGGTTCGAAAAACCCATGCGTTCACTAAAAATACAAGAAGTTAATAGAGGGCATTATTTTTTTTTCCTTAAAGAATATTTTTTGAATAGTGCAGGTCCACAAGGTTATCTCCTACGTAACTCAAGGGGCGTGCCGCACTCGAAAGGGCAATCTTAAGAAGAAGCCCACAGACCTGGAATGCAAACAGTAAACTTGATTCTTTCTATAGAGCAATCGTATTGGGAATGGGGTTATCTGCATTTCATTGCCAACTGAAGTGCATTGCAATAAATGCGGTCAGTGTGTTGATTTTTATATGAGCCATGCAGCTTTAGAGATTTAACGCCACAAATTATACTTTCTTTGGGAGTCTTGCAAATGCCAAAGGTGTGTTTTATGAGCTTTAAAAATATTTAATCATATTTAGTACACACGTTTTATCGAGCGCTAGTAGCATTAAACTATCTCTTCTAGTAGTAGTAACTATCTCCTCTAGTAGTAAACTTTCTCTTCTGACTTCAACACCTAAACTATATTCAATTTGTAGTGTCTCAAATATTCCACAAGCATATATTTTATTTGTGTAATTTGAGCTTTCCCTATTCCAGAAGAAAAATCCTAAATCTGGCAACTTTGTTCAATATTGCTCATGGCAAAAGCTGTCAAAGAACTGATATACATAAGTCATTAATTTTACAGTTAGCTCATTTCTTTACCTTACCGCAAGTATATATTTATTCAGTGCATTCCAAAAATGTGTTTTAAAAAAATGGTTGTTTGATGCCCTTTAGCTCCGTCAGCGCAAAGTTCCAGACTCTCTTGACGAGGAATGAACATTTTCGACAATGAAAATAAACGAGCAGGATGATTTTCGCACTTCAAGAAACATGTAGAAATTTTTAGTCATACTCGTGATGGTCGGAAAAACACTGAATAATTTGGCAGGGAACGCCCGATGAGCAAATTTTGCATTAGGCATTCAAAGGATACAGAGTGGCCCTCCCTGACACTCATCACGAGACAAAAGACGGCCGGAGCATTTTTTTTCTGCTTGTAAGACTGTGGGCCTTGCATGAAGGTCGATTGTATGGCATGCGCATTTCAAACGACGGAGATGGCAGGCTCATTTATTGTCTGCTTCAGTCGCATTCATCCCCAGCGCTTGAGTGTTTTACTAATGTGCATAAAAATCGATAGGCAGACGACGTTACTGACTTGGGAATTTTTAGGCGATGGTTACAACGAAAACCAGCGGACAGTGTCATATAACTGCTATGTCACAAATTCGAGACGATGTGTGTTTTCGCTTCATGTTGAGAAACTATTTCCACCTAGTGGTGGCCTACTTATGAAAGAAACGTATACCTCAGTCAAAACTTAATAACTACTTGTTCTTATTTCACCCATTTTATCATTGCATTTTTCATTTGAAGAAATAAATTAACTCCTTAAGTTGATTTTCTACTGCAATCTCTCGGTTAGATCTTGTGGCAGCTTCACCACATGATGAAAAAATATATACACACCGGTTACGTGCTTCAGTGCACAATCCCTGATTACGGATTTTTTATCACAAGCTTCTAAGTTATCTTTCCTGTTGTTTTTTGAGCTTCACCACTTGACATGCAGACACTTTCACATTATGCCTCATGAATCACTTGCACAGTTGGCAGACACTTTCCTCTTACATATATAACTTGGGTGATGGAAATCGCATTGACTGGGACTATCAGCAGTCTTCTCTCAGCCTGTTATCACATGATGCTAACATACAACCACCAAATAAACAGAATTCAGTGACACATAGTTTTCACGGCATAGTCTCTCTAAACCCAACTGCTTTCTTGGTTTTTCCACAGTAATATTCGTAAGCAACTTGTATTCTGTTGGAAAAGATACTAAGTGCTCCATAGCATTATCAAATGAATGACCCATACGGTGAAGATTTCATATATATGCATGCAAAGGCGGCCGACAAGGATGACTCCAAAAAATTATTGTTTTCCTGCAAACAACAAATGAAACAATAAAGTAGTGAAACAACCAAAAAAGTTATTTCTTTCAATTGTAAAGCCGATTTAGATTGAGATAAAAAATTGGAGTAATTTTATGATCTTAAAGTGCCAACAATACAACAGTGCACTCTGAGAGAATTATCGGAAGCTTATGTTGCAAAAAAATTTGCCGAAAATTGTTGGAACTTCTGAGATGTTGAAATGGACACTCAATTGATGAATGTAGGCGAAACAAAATAAACTACTAGTGAGCTCATTTCTTCGTCGGACAAAACCTAATGAAACCAATAGATAACAAGACTATCAGAAAGGCATGGGGAACATTATTTGTCGCTTTCAACTGCAGGACAATACCTATAACATAAAAGTGGATGAAAATTCAACTGCAACTTAGTAGGTAGACCACATTTCACCCTGTCACGAGAAACTATGTGCTGATGTTAAATGTTCAGACGAACACCCAGAAAACATTCCCCGAAATTCAGAAGGCTTCCACACAACTACAACCTTTTCAATGCAGTAAATAAGCACAAAATTAAATTATACACGGCCAGATGCCCATTGTATACAACCAACTATGTAGACAAAAAGGAAACATCTCCAAAAAAAGAAAGAAAGCGCACAGCTAAAAATTAATAATAATAAAACACTGCACAGGAACACATGAAAATATGTGCTCAGAAATTAACTAATAATTCCACATGTTAAAATAAAAAAATGCAGAAAAAAGGAAGTGGATAACTGATGTGATTATTGAAGTGCATTGACAAGTGTGCATGTGGGTGTGCATAATCTTTTACAAAACTATTAATTGCCATGCAAAGTGATTAAGTTCTCATCTTCACATACAAATACTTCTTTTTTGTCAAATGGAAGAAACACTGCTGCAGTTTACTAACTCACTGAAGTTACCCGTTTAATAATGCCTCTTTGTCGCAATATAATTTTGCTAATTGAAATGCTCAATTATTTACAGGATGCTGTTCAATAAGGTATGGCGGTGCAAGGGATACAATCATTCAAAGTCCAACCAGCCTTCTGCACCTAAATTCCCTGTGAAAATTGACATCAAAATAAAAAGAGAAACAGGAACTAAAAAATGACATGTGTCTGCAAAGGAGCAACCCATTGCCTGTCGTTATAAAACTCTGCCACCAGAAAGGCCACTCTCACAGCAGAGAATCGGCAGCGGCCCTGCGGAGGCTCTCTCCATTATCAGACACAAAGGTTGCGTTTCTGCAGTATTTCAATGATGGCATGTCGCCAGCAGAAGCCATAAGGCTTTACGAAAGCAAGCTTTTGGTGCAGGTACAAGGGTTTGTATTGTTGGCCCATTCTGTTGTAAACCCGCAGCCCTAGACCGTGTATTTTTGGCACAGACTGTGGTGTGAAGCCAATTTTGGAAAGGATGTGAATCCACTGGAAAAGCTAGCCGAGAAGATGCCAATGTACAAGGAGCAAGGCGAGTATAAATTTTGGAATTCCCTGTGCATCATTGTGGAGATCATCCTGCAGCAGTCTATACGAGAGTTGAAGCTTTCAGATTCTTGATATCACACTTCTTAAGGTTATTGCTTTTTGATAGCATATTCAAATTCTTCACTATAGCCTGATAGTTGTTTATATAATATAACATTCAAAAACAAGATGTTTAAGTCTGAAGTGCAATATTATAAGAAAACTGTAAATTCGTCATGTTGTGGAACGGTCTGTATTATGCTTTTAGCTTGCCATGCTTCATGAATCGGGCAGACAGGACATCAGCAATGTTGGCACAGCAATTTCAAGCAAACGAATGCCTACCCTGAAACCCAGAGCAAGTGCCAGACTTACAGTGAAAGATAACGTGACAAGATTTAGAAGGGGGCCCTCATTCAGTTATTAATCAAAATTCAACCGGGTCGTGGATGGGCAGCTAAGAATGGAAGATACACAACTGGGCTTTCAATTTAAATGAATTATTAAATATGAATGCATTTATTGCTTTTGTGCGCCCCCACTGGGTGAATAAAATGGTAAAAATCGTGAGTAGAATCCACAAACTAAAAATTTCCCGCTTGTTCGGTGTTTCACGATAAACATCAGGAGTGCATTAAGAGTTGAATTTCGTAGTTCAATATAAACACTCAAGAAAAAAACAACAACTGAGTAGAAAATGTATTACAAAATGCTGTGTAATTTTGAAAACAAGACGTAGTCATCTGTCCAAATGAATTCTGCTCAGTTCAACAATTATGCTTGCTACATTATTTCAATGGTTTATTGCAAAGAGAGCTGAGAAGGACCACTCAATTATTGGTGAGCCAAAACTGTTTTATTTATCTGGTTAACAAAGCTGCAAGAGTATTGAAACATGGAAATAAAATGAGCATTCTCAGCTGCAAAGCTCCATATGTAGGGTTTACTTCAGCAAGATGAGGAATCGCTGTGCCCAAACTTAGCTCAGGTTTTGCTCTGTGCTTGAGTGATTCCTTCAGCTATGTTGAACGCGGGATCAGTGCTCTCATAGTGAGCTCAAGAAATGTGCAGTCCTTAACAAATAAAACATGATAATGGCCTCTTATCACACAACATATCTGTGCCCCCAGTGAATAGTGGGTGATTACTAACAAGCTGAATGCATCACACAGATGCTTGCTATCAATGTACACATTATGTCCAAATTGGATGCTTGCACTCCAGTGCCCACCAATGGCACAAAGTATCGGCTGCCATGCGAGCCCATTACATCCTTTGAATTACTGAACATAAACTTATAAATCATAGTAAATTTACCTTAAGTGGAATTCACCCTGTTGTTCCGTTCATTTATTATGAGTTCGTCCTTGCTTCATCCATGCAGGTTTTGATGTCGAGCTGCAGCGTTCAGAAGATGGGAACTGCTGGGAAGTGTTAGCTGTAACAGCTATCATGAGAAGAATGCAGCAGCTCGATTCAGCCAGAGAAATATTCTTCGTTGACTGGACATCATCTTGCGATTACATGCACAGCACTGTGACGGTGATGCTGGCTGCAACGAAAGCTGCTGCTATACCAATAGCCGTATTGATCCATAATTCACAATCAATTCAAGGGTATATCGCAGCGTTCAGCCTTCTGAAGGAAGCCTACCCACTCTGCTTTGGAGGACTGACAGTAAGTTACATTATTACACTCATTATTAATAAGATCAAACAGACAATCATGTCAAGGAAAGTAGAGGGGATGTCATCACAAGTAATTGTAAAGTAAATGTGAAGAAAGAAAACTGGACGAAAAAATAACTTGCAGTGGGCAGGCACCGAACCTGCGACCTTTGAATAACGCATCCGATGCTCTACTCAGTGAGCAACCACGGTGGCTATTAACACATGTGTATTAGATGTAGGAGCATCAGTCAGCGCTGCAAGTAGCCATGACAGCGAATGCAGAACACTCTTTATGAGTCTGTTTGGCATCGCACAGAACGTGGACCTATTGCGAGCAGGCAGTTCACAAATAATCTCTCACACATTACCTAAAGACACAAAGTCTGCCAGAACGAAACCCTCACTACGAATTAAGGGAAGAAATGTAAATTTAAGGACTTAAAGTTCACCGAGAAGTTCACTTAGAATGTAGCATAGCACTGCGACCGAATACGCAAACAGGTCGTACATGTGCAAGGGTATGTATAACTAAGTCAATTACTAATAGAGGTATGAGTTAGTAAGAAGCAATGCGCTAGACAATGTTCAATGGTGAGTAGCAATTTGCAGCTGCACCCTAGGCAGAAAGTGTACAACCTTTGCATACTGGAAGTTTCACATCAGGGGCAGTATCTTGGAGGATAACAAAGAAACTTGACAAGATAAGAACTACACAGCATGCAATCGAAGAAAAAATGAAAAGCAAAACGTCACAACGAACGAAGGTAGCAAAGCTATTCAGAGAACTTGGATGTGTAGCAAATATCTGTGTTGACGTCAGGAAAAAAAAACCCTGACTGTGTGTTTTGCTGCAACTGGCGTCGAAATACACTATAGCGTTCTGTCTCGAGGCACTGCGTGAGATATTGAGGCCATCTGGCAGTAATGTAAATAAACAAGAGCTTGTGTAGAACCTAGGGCCACTGGCTGATGGCAGCAACATATAGTCTGCAGAGCGCTTTTTCGTGCAAGGTGAAGCGTACAGAAACGCCCGCACTTTCGTGAATAGCGTCACAATTTCAGTGCGGCATAAGAAACACTAGGTTCTTTAGAATTACGTATTGATAGTTTTTTCTAGTAAAGGAACACAGAACTTAATACTTGCTTATTGATGTTATGGTTCATACATGCATATTTGCTTTTTTGATCAACAATGTTCACAAGTTTAAGTGCAGCCACCAGATGAAGATGGGTGGGCATTGAAGAAGTGCCTAAACTTTCACTGGTTGGATGAATTGTGTGACAGACTGACTGACCAAACTTTCAGCTGTCAAGCATCCCAAGAAACACTATAACCCTTTAAAAAATATCAAGGTACGGAAAATGCAACTAAGACACATAGAGAGTTACATGGATTACGAGATGAAGGAATACACAGGCATAAAATGACATCAGCTTGTACTGGACAGGGTAATTTTGAAGACGTCAAGTGAGGCTTTAATTCTGGAATGGGCATATATAGACTGATAATATTATTGGCGTAAAATTTTTCACAGAAAATTTATGAAAGAAAAGCACTCTTTCCTTCTAGAAAAAGCATGAATGAGCCACAACACATGAAATTATTCATTGCCTTGAGTTCATTTACGAGATAAACCCATTGCCCTCCTGCCAGTGCAGTTCGTCTAATTGCTTTTGAAAATGAGTCGTCAAATTTTATTTGTCTCCCTATATGCAGTGCTGCCAGACATTCATGGCGGGCCATTCGTCAGCAGAGAAAGCAGCTCTACAGGCTGTTTGGCCTCAAGCAAAGCAGCTTCTCTGCTTTTTTCATGTTGCCCAAGCAGAGTGGCGTTGGCTAACGTCAAGGCGTAATTCCATCCCGAATGACCAAAGGAGAGACCTTATGGCTGCATTCAGGAAGGTTAGAGCCTCAAGCAAAACTAACACAATTGAATCGGGCAAAAATAGTAAATAAATAATTAAATAGTTGGGATAGAATAGTAGTGACAATGCATGCGTGAGGTGAATTTGCATACAGGAAAACTATATTGCCCAAGTAGTTACATCTCATGTAGACCACCATGCATGCTGAACTGATAAGTATTGCCTTCGACATGGGAACGAGCAGAGAAGTTTTGTATTTATTTCCTTTTTTCGCTTTTTAAATTGTTAGTTGGCCGGTGGTCTAGTGGCTAAGGTACTCGGCTGCTGACCCGCAGGGCGCGGGTTCGAATCCAGGCTGCGGCGGCTGCATTTCCGATGGAGGCGGAAATGTTGTAGGCCCGTGTGCTCAGATTTGGGCGCATGTTAAAGAACCCCAGGTGGTCTAAATTTCCGGAGCCCTCCACTACGGCGTCTCTCATAATCATATAGCGGTTTTGGGACGTTAAACCTCACATATCAATCAAATTGTTAGTTGGCACTTCTGCTGTCTTGACTTCTCTCCTAAGTTCTTGTTCGCATGTCCTGTCCGATGAAAAAGTTGCACCCAACATGTTGTTGGTAAGGTGGGAAAAGTGATACCTACATTTAGCTTGACTGGCTCTACCTTCGAGTACCTGGCAGTGCACACTATAGGCAAACTGAATGAAACATGTACACAGAGAATGTTGTAGCTGCAATACTAGCTTGTCAAACATTAGTGTAAAAACATGCAAAAAATAAATAGCAGTATTATTAGTTCACCGCCACAGCACAGAGCACAAACATCTAGCACTGAGCCACTATCAAAATAAGAGTACTGCAGCAAGCATGTCTTTTGGATCAGCAGCCAAATACAGTAAGCACTGAGCCACTATGGTCACGTTTAACACATCACGTCTCCACATCCATGCAGCACTTTCTCTGGAGCTTTTGCCCACTTTGTACAGTGTACTGTCCAACGTTTTTGTTTGATTTCTAGAAAATTGAACTTAATCTTCACATTATTACGTGTGCTTCCTAAGAAATCATTTATTAAAATTTGCATTTACTGACAAGGTATGTTGAGTTGAAAGAAATGTATGTGAATCCTTTTCAGATAATGTATGCAGGCAATCAAGAGTCCATTCTGGCAGCCATTGAAGACCTAAAGCTGCTGAATTCCGAAGCATACATCCGGCGCGTAATGACCTTCTTATAGTGAAAAAAAGAATGGGTGCTACTTTAACGAAGCGACGTGACAACACGAGCTGCGTTAAATTAAGTTAATTAAGGGAAGAAATGTAAATTTAAGGACTTAAAGTTCACCGAGAAGTTCACTTAGAATGTAGCATAGCACTGCGACCGAATACGCAAACAGGTCGTACATGTGCAAGGGTATGTATAACTAAGTCAATTACTAATAGAGGTATGAGTTAGTAAGAAGCAATGCGCTAGACAATGTTCAATGGTGAGTAGCAATTTGCAGCTGCACCCTAGGCAGAAAGTGTACAACCTTTGCATACTGGAAGTTTCACATCAGGGGCAGTATCTTGGAGGATAACAAAGAAACTTGACAAGATAAGAACTACACAGCATGCAATCGAAGAAAAAATGAAAAGCAAAACGTCACAACGAACGAAGGTAGCAAAGCTATTCAGAGAACTTGGATGTGTAGCAAATATCTGTGTTGACGTCAGGAAAAAAAAACCCTGACTGTGTGTTTTGCTGCAACTGGCGTCGAAATACACTATAGCGTTCTGTCTCGAGGCACTGCGTGAGATATTGAGGCCATCTGGCAGTAATGTAAATAAACAAGAGCTTGTGTAGAACCTAGGGCCACTGGCTGATGGCAGCAACATATAGTCTGCAGAGCGCTTTTTCGTGCAAGGTGAAGCGTACAGAAACGCCCGCACTTTCGTGAATAGCGTCACAATTTCAGTGCGGCATAAGAAACACTAGGTTCTTTAGAATTACGTATTGATAGTTTTTTCTAGTAAAGGAACACAGAACTTAATACTTGCTTATTGATGTTATGGTTCATACATGCATATTTGCTTTTTTGATCAACAATGTTCACAAGTTTAAGTGCAGCCACCAGATGAAGATGGGTGGGCATTGAAGAAGTGCCTAAACTTTCACTGGTTGGATGAATTGTGTGACAGACTGACTGACCAAACTTTCAGCTGTCAAGCATCCCAAGAAACACTATAACCCTTTAAAAAATATCAAGGTACGGAAAATGCAACTAAGACACGTAGAGAGTTACATGGATTACGAGATGAAGGAATACACAGGCATAAAATGACATCAGCTTGTACTGGACAGGGTAATTTTGAAGACGTCAAGTGAGGCTTTAATTCTGGAATGGGCATATATAGACTGATAATATTATTGGCGTAAAATTTTTCACAGAAAATTTATGAAAGAAAAGCACTCTTTCCTTCTAGAAAAAGCATGAATGAGCCACAACACATGAAATTATTCATTGCCTTGAGTTCATTTACGAGATAAACCCATTGCCCTCCTGCCAGTGCAGTTCGTCTAATTGCTTTTGAAAATGAGTCGTCAAATTTTATTTGTCTCCCTATATGCAGTGCTGCCAGACATTCATGGCGGGCCATTCGTCAGCAGAGAAAGCAGCTCTACAGGCTGTTTGGCCTCAAGCAAAGCAGCTTCTCTGCTTTTTTCATGTTGCCCAAGCAGAGTGGCGTTGGCTAACGTCAAGGCGTAATTCCATCCCGAATGACCAAAGGAGAGACCTTATGGCTGCATTCAGGAAGGTTAGAGCCTCAAGCAAAACTAACACAATTGAATCGGGCTAAAATAGTAAATAAATAATTAAATAGTTGGGATAGAATAGTAGTGACAATGCATGCGTGAGGTGAATTTGCATACAGGAAAACTATATTGCCCAAGTAGTTACATCTCATGTAGACCACCATGCATGCTGAACTGATAAGTATTGCCTTCGACATGGGAACGAGCAGAGAAGTTTTGTATTTATTTCCTTTTTTCGCTTTTTAAATTGTTAGTTGGCCGGTGGTCTAGTGGCTAAGGTACTCGGCTGCTGACCCGCAGGGCGCGGGTTCGAATCCAGGCTGCGGCGGCTGCATTTCCGATGGAGGCGGAAATGTTGTAGGCCCGTGTGCTCAGATTTGGGCGCATGTTAAAGAACCCCAGGTGGTCTAAATTTCCGGAGCCCTCCACTACGGCGTCTCTCATAATCATATAGCGGTTTTGGGACGTTAAACCTCACATATCAATCAAATTGTTAGTTGGCACTTCTGCTGTCTTGACTTCTCTCCTAAGTTCTTGTTCGCATGTCCTGTCCGATGAAAAAGTTGCACCCAACATGTTGTTGGTAAGGTGGGAAAAGTGATACCTACATTTAGCTTGACTGGCTCTACCTTCGAGTACCTGGCAGTGCACACTATAGGCAAACTGAATGAAACATGTACACAGAGAATGTTGTAGCTGCAATACTAGCTTGTCAAACATTAGTGTAAAAACATGCAAAAAATAAATAGCAGTATTATTAGTTCACCGCCACAGCACAGAGCACAAACATCTAGCACTGAGCCACTATCAAAATAAGAGTACTGCAGCAAGCATGTCTTTTGGATCAGCAGCCAAATACAGTAAGCACTGAGCCACTATGGTCACGTTTAACACATCACGTCTCCACATCCATGCAGCACTTTCTCTGGAGCTTTTGCCCACTTTGTACAGTGTACTGTCCAACGTTTTTGTTTGATTTCTAGAAAATTGAACTTAATCTTCACATTATTACGTGTGCTTCCTAAGAAATCATTTATTAAAATTTGCATTTACTGACAAGGTATGTTGAGTTGAAAGAAATGTATGTGAATCCTTTTCAGATAATGTATGCAGGCAATCAAGAGTCCATTCTGGCAGCCATTGAAGACCTAAAGCTGCTGAATTCCGAAGCATACATCCGGCGCGTAATGACCTTCTTATAGTGAAAAAAAGAATGGGTGCTACTTTAACGCAGCGACGTGACAACACGAGCTCACAACACAAACAATTTCGCTGAAGCTTCCATCAGAATACTAAAAGACATTGTGTTGTGGCGGACTAAAGCCTTTAACGCCATAGTCCTGATAGAGTCCATTTCTGAAGTTGTGGAAACGTACTTTGAGACAAGAATTCTAAGACATGCGAATGACCGCATTTCATCCCATCATATTTTATATGACAACCTGCTTAAGAGGATGCCAGAAGGGGCAGGAGAAACCATTATGGATCAGGGAAACCAGTGCTACAAGGTACCAAGCAACAAAAAAAGATGTCTATAAAGTTTACGGTGACACAGGCATGTGTACCTGTCCAGCGGGAACCACAGGTGCCCTTTGGAAGGACCAAGGGTTAGTCCACCAGAAGTTCAGGGGCATGTTCCCCAACTGCCCAACATTCTTCACAAATGACCGGCACCAACTTGCATGGCTAGCTCTGGGACAAAATTGTCCCAGTATTAAATTTTATTTGTCCGATACCACCGACAAAAGAGAACTGCATGACAACCTTGAGCCAGCAGCCATGCCATGTGTCAACACTCATGATGCTTCTTCAGACGACGAGCACCATTTCCATGTGCAGCTGCCCTCTACATCCGGCTTAGAGGAAGAAGACACAAAGGTAAGCGCCCACTAACAAGATCTACATTATAAACAAAAACAAGTTAAATTAACGACTTCCACTTCAACATACCTTCCCTTATCAGCTATAACCAAAACAGTTGCAATTGTTTGCTTGCATATCAAGTGCCCTCACTCATGCAGTGGTGCATGTTGCAACAAGCACAGACTCAATAATGTTCACATACTCCCCCCCCCCCCGCCCCTGGGGTGGTTTGCTAAATCACTCTGCTGGCTTTCTAAGGATCATCTTGCACCAGACACGGACTTTTCCTTTTTTATTGCACTGTGTGACAGACATAGGTCAGCGATCTCACTCACGAGTCGACTCACTTGGACTCGCTCAGACTCAGATCGAGCCGCTTGTCCGAGTGAGTCCCGGTGAGTAATATTTTCGCGAGATTGAGCTCTAATGAGTCTGTTGGAATAATATTCTCGTGAGTGTAAGTCAGTTCGGCTCAAGAAAATTTTAGAGAGTGTGAGTCTGAGTGAGTCCACAGCAAAAAATACTATATCCTGGGTGAGTCTGAGTGAGTTGTGCACTATCTTTTGCCGGCTTAAGGTCTTTATAACTGATCTTTCAGCATTAATACCAGCCTTACCCAGGTTCACGTTTATGCTCATGTCTACTCAGAAGTATTGTAAAGCAGTGTGGTTCATAAACCATTTCAATATCTATTAATTAGAGGCATCAGTTATGTGAGGGGGTGGTGCTTTGACCTACCCCCCCCCCCTCCGTCTTTTTCAAGGAAGCTCTAGATTATATATTATGCTTTCATCTCTTCACAGAAAAATGAGCTTACTGTTTACTGGTTTGGAAGCACTCAGAACTCGTTTTCGAAGATACTATGTCAAACGGCACCAAGAAGAAAGAAGAATACCGAATAAGTATTCTTATGATTAGGTATGGTTAAGGGTTGGAAGTTCTGTGAACTTACAATTCTTAACCCAGGTCGACTCCTATCGTTATCTTGGCGTAATATTAACAAGTAAACTAACATGGTCCGAGCACATAGAACAACTGGTCACCACTTCAGCAAAATCACTTGGATATATTAAAAGATCGCTTATGTCCTGCCTACCGCAAATCCGAAAATTAGCTGAAGAAACCTTTCATTTCACTTCATTTCATTTATTTTACCCTCAATCGCACATAGCTTTACAGAGGGGAGTGGGGTACAGAAAAAAAAACTATAACCAAGAGCAAACATAGTAACATCAAAATAATAAAAATTACAAAACATGAAAATTTGATGTTAGGCAGTACAATGAATGTGCGTGTAAGTATCATCAGAATGGGGCAAACAGAGTACAAAAATATATATGTACAATATACACTTCACGTGTCATCACGTAAGTAATTCTGTACTGTAGATGAGAACAAGTCGTGACTTGAAATGGAAACCATGTCTGAGGGAAGGTGGTTCCAGTCGTTGGATGTGCGTGGGACGAAGGAATGATGAAAAGTGTTAGTGCGGCAGCTAATGACGTGTACCTTATGTTGATGATCTAAACGAGCTGAGGAATAGGCAGGAGTGGTAATGAACTGAGCTTTCAAAAGTGGATGATTGATTATCTTGTGAAAAAGTATGAGACGAGATGCTTTGCGACGTGATTCAAGTGACTGTAGTGAAAGGCTCTGTTTCATTGACGTAATACTGCTAGTGCGATGGTAGTTAGATAAAATGAAGCGTGCTGCGTTATTCTGTACCATTTCAAGCGAGTGAGTCAAGTTCAGTTGAAAAGGATCCCAAATGGAGCATGCATATTCAAGTTTTGGACGAACTAGTGTTTTATACATGGTTAGTTTCACGGCTTGAGGGGCACGGCTAAAGTTGCGTCGTAGGTACCCTAGCATACGGTTGCTATTGTTAATAACATAGGTAATATGATGTTTCCAGTTCAAGTCAGATGTTATATGAATCCCCAAGTATTTATACGAAGTTACAGACTCTAGATCAACGTCATTTAAGATGTAGTTAACAGGGGGTCCGGTAGTTCGTGAGATACGTAAAACTTTACATTTGTTAGTGTTGAGGTCCATGTGCCAAGTTCTACACCAGCTGGCAATATTATTAATGTCACTTTGCAAAGAAGTAGCGTCAGAGTTAGATGAGATTTCTCGGTAAACAACGCAGTCATCGGCGAAAAGGTGAATCGAAGAAGTTACAACATCGGGTAAATCGTTAATATAAATAAGGAATAGTAAAGGGCCCAACACAGAACCCTGGGGCACACCAGAAGTAACGGGAGAAGAGGGTGAGCTGTAGTTGTTAGCAACAACGAATTGTGAGCGATTAATTAGGAAAAACTCGATCCAAGCAATAATGCCGCCATCAATATTAAGGGTCCTAAGCTTATATAGTAGTAGGTGATGATTAATCTTGTCGAAAGCCTTCGAAAAGTCTAAAAAGATGCAGTCGACCAGTGAACTCCGATCTAGAATGATATGTAACGAATGGGTAAAACAAAGCAACTGTGTTTCACATGAGAATGACTTCCTAAATCCATGCTGTGACGTGCTAAAGAACGATTTTGATTCTAGAAAGTTGACCAAGTAAGAGAAAATTATGTGCTCCAAAAGTTTGCATGGTATAGAAGTAAGTGAAATAGGTCGGTAATTAGTAACAGAATGCTTGTTTCCTGATTTGTGTAGCGGAACCACCTTTGCCTCTTTCCAAACGCGTGGCACCACACCTTCATTCAAAGACTGTTGGAATATTTTACACAGGAACATAGATGAGGCATGCTTAGTTTCTTTAAGGATTCTTGCGTTTATGTTGTCAACACCACAAGCAGAGGATATTTTGAGCGATTCAATTAGTTTTACAATTCCATGGGCCTCAGTCACTATAACAGACGTTGATGGATAGTTGCGCGCTGGTAAAGAGACGGTAGCAGAAGTGGACGACCCTGAAAAGTTCCGGACAAAATTTTCGTTCAGGCGTGCTGCACACATCTCGGAAGATACGGGAAGGCCGTCCGAGTCAACAAGTACGATTTCACTGTCGTTGGTATTTGTAATAGTTTTCCAAAACTTTCTAGGGTTGCTTACAAGCATTGATGGCAGAGTGTTAGATAGAAAGTTAGCCTTAGCATCCGAAACTGCTGACGAGTAAACTCGCGCAGCACTCTCGTAGGAGCGCCAGCGTTTCTCCGGCGCGTACTAAACCTTCACGCGTACTAAACTTCAATATGCTTGTGCTAACTGGAACCCTCACCAAAATTACCTAATCGACGCATTAGAAGCAATTCAAAATCGCGCTGCCAGATTCATCACCTCACAATACAGTTCTCGCTTAATTATTACCAGTATCAAACTATCTCTCAACCTCCCTCCTCTAGAAATTCGCCGCAAAGTCACTCGGCTCTGCCTTCTGCCCAAACTATACCATAATTTCCCGTCACAACGCAATACTGTTCCATTACCTCCCGCCTGTTCATCGCGTCGCCTCTTTAACTCCCTACATTTACAGCGCTTACATGGTTCAACTAACGCTTTCAATAAATCAATTTTACCTACTGCCTTTGAAGACTGGAATAACCTGCGTGAATCTATAGTGCACGAACAAAAACCCCTTAAAATTTAAACAGTTAATCACAAATCACTTTATATGTTAGTTAATTTACAATTGTTGCCGTTTTCTTCCACGTATTTATATATTTTTCCTTCTGTTGACATTGTTTTTTATCATGTAGTTAACTTTCGATTATGCTTTGAACCATTGACAATCATGCATCTGTTGAATTGTGTTTTTGCCTCCCCCTTATGTAATAACCCGCAAGGGGTCTTTCAGGGTTCAATAAATGATGATGATGACTAATGTTAAAGAGCATTAAAAACATGGTTGAATAAGTTAATTTTAGGCTGGTGGACTCGCTCGCACTCATTCAGACTCAGATCGAGCCATGAGTCTGAGTGAGTTCGGTTGAAGAAAACTTCCGTAATGGTGAGTTCGAATGAGTTCGGTTGAAGAAAACTTCCGTAATGGTGAGTTCAAGTGAGTCCGGTTGAAGAAGACTTCTGCGATGGTGAGTCCTAGCGAGTCCAGCTCAGTGAATTTTTCCCCGAGCCCCAGTGCGAGTGAGTCCAAAGCTCAAAATATGTTTTATGAGTGAGTCTGAGTGAGGTCTGTAAGTTTTGTCGACCCGTGGTGACAGTCTGAAATGGGTGTCTAAAATGTAAAACGTTTGAAATATTGGCGTACATATAATACTTTAGCCCTTTATTTTCTTCAAGACACGGTACTCAATGACGTTACAAATATTTCAGGCAGTGGATGACAATCTGGAAGCCTTCATAGCACTAATAAGGGAACTTTATGCCAAGGAGCGCCACAACGACACGTATAAGAGGCGCTTGACCAGTGTCACTGCTCGCTTGAAGAGATTACAGCCGTAACAACGTGGTGTCGGGGCCCTAATGGCAATAGACAGTGCGTTTGGCTTAGAACTGAGGCGTGGGCGTTCCATAAAGGTACAGCCCACAGCTATTGCTAGGCGGCGCCCTTGTATGTCAAGGGGATCAAAGCGGGTGGCAGCTGGACGACCCTCAAATGGTCCTTCACCAAAGAGGACCTTGAAGCGCTGCCATTCATTGAAGCAAAGTGTTGATTCGAATGTGCCGCATGCTAAAATGCATGGCTATGCACACCGACTTTCTGAGAGTGTATTTGCCAACATGTTTAAGGTATGAGGACAAGTGACTGCAATTTTTCAAAAAACGATAAGCGCCAAACATAATCCGTCTGTAATATGAAGCACATTATTTTAGGTACATGTGAACACTATAAAGCAAGTCATATTTTTTCTTAATTTTCTATAATGAAAAAATTCATTAATAAAAGCAGGCTATATGCAAACAATTTTAACTTGAGGCCTACTCATTAAAAAAATTGATTTCACAAGGACATAAAAAATGCTTTGGCCTGTACGTTAAGCCAAAAAAATGAGATCTGATAAATATTAACAATAGTAATTAACTAACCAAAAAGTATGCACTAGAACTTGGGGCACCTTCGTATCGCAGGCATCTCGAGGCGTGATTTTGCTTATTGAGGTTCATCGCATGCCTACTAATGTGATAAGGAAGGAAGTGTGCCAAGTTTTAATAAAAAATGTTTATTAGCAAGACAGTTACGATTGCTCGCATATTAAAAATTACTAGAAATATAACTCCCGAGAAAATCAACAAAAAGATTTAAAACAGGTGCGGTGCGCACACAAGATGATCAGGAGGGCTGAAATGTTCAGCATTTGTAGCCAGTTCCATCGTAAACCTCACTCTTGTGTGCCTTTTTTTCAGGCTTCAAATATAAATCTTTTTCTAGCTTGTTTTGCAGTATCAGTGCCATGATAGAGTGCTTTTGTGCTGCGGCGCTGGTAATTTGTGAGGCCCGGCTTTTTTAGTGTGGGGGCCAAGCTAGATCCAAATTCGCTTAAATGTGATTATGTAACTCTTAGTGAAATGACACCCAGCGTCAACGAGAGCAAATTTGATGATTTATAGGCTCAGATATGTGTCCTTGAGCATGAACAACACGTTTACCACTATACGCATTCACCTAATGAGAAGTTTATTACTTTTATGGTTAAAAATGATCTGTAGGCTTTGATGTTAGAGCATTATTCCATCTTTGCACTTGATATGATTGCTGAACAACCAACAAAATATTGCATATCAAGCTAATGTTACGATGCAGACAAAACTGTCAGTTCAGGTTCTGCTTTCATGTGAGATTGGTGGACTAACCATTCTCCTTGCATCTTTTGGAAGTAACTGCACTGACGGATGTTTTGTGTAGTAATATGACAGGCAATTAAGTGCACATTTATCATTATGAAAACCGAAATATTAGATACAGAAAATGTTCAGCTTTACCACTTGGCCTCATACCTCAAAACAAAACATACCATTATTCGTTAGGCACGCAATAGTATTTGTCCCTTACTTGTCTTCTCCCATAATTTATCATTCAAGCCCAAGCACTATTCCGTGTTCCTTAATATTGTTGCTATGTTTTTTCATAGTTTTTACACTATTCTAGGTTAATTAGTAGTGTCACATGTGAAAGTGACATGCCGTGAGGAAGAACTTTCACCGAGAAGCCAAAATCGAGGATGGGGAAACTAAGATCGGTTGTCGGTAAATGTCATCACTGTGTTTGGGAGCACATGTGCATCAAGGTAAGGTCAGAAATCAGGGCAACAACATGACCACCATTCGCTACTGTTGGCGATGACGGAAGCTGGACTTGAACTGCGACTTGCAGCGAAAGTTCTTTCTTTCTACATGATAAAAAGAAACTGCGTGACTTCGCCAAGGAGCACCGCAGAGGAAATGAGCGGTTTACTGTGCGGTACAACAGACTACACACGAAGAGCAACATTTTTTGCTACGACGCTGTTTCAGATCGTGTCATCGGTGTCGATGCTCGAGCAGAGCGGACCGCGAAGTTACATCATGAAAACCAAGGCAAGAAAGCTGCCACTTCAGCTCCAATTTGCTTGTTCTTGGCAAATTTCCGCAGTATATTTCATAACCTTGATATCCTAAAAACAATTATGCACACGTATTTAGCCGACATCCCCGTCGGAACTAAAACTTGGCTTTCTGACAACATCACAGGTAGCGAGCTGATGTTCCATTCGAATTTTGTGCTCTTTCGTCGAGATAGAATCGGATCTAGAAAAGGAGATGTCATCCCCCCCCCCTCTGCCATAGCAGTAAAACAGCAATTTCAGCCATAACTCCTAAAAATTGAATCTTCTTTATTATAATCTGGATATCTGTTCATTTCTGTCATGTTAATTGCATCATTTGTGTTTATTAGCGGCCGCCAGATAGTCAACCTGACTTCATAGATTTTTTTCAGAGATTCTACTGAACAGGTCATGAGTTTTCACGACTTTTTTATTATATGCGGTGGTTTTAACTACGTAGGTATAAACAGAAAGACGTTATCAATCACTACTCAGAATAATCGCGTGGGGCACCTATGTTTTCTTCATGCCTTCACTATAATTATCTCACCCAAGTAGTGCTTGAGGCCACTCACGGTAGTCATGTATTGGAGCTCATCTTGACTAACAACTCGGATTTGGCACGGCTCATGTATTGAAAGAGATAAGGAATCACAGAGCCGTATATTGTTTGTTCGCTGTTCTACGCATTCACAAAAGAAAAATAATAAAAGAGATACTTCACTAGGCGAACGTAGACACAAAAAAATTGAAGTGTGTGTTACAACAATTTTCTATTAATTTGAGTCAAACTTGGCAAGACGTGCTAGAAATGAGAACTGGTGCATATTCCGCGATCACCTTAAACAAATAGCAAATCTATTTGTACCTAGACACGAGATAAGCACAGATGTAAGTGATTCATCGTTCACTCACAATGTAAATATGTGCATCAACAAGAAGAAAAGGGCGTATCGAAAAGAAAGACAGGTATATAAACCAGATGACTGGCAAAAATATAAAGAAATCTGGAAACAAACAGAAAAAACAATCAAAAATAAATATTTAAGCTGCACTCTACCAAATTTGCTAAAAACATATCCTAATAAGTTTTGGATTATAGTTAATCCTATACAAAATCAGTTGGTGCCACCTTTGCTAAATGCCGACGGCAACTTGCTATCAATAAATGAGTGTGCCAAGCATATTAATGAGCACTTTGCCGGAGTTTACACAGATGAAGATCTTATTATTAGTTTCTTGATCCTTTTGAAACCAACCATTCCGTTCAGGTTCCAATTAATCATCATAACCACCAACAGTGTTAAACACACTATTGACTGCTTGCCATTCACGACCAGCCCAGGTACGGATGGAATCCAGCGCTTAACATATAAAAAATAAGCAGCCACTTCGCAGGAGTTATGCTTTGTTTAATATTCCAATACTTACTTCACTCTGTCTGTGTACCCGAAGACTAGTAAATAGCTCATGTTCTGCCTGTACCTAAGACTGGTGATCACACTGTCTTCCAAAATAATTGCTCTATATTATTAAGCTCCATTAGTTGCAAACTGCTTGTATACATAATGAACACACACACATAAAGGCGCATCTCAATCAAAATAATTTACTCATAAACAATCAGCATGAATTCCAACCGAATCTCATGTGAAACGCAGCTCTAAGCATAGGTAACAGACATTCACACCTTACTTCACTTATCCCATTCTGTTGAGGGAATTTTTTTTTTTTGATTTTTCTAGGACTTTTGACAACATACCTCATGAACGACTAACACTAAAGATAGGTAATCTTGAACTCGACAGCGAAACAACACGATGGCTTGAGGAATTTCTAGAGGATTGTTCGCAGGTGGTTAAATAAATGATAACATATCTAGTCCAACACTTCTCAAGTCTGGTGTCCCTCAGGGTACAGTATTTGGTCCACTGATTTCTTACTTTTATTAATGACAGAGCTATAATTATTAATTCAACAGTTCGCCTTTCACAGACGAATGCGTTATACAAAGAAAAACAGCTGGTCCTAACGACGTCAAAGCCCTACAATCGGACCTTCATAAACAATCACAATGGTGTAACAAATGGCAGATGCAAATTATTCTAGAAATAACCAAGCATTTGACGTTTAATTTGGTATTTATATCACAATCTGATACTTATACACTAAATACAAAAATAGTAGGCTCAGATACAACGATTTAATACCTTGGACTCTTTATCGATTAGAATCTAACATGGACCGACCACATTGAATATATTACTTGTAAAGCGCAGCAGAAACTTGCTTTTCTCGAGCGACGCTTACATCTGGCCGACAGGGAGACCAGGCTCCAAGCTTACAATTTTCTTGTGCGCCTTCATTAGAATATGCATTCATAATTAGGCATCCTCACAAAGCCAGCCTAACTAACCTAGTGGAAGCCGCTCAGAATAAAGCAGCACGATTCATCCCCCCCTTATCATCATACTCGTAATTTCAAAGCGTTTCATATTTCAAATCAAAACTAAACATGCCGCTGCTTGCTCTGCGCAGGCTAATTTCCAGTTTATGTTTTTGCCCACCCTGTATCATTCTAACACGTCATTTGCCCGGACGCACAATTTATCACCAATTTGAAATTCCTTCCTAGTCCCACCAATCACACTTTTCAAGTCAACCCTACTTTCGGTGGTACAGAAAAGTATGAAAGTTCACCATTAACATTAAATTAAAAGAATGGAACGCATTACCTTCCAGGATCGCCAATATAACAAAACCTTTTTTGTTTAATTCAAAATTGCTCACGTATTTAGAACTATGTAATTTTCACTAACAATTATGCTTTATCCGATGTTGTATTGCTTGTTGTGTTGCTTGTCTTGATGTTTATGAATTTCTGTACTGTAGAATTGTATTAACCTAAAATTATTCATTCACTGCAAAAATTTGTATTTATGTTCCCCCCTATGAAATGCGGCTAGTGGGCCCTTACAATACTTGAAAAATTGAAAATAAAAATGAAGTTAAAGGAACTCGATGGATCATAGACAGGATGGACTGGAACAAACAGTATATCAGAACGAAGAGAGTTCAGCCAAGGAAGCTGAGCGCATCACAGATGATTAGTCATAAGCGCAGTTGCCAAGTACATCGATCACAAATTGTAATTTGCGCAGCGTGCATCCCAAACACAGCAAGAGAAATGGGCCACTGGGTCGCTACTTAATACTACCTCAACCAAATGTACGCTACCATTGATAAGCCACTACACAGTGCTGCTGCCTTAGTTCTGGCCTGAGAATCCAGGCATTCGGTTTAGATGCTCAGGCAAGTGCAGGTTAAACAACAGGTTCTCTTGCGCACCTTACGAGAGAATTCATGCTGAGTAGATGTTAGAAATAAACCACAAAATTTCGAGGACATAGTTGAACCTGATTTATTAGACACGTGAGTCATGCGTGCATCAACTTACTTTCCAATATTTTATTGTCAAAACAAACAAAGTTTCTGAGAATGTTCACGTGCTGCTGTCAGTTCAGTCTTCAGTGATGTCATGACAGAAATGGTTCATGTTGAGCAGTTTTGTAAATAAACGGTCATTTGGAAGTAAATGCTTGCATTGTCGTCGCCTCCTTCTGTCCCATGCCTTTGCACAGTTAGGCCTTCTGCTCCGATAATGTTTAGGCCTTAGGGTTACTGCAGCAATAGTCTCCTCCTTGCACCTCCACTTCCAAAAAAGGTGGTCATTCTTACCCGCATTCGTAGTCCTTTATTTCATGCCTACCTTTTCGTGGGGCTTCAATGCATCCAAGTAGAACACTTGTAGAATTTGGGACATCTTAGTTCATTATACTTTTCAGGATATGACCTGCAAAGACTGTGTTTATGTTTACTACAGCAGAAGCAAAATGAAGAATGCGACTAATACTTTTACTTTATGACCTAAGTACAGCCTTGTAAAAGAACGTTGTAGCGGCTGCTACTATAGCTAAAGCTTACTGATGGCAGCTAGAACAATGTTACCTACATAAATACCTCCCTTAGCTTGCGCAATAAGGAATTCATAGGTAGAATATATACAATTCTTTTCGTGCTTTACTCCTTACTACAGTTTTGTTCAAACTTGACGAAATCACTGACCTTTCTTTGAAAAAATTGAGAAGTGCCCGGCTGCTCTAACGCAAAGTTCATTTCATTTTAAAGACACTAAAATGCTTCTATGACAGGTTAGGTAACAGTTTCGAAGATCCAAGGAACTACTGCCAGGACACGTTGGCTAGGCTGAAAAGCAAAGTCATAGTCTAGAATGCGTACAACAGAAATATGACTTCATTGAAAAATTTCATCTGTCCTCCATTTTCTCAAAATGGTTGCTCACTGTAAGACACAGTGTGTCTTATCAGCTTACAGCAGCATTTTCATTGTCTGGTTCTTTTCTGTTGCCTGTACCAGCATGCCAAACCTTCGTTTGTGCTGAATCCCAGTCAACTAGCTCAATTTTATGGGGGGATCTGCATGCAAATAAATATAAAAACAAGCGCAATGCTCTAGATGTGTGGACACTTTGGTGGGAGACTGCAGGTAATCTGCTGCAGTCCTGTGATCACTGCATCATGAAAAACAAACAAAAAAACCGAGGCGGCAGTGGTGTCAAAATGAACTCTGTTGAAATAAACGAGCAGTAGATAGCTCATGATGTTGATCTCAAGAAGGCAGCCTGTGCTGCATGAAATAAAGTATGGGGGGAAAGTAGGGCTGCAGCGGAGTGATAGACTGTTGACGTTCTCGTGCCGCAGTGTTTTGGAAAAAATATGAAACATTTATTCCACATAACACTATTGCAAACGGTCACACGAAATTTTCTATCATGCACTACCTGCAAAGCTTCCAGTGCAGTAGAGTATGTTTTCAGGGTACCACACAGGCATGATATGGCTCACTACTGCGCATGACAGCATTGCAAGCAAATAAATGCTTCATAGCAATTTTTCCCGGCCACAAACACTTCTTGCGCAGAGACCTCAGAAAGCAGTTGAAAATCTGTGTTGCCTTTCTTGAATTTTTTCCTTCGCTAGTCCGAACTACATAATCGTTTTGTAACTGCATACCAACACCTCTCATTCTTTATGCTGAATATATGAACCTTTCTTTGAACGGCTGCACTGCGTTTCGGTATTGGATTGCAAAGGCTAACGGCTGGTTAGGCTTTGCTATCGGACATGTTCAGCTAGTGATTAATTCCCCATTTTCAAGCTTCATTTTGGATTTTGTTCAGAGTGTTGCGCAGGTCATTTCGCCATTTCTCCTTTGGCATGCTTAATTGGTGAGCATAGTGATAGTTGTCGCTACAGACGCTTCCTAAACGCTTTGCCTGACTGATGAATATTTCTTCTTTCCCGTAGCCTAGATGAAAGCTTGTGCAGTCTATGTATTAAAGTTGGCTATTCGTCGGTATTATGTAGAGCGTAACCTTTGATTTTTCTTTAAAAGAAAGAACTCCAACAAAGCCATAATAACATGCGCATCACAAGAATTCACCACTGAAGATTAAATTTCGCCAAGCATGTTAGCAGCAAGAACAACACAGTAAACCAAACCAAGATCTTTTTTTCTTTTTGTCCGGTTCGACAGGGGTGGAGTCCGCTTCTCCTGCACACCCTTCCCCTTAAAATTTCACTTGGCTCTGCCCTGTTCATTTTTCTTTTCTGATTGGCATTGCCTGCTATATGTTTAGTGTGGGCAGAGGATTTCTATTTTTTCATACCTCACAATAAAGAATGTTTTAATAGATACCATCATATCTAGGAAGTTAATTTTGCTGAAAGGGGGGTGCATAATAAATTTACAACTAGGGTTAAACTTTTACAATGGCCAATTAACGCAATTGTCATGAATGCATGTCAGGAAGAAGGCTAGCAGCAGAGCTATTGAATCTATTCTTGAAAATGATTCTATTTTGAATAACATCAGTGTTACCTCAAGACAACTTATCTACTGAAAGATCAAAAAACCACATTTAAACTACCCGCAGGGGCGCCTGCGCAAGTAGGCGTTTGGTGTGTAGCGACACCACGGACCCGAGCTAACGAGGGAGTTTTGACTCTCTCCCACGCCTTGCCGTGCTTGGCTTTGCCGTGTCCGGGGAAAAGGGGATCCTCGGGGTTGAGCCAATGCTGGGTGATTGGACCTTTAAGACTCCCTGGCAGAGGCAACACACCTCTTTTGCCCCGGCTTCACGTAGACGGCACCCCTGGGCTGACCCACCCAGGGGAAATCGGCAGTCGCCTTTTCCTATCTCTCTCTGCCTATATCTTCGTCTTTATCTCTCACTATCTATCTGTCCTGTCTTCTACTCTCTTCTGTTTACTTGCAATTTTCCTGGCGGCAAGGGTTAACCCTGTGCAAATAGCCTACCTTGGTCTAGGCGCATTGGGTTATGGCAGTGTTGTACGGCTGACGTCTGCAAGCTTTCAGCACCTGTAAACTTGCAGCGTCCCCTTGTTGGGCTCCGTGGTGGGTGGCCGCCAACGCTGCTGAACAAAAATAAGACCGGCATGCATGGCGCATTCCCTCTACTACCTGATCGTACCGGCCTAAAGCGGGTACGCACTGACTACATAAATCTCTTCAACCAGCCAATAGAAACTTTTCACCACTTCCACGTCATTCACTGCGAAAAAAACCGGAAAGCAAGCCAGGACCGTATCTCCTTTCGTAGTTGGCAGGTGTCTTACGGGAACTCTTGGGGCTGGATACAAAGTAACCAAAATGGCGAGCGGAGACCTTCTTCTAGAAATTCGGGACAAAGCACAATTTGTAAAGCTAAACAGCCTCTCAACGTTTGGTGACGTACCGATCACCGTAACCCCACACCGATCCATGAACATCACTCGCGGAGTGGTATCTGATGCAGACTTACTTGAGCTCACCGAGACTGAACTTTTGGAAGGGTGGAAGAGCCAAAATGTCAATAATGTACAGAGAATTATCATCAGAAGAGATAATAAGGAAATACCAACGAAACACTTGATACTCACGTTTGCATCCAGTAAACTACCAGATTCCATTCAAACAGGGTACACAAAAACATCGATCAGGCCGTATATACCAAACGCTCCTCGTTGCTTTCAATGCCAGAGGTATGGCCATGGCTCTAAAACCTGTCGTGGTCGCCAGACTTGTGCACAATGTGGAGTCCTAGGCCACGTGTCTGAGAATTGCAAACAACCGCCACACTGTGTAAACTGCGAAGGAAACCATGCCGCATATTCACGCTCCTGCACATACTGGAAAAAAGAAAAAGAAATAATTGCATTGAAGGTGAAGGAGAACATTACGTTTAAGGAAGCACGGCGAAGAGTCGCTCCATTCTATGGACCTACATACGCTGATGCGGCGCGTCAGGGGGCACCGCAGCACCAGCCCTCGCCACCCCTTCGGCCCGCGCAGAGCGAGCCGTCGGCTTTGGCACCTGCCCCCAAGGCGGCTGTAGCCCAGGCTACACCGCCCACTCCCGAACAGAGACCGGAGACTCCAGAGTCTTCGGGCCTCAAGGCCTCCCCTCACCAGGCGAGGCCCAAAATCCGAACTAACAGCCCACACGTGCGGGCATCCAGTGCCTCCGAGGAGGCAATAGATACAACGGCACCCTTGGTGCCGAAAGAGCGACGTGGCTCCTTGGAGCGCGCCAAGAAAACAAAAAAAGCAAATAACAGGACCTAGTGACGGCCCTGTTAAGTGAACTCAAACTCCCCGTCTAAACAGGCACTCGCTTTTCGTACACACAGCATTATTTTACATTCACCATGAACACTCAAGTTATACAATGGAACGTCAGGGGCCTTCTCAGAAACCTTGACGACATCCAAGAACTCTTACACGAACACTCACCAAAAGTGCTGTGTGTACAAGAAACACACCTTAATTCAAAACACACAAATTTTCTTCGTAAATACGTTATTTTTCGAAAGGACCGTGTTGATGCCATGACATCATCCGGAGGTGTTGCCATCATAGTGAATCAAGGAATTGCATGCACACACATACAACTCCAAACATCCCTTGAGGCAGTGGCTGTTCGAGCAGTTCTTTTTGATAAACTGATCACAATCTGCACTATTTACATTCCTCCTAGCTATCAGCTACAAAAACGTGATTTACACTCTCTAATTGATGAACTTCCGGAGTCTTATGTTCTCCTTGGAAACATTAATGCGCATAGCAGGCTATGGGGTGATTCTCGGTATGACGCGCGAGGTCGACTGATCGAACAGTTCATTCTCTCGTCGAGCGCGTGTCTCCTGAATCGAAAAAAAAACCAACCTATTATAATCTCGCTAATAACACCTACTCCTCCATAGACCTAAGCATAGCGTCTCCATCTCTTGTGGCTCTACTCCAGTGGAATGTCGTCAGTAATCTGTACGGAAGGGACCACTTCCCCGTAGTTTTGAGCACAACTACAGTAACCGAGTGCCCACCACGTGTTCCCAAGTGGCTAATAAACAGAGCCGACTGGGAACAGTTTTATACTATCGCTCGTCTAGGTTGGAACGACATCTGTACTTTGAACATTGATGTTGCTGTGAACTACTTCACAGCGTTTTTGATTGATGCTGCAACAAAATGCATCCCACAAACAAACGGACACCCTGGAAAACGACGTGTGCCATGGTGGAACTCTGAATGCCAAAACGCGCGCAAACAGCAAAACAGAGCTTGGAGGCTGCTTCGGAAGTCACCGACAGCCGAAAATCTTGAAACCTTTAAGAAAATAAAGTCTCAAGGCAGGAGAACGCGTCGGCAGGCCAGAAGAGAAAGCTGGCAGAAGTTTTTATCAGGGGTTAATTAATACACACAGGAGGCTAAAGCCTGAAACATGGTCGGTAGGATAGCAGGAAAACAAGTACACACACTTCCCCTCGTAAACACTCAGGGTGATACCTTGGAAGATCAGGCAAACTTCCTCGGTGCACACTTCGAACAGGTATCCAGCTCGTGCCACTATACTGACACTTTCCAAAAATACAGAACAAAAATAGAAAAGCAAAAACTCGAACACAAATCCACTACATACGAGGCATATAACCAAGCTTTCAGTCTAGCTGAGCTCCAAACATCTCTAAACTCCTGCAGTACTTCTGCCCCAGGTTTGGACCGTGTGATCTATGAAATGTTAAAAAACCCACCAAACGAAACCCGAAAAACCTTACTTTGTTTGTACAATGCTATTTGGTCTTCTGGCACTATTCCTACCTCCTGGAAAGAGGCTATTGTTATTCCCATTTTGAAAGAGGGCAAGGACCCTTCTTTAGCTTCGAGTTACAGGCCTATTGCACTTACAAGCTGCTTGTGCAAAGTCTTCGAAAAAATGTTAAACTGCCGACTTCTACACTTTCTTGTAACAAACAATTCGCTCGACCCATTTCAGTGCGGTTTTCGAGAGAGTAGATCTACGACAGACCACCTTGTTCGTATCGAGGCACGCATCAGAGACGCCTTCGTCCATAAACAATATTTTCTCTCTGTGTTCCTCGATATCGAAAAGGCTTATGATACAACATGGCGTTTTGGAATTCTAAGAGACCTATCCCACCTTGGCGTGCGCGGAAGAATATTTCACATAATCAAACGTTACCTGTCAAACCGGACATTCCGTGTCCGAGTTGGCACGGTTCTTTCCCAAAAATTTGTCCAGGACACAGGCGTGCCACAAGGTGGTGTACTTAGCTGCACACTTTTTCTCATAAAAATGAATTCCTTGCGCTTGACCATCCCTCGCAATATGTTTTATTGTACATATGTCGATGACTTCCAGCTTGGCTTTAGGTCTTGCAATCTGGCAATGTGTGAGCGGCAGGTTCAGTTAGGTTTAAACAAGCTCTCCAAATGGGCAGAGGAAAACGGATTCCGACTGAACCCACAAAAAAGCACGTGTGTCCTGCTCTCCAGAAAGAGAGGCATGCACTCAGACCCCGACATTGAACTGAACGGTCAACGTCTGTCTGTTAATACGGAGCATAAATTCTTAGGAATAATCTTGGACAACAAGTTGACCTTCGTACCGCACATCAAGTATCTAAAAACAAAATGTTTAAAAGCTATGAATATTTTAAAAGTGTTGTCACGTACTAGGTGGGGTAGTGACAGGCAATGTCTCATGAACCTATATAGAAGCCTCATTCGCACCCGCTTAGATTATGGGGCCGTTGTTTATCAGTCTGCGACTTCAAGTGCTTTAAAGATGCTGGACCCCGTGCACCATTTGGGCATCCGCCTTTCTACGGGTGCTTTTCGCACCAGCCCCGTAGAAAGCCTTTATGTTGAGTCAAATGAGTGGTCACTTCATCTGCAGAGAACTTACATGTCCTTTGTTTATTTCCTTAGGGTGAAAGCAGACAAGAAGCACCCCTTATACTCTACTATTAATGATTTGTGGAGCTCAATTTTGTTTCAAAACAGGCCTTCGATGAGGCAGCCCTTCTCAATTCGCCTGAAGAGTCTAGCTGAGGAAACTGGAGTCTCACTAGAACACAGTTTAATGGATCCTGTAGCATACCCGCCACCGTGGCAATGGCAGACTATAGACTGCGATGTGTCTTTTCTAGAAGTTACAAAACATGCGCCGATTGCCCATATCCGAACATACTTCCTGGAACTTCAACACAAATACACACGTCCCGAGTTCTTTACAGATGTCTCCAAGTCTAACTCCTCTGTGTCCTACGCTGCTGTCGGCCCATCCTTTTCGGATGCTGGCCCTCTACATCCAAGCACAAGTATCTTCACAGCGCACGCCTATGCGATACTTTTGGCGGCTAAACACATCAAGCAATTACAAATACAAAAAGCAGTAACTTATACAGACTCCCTCAGTGTAGTAACGGCTCTGCACACTCTTAAAAAACACAAAAACCCAGTCCTTGTCTCACTTTACTCCATTTTATGCACACTCTACACACTCAAACAACATGTTGTAGTGTGCTGGGTGCCAGGGCACCATGAGATTCGAGGCAACGTGAGGGCGGATCAGCTCGCTGCATCCGTCCACAAAAGCACTGCCCCTACACCCATATCAATCCCGGCCCTTGATCTTAAGCCGTCTCTCAAACGAAACCTCAGAGTATACTGGCAGAGCAAGTGGGATACACACACACAAAACAAACTACGCGTTATTAAGCCACACCTAGGTAATTGGCTGCCCGTATCGAAATCGCGTCATACAGAAGTAATACTAATGAGACTCAGGATAGGACACACATGCACGACACACACACACCTTTTGTCCGGTGGCGATCCACCATTGTGTGACAGATGTGGTGAAGTATTGACAGTCCTTCACATTTTAATTGAGTGCAAACAATTGGACACTGTACGAAAACAACACTTTCCATTACCCTACCGACAACATATACCTTTACACCCTGCAATGTTCGTCGGTAGGGAACCGCTTTTTAGTCACAAATCATTGTTAGCGTTTTTTAAAGAAATTCATAGTTTTCATATCATATACCCGGGCATCCCGTAGCATGACCTCTCCAGAGAGGTTTTTGCTGCGGTGGTTACACAAGAAAGCACTTGCCTCACGGCCCTTGGACGCAAGGGTATGAACAAGTGAGGCACTTGTGCTAATGCCATACATATCCACCATCGTCTTCTATTATCACCAACTTTTGTCATCTATTCACACCACCCACACCTTTCACGACATGGTCATGATTTTATTACTTGTATATTTTTACCCGCCTTACCGCGAGGAATTTTATGGCCCTTATACAGCCGCTCATCACAATCATTGTCCATATTTTTAGTAAGATGAACTGGCGC
Source organism: Rhipicephalus microplus (assembly GCF_043290135.1). Lineage (NCBI taxonomy): Eukaryota > Metazoa > Arthropoda > Arachnida > Ixodida > Ixodidae > Rhipicephalus > Rhipicephalus microplus. The sequence goes on along the minus strand of NC_134710.1, from coordinate 490,650,566 downwards.
TCTTTGGCCGTGAAATGGCCCTTGCGCCATAAAACATCAAACATCATCATCAACATTTAAACTAAGTAAAATGCACGTGTTAGTCTCTGTTTATGGTGGAGTTGTAAAGAACAAGCGGAATAAATGTCATGTTTTGCCACAATTGAACCCATTGGTTAACTGGAAGGAAACTCTGGAGAGATTTATAGGCCTCTGCTGCTGTAGTCTCGAGCAGTTTGGTTCCCTTCACTGCGTCAATGCGACGTGGGTGAAATCACAATTTACAAACTCCGTACTCCCAACAACAGTTGGCTGTGCAGCTTTGCACTTGATTCACAAGCTTCTTGTGTGTATTTTACAAAAGCATTACAAGGACACTGAAGAGAAACAGTGACCTTGTTCAGATTCACAAACTGCACTCTGAGAACTGTAATGTCAATGCCTTATGTTTCACCATCCCAAGTTCATAATTAGCGGAGAAAATTAAGGTTGAAGTTTCACTATTGAAAGTTGTGTGGAAATGTCCATCGTGACGTCAAAAGTTTTAAATGTATTTTTCATAATTTTGCTATTGGCTCTGTGATATATTCTGAAACTTGTATGCTAGGTCTATGACACCCACAGATGACAATGTTTTTCATTTTTATTGATTATAAGCTATGCATAGCCCAGGAAACGCCATCAAAATTAATAATGTCATGGCGTTTGGGGAGACATTTTCTTTGTTTGGTTTTGCACTTGCCAAGCGTCGTGTCGTGGTAACAGTGGTGTTGTGAAATCATACTTCACTAGTATGCGAAAAAATATTTTGCTCTTTAGTACCCCTTCAACTCCCAAAGAAAAAATTTAACAAGAATGATGTAGAGTAGCTCACCAGCTTTTTCACCTGGCCCAAAAAGAAATGAAAGTCAATGTAGTTTTATTGTTAGGTGTATCACACCTCAATACGTATAATCTTAGGAAGATGGAGGACAGGAAGCATGACACAGAGGACAATTTATTGCAACAGCCACACATTACATGTATATTTAAATGAGCTCGTGCACTGCTTTTCTCAAACAAGCAAAAAATATGCAGTCTCACAAGTCTGCAGCACTGTGGTACCTTGTGAGGCCGCGTTCATACGCCCGAGCAGAGCACAATAAAAATGCCTTTAAACAATTTAACTGTTGTGCGCTCCGTTAAAAAAGGTTTTCACTCAAGATAACTGTGTCATTAGCCACTCAATGCAACGAAAGAAATGACACGTCCAGTTTTTGTGTCAGCGCTTTCTCAATAATAATTATTAACTGAATTGGAACAAATAAAACAACCGCTAAACAAAGCACATCGTCTTTTGAAGGCATCTGTTTGCAAACAAGAGAAATGATTATAGCCGTTGGAAAGGCGCTGATAAAAACAGAAGCAGGCACGCTTTCTGCAGCTGTAGGTTGATGGTACTGTAGCCAGTTGCCGCTGAGCGCAGGTCACGTTTTCTCTTTCATAAAGGACGACAGTGTATAGAGGGTGCTTACCAGCGCAAACGACAGGGCAGGAGGGGACAGGAGAAGAGATGAGACAGAGCGCTGAACTACAACATGAGGCTGGAGCGAAGAAGTCAGGAAAGGGCCCGTTGTATTATAAATGAAACTCAAGAGACAACATGAGCCTCATGTTGTCGTTCAGCGCTCTGTCTCGTCTCTTCTCCTGTCCCCTCCTGCCCTGTCGTTTGCGCTGGTGAGCACCCTTCATGATGTTATACCAACACGCCCAATCCCACTGTCTCTTGAGTTTCATTTCTAATATAACGGGCTCTTTCCTGACTTCTTCGCTCCAGCCTCATGTTGCCGTTCAGCGCTCTGTCTCGTCTCCTCTCCTGTCCCCTCCTGCCCGGTCGTTTGCGCTGGTAAGCACCCATATGATGTTATACCAACACGCCCAATCCCACTGTAACGTAAGAAGTGTGAGGACTATGACTGGTAACGTAAGAAGTGTGTCCTCACAAGCTCAAAGGCTACACATGGCTGAAGATTGCCCTCATTTACACAGCTTGTTTAATGGACATGCGGGGTTCACCATGGTGAACTAAAACTTGAAACAGTGGAAACAGTGCGTATTTGGTATGCTGTGTTTCTTCTCTTTGCGTAGGGGTACAAGCTTCCAAGTTCTTAGTACTTTAAAGTGAGAGATGCAAACTGGCCCAAGCACTAAGCCCAACTTCATACTACTGTAAGATTTTGAGAAATCAACCCCTCGACCCTGAACGATGATCTCGAAGGGGGCCCTTGCTTGGTTTCGGACACTTATTCAATATTGAAGTGCCTTTAAGAAACATGCACACTTATGTTTTAATGAAATGCTGTATAGAATACACACGCATTTACTGTTTTACAGAACTGAGGAGAATCCTTGTGTGAAGCTTTAGGTGTTATGACAAGGCGGGAAAGATGTTCTACAAGTGTTTAGACTATTTGTGACAGCTCAGCATGCAGCCTCGAAGCAACACATTGTAAAAATGTTAAAAAATCTTGTGCATATATAAGGCCTCTCAGAACTTTAGTTCCAAATAACTGCTGCTGCGGAATGCCGTAGTGGAGAACAGGTTTATAAATAATTGCGGGAAGGGATGGGGCGCTTGCTCTGTATTTAACAGCGCCTACTCGCGATTGAAGTTGGAATGGAGGCACTAGCATGTGCTTTTTTCATAGCTTTGCCAGACTCCACAAGAGGCCCATTGAATGTGACTACCCGTACAACCAAGGAACGCTTGCCACCAATTCAGCTGCTCTATGTGCGAGTGTTCTCTTCACACTATTTTAACTGCGCAACACTTTACAGTAAAAATGCACACCTGTTTTCATATTTTTGTGATTCAACCAATTTTGCTTAAATATCTGCAGTCTGAACAAAGTGGACACTTACTACAGTTGCTTATGAGAGTTTCGGCTTTGAATTGCAGCCCAAGTCATGCAGTGAAGATCATGCATGCACAGCTTACCTACCGCCACCCTTATTTAGGAGTGGAAAGATAGGCTGCTGCTTGAATTGTAGAGGAAAATAAAGGAGGAGGGGGGTAATTTGCCATGTTTCTTACAGGTTGGTGTACTTGCTGCCAAGTACCTCAAAGGAGGATAAGTGACAGTGGTGGAAATGAATCTGCACTCCAGCCAAGTGCACAACGAGCTTAGTGAGGAACATTATTGAAACGAACCATAAGAGAAGCATTTGACAAACTGCTAATAAAGCATTGTCTTGGCTTTATCATCCAACATGTGGTCGTTTTCATGATTCCTTCATTTTTCCTGCATCAAAAACCTCAAGCTGAGCATTCCATCGTTATTACTAGCGCATATACTTGCTGGTGCTTATTCTGCTGCAATTTTGGATGGGATATTTAGTAAAAGTGCTCAATGGCAATGATGTTTATCTGCCCCTCGTATGTTTTAAGATGCACTTTTTTCTAGATTTGCACATGTCTCTAATTGTAGAGAATTCATATTGATCACTGAGGTGTGCAGTAAATAACAAGCAACTTTTTCAGGCAAGGTTACCTTATCAATTTCGGTGATATATGAGGTTTAACATCCCAAAACCACCATATGAATATGAAAGTCGCCTAACTTTACATTTTCTTGTCAGTAGCTTTTATTAAACATTTCTATTTGTCCTGAACACTATTTCTTTGACAGTATAGCTGCATGAGTGTTGCACATTTGTATAGACTTAGTTTGCCTAATGAACATCAAGAAATTTTGTTGAGTTGCAAAAGGTGTGTGTATGGGCTAACTTGAATACATAAACAACTGCTTCAAACAAACTCCCATGCAGTAAATGTTCCCTGGTGAATTTATATTCTGGCTTGAACAAATGTGAAAAAAAGGTCATGGCCATAGGGAAGGCCTTGAAAAATCACCCTGCTAAATAATGCCATAAATGCTGTGATGAACCACACATTCACATGAAAAAAACTGGGAGCAGTATTTTGCAAGCACTGTACATCTATCCTGGTTTAGAGAAGAAAAAATAAACTTAAGCTCAAGGGTTTCATGTCACAAAACTAAAATCTGGTTATGAGATGCACTGTTTCAAGCTGAAGCTTAATTAATTTGACCTCATATTCTCTCTTAGTGAATGGAACTAGGGCACTAGTACATAAAACAACTTAATAAGTACGACTCCTAAGGTTCGGAATCAATCCTGTGATCTCGTGCAGAACTCCACGCAGTTGCGGCTCCAGAAGGGGGGCGCTAGAGGCGATCGCTCCCCACTCCAAAGGCTGTTAGTCCCCCTTCCCTTCTCTTCAGTGCTTGACGTCCACCTGTTATCACCAATCAGGACAAATGACTGGGATTCCTTTAAGCACACATTATTAGTATTTATATTATGATAGAGGTTTTACGCTAGTAAAAAATAAAAAAGTAATGACCACGCCCTTCTCTCCGGTGTTACTTTAAGCAACCCCCTCCCGCTAAAATTATTGGCTGGATCCACCCCTCATTGCACGGCACCATTTCCCTTTACCTTAGGGTCAAAATAGAGATACAGACTTTTTTTCTTTTAAGGCACTACTTGATATTTAAATAAAGACAGCCACATTTACACTGATGAGTTTGAAAGCAACATATGAAAACCAAAAAAGCATGTATATGCGACCGATGATATAGCGTTTTGTACAAACAAACAGTATTGCTCATATGCTCTACAGCAGAATGCTGAATAATGACACTGCCTTAAACAATAGCTTAAAAAGAAACCTCTTCGTGATGAATGGGATATTTGACATGTTAATCTCTTTTGGCATCCAGTATCAAACACTATGCTAAGTCGGAGTGAAATATGACAAACACAGGCAATATTAATACGACTTCCGGGTTGTCCTAATGCCTATGATGAAACGTACTGGAATAAGGAAGAAGATAAACATTCTGCTACTATATGTACATGCAACAAAGTGGAACCTCAATATAATTATTTAAATTCAACTAGTTCTATGACTATGCAGATCACTAGCAATGCTTTTACTGAATGATGTTACCTTCTTCATGAGATGCAATAAAACACCACATTTGAATTATACAAGTTTTCTGTTTACTAAGTTGAGGCATTTGTTATTAGATCATTTGTGATGTGTTTGATAATCTCTGCAAATGCATCACAATTGAATTAGCACCTGTTCAATCAGAGCAAAAATATTCTATTCATTACAGTGAAGTTCAATATAAAGAAAATTCGAATAACTTGTGGCAATATTGTCTTCAGAAGTATTTGAATTTCTATACATTTAATGTTCAGGTATTCGCAGTTTGTTGTAAACAGATAGGAAAGAATCTATATAAAGAGTAAACGTAGATCTTAGTATAACATTGTTCGGGGGCCAGCAAAAGACCTTAAGACCAAGAAAAACTGTTGACTTTCCTTGGTGTTAATGAAGACGTTGAAACTCTATTGCCAAAGACTTGCGAAGACTTTTTTAAATCGCAATCAAGGGAAGCCTTGCCTTGGTTTTTCTGCTAAGTAAGCATTTTATTTTTGACCAACAAAGCCTCCTCAAGGCGTGTTATAGCATGAAAAGTTTATAAGTACTTTTACCCTCTCAACTAATTCTAACCAGACAAACTTCCTAGTTTAAATGTATGTGTGTAAGAGGTAAATCGAATTTTTTATTATGCTTTCAATGGAGAGCAACGTAGGTTCCTTCTGCTCTTCTGTGCATGAGCCTGCAAGAACAGAAACTTATGCAAGTACAAAGATCTGTACATGGTGACAGACTAACAGTAGTGTTGTGATCAAGTGCTCCCAGCTTTTATTTACCTCCAAATAACTTGATTAAAGTGCCGCAGCTGTTGTTTCATATCTCTTGACCACCTATTTTAGATATATACTATTATGCTGTGTGGTAATCAGTAGGCATGGAGTACCATTTGGGTGCTTCTTAGAAACTAATGGACCAGCTGTTGTCAATCGTCTGAGCATGTTTTCACAATGAAAAGTTTACACAGGCAAATGCTGCAACAATAGAGTTTATTATACATTAAATATGCCAAGCAGTGGTCTTTGAGTTGCAGTTGAAAATATCAATATGGTAGTGCATGATCAAAGTGTCAAGGTCCTCCACTGCCCTGGTCCTTTTAATAATGTATGAGATTTGATATGTTAAAAAATACTTTGCATTATGAAGTGGTAAAAAGCAACAAGACCATAACTGATATTTTTGCCCAAAATAAATTTCTGCTAGATCATGAAAAGAATATGCACCGACCGAAATATGCCGCACTTGACTGCACTTTGGAATGTACCATAATGCTAACGTTATCGCGTGCCATAAACATATCAAACAACACCTTAATACAATCAGCACCTATACATAGCCTTCATAGAGTCTGAGTATGTGTTTGACTCAGTCAAGACATCAGCAGTAATGCAGGCACTACTGAATCAGGGCATCGATGAACGCAGCTTACACATACCTGAAGAAATCTACAGTGGATGCACAGCCACCATAAAGAAAGCGGCAGAATCCAATGAAGAAGGGTGTAAGGCAGGGAGAGAGATACCATCTCTCCAGTGCTATTTATATCGTGTTAACAGGAGGTTTTCAGAACCCTAGCTTGAAAAGAGTTTGGAATAAGAGTTAATGGAATGTATCTTAGTAACCCACGATTCACTGATGACATTGTCTCGATGAGTAATTCAGCGGATAAATTACAGCTCACGCATAAAGAACTGAACATGGAAAGCAGAAAAGTAAGTCTGAAAGTGAATGCCCACAAAACTAAAGTAATGTGCTACAGTCTCGGTAGAAAACAGCACTTTGCGATAGGTGGAGATACGCTGGAAGTTGTAAAGGAATATATCTACTTAGGACAGGTAGAAACCGCGAAGCCGAACCGTGAGAGTGAAGTAACTAGAATAAAGATGGGGTTGATCACATTCAGCAAGCATTCTCTAATCATGAATGGTAATCTGCCACTAACCCTAAAGAGGAAGGTATATCACAACTGCATCTTGCCAGTTTTTACTTAAGGAGCAGAAACCTGGAGGCTTACAAAGAGGGTTGAGCTTAAATTGAGGATGGCCCAACGAGCGAAGGAAAGGAAAATGATAGGTGTAACTTTAAAGACAAGAAGAAAGCAGAGTGGGTCAGCGAACAAAGCAGGGTTCAGGATATCATAGTTGTAATCAAGAAAAAAAAATGAACATGCCCCTGGCACACTGCACGTAGGCAGGATAACCGCTGGTCATTAAGCGTAATTGACTGAATTGCGAGAGAAGGAAAACGCACGAAGGGGAGACAAAGTTAGGTGGGTCAATGAGATTAGAAAATTTGCAGGTATAACATGACAACGAAGAGCACAAGACCGGGTTTATTGGCAGATTATGGGAGATGCCTTTGCCCTGTAGTGGGCGTAGTCAGGCTGATGATGATGGCACCTTCAATGTACGACGAGGTTTAGATTTAGGTGTTAAGCAAAAAGTGAGCATGCCAAAGTTGCACTGAAGGCAAAGCACTCACTTTTTATACAGATCGCAATTTACAGGTGAATACATGACACACCAATCATACAACATATGTATAATGTGGTGGTCCACAGCGGCTCATGCCAAAATAACCCTAACAACAAATTCGCCAAAAGCGTGAGCAATAGGCTTGTTTGCAAGGCCCAATGTGTGGAACAAGACCACTTGTTTGCAAGACTATTGTTTGCAAGCAGGCTCATGACGCAATTTGCCCAGGTGATTGCTTTGACCAAGTTCAAGTCGTTGATTCAAACGCTGCCTTTTTTTTAAATTGACAAGCAAACGTACGTGATGACGCACACGTAAAAATTAAAAAAAACGCTTCAACAGGAACGACCATCTCAATAACTTTATTCTAGGAGTCATCGTGCATGTCTGCATGCTCCAACAAAATATGGCGATACAGCTAGACTTGTTGCCTACACGAGTACGATTCGATTCTAGCACTAGACGGCTTCACTGTAAATAGGCCACCAACCCAACAACAAAAAACTGTGCCATCGTAAGCACGAGTGGTAGCATATACCACGAAAAGCCAACGAGAAGTGAAATGCTTTGTGGCGCTCAAGCACGAGGTCACGCCGCACAAGAGATATGCAATAGAAACCAGAGCTTGCACAAATGTGCTTTTTAGGAATTAAATGCACTTTGCAGTGGCGGAGATACTCACTGGCACAACTATTGTGTTACCAAAAAAAGGCAACAAGCTATCGTGGCAGAAAGAAAATGCTGCCAAAACAAGCTGACAGACACTTCACCTCACTGTTCCCCCGAGATGGTTATTTTATTTGGCACAAAAAAGAAAGAATGTACAAAACTTCCATTTCTGTTTCACTGCAAACACTGAAAAGAAAGGGCACTTCGGTAGCTACAAGGCTGCTGCAGACTCGACCAGGCCACGATGTTTTTTGAAATCACTGGTGGCAAGGCTTAGTTCAAGGAAGGATAGCAATCAAGGTCCGACAGATGGTGTCATGCATGCATCTGATTTGCCGCTTAGCCTTAGTCAGGAGGTCCCTGTAAAGAAAAAGGCACCACAAAAAAAGCTGCATACAACTGTTTCTAAAACACCCCTTGCATTTGAAAGGGGCCCTGATACACAGTCACCTAATCAATCCGATGTTCCAGCTACTGCTCAAAGAGACACTAAAGCCGAGTAACAATTCATGTCAGAGTGAAATCTCAATGTATGATAACGTCTAAAAGGACATTATTATTAACAGCAGTGCCCAACTTACCGAGAAATTAAGGCAAATGCACAAGAACAAATGCCTCACAGTAGCACTTTCACAAAATGATACCCGTGATGCCAGGCAAACTGCCTACAATTATTCACTAATAATCAATCTAGCTGCACTAAATAAAGAGCCTTCCGTACATCAAGAGCTGTATTTAAATGCGAATCGTTCGTTTTTGTTTGATTCGTGTAAAAAAAACTGCCAGACATTACTATGAGAAATGGCCCAAGTGGTTGAAAAATTCAATTTTTGCCGTGTTAAACTGGACTGGTCATGCCATCTAGCAGGACCCAGTTGAACCAAGCGTGCCTCAATCTTGTAGGTTATGCCTAAAAATTGTTCATTGCTCGTTGTTGCTGCCGTGGGTCCGGCTACTTTCCCTCTGCTGCTGCTAAAATGTCGGCGACCGCGAATTAAAGCTGGGAAACGTTGTGCATGGCAACAGTGACTAGAGATGTGCCACTGAGGCAGGTGTTTTAAGAGTGCTAACCAAATCCACACCACTAAAACACAATTTTATTTCAAAACAATTCCTTCCTTGACACATAACTACGAGGTATCTGGAGCACTATAGTTCAACGATCATCGTCAAGTTAAGAGTTATCTTTAGTGAAATCCCTTAAATACTGACGCCGTGTTTACGTTCACTGTTCGTAATAAACGTGGTATGTAACAGCATCGGCACTAATAAGAGAACACTCTTTGATGTCACGGCGAAAGGAGACATTCCTTGCACCTTGTGATTGCAGGCAGAGAGGAACCAGTTTTTTGTATGATCAAGCTTCAAAGCTGCAATAATAGTATCTAGGGTTGAACGCCCCAAAACCACGATATGATTATGAGAGAAGCCCTAGTTGAAGGCTCCGAAAGTTTAAACCATGTGGTGTTCTTTACCATGCACTGACATCACAGAGCACACGGGCCTCTACCGTTTAACCTCGACGGAAGTACGACCGCAGCGGCTGGGATCGAATTTGCGACCCTTGGTTTGGTCCAGGAGCCAACCATCGTTACTGCTACACAACGGCGACTGCCGCTTCAAAGCTGCATCGTGCAGTTTTATTACAATACCATGCTTACTACACGAAAATCAGATGTTTGTGGTAGCTCATGCGTGTTATCGATTCTTAGCAACCGGTTGATGGAGCGTGTTTGTAGCCTGTTTAAGATTAGGGAGCAGGTAGCCTTTGGTCAGATACTCTTGAAAGATTGCTTCCCTATTCATATTTTTGAAGCATTCATGTGCTATGACGATTCAGATGGCCTACAATCTCCCTTACTGTGCTTAAGTTTACGACCCATGAAGAGCACATTTTCCTGGAAGCTGGTCCCCATTCAGAAAAAAAGCTGTATTCTCATGCGTGTACCATGCTTGTGTGTGGCGCTTTGCGTATGCTTTTGATCAAAATAATGTTGTTCCAGTAAACGAGTTACATTCGATCATCCGTGAACTGTTTACGCACTAAGATGGTTTCACAAGCGTTCAATCGGTGACGTAAAACTACCTCGCTGCAACGGGTTGAAATTTTAAGGTGCCAGTAGGCCCCAAAAGCAAAGAATTGATTTAATTGATATGTGGGGTTTAACGTCCCAAAACCACCATATGATTATGAGAGACGCCGTAATGGAGGGCTCCAGAAATTTTGACCACGTGGGGTTCTTTAACGTGCACCCAAATCTGAGCACACGGGCCTACAACATTTCCGCCTCCATAGGAAATGCAGCCGCCACAGCCGGGATTCGATCCCGCGACCTACGGGTCAGCAGCCGAGTACCTTAGCCACTGGACCACCACGGCGGGGCCAAAAGCAAAGAAATTTGAACACAAATATGTGAACTATGACATGCATATATCACGCGATCCCTGCTTGAAAAGCTGGAAGATCAGACTGCATGATTTAAGTGCCCTGTCGCGTCCAACATTGCTCGTAATCAAGATAAACATACGTTCAGTTGAGGTAACTAAATCAAGCTATTGCAGGTGCACTTTAATTTTTTTTGCTTACAATCATGTAACGTTATAGCATATGTTGCTGGGCTTACGAGCGGTGATGATGCAAGTTTGCTAGCTGTACCGCTCTCTGTATTTGGTTGATTCTAGTGAAGATTCCTGGTCACAATGCACGACAATGTTTGTCAAGCAGCCGACACAACCGACTGAATAAGTGAACATGTATTTTGCATTTATTTTAAGTATAACGTTACTGTGCATACAAGTAAGAATGCGTATTTTACAGTACAATAATCATGTTACTTGCTAATTGAAGACACTTCAACATTTTTATGGCAACACCTGTTTCAAAGAATGTGATTACCAAGCGACTGCATAGCAACAAAGTGCGGCTGGTGCTTACAGTTCATTTCACAGTATTTATAGCATGTGGCCAAGAAAATGGCTGTCTGTTTTATCCCATGTAACCATACGGGTACTCCCGACGCACACACCTCTGGAGTCGTTGGTGTGTAAAAGATTTCGCTCGCGACACCATCACTGGCGCTATCACAGTTCAGTCCGCAACATCTCGTAAGGGCTGCTGAAATGTGTTTTCACATATTCTGTGCATTTGATGTGCCTTGTGAAAAGCACCATGGGTTCAAAATTACCCTCTACTGTCACTACGAGGATCATGGCGCCAGTGGCTTCCCCCGCTGTGCTCGTCACTTCGAACTGCGTAGTATTTTCTGTTGCAGCCAGTGTTGTCACGGCTTTACTTAGAAGGTCATTGACTCTGGCATGTATTATATTTCACACTCTGTGTTGAGAAACGCATGTGCGGAGTATTATTGAAAGAAAACAAGTTTGAAACAGCCAGCACTTCGTTTACTGAGGTGTGAAGAAATGCACGTACAGGTTTGGGAACACTAACCAAGTATTGTGTCTGCTGACTTGCCGAGCGTGCAAATACATGCATGAGCCATGGTTCGCATTCAGGAGAAACGAAACAAAGAAAGGCAAGTTCACGTACTGCACTGACTCATTTACTTTTGTAATGGGGGAGGGTGTATCTTTCTTCAGTGGCACGTTCTCACTGACTGCGTGTGACCGGCACCTATGGAATTGTAGCTATTTCTTTACCCACAAGTAGTACAGAAACACCTGTTGCTCAATAGGGCCGAACGTTGCGCACGAATGAAGCACTTGCTGCTTCTGCGAGTGGAAGGAGTATATAAACACAGTCGCTCACTCTCATCAATGGCATGCGAGCGGCTGCGCTCATCAGACGCTTAGTGCATCGAAGGCATCTCACACGAAAGCAAATATGGCACAGGTATAGAGTAAGCTGACACTCTAGATTCGTGTCCTATGTATTTCAGTTTCGATGGACGACTAGAAAAAAAGCAGTGGTGCTCTTAAGAGTGCAACCATCAACTATCTAACGCTGAGAAGCTACGTCAGTGTGCAAACCCTATTATCGCTTTGCACGACAAAATTGATGCCTTAATGCGCCTCTAAACAAAAGCCTTTTGGTTGTATTTACGTGCTGAAGCGTGATCAGTGAGGCACATGACAAAATTTAAAGCATACTTGGAAGCTGATTACATCACCATAGATCTATTAATTTGAAACGAAACATTTATTTCCGTCATAAATACTCTCACAGGTAGAGGTCAACAACAAAAAATTAAACATTAGGCTTAGTTAAATACAAAAGTCACAAAATGTCGAAATAAAAAAAGCAGAGCAGCAGAAACAAAGAAAATAGATGTGGCACTAAACACTGACCTTTATTTCGGAAAAAATCAAGGTCCGTACAATAAATGCCCAGCTAACAATCCAAAAAAACCAAGCAAGCTAATCTAAGCAAACAACTTCTGTGCTAGAAACAAAAATTATTTCCTGGAGAGATAAAATGAAGCTGCACTAAGACATTTGTCTTGACCCAATTTCCAGATACGAAATGCTTCAATACTTTCCCATTCACGCTGTGTTTTGCCTTACCTAAAATTGTCACCTTATCCAAAAAAAGTGTACACCGAAACGTCTTGAAGTGCAACGGCAAGTTACCACCAGTGGCTGAGGGTAGAAGATTTTCATGCTTCCTCAGCCGAACATACTCATCAACTAGATTGTCCAGCGCAAAACATGTCAACTTAACAAAATTCCATACACCACACATATGCTACACGCGCAGTATTTCGTCACATTTTTTATGTCACACCAACTGCTTATCGTGTCTAGCTGCACAACCCTCATGCAAAGACCCGTGAGTTTGTTGGGTGCAGAACAGACCAGTTTGACGTCGATCCTGGCGACAACTGTGAGAAACGAAAAGGAGACCCGGACTTGATCGTCTGGCTTCATCCAAGATGAAAGAAACAACTAAGCTCGTGCTCACCGCCCGTTCTTTCTAGCTTATTTGCAACACCCTTCCGCGGCCACCAAACTCGCGGCAATGATCTGGTGCACAAAGGCAGAAGCTCAGGCGGACATGTGCTAACAAGATGCGAACGAGTGAGGGGGAAGGTGCTACACGGAAACGGTGGAGTGCTTGCCAATGACGTTGAAGCTTGGGGAGGTGGTGGGTTGTCTTACGGACGGAGCCGTCCATTCAAGCTATTGTGTTTAGATGACTTCGCGGTGGTGTTTTTCATATCTTTATTGTTTCGTCTCGATACCCGGTGCCCTTGCTTCCTTGCTTAGTGCTTCAGGTCGCGTTGACACGATGCCGCAACTCACGATGGTCGCTTTTGCGCTTCTTGCGTCGCTTCCCAATAAGCATTGAAACTCCCTCAGACATGCGGCAGATGTCCATGGGACATCCGAAGGATACTAATGTCAGTATAAATTTTTACATTCGTTTGGCTTTCTCTAGCAGACGTCCCCGGAACGTAACGAGACGGACGTATTCTGAATATATATATATATATATATATATATATATATATATATATATATATATATATATATATATATATATATATATATATATATATATATATATATATATATACATATATATATATATATATATATATATATATATATTTGCACACTTTGTACCTTGTATTGTCTACTTTGTATTTGTTATCTGTTTGGTATGAAGCCATATCAGTCACCATATATTTTCGCGTGTATATCAACAATTACATGTTTTTATTTTATAATATATGAATCTTTTGTGGTGGTTATTACTGCTGTTGTTCATTTGTTTGTTCCGAATTGTGTTTAATGTGTACCTTCAATAGAAGTTTCCAAATTCGCGTGTTTAAAGTTCCACGTTTCTTTCGTTTTTTTATAAAACCAAATTATATACGCTTTACGTATTCATGCAGTTTACACGTACATATATTTTCCATATTTCGATGTCATAACAAAGCTTTTTAGTCAGCATTAAAATTAAGATGGGCGATTTCGGTGTGCGTCTGCGCAGCTGTAACCACTTTACTTGTTTGGACGTGTTCGACTGACGCCCACCTAGTTCTTGTAGTATGATGAGTCTGACTTTAGTCTGCTCTTGTACATTTGGAAAGTTTTCTGATTAGCATCGTTATCCTTGAGCGGTTGTTCGCATTTCATGTCAAGCCTCTGCAGGTGCTGCTTGAATATGCTCCGCTTGATCACTTCGAGTGTCAGCTGGTTCTCATCGTGTGCCTGGCTCGCAGGTGCTTCCGAGCTGAATGAAGACTCCGGAATCCACGACGATTCCTCTCCCTCGCTCAATGAGGAAATGATGATGCTGACGAATCCTGGTTCCTTTGAGTGGCGACTTCGCTAAGGATGAGAATCTCGGCAACTTTCAAGGGCAGCAAAGGTTCGTCCACGTGTGCTGTTGCTTGTAGTACATTGTCGGTGTCCATTACGACATCTCGAACGACGGAGTGCAACGAGCTTACGCTTACGTGTGCAAGATTCTCAGACATGGCGGCGTATTTGGTGGCATAATTGTAGGAGTCTCCCGAAAACTTGTCGATCACACTGTGTCCCGCTTTCCGAGAGTCCTTGTTTGCGTTGAATCTATGCATGATGCGCATGGCCTAGTTCTGGATATGTGCGGTGTGGCACTCACACAACAAGCGCAGGCATCAGGCGCTATCTCTTTGTGGTATTTGGTGGCGTCGTAAATGGTCATGGGGTCCATGTATTCGGTTGAGTGAAGCTCCTAGCAGCGCTCTGCTTGTCGTACCGGTCATCGACTTGCTTGGACTGGGTAAAGACGCTACCACCAAGATCAGGGTTGAGGAGCATGTAGAACAAAGAGTATGGTTCCGCGCATTGTACCTGAAGCTCACAGTGACAAAACAATAAAAAGTATATCATTTCTACTATAACTCGCAGTAGCTGTCCGTCTTTGGTAGTTAACAACCAAATTCAGAACAACCGCAGTATAAGTTGCCAGCGACTAAATTAGGGTGTCTACCAATTTGATATTCCAAAATTTCGTGACTTCTCCACGTTTTTAAATGTTGACTAAAAGCAAACTCTATGACCACCACGTCTGCTTGGAAAACTCTGTGCACTGGAAACAAACCCTAGAGTGCTAAAAAAATCAAGCGCTTCATATAAATAAGTAAACATATTTGCCAGACGCACTAAGAATGTTCCGAGCTCGTGCGGTAAATGCAAAAAATAAGTACATAGTGGACTCCTAATAAAAGAAACTCGGTTAAACAAAAAAGCCGCATAAACAAAACTATCTAGGCACATTTGGTTGGTCTCATGTATATTTAGTAAGAAGTTTCAGGTAATTGGAACATTTTTTTACTTACATTTGTTAAATGAAACTAAAACAGGCAAAATCTATGAAACGCAGAAGTGGCTACGACAGTCTAGGAACCATGAAACAAGTGCCAAAACTAGCCGAGCAAATCCAGTGAATTCACATGTCCACGCACACCGAGCAGCAATCGACGTCTAGTTATGGTGGCTAGAAGGGGAGTTGTCAGCATCGTCTAAGCCATGCCTTCAAAGGAGGCGTGCTGGTGTTTCATTCCACAGCGAACTGGCACGCACGTCGGTTCTGAGATTGGTCGAAAGCATTCACCAGCTGCTATCACGGCACAATTAGTCGCTTGCTCGTGTTCCTGCAACGTCTGCGGTGTGCCTATTTCAATGTTCGGGACAATACGCTCATGTGAACTTGCCACAGTGATGTGCAAACAGCAAAGAAACTGCTTTGCACATGGATGCAATGTGGGGTACGTTTTGGCCCGCAAACAAGGGAAGAAAGCGTCTCTCTTAGCTGCTCTCATTGTTAATGAACGGTGCAAGACCTGTCAGCGTGCAATTCTTCGCGCTGACAAGCCACTGGAAAAGAACTGCATTGTCTGCAAGGCTCAATTCAACAAAACATCGATCGTTCATAGCTACCATAGCCATGTGGAACATTGCTATGGCACTGGCTCTACCAAGGCTACTTCTGCGTTTGTCGATATAATCATAGACCTCATCAATGCCATGACATTAAGATACTCAAAGCGAGGTTTAAGAGCAGAAAGTAAAGAAGTAGCAAGCAGCTTTTTGGAGTTCTTAGTAACTTGGAAAAAAGCTGTAGCAAAGCAGGGTGGGTTCCTGCGCGAATCTATTGCCGAAGGGCTCCATGCTACTCTTACCAACACACTTTCTATCCTACACTATATCACGAAAACCTTGGGATATAAGTACTTCATGACATCTAGCCTTTGCCAAGACACGCTTGGAAATCTTTTCGGTATCTTGAGGCAAATATCTGGCTCGAATGACCGCCTTACGCCGACATAGTTTTTTGTCTCAGTTTTTACACCTTGTCACGGTTACCCTCCAGTGTAAGCATACCATCTGGAGTTATTAGAAGCCTTCTATGTCCGGGTGCCCATAATAATTTTATGAAACTGCAGAATAAGCTGGATGAGCCCCTAGATGTGGGGCATCTCAATGAGTTTCATGAATTGATTGTTGCTTGTGAAGCCCTCTCTGACCACACTGATCGCACCTGACAAAAAAGCAACTCGCACTTCACTAATTACGTCAGTGGTTATGTGGCCTGGAAGATGTTGAAAAAGACGAAGTGCAACGATTGTAGCAGGCTGTTGCTTCTCTCAGAGGACTCCAGCTTGCTTCAGGCAGAATGATGCCTGACTTGTTAAGGTGCAAATACACTGCCGGCGCATGGCACCGCCACGTGCCTCTCACCGTTTCCGAGACGCCGCTTTTCTCTTTCGCCCGCCGAGCGTCGTAGAATTTCTGCCGCCGACTGAATCACTTGCTGGGCTATTTTCGCTTCTCCCACCGGCTCCCGTGCAAGCAAACCACCAATGAGCACCTATTTTTTCTCCCTTCCTCCTCACATCGGCGACGCCTCCTCACTCATGCTTTTTCCTCACTTCGTCATGTCCATTCTTATCTTGCTTTTCTCGCGGCGCTGCCAATATGAATGGCGTGCCGCTGGATGCTGAGCGGAGGCACCGACGGGCGAGACGCTGCCGCAGCATGCTTCTCGCCAGTGTGTTCGTACCCTTACATAGACAGAGGGTCTCCTATAGCCGTCCAAGTCCTTAAGAGACCTGGTGAAAGCTATGGAAGATGCATTCACATGCTTTATTCTCAAGAAGTTGAAAGGGGATAGCATAACAGACCTTATCTCTTGCCTGTCTCTGAATAGATCAAACATGGGCTGCTGCGAACACCACAAACTGGAAGTGACAAATCGGATCATCCGATTCTTTACACTGACCAGAATGTATCTTCTCATTGCTGAAGCAAATGCGTAGAACCAAAAACAAAATAAAAAGATGAATTTCTTGAAGTTGAGACGTATGTGACTTAACTGTCATAACGTAAACGTACACCAAACAAGGTTTTATTTTATGTGCTTGTGCATTACTCACACTGTGTTGTACTTCTTGATTTTAGTATTATCTTGTTCACATTGTTACAAATTTCTCATCAACAATTTTGATGTCACTGTCTGGCTGTGTTTCACATATTGAGAAATAAATTTATTCGTGAACTGGTTTGTAGCTGTATTTATGTTTGCCAAGCAAATCTGAATGTCATTTGTATTTGTATGCCCATTTTGGCATTGTATATTTACTGTTTTTGGTTAGCCTATTTACTTGATTTAGCTTATTTTTCTATGCTGATACATTTACCTGCATTGAGATGTCATGGAGAACATTGCGGCATCAAAGTAAAAACGGCATGGACATTGTTTTCGTGTCAAGCTAACGGCAAGTCATTTCATTTCCTTCTTCTAAGCTTCGAGCGGCGGGTAGCAAACGTAGATGATATACAAGGGAGTGAATAGAAAACATCAGCTTTCAGTGTCAATAAATGCTTTGCAGCAAGCCGCCATAATTGCACAAGGTAGACTTAAATAATGTTGTGACGAAAAGCAACTGCTAAACACAAATATTTTACTCTGACGCGCACACGCACGAGGAGGGGCATGTCATAGTCGACCGCAGCGCCACCACATCTGGATGAATTCTCGATCGCTCTCCGGCGCGCAGATGCTGACACCTCTCCTTTTAGGCACCGCACTCTCATCGTGAACTTAAGGACAACCTTGAGAAATCTATAGCTGAAGTTCAAGATGACGACTCGTGCTTAAGTGGTGACGAGATAGTGTGTGTGATCCCGAGCCCATCTCAGTGGCTGACAGTGCAGCAAAAGATGCTCTCATCCTGTTGCATTGCTACTTTGAACACGATGATGGGACAAAGTTCCTGCCCAGCCTTTCAGCAATGCATATCTAGTATGCAAGAAAATGCTTGAAAAATGCCAAGCAAATTGTTATCACCTCCTTTTTTCCGCGTCAGCAATATTTGCAACATTTTTCTTTCTAATCAACTATAGTGGTATTATTTACTTCAAAATGTTTTTGTGCACTCAGCCACAGTTGTTGCGCATGAAATAGTCATATTTCATTCGTTTTGTGGGCTTTGCCTAAATGAGGCTTCTCATAAATAAAACGAATGTTCTTGCCCCTTTAATTTTTGTGTAAAAGCTAGGAGCCCACTGTATCTGGCCAAACTTAAACCCCTGAGCCAGGCAGTGAGCAAGTCAGCTGTTTGATGTTCAGAAGATCCACGAACGAAACATATTCCTTGAAAGTAACCAAAGATGGAAGTTTGAAGGAGCCTGCGATAGTCCAACATCGCGGTCAAAGCTGCTAGGCAACGTAGAAATGGTGCCATCTCGCAGCATCCGTGCAAAATGGGGACACAATAGCCTGGCCAGTTCTGCCACTTGAGTATAATCTTGTTTCCTATATTGGCCATAGCCCACGCCACTTAGATTGTCGATCGAATTGAACTGAAGTAGATCGACTTGAACTGTTGTATTTACGGACTCAACTACTTAGGATGTGGATTGGAATAGATCTGACTTTACCTGAATTGCTGTATTTACTATTTATTTGTGTCCCCGCGTAATTTGCGCACCTCTAAAATATATTTTTCTGCAGAGAAGTGAATAACTAGTATTCGTGTATTCTGTGTACGTTGCCTTGATGACTAATGACAACGTTGCAAGAACAGGGCAGTCTTGCGACATTTTCTTTCTTCCCCCGACAAGCACAAGCATGTTTGTATTGTATATCTCTGGACTATAATACTTGAAATGCAACAAAAGTTCTCAGACGGCTGCAACGAAAGCTGGAGACAGCATTTAAAGTACAGACGTACGTTTGAATTTGTCGTGGTAAGAAGAAAACTGTCAAAAAGCAGCAGCTTTCTTGATTCCACTGAAGAATCACGAATGTCAATATATTACTTCATTTACGTACTCTGTTGTGGACGTGGTGCAGAAAAATAATTGCAGATATATTTACAAAATCTCACAAAACTGAAATGAGAGATATACCTGAGGTCACACAACAAGAGCTACCAGCAATAGGTGTGCAGCTGAGGACGTTTGTTGTTGCATCACTACTAGTAATAATAATATTAATAATAATAGATAATAATAATAATAAAAAGACACGAGTAGCTCAGAAAGCTTCTGCTGATGGCAGTGCTAGCCTAGCAAAATCCAGACTACCTTCAAGCCGAGCCAAAATCATGGCCTAGACAAACATGCATAAACTTACAAACATGAGTAATATTGTGGTTCAAAAGTCAGATATGCCGTGCAATATGTAGAAGCAAGACATATCAAAACGGTGCACGTACCAACGTGAAACCTAAGCAATGCTTTAGACGATGTGAAGTACAAGTTGCCGAAGAGGGATTTCCTTGGTCTTGTTTATGCCACAGGCTACAATAATTGTGACAACCAGTACATCAGCGAAAACGGTGACTTCAAGAAAAGAGTTAAAGAATATAAATATAATGCCATGAAACAACGCGTGGCCTCGACTGTCCTCGCCAAACACGCAGAATCCACAGACTACCGAATAGACTGGTCAAAAACGTATGTTCTGGATAAAAAAAAATGCATGTTCTCATTGAGGGGAGGACACTATATTAAATGTGTCACAAACTGGGGGGGAGGGTTTACTTGATTGTTGCATAATTGGGTATTGTTATTTTGTCTTTATTATACCTATTTATTGAATGACGGAGAAGCGTTGCCTTAAATGAGTGGTGGGATACTAATCTTGGGTTGTGCCCCACAACTGGTTGAAGGTACTGTTGCTTCCATCGCATTTACTCGAGTGAAGCAAAGCGTCAAGTCGAGCGAAAGCCAAGTAAAGATGCCCTTGATTTAATTCCAAACGCCAATCCAATTGGTCAGTAAACGGTCGCGCTAGGGTAGTTGCGCAGAGTGAGTGTAGTATGGTGTGGCAGACGCGCTGCACGAAGAACACAGGGCACGGCACTGAAGCGCCGGCTGACACGAGGTAAGCAGCACCGGTAGCCAAGCAGGAACTCTCTGTATGTACACAAGCATGCTACTATATACATATGTACAACACCCCCTGGAGGCCAGAGATCCGGTTCCCAAACCGGAACCGAAACCAAGACACCACATCATCCCCTCCCCTTGAAATAAATATGATGTGGGATCCTCCACGCAACCAATGCACAATAATAGTGCAATGCACAGAATTCGCTAAATAGTAAAAAATTGAACAACATAATGCATAAAGAATTGCACAGCAAACACACGAAACTACAAAGGTAACGTACACTTGAGAAGGAAAAACAAGCGCACACTGCACGTAGCACAACTAATAATGAATTAAAAATCTGTAGCATGCAGACCAACAGTACAACCGCAATGTACAATGCCAAGTAACCACCACATCACCCCTTTCCCAGAGAATGGATCTGCAAAGTCACTGTCGTGTTTGAGTCTATGGCGTCGACGCCTGTAGCGGTGCCATTTTGATAACAGGCGTCTGAACTGCCGCCGCCGCCAACAGCGGTTCGGTGGAGCGACAGAATAGGCCTATGAACTCTGTATCCAGGGTACCTTTGACATAGTCGGGGCTGGAACATGCGGGCAATAGCGCTCCGATGGGGCATGACTCAGCGCCACCGATGCATAACCCACGCGGAGAGTAGGAAGGGGCACGGCAGACGTAGACGCGACAAGTGGAGGAACCTCTGCAGCACGTAGAATAGCAAGTGACCCTGAAATCATGGCTGGAACGTTTCGTGGATACACCTCCGGCAGATTTAGAACAGCCACAGCATCCCGGAGGCCACCACAAGCCGAAAGACGCACAGCCGGGGCGGAATCAGCAGCAAGCAAGACGGGAACAGCAGGCACAACAGACGTCTGGTGAGCAGGGACGCAAGCAGGTAGAGTGCGGGTATGCTCAACCACAGGAAATATGACAAAAGCAGACACATTAGGAACACGACCTGCAGAGATGCCGACAGGTGCAGCACAAGTGAACATGCTCTTAGTCTGGGCCGAAATCCTTGTAGTTAGTGAAGTCGAAGTATGGCCCGGCAGAATCTGCGAAATTTCCGCAGACGTCGGAGGGCCGATGGCACAACAAGGTTGGTAGCATAACGTTGTAGTAGTTTGGGTCATGGAGGATGAATGCCGCGGCGTTGATGCTCGCGTCGTGTAGTCGAGTTGGCCTGCAAAGAAGCCAGCTGCTGCAAGGCGCGGTTGACGGACTCCTCTTCCGTGGCATGTTCCAATGCTGCTTGGACTGTGAAAGCATCCCCCATCTGAACGAATTACCTAAGCAGGTCGTGGTCACGCAGGTCATGCAAAACATGGTCCTGTACCATTGTCTCTGCTGCGGCGCCGCAATCACATTTGTTGGCCAAGCGCCGCAGGGCTAGAATGAATCGGACGGTAGTCTCGTCCGGTCCTGAACTCTCCGCCGGAATTGGGCACGTACACAGAAAGCGCCTTCAGGCGGCGCGAAGTATGCGTCCAGAACGACTAAGGCCTGCTGGTACGCGTCGCAAGATGCGCCATCTCTTGAAGCCTGGACACCTTCAGGCAGCGTCTGCTCGTCAGGAGCATACAATCCCTCCCCTCCAAGAGTGTTGAGCAGCAACGACTTCTTGGCGTCTGGCTTAGCGTCCGCGGCCGCCGCGTTGACGTACACTTGAACGACTTGACGCCAAGTCTTCCGCGGAATCAGAGGCACGCCAGGGCATTGCAGGAAAGGAGGTGGTGGAATTGCGGGGAACATGCTGCTGGTGAGACAGGCCGGATGTGGAGGAAATAAAGGTGGAGCCGCCCTATGTGGAAAGGTCTGGACTCTGCAGTCTCGGCGGTCATAAACTTGTAATCTTCAGGAAATACCACATCGGCGACGTAGCTTGCACGGGTGCTGAATCGACAGCACTAGTAAGAAGGCTCGATGCCCACCTTATCACAAGATGCTCGTGGACTGCAGATTCTCGTTGCCAAAATGTTGTATCTTGCAGCAAACGCTCCACGCGGAGAACACAGGGCACGGCACTGAAGCGCCGGTCAATAAGACGTACGCAGCACCGGTAGCCAAGCCGGAACTCTCTCTATGTACACAAGCATGCTACTATATACATATGTGCAATGCCCCCTGGAGGCCAGAAAACCGGTTCCCAAACCGGAACCGAAACCCAGACACTACAGCGAGGTTTTTGCTAGCAGACACTGCGTGTGTCAGCCTTGTAAGGCAAGACGGGGGAAGGGGGAAGCGACAGTTGGCACGAGGCGCGAGTTTGGAGCACTCAGGCTCCTGGGCCCCCGCACGATCCCGCCGTGCTTTCGTGCAAACTTTCATGCACCAGCCTCGACATTTCTCAACTCGCGGTGCACCGCAGTTGCTCAGATTCCTCGAACGTATACGTCGTGCTTGCCATGCTCCTTTGGGTGTGTTGGAGGAAACACGCGCCATTGTACCTATTGTCCTGAAAACTGCTTGACCAGCACTAACCCATCTCACTCGCACGGCACAGATAAGGCCACATGTTACATATCTGTTCTTTACGTCTCATATCGGACATTTATCTGTTCTTATTCCGCTTTAACTATTGCCGTCATTTGCATAAGCCCTTCTAATACGTGGCATGCTGTCATTTCTGCATTTGCTTGCATTTTCCTTGCTATTAATCAATTGACAAGCATGTAGTCAGTGTCTCTTCAACTTCTTTAGAAGCGTGTGCAACACCCAAAAGTTTGTCACCTGTGCTTGTCCGTATGTACATATTGCGGTTACTGGAATAACGTTGTCATAAACACGCATAAGTTGGGCATGTTGCTAATATTTTATCAACCAGCAAAAAAGCAACTGTTGCCGCCTAAGAAGTCAATGCACTTGAAGGTGGAAGACCATTGAACACTTAAATCTTGTAAGGCTACACACACACTTTCACAATCACGGCTGCGGACTGGGAGTTATGTGCTTCTTAGCCTTGGTATATGTTGATAATAAAAGTTTGATTGCCCTTGAAAATCCACTTGAACTTCACTTTTTTTATTTCTTAAAATTCATTTGCAGCAGAAAAGCTTCCGCGGAAAAAAGACGCGCCTCCAAGCTGTGTGGGTAAGTTGTTCACATGAAAAGTTTTTCTTGAATATACACAAGCTATGTACACACAAACACTACATATATCCTTTGAAGGGCCTGTCAATGTCGATGTTGGCTGTCCTAGAGGAATGTCGAGCGAACGTACAAATTTGTTACTTTTGTACGTTACCTTTGTATCTGATCCCAAGAAACACGAAACGTCGTATACACTTCTCGAAACGTCTAGAAAGGTATGCGGACATCTAGGTATAATATTTTACGTTGAATGAACGTTTTTCAAAGGAAGTTTCTTTAGAAGAGGTTGAGAAAACGTTCTTTACAAAAAGTATTCTTCAAAGCGTTTACTAAAAGCTATTTTTCAGAATTTTGGTAGAATTTGCGAATGACGTCTCGGAGGTGTTTTCTACGTTTCTTTCTTTTTTTTGAATCAAAATAAAGTTCGCTTTACATATTTATGTAGTATATATTTTTACATTTTTTGCATATATCATGCAATATTTGAGCGCTCTAGTCAGCATTAAGAAATTAGGATGCGCAAATGCAGTGTGCTCCTGCGTGGTGAGAACAGTTTTGCATGTCCGGACGTGTTTACTGGCCTCTCAGTCGCCTCTTGAAGAAGCGAGTTTGAGTCGATTTATCTCGTGTTTTGAAACTGTGCTTGAGCTTTATGTTCGTGTTTTGTGTTCTGTCAGTGCTGCTGATTACAAAGATGAGCTATACTCATGCAAAGACATGTGGGTTCGTATCGTGGAGCACTTACCAGATATGTACCACACTGCTGCTGTCGGCGCTTTGTTATCACTCACCACGTTTTTCCTACCATGTGCACGATAAGTGAGCGTTTGTTTACATGGGGACCCATATTTTCTGTAGTACTTTAGTGTAAAGGCAAAGTAGTTCGAAGTTAAGCGCGGACAAGTGTTTTTCTTTTGTGTGGAGTGTGAAGCATGCACGCGTAGCGGGCATTCGGCGGCAGATCCGAGTGGAGTTGTGGCGGCTGTCCGCCTCTGTTGGCAGTGTTGTTGGAGGGGGGCCCTGCTCGCGAGCGACCAGAATTTTTGTTTTTTAATTCTGGGGCGTTTGTTAGCTGCAGGCGTTAATGCCTGTTCATACTGTGCGCTATTAAACTGAACGTGTCTAATGCAGTTTTATTGGCTGTACGTTCCATTTTATACATATACAGAATTTATACGTTATGAATACTATAAGAGAAGTTTTGGCAAGGTTCTGTTTGGCGTCTCTCAATTGTTTTCTTGCGAGTGACCTAATATATACCGGTGTGTGGATCTACGCTAGCACGCGTCTTTATAAACTGCCGCGACTCTCAAGTTGATGCATGTTCGTCTGCAGCATGTTGCCTCGTCTTAGGTGGGGCTCGCAAAGGTTGCACCTACACTTAATTGTTCATGCAGCTCGTTCAGTAAAATTTTAAATTTCGGTATACACCAGCAACGTAGGTTGCCTCATGCGGCCTGAATTCGTGCATTTTAATTCAATCATTTATCCTGAACTGTATTTTAGAACGAATATTCTATGGCTAAATGTGGCCAATTTGCCTTACCTTGCTGTGCGAGCACTAATTCCGTCATAAGTACTCGCGTTCGAGCACCATCGATTTTACTCTGCTTGTTTCCACAATGCTTGTATTTTGATTTGGTTTATTAAATCTTTTATGCACCTCGCCCAACCTTGGTGTTGAAACTTTGCTAAACACTTTTACGTGTATGAACGTTAAGAATATTTTATTTTACCACCTCCAATAAAATTTTTGTGAATCATGACAAGCTCAACAGTATATTGGACAAAGTAAACTTTCTAGGCATGCGCTACAGATGTTGACAGAATATGTCGTATGTGCAGAGTCAATATTTTATTTATCACTCAGAACTCGCGATAATGTTATAAATCATGGTAAGCATGCATATGTCATGCACGTATTACTGTTAAAATGTAAAATTGGATATCATATTTTTTAATATAATAAATATAGACTGCAAGTATTCAAGCTATGGGCACAGAAGGAATTATACAAATTCGAAAATCAGTTTTAACAGATCTTATTGCTAAATCGCGGTCAATACCTTCCAAGATTCTGGTTCCCGGAGATCATTGCAGAAGCTTGCATGCTTTATTGGGATGGTGTGTGGTTCAAGATAGGTGCCTAATGTTTTTTTTTCGCATTGACAGCCTGTGGTGCTTGAGTGAGGGGTATTGCCATTTTAGCCTACCGGAATCATTGAAACTGATGACCATAATTTGGCAGCACACAATTGTAATTTATTGTCACCAATTTATGACAATATAAGTATAATTCTCCCAGTGCGAGCAGCCTAAATAAAGCTACTACAATTAGCTGTATTTGAAATCAAATTCATTTTCAATATTGAACGTTATCTGCAATGGATACTTAATGAAAGTGCATACCATGATGTATGTGTTGAGATATCATTGAATTTGCTGTCAACACACTATGCACGAGCACAATTAAAGCATGGTTTTGACACATCTGCAATGCGGAAATAGCATTTTCTTTCATTAGGTTGCAACTGTAGTCGCCAAAAACATCAAGAAAGTCTTGCTTTTAACATTTCTAGTTTGTGTACATTCTGCTCGTTTTAAGCACATTGTTCCAAATCATTTTAAATATACTGACAAATTCAGTTTTTTAAAGAGGCACATGTCTATAAATTCTTTTTTCGGTGTTTCCATCGCAGCCTATGCATGCACCTCGTACGAACTGAGTGTGAAAGAATTCCGGACAAGCCTGTCATCAATGGTGGCTCGTGGAAAAAGTTGGCTAATGAATCTAGAGCAGCTGCGCATGACTTCGGTTTCCGATGGAAAGAGAACTTCCCTCAGCCACCTGGTCGCTGTATTTAAGTAGCTCGCATCTTCAGAATGCTCATTATTACGCCTTTTTTTCTTTAAAAAAGTCAGTTCTGTGTGTTGTGTGTGTGAAAGCCACCTTTGCAGATAACTAACTTGTTCAGGGGAACACAATGTGCAACAATAGTTATCACTGTCAGCCGTGCCCTTGAATAAGACTCAATAATTTCATGCAAACTCTCAACAAGCTGGTTTGCATGAAAAATAAAGGCCTAAAAAGGTGTCGAAAGATCTAGCAAAAGTCTTTTTAGAGTCTTGGCAAGAAGTTCACTAGGCTTCTAAAAATAAAAGTATAGTAAACGTTTACAAAGGTACTTTAAAAATCTAGAAAGACATTTTTCAGTGTTATTGGTAGAAGTTTTCAAGCCGTATAATAACGTGGCGTTAGCACAGCTACAAGAAGTTTTCAAGGTGCTTAGGTGTGAATAACATCTCAAATGCTTCTTATATACTTTTGGACTATCCTTTTTAGATATTTACTTGAAGTTATTTAGCTCTTCTTGTGTTTCGTGGGATGTACGTACAGTGTACATCCACGGACATCTGATGGATGTCCGGAATAACCGAAATGTACATCTCGTCGTATGCCTACCGAATATTCATGATTAACTCGGCCTGGAAATGAGGGATCAAACATTTTCATAACAGGAGTGCAAGCAAGGCCAGCCTTGACTTGTTCAAAGCTGCGTTGCGCGCCTTCTGACCAGCAGAATTACTGTCCTTTTCTGAGCATGGTGCGGAGAGGCTCAACAATGCCCGCGTAGTAGTGAAACTATTTGGCGTAATACCCTGAAGGCCAAGAAAGAACTGAAAAGTTTTCAGGCATGTAGAAGAAGGAGCATTGAGAATTGTGTGAACTTTGCTTTCCATAGGCTATATACCTTTTGCAGAATTTTTACGCTCAGGAATGTCAATTCTTTCAACGAAAAAACATTTGTGAATCAACTTTATGCCACTCTGCGCAATACAACTCAATCATGCTTCTACTTTGAGCTTCAGCACGCAAGTATCTCATCTAAGTAGAAACAACATTCTTACAGGATTACAAAATCGTAGACATCATTCTTTGAAATGCTGCAGGTGCGAAGGCTAGACCGAAACATACTCCTTTAAAACGAAACAATCCTTCATGCGTAATGAACATGGTAAAGTCCCTACTGGAATTCTCCAGGAGGAGTTGGTGGTATGCTGATGCTGAGTCCAATTTAGAGAAGTAGGACGCACTACTCAGCATTTGGAGGAGTTCATCTACATGGGGCAGCGACAAGGCTTCGATGAAAATGGCTTTACTGGGCTCTCGCAGATCGACGCAGAGGCGGATGTTCTCGTCTTCCCTACGAACGATCTTGAGTGACGACACCCATTCAGATGCCGACTCCCGCTCGTTGATGTCGTTGTCTTCGAGTCGATGCAGCTCGTTTGTAACTTGTTCCCTGAGAGCTAGGGGCAGCCGACGCAGTTTGGCGGACACTGGCTCGATGTCTTGCTACTGCATGACCTAGTGGGCGAAGTCCTGGACGAGTTCAAGCTGCCCGTCGAGCAGATGCTCGAACCCGGAAAGCACCCGTGCAGGAACCTCCGAAGAAACTGGAGAAGTAACGCGGCACGTTAATGTTGTGCCATCGATCAGGAGACCCAATTGCTGGATAGCATAAAGCCCAAGCAATGAAGTGCCCTGTGCTGTGAAGTAGTAAGTAACGAAGGTGCACTTCTTGCTGTGCTGAAAGTCGGTGCGGAAATATCTGAGGACCGGTATGCAGTGCTCCAAAAAGTATTGTAGTTGACTGGATGTCTGGAGCACTCTGTGCTTGGAAGCAAAATATATGTCGGGGTCCTTCGTCATTAGAGATGCAGTGGCGCCGGTATTCACCAAAAAAGATATGTTGACGTGGTCGCCAACAACCACAAAGATACGAAGGTCCTTCGGGCTAGTCGGCATAAGGTTCACGGACAGGACTGCTGGAGCGGCGTCTTGAACATGGCTTACCTCCTGTACAGACGATTGCTGTTTACGGCAAACTGCTGAGAAGTGGCCTTTGATTTGGCAGAATTGGCAGATTTTGTTCTTTGCTGGATAATTTCTTAAAATTGCCAAGTGTCCAAATTTTCCGCAGCGGAAACAGGGGCTCAGTGGGTGCTTTGAAGAAGTCTGACCCGCTTGTTGGTTGCGAACGCCATGCAGGCTCACTGACGAGCTGGTGTGACGATGTTGAGGCAACTGCAAGGTCGGCGAAGCAAACGAGCCGGTACTTTGAGCTGCTATGACGCATAGGGCAACGCTGCCGTCATTGGCGAACTGTTCGTTACCACTGAACGCCGTATTGTCCCTGTGAAGTGCCTCGAACTCTCGTCTGAGTTCTTTGGCTTTTTGTAGCGTGAGGGCTTCACCGTATGACAGTAGTTAGGCTCGTACCTCCACGTTGGGGGCTCTGCATTCTCTCGTCATTAGTGGCACCAAACTTGCATGTAAGGGCTTTCTTCTTGAGGACATCGACGAATTCGAGGTAGGTTTCCCCGGGTAGTTATTGGCAGGTCGTGAATAAGTGCTGCTCAGCTAGCACGTTCGTCAACTCGGTGAAAAGCTCATCAAGAAATTGGAGTAGCGTGTTGTACTCTGTCGGCGTCGTCGATGCTGCCGCGCCAGTCTCGGTCGTCAAGCTTGGTGCAGTTTGTGTAGCATTTCGAATATCTCGCGCTTCGAGCTGGGCCTGTGCGGCGAAGCATTTCCGCTGACCTTCGATGCTGAGTGAACTGAGGAGCACCCGCTGGTTTGTCAGTTGTCCAGCCACCTCAGCCAGCCGCATTGAGGTGTAACTGGAAAATTTGTTTTCATTTATGCCATGGAATAGAAGGCGCACCGGCCACGTTGAGGAACGGTGGAAGGTTGGCAAAGAGGGCAGCCATGGTGCAGGATGGAGGCAGCAAGCTGAAGCGGGAGGGTGGCTTCGCGAGGAAGCCGGAGCAAGCACAAAGAAACGTCGGTCAGGTGACGCCAGCGTGGCGCAAAGTTGAGGTACCAACGTGCAGTAGAATGTGGCGTGAAGAGGCACTTACGTGGGGCACTTCATGGCGTCGCCTAAGTTCAGGATTCAAGACCTTGTCGCCATATGTTGCGTAAGGCTGGAGCGCAGCGAAGCCGGTGGCAGGTCAGCGGAGAGGCCGAGCGATCGGCGAGTGACAACATGCACTCGAACTTAGGCTTGGCTGATGAGAGAATGCTTTCCCGTGTTTATTACGGTGTTTTTTTAAGGACTGGGAAGAAGGTGATTGGTCACTGATACACTGGTATCATCACCGCAGGTTTACACCGGGTCGGTAGCAGAGAACAGACCTGGTAAGGGCCTAACTCCACTTGGGCCATTTACAGAAATTCTAACCTACTGGTGTGCTATCGCGACACAAGGGATTGTGTGACACAATAATGAATATCACCAATACAGCGATTTTTGTAACATATACCGGAGATCATAAGTACTTTTATGAAGAGTCAGTCAACTCGCCATCCTAACGCAGTCAGTATTCCTGTATTCTTATACTAAGAGGCTGAGACGTGAATTCTAAGAGTTATTGGTTTCTGTTTTCTTCGTAACTAACTTAGACATCATGACACACAGCAAGGCCAATGATGTTACAGAACTTACCTGTTCTTCGGGTCCCTCAAAAAGTTGACCATGTCATTCAACTCGACCCCCCAAGTTTTCTCTTCAGGAATGACCTGTAAACAAGCAAAACAGACTCTAGGTTCACATGTGCAGTGAGGGGTATAGCCCAGAGCATTTCGAAGCACACTTTCCAGCATAGGACTTAGTAGCTGTTTCCATCTGTTCCATGTGATGTTGCCAAAACAAAAAATTCACTTGATATAATACATGCTGGTATGAAATAAGAGCTGCACTATAGTTGTAACGACAAGGTACCTGCATTCTTCTCGAAGAGTAGTGAGCAGTAACACATAAAAACAATGCCACAATAGACATAACTGCTTCTAAAAGCTGCCCAGTTGAGAGGATTACACATGCAGCTTTCAGTCAGCAGAAGAGAAGTTATACTGATGCAAGGTAGGCTGGCAACTATAGTGGCCAGCCCCTCAGAGGAGGACAACCTAGTTGTTTAGTGTGCGCATGTTCTGTATTTCAACATTTTGCCTTCAGTAGAAATACTGATTTGTATCTGCGTTCCGGCGTATTGTAGCATCCATTTGCTAGTTTGGTGACATTTTCTGGTGGAGCTTTGGGGTACATAGATGATGCAGTCTCCATAGAGTACCCCAGAATCAAGCCTATTTAGTAGCTAAACTGACCTAGTGCACATGTGTTTCGGTCATCATCTCCAGAGCCTCCAGCCACAGCACGGTTTGCCACCTGAATGACAGAGGGTAAACACCCCTATCATCACTGCACCAGCACGAATGCAGCTGGTCATCAACCAACCCAAGACGTCACAGACATTTCACAGAGCGGCTCTTGAAGATGCTGAGAACTGGTTGGAGCATTTGGACCGGGTCGCCATTATGAATGATTGGTCAAACTAGCGTAAGCTACACTAAGTGTACTGTGCTCTAGAAAATTCTGCAAAAACATGGTTTGAGAGACACGAGGCAACGTTTCCGTGTGGGATGAGTTTCACCCGCAGTTCACTCAAGAATTTTGCCAGAACGGACAAGAAGGAGAGGGCAGAGTGTGTAATAGAGGCAAGGGTACAAGGCCCAAATGAAAGGGTGTCAACCTACAAAGAGGACATAGATCGGCTTTCCAGACATGTGGACCTCTCTATGACTGAAGCCAAGACAGTTCGCCACCTCATGCGAGGTGTCAAAGAAGATTTCAGCGAGCATAATTCGAAACCCACCTGCAACACTTGCGCAGTTCCATGAAGAAGCAATGCAATGCTAGGGAGAAGGCCCCTCAACAGCGTGCAGGCAGTATAATCGCAATGCCATACACTCAAGTGAGGTCACTTCTGTCATTCTCGGCAATGACATAAGGGCCTTATGAGAGCTTATAAGAGCTTCCATCTAGCTACAAATGATGCAGGTGACTGCTCCACCTATAGGGCAGCTATCTGTTATGGAAATGGTGTGCGCAGAGCTACACCAGGCTATCCATGTTCCCCAACAGTACGAGGCGCCACAACAGGATCGAAATGAGCTACACGGGAGCAGTGCAACATCTTCCAATTGAGCGTTGTACTCATCAAATAGAAGTACCGTCGGCAACAGTTCTCATACGCCTCCGTTGGTCACCAAAGCAAGACATCTGGCGAACACTCGACCACAGGCCCTTTGTTTGTACTGTGGGGAAGCAGAAAACATCTACTGCGAATACCACGCTGTGGGTCTCCATAGATTTTTCGCGAAACACCCCTTGTCCGTGACCTGGCGCGCGACAGATAGCTTCATATCCAATCGTCACACCATTAAACATTGATTGCACGAACCCAGCTTGTCATCGCCTGTTTGCTATAGATGTCCAGCCTACTCAAACAACGCTACAACACGACGCTCGCTCAGTCCTGCCGGGCAGAAAAACTGAGTTCAGCGACCTCTGGAGGCGAGGCCGCTACCAATGATTGTACAGAAGATCTTCCATTGCGACAACAGTAATGGAAGTAACATTTTGCTTTTTACAGCAGATTCTGGAGCATAAAAATTTGTCGTCTGGAGCAGCCTTAAGTGTCTTTGGAGCAGAAAAATGCTATAGCTTAGAGCTGCTATTGGTGTTTTTGAAACAGATGCACGTTCCTATTGACTCCTCAAGTCTAAAACATTACTTAAGGATATAATAAATCTTTATATTTATTATTAAATATGCTGCATGCTAGAATGCAGGTAGTATACAAGCAGTATAGTTGGCGTGAATCATGCGGGAGAGGGGTCAGGAAGGTCCGGATTTTTCTGGTGTTCAGGCTTGGGA
Organism: Rhipicephalus microplus; assembly: GCF_043290135.1. Lineage (NCBI taxonomy): Eukaryota > Metazoa > Arthropoda > Arachnida > Ixodida > Ixodidae > Rhipicephalus > Rhipicephalus microplus. The sequence goes on along the minus strand of NC_134710.1, from coordinate 490,618,205 downwards.
GCACAACTCTTGCAACTGCCGCACTTGAGATTTAGCTTTATCACGTGATATAATTGAGTTAACAGTTAAGTATAGCGAAATCAAAGGCTTTTTATTACCCGTGTAATATACCCCTCAGCTGTGTGAACTATGAAAATTGAAAAAAGGCGAAAAAAAGAAACTGAGTATATAAATAAAACTACAACCCAAATTAAGGAGGAGGAGGAGGAGGAGGAAGGGAAGAATGGAAGGCAAGGAGGTCAACCAGACGCACGTCCAGTTTGCTACCCTACACTGGGTGAAGGGGTGAGGGGATTTAAATTAAAATTAAAAATAATGATTAGACACCAGGTTCTGATATGTGTCACCCCTTGATATTTTTCTGGATTCATGCCACTGAGTTGCATACTAAGATGATAGGGTATATAGCTTGCTTTTCGTTTTGCTCAGGCTTACGAGATAGTCCAATGGTTCAACTTCGTTCTTTTTAGTTTGCCAACAACCTTTTGGAGCAGGTTTGGAACAGTTACTAGCAGATATTGCACTTTGGAGCAGCATGGAGCAGCATTTCTCTTTTGGATCAGTTCGGATCAATCGGAGCAGCACTTCGACCACTGCAACAGTGACGACAGCAGGGAAACTTACAGATGCAATCAAAAGTGATACGAAGGTGGTGAAGTCAAACATTTCGGATGACAAAGTATTGGCACTAATCGGCACTAAAGCAGACACCTCCATTATAAGCCCATGCTTCGCCTGCAAGCTGACGATGGTGTCTACCCAGTGGACTGGGTCCCAGACTTGCACAGCGGGAGGCCATTTTCGAACTCTGGTGGGACGATGCATGGCACGAGTTAGCATTCAAGTGCTTACATATCTCAAAGATTTCATAGTACTCTAAAGTTCCTCGAAAGACCTAATTCTTGAACAGGAGTTTCTTCAGGATTACTGAGAAGTGAAGAACTAGCAAGAGTTGCAGGTAACGTTTTCCACTGCCCATGCCACATCCTGACGACAGTTATTACCAAGAATAGTGTGTTCACGTTAGTACCTTGCAACATTTTGATGAATTTGATAACTATGAGGGCATTGCAGAGGCAAATATCCTGCTTGCTCTTATTCAAAAGAAAGATCTACATAGCTCGAGGCTTTGTTCGGTTACAGAATAAACGCTCTCAAGGTCTGCTGACTAACTTCAGCAGGAAGTTCCAGCACACCCCTAGAGGCCCCACTGTTGACTTTTTTCAGCGATATCACAGACTTTTCCGACATCAGCACGTTGCAGATAACTTCACTGGATACAAAAACTCGTGCTGACTTGGGCAACCGCATTCACATTAATCATGACTTGCAAGAACCACAAAAGATCCACAAATTCTGTGGCTTGGCAGCCACAGAATTTTCGAGCTGCTTCTCCACAGCTAGAAAGGTCAAAACACTGCCGTTACAAACTGTATTGTTACCAAGAAGTCGGCACAGCCTCTCTGCCAACGTCTATATCATGTATCGCCGAACGAAAGAGAAGTTAATAAACATAGGCTGGCCACTATAGTGACCAAACTACCTCGCGTCAATATCACATCAAAATATATCTACTGAGTCGAATGTCTTTTCATAGCACAAATTATTTTGCTTCCTGAAAAAGCACAGTTAGACCACAATATATGCCAAAATACAGCACAGTTACAGTTAGAGTTCAGCATACGTAAGGAAATACAGAACTTCTTATAATTTTTGTGCACAATATAACAGGTTCAATAGTCTCACTATTGCAAACATACTTATCCATAGTCTAAAGTAATCACAAACACCTTAGTTTACTCCTTAATTAAAAGAAGTTAATCTACTACAAGCATTAGATGTCAAAATGCTGCATATGCGGTTTTGTTTCTGTTTGCGTACGCACACCTTTAAAATTGTGTGACAGGGTAGGACAAGTGTGCTAGTCTGCAGAAGAAGACCTTTGTGGATATCTCGAAGGCAGCCTAAAAAATAAATTCCGCCTCATCAACAAACCTAGCTTCTTGCAAGTGATCACACCCTAAGAAAGAAATAGGGCATTGCCACTCGTTTTCAGATACCACACGATGGAAAAAAACTATCCATGACTTGCCCAGGAAAATGACCGCAGGCGTACGTCTTGCTAATGCCACAAAATATTGCATTTGAGTAGCCTACTGATTCACCTGAAGCACCTCTTCATAACGTCATGTAGGTTCTCCAAATAAACCTAGTTTGCAAGAGTTCTGTTTAATAAATCCACACTGATGACTACCACACACGATTTTCACTGCCAACAGGAAAATTAGCCGTCATGAAGCAAGTTTGTTCATGATCTTTCAAAAAATATCGATTTGCGTGGTCAAACTGATGTGGTGTATTTGGATTTCGCAAAGGCATTTGATAAAGTGTCGCACTCATAGCTCCTGTTTAAAATTGACAAAACGCTTCAAAATAATCACTTGACAAAATGGTTTTCATCCTATCTCAGTTGCCGTCAGCAGTTTGTTCAAATAAAAAATAAACAGTCTAGAGCAGTTGCAGTTATTTCCGGAGTTCCCCAGGGGAGCGTGCTGGGTCCCCTTTTATTTTTGTTATATAAAAATTACCTACCAAACCGGGTTACGGTCCCGATAAGGTTGTTTGCCGACGACTGTGTTGTTTATAGCAGAATCGAGTCTGAACATGACCAAGTTAATCTAAACAACAATCTTCAAAGAATAAAGGATTGGTGCGAAGAATGGCAAATGAGTTTGAACACAGAAAAAACAGTCTTTATGACTATAACTAAAAAGAAAGCACCTCTAGATTACAACTACCAGATTGGCAATGCTTTCCTTAAGCGTGTACAAAACTATAAATATCTTGGGTTATGGTCCACGCCCGACCTCAGATGGAACACTCATATTGATAATGTATGCTTCAGGGCTACCAAGGCACTGTATAGCCTTAGACGTAACCTTTATACCGCCCCATCTGATATAAGTGTCTTGCTTGCACAACCCTTGTCAGACCTATTATCGAATATTCTAAAATTGTCTGGGACCCTTACACAAAGACAAACTGCAATAAAATAGCAAAAATACAGCGACTTGGTGCGAGATTTATTTTTAATAAATATCGCCGACATCATTCACCTACTGAACTTTGTAAAAAAGCTGGACTGGATAGTCTTGAACTTAGGACGAGGATTGAGCGTCTGAAATTCCTCTTCCAGTTAATTCATAATCATTTTAAACTAGACTATTCAGATTGCTTCCAGGTCAACACACAAGGACACTCCAGACATCGCCATAATATGTACATACCACCCCTAGTCCCACGTAACGATTGCTTTAAGTTTAGTTACTTTCCACGTGCTATTGAAGATTGTAATATGCTGCCAGAGTCTATAATTGGTTGTTCCTCGCTTACATCATTTGAACAGAATCTAAAACATTTATTTTCTGAATAACAGTGATGTGCGTGTGTACTTTTTGTTGGTTGCATGAGACTGTAGTAGTTGTCTTTCAAATCTTCAGCGCAGTGAAAAAGTGCCGCCTCAAATGCGTCATGTGCTGTTCTGCGCGTATGTATTGCATTGCATGTGTGTTCCATTCCTTGTTTTGTATAACTTCGAGTTGCTGCTTACAATAATACCGAGAAATTATCTCGAGACCTGTACGGTACTTCTTTTTCGCAAATAATTGTTTGTACTTTCACCCTGTAACGGCCCATTTCTGGGCTAACAGTATAAATAAATAAAATGAAATGAAATGAACTGAAATGTTTCTGTTGTTGCTTCGCTTCTGTTGTTCACCAACGAAGCAGCCGCCGTTCATCATTATCGCCAGTGCTTCTCACAAGCTTCTGCTTGCTCGAGCAGCACAAAGTCATCTGTTTCTTTTCATTGTTCGATGAAAGAGCATTCCTTTCGGACGTGTCGTCTCTCGTCCTGCATGACAGCCTGGTAGCCGGCAGACCCTCAGGTTCAACACAGCTTCTACAAAGTGGTATGAGTGCATGGTCTCCAAAAGGAAGCCTTTTTATGTCGTACGGTCAATCCCACAACAAAATTCACGAGATGCGCGAAAAAATACGTTGTCGTGAAATTTCCTTGTTTGTCCGATTTGCTACGAAAAGCATGGCAACTACTGCATTTTCCTGTTAGGTAATTGTAAAAAGGTATCAATTCATCTGTGGCAGTATTACTTTTTTTATTACGGTCCGTTTTGTCTTGAATCGATTTGAGAAATACAGATGCACTCTAGTATTCCTTCTTTCTGAAGACCCGTATGGGGAAAACTGGGCCAATTTTTGTCACCGTTAAATCGTATTGCTCTCCTGACCTGTCCGATAATTTTATTGTTATATCGCGTACGGATATGCTTAGGGTGGTCAACCGAAGCGCAGTCATGCTCTAAATAAGTGTGTGTGTGCCCTGGTTAAGTCATTGAAATAAGGTTCGTGAGAAGTAATTTTGCCGAAATACTGTAGAAGCCTCTAATTAGCCGGCCTAAATTCACTCCCCAGGTCTTTTACAGTGAAAGTGCTCTAGTTGTCATCGTATCCTTTTTCGCCACCTGATTTTTTATTATGTTTTGGTAGCACAATGGCAATATCAATGTCATGTTCACTTGTCTTCTCGACTGCATCCAAATCTAAGGGCCGCACATCTTGCATAACGGTGCCTTTCTAATAAAACTAAATATTCGCCAAGGTAGGCTACTGATGAAATAAAAAGTGCTAATGTCACTGCTTTGTAATACCACAGTGTTTTCATCAAACTCTGAACGCGTCTTTCGTACATGTTCAAGAAGCAAAACATTTAGATGTTGATTCTTGCATTGCCCAACGTATCCATTGAATACCGAAAAATTCACAGTGCGAATGGGCAACCATAAGTGGCCAAAACGTGCCCGTAACCAGCCCATGGTCGTCGCCTAACCGACGACGTGCAGTCTGGAGATGGTAGAGACGCATTGCGATTGCTTGCATCCTCGTCCCTGTATTCTGCTTTTGCGACTCGACCAAAGGGTTCTTGAAACGGTATTACAATGAAAAGCACAGAGAGTCTAATAAATAAAAACAACCTTTTAATCAAGTGTAACACGTGAGCATTTACCGTGGCACTTTTCTGATTTTGCTTGTCCGTAAGGCTGTCACAGCATAGCAAGGTGGGCTAGTTGGTAATTCATGATGGTTCAGCGAACAGGGAGTGCGGGGGTAAACACAGAGACAAAGCAAAAAAGAGGCATACAGCATGAGCGCCCAACTAACAACTGGTTTATTCTCACGCTTGTAGGACATATAAGTACACAAGGGTGCGCATGTCAACAAAAATAAGATGATAGTGTGAGCAGCAAGCGTGGCGTTCATTCGAAGCACTTGTCTATGAATTATCAATATAGTTAAATTCACAGTCAAGTAGTGAAAATAATGGATAGCTAATACAGTGATTCTTATTTCTAGACATGTGATATGCTTCGGAAATTTCACGCGTGGTTTGAAGTGGATGCCGGAAAAGTACACTTGTTTTTTCAAACAACGGTTGACACTTGTAGGAATCGCAATGTGAAGCCAAAACGGAAAAAGGAATATTTTTCAAGGAACTCTAATGCTCCCTGAGGCGTATGTTTAAACATCACCCGGTCTTGCCGATGTACACGCGACCGCACGTTAGCGGTATGCTATACACCACTCCTAAAGAACACGTAACAAATGGTTTTGCATGTTTCTCATAATCATGAAGTGGTTTTGGGACGTTAAACCCCACATATCAATCAATCATGTTTCTGCAAACAGCCTCTGTTTATGGACGTGCCCTGCATCTTCCTATGCACCACGACACAGAAACGGCTGAATTTATTGGGTGCAGAGAAAACAACGCGCACACCAAACCTGTTCCCCACACTTTTCAGTCCATGCGCCAGTCATGAATGTAAGGGATGACGGCCACGCGTTTATTTCCTTTATTGCAGTCTGCAGAAACACACGCACGTTTATCACCATTTCTCACCATCAGCAGAAGTCTCTCACACACCGATGCGATTAGATACGGCGAGTACCCAGCCTCGAATAACCGTCCTAGCTGCGCTAAGAAACCATAGTGCACCATGTGGATACAGCTTTTTTCGAGTGCTGAACGAAGGCATGACAGAACAATTCCTCGTTTTATAAGCTTGAAAAGGCCGGATGAGTAATTTAAAACAGGTTTTGCGGAACCAGGGTTATATTGCCAGCAAATGTGATTACCTCCAAAGAATGAAGAAAGGTCTAGAAATGACAATTTATGATTACTCAGAACCTCCGATGTAAACCGGAGGCCCATGCCCTCTGTTTCGAAGCATGCCGAAATAGCGTCATAGTTCACTGCCGAACATTTCTTTACAAAAATAAGATAATCATCAACGTATATGAAGATTTTTATGCTAGACGGTAGTGTATTGCTTAGGGTGGTGTCCTCCTATCCTAGGAAAATGTTGCTTAATGCAGGAGCCACACTGGAACCTATACACACAGATTTCTGCATGTACAGGTTTCCAAGCCATACGATGAAGGTTGACTTCATGTAAAACGTCAAAATTTCTAAAAAGGACTCAGTTGAAACTCCTGTACAATTCCTGAATGATAGTTCATCATTGTCTTCCACAATGCACTGCTCAACGCAGTCCAGCAACCGATCTTGCGGCAAAGAATAATATAGGTCGACCACATCAACAATAAACGCTGTTACCTAGGAAAACTCAGTGGTGTTTAAGTATTCAACCAAAACATCCGAGTTTTTAACGTAGAAAGGGTCGTTCACGTGCAACACAGATAAATGCTTCTGCAGATATTTCGACACAGCCAGCTGCCACGAGTTCCTCTCCGAGATAATCGCGCGTAACGGCATTTCTGGTTTGTGCGTCTTTATGGAAAAGAAGATTTCCAACTTTGCAGATTTGGCCTTTCCCACAGAAGAGCCGAGCTTTTCCAGGTTCACTCAATTTAACAGCGAGATTGCTCTGGTTTCACGGCATTGCTTTTCACAGAAACAGGTTTGAAATTTTGTTTCAATGCTTCCTCGGTCTTGTTGAGGAAATCTTGTTCACTAATAATGACAAAAAATCCTTCCTTGTCAGAAACAAGTACCCTTAGTGGCCTTTTCAGGCAAAAGTCTACGACAGGTTCCACATGCAAAGTTCTACTAGACTTAATAGCATTCCTCGAAACAACATGAACACTTTCCCTTACACACCTATGTCGCTCTTCCTCCTTGGCAAGCTTAGAGACAGCCCTTGCTGTAGTAATTTTTCTTCTGGTCGCAGGTTTGGTTCCACGGCAAACTTCGGGCCTTTTTGCAGAACGTGCTGAATTTTTTCCGGCAGGTTGACACCACTCAGGTTCATGAAACGCCCCTCACGTGAAGCTTGTTTTTCTTGACGAGAGGTTGTGGGCTGATGCAGTTCCACAAGGTTTCTGTCGCATTTCTCGCTGTCTTGAACCACTCTACACAGGTACCGCAGTTTCTGAGATGATTGTTCTGGTCACAAATGACCCGTAGCCAGTCCTCATAACACCGGACTTGTCTATATCATTCGGAGCAGAGAATTTGGCATATCCTTTAGGTATGACAAAAAGATGGGTTCATCCATCCAAAAAGCACCTGTACATTGGTGGGACAAGTTCCTTCACGAAGATACCACGATGCTACTCTTGCACGACATGTTGATACAGCTATATATGAAGCCAAAATAGCGCGGTCTTGAAGAGAGCAATTAAAGCAGTTAAAACAGCCCTGCTTTATAGAAATACATTGCAACAAAATGGAAAGGTGGGCTAGTTGGTATTTCATGATGGTTCAGCAAACTGGGAGCGTGGGGGTAAACGCAGACACAGAGCAAAGAAGAGGCACACAGCATGAGCGCTCAACTAACAACTGGTTTATTCTGACGTTTGAAGAATATATAAGAACACAAGCGTACGCATGTCAACAGAAATAAGATGATATTCAGTGCGATGCTATATAAGCACAACACCATTTTTTTCTCGCCACATGCAAGCTTCGCCAAACGCGCGGCAGCCTTTTGGATGGATGGATGGATGGATGGATGGATGGATGGATGGATGGATGGATGGATGGATGGATGGATGGATGGATGGATGGATGGATGGATGGATGGATGGATGGATGGATGGATGGATGGATGGATGGATGGATGGATGGATGGACGGATGGATGGAAGAACGGACGGACGGACGGACGGACGGACGGACGGACAGATGGGTGGATGGATGAATGGATCGATGGGTAGATATGGCTGTACCCTTTAGATCGGGCGGCGGCTAACGCCACCTAGCCGTAATACTTAGTGAACTAAGCACTAAATTTATCTTTTTTTTTCTTTAAATTTTGAGATTGAGGATTCGTACTTTGCAGTGAAGGGTTTAATTTTCACTCGTGCTTTGACTTTAGACACCAATCAGATAACCTCCTTCTTGTTAATTCTACCCGCTTAAAGTCTATTTTGCCCTCACTGTCCCTGAACCCCACTGCTTTGAAAAACTCTGCGTCATTATGCTGAACTTTAGGGTGAAGCCCTTTACAAAACATTATGAAGTGTTCGGCAGTGTCTTTTTCCTTTCCACACGCAGTGCATACCGTGTCTACAGCTTCGTATTTGGCCCGACATGTCTTGGTTCGTAATACTCCCGGTCCTGGCCTCAAACAGTGGAAAACTACTTCGAGTAGATCCTTTCCTTGGCAACTTTCTGCTTAAAAGTTCGTTAGATCTCTAGTGCAGACTTCTTAATCATGCCAATTCTCCACATAACGATCTCAACTTCCTTCACCTTCTTTTTAACCGATAATTCTTTTTGGTTAGTCTCCCAGCTGTTTATCTAGTATTTACCAGTCAATTTTCTTGTTCGCTACCTCCATTTTGTATCGACATTCATGTACAAGTAGCTGAATACCTTCCTATCCCAACGCTCCTCCCCAATTCTCTCAATCGCTTCTCAAATTTTATCTTGCTGCTAGCTTGCCTGCCCTCAAATGATGTCCATCCCATATCACCTTGTACTCCCTGATTTGGTGTAATCCCGTGAGCTCCTAAGGCAAGCCTACCTATTCCACGTTGCTTAATTTCCAATCTTGCTTAAACTTCTGATCTCATGCACAAGACCGCATTGCCGAACGTCGGCCCAGGAACTATGACCCCTTTCAATATTCCTCTCACAATATCATACTTATTGTAATTCCACAGTGCCATGTTTTTCATTACCGATGCATTCCTGCTACCTTTAGTCGACACGTATAATTCATGTTACGCGTATAATTCGTCTCTAGTGTGACCTCCTGTATTGTAAGCTCACTACCTTCATTGTCATAAAAATCAGACTGCTAATTTTTTCTTACTGAATCTGAAATCTAACCTATCTCCCTCACTACCGCAAATGCCTATCAATCTCTGGAAATCTTCCTTGTTGTCAGCCATTAGCACTATATCATCTGCGTACCTCAATGCTGGTAGTACCTGTTCAATGAGTTTTCCTAGTTTGACGAAAGAGAGGTTGAAGCCCACTCCACTTCACTCTAATTTGGCCTCTAATTCGTCTAGGTACATCATGAATAATAAGGGCGACAGGGGACACCCCTGACTAAGCCCCCTTTTACCGATGAAGGCTTGGATACCTGTTTTTCCCACTTTATAATTACCCTGTTACCTTTATAGATATCCTTTAAAGAATAGTGACTACATCTTCCACGCCTAGTGTGTCCAGTATTCCCCGAAACTCCGCTTGAACCACGCTATTGTACGCTCCCTTGATATCCAAATGCTAGCCACAGGGGCCTGTGTTCCTTTTCCACTATTTCTATGCACTGCGTCAGTGAGAACAGATTGTCTTCCAAGCTCCTGTGTTTCCGAAACCCATTCTGCAGTTCCCCAGCACCCCCTCATCTTCTATCCATGCCTGCAGTCTTTCCAGTATAATCTGCATCGCCAGCCTGTAGACCACTGATGTCACTGTTGTAGGACGGTAGTGTTTTATGTCAGCTTTGTCCCCCCTTCCTTTCTAGAACATGCTCATCCTGCTAAGTTTCCATCCATCAGGAACTTCTCCATCGAATGTTATTTTGCTCACTGCCTCTCTCGAAGCCTGCTTAGACTTCGGACCTAATGTCTTGATCAGCAAAATCGGAATGCCATCTGGGCCAGTTGATGTACTACTAGGAACCCTTTTCTCAGCCCTTTCGCACTCTTGTGAAAATGTAGCCATTGTGCCACTTGATTCATCCTTGCCTATTGTGGGGCATAAAACACTTTGTTGAAATTTTCTGTCACCCTTGTTCTTATATATTCAATTGCTTCGTCCCCTTCTAGCCCAGCACCTTGAGCTGTAGTTAAGAACATCCGCTCTAGGCTCGTCTCAATTCTTAGGGAGTTTAGATGGTTCCGAAATTTTGCAGCTGCCTTTCTATCTTTTTAAGTACTTCTGCCAGCCCCTGGGCTCCCTTTCTTATATTCTTTTCATTGATCAAAAGGGATGCATCCCTTCGACAGCTTGGAAAGATTTCCCATTTTCTTTGAACATCATCTGTCGGTTCGTTCCACTGCTTAGCATGTGTGAATTCCCTAGAGGCTTCCTGACAATTTGTTATGGCTGTCTTAACTTTCTCATCTCACCAACTTTTGGGTTTGTGTCTACTTTTCCGTAGTGACTTGTCACGTACCTTAGCAAGCTCTAGCTCAAACAGTCTAAGTATATTCGTTTATGCCCACACTGTTTTATTATCCTCCGTGATTACTTTCTCAATTTGTTTAGTGGCATATCAAATAGCCTTTCTGAAAAAAAAATTTCCTCTAGTTGCTCATCTTGTCTCTTTCCCACTTTCATTGCTCTTCCAAAACTTAGCTTGATACGTTTGTGATCACTACCCAGACTTCTGGAGCCACCTTCATTTATGTGCATACCCCTGAGCTTATCATAGATCCGATGTGACTTAAGTGCGTAATCTATCGTCGACTGCAGCCTTCCTACCTCCCATGTTATTTGCACTTCATACTTCTCGGTACTGTTGCGAATGCTCAAATCAAGCCTTTCACACATATCCATGATCATTTTGCCTGTCGGGTCGGTATACCCATCTATATTTTTATGTGTGCATTCATATCTCGTAGTATAATAATTTCACACTTTCCTCCTCACTCCTGAATGTCATTTGATATACACTCTACCATTGCCTGGGTTTCCTCTCTGGCCTTCGCTCCCGTCCACAAATTCACAAAACCATTGAGTGTCATTTGCCCTGCTACTTTCCCTTTTAGCCATAAACGTTCCTTTCACTCTTGCTTGACCCTTTGCCAGTCTGTACTTTTATGAATGAATGCCCCAATATCACCCCCCCCCCCTTTCTGCTGCCTTCTGTTCTATTACAATTTTTCCACGCGTAGTCGGCATTGTTAGGAGGTTGTTTCATGTCTCTGAGATGCCTTTCTACAAAACCGTATACCATCGGCCTCTCCGCCCTTAGCTGTTCTTCTATCTCTTCCCACGTCAGCCTGTTCCTACCACCCTCCATGTTAATATACCCTATGTCTGAATTGGCTCGGCGCTCGTGGCTACGTCTATTGCAGCCCCGATTCTAGTTATCTTAGATACTGGTGCCACTTTGGAGTCGTATCTGTCCATACCACCTGTCAAAGAGTCTCCCTGGTTGTCTTCCTCGTTACTAGCTATCCTGCACCCCGAAGGACCCGCTTGCCCCCCAAAAAAGCTACTGCGTGTCTTGCAAGTTGCCAACCAACATCATGACCTAGCTGCTCGTCGAAGTGAATTCGGTCTCATTGAAAACCACCCCACCTATGCACCTCTCTGTTTATTTCCACCACTTGAAAGCCTTTCTCTCGATTCATCCGCCATATCTCATAGTTTGCAATAACAACCGCTCTTTGCAGGTTGCTATCACGCACCGGTACCTCCGGTATCGTGCATATCGCTACCTGTACTTGAGGAGAAAGGGCGCGCATGACATCGACGCCTTTCGCCAGTGTAGTTGCTAGTCCTGCTGTATCTTCATTTAGGACTTCGTTTGAACCACCTGAAATTATCACGAGGTTTCGTCTATCAGCCGTAGTTTCGAGTTTTGTGCTCGCTTGCCTCATGACTGCTTTCAGCTTGCGTCCTGGGATCGCCTCTACTGCAACCCTCTTGTCACCTCTTACCCTCTCTTTGATGGCTCCTGTGCATCGATTTAAATTCGAGTCCCCGGCGATTATCACATGCTGTGACTTTTCAGCTGGAGCGTCTTGCACCTCGGGGTTACTTGCACCTGTGACGACGGCTGCTTTGTCCCCTCCCAGCCCCACCACTACTTCGCCTAAGCTGGGCCTTGCGACAAATGAACCCGCTGAACCTGTTTTTTCCGAACTTGCTTGCCCTTTCTTCTCCGCCGTTCTGGTTGCCGGTTCCCTACTGTTCTCTTCGTAGGCCACTCCTCTGTTTACTTTGGCAAGTGCTTCCTCGGCGGACTTCAGCTTTTCTGCCATAGCTTTCGTTTTCTCTTGCTTTGTCGCCAACGCACTCTCGAGCTCGGTGATTCTCATCAGCAGGTCACTCTGGGTAACCATCATTTTCTCCATTTTTTCCTCGATCTCACATTGCCTACACTTCGCGTCAGCCTCTTCTCCTTCCGCTTCTACATTGGGTCCACTTTCAAACCAACCCCACATTCTGAACACTTCACATTCTTCTAACCATGTCCTTCCAACACCAATTGTCCCCATGACTTGTCTCACTTGATAGTTACAAAACTCGAGCCCTGTCTACGAAAAAGAGAAAATCTAAGCTCTACTGCGAAGGTTTGCGTGTTCAATGTACGTGCACTTCCCCTACAGGGTGGCAAAAAAAACAAAAACAACAAAAAACACAAAAATCAAACACACACACACGCACAAACTAATAAATACCTGGTGACTGACCCCCGAAAAGCCGTACAATAAATTAAGTGCTACAGGGATTTTAACTGCTGCGCTATAATTATATATACAAGCTCAAAACATGCAATTTGGATCATACGAAGCCGCGCCACGGTGTAGAGAAAAGAGTGGGCTACGCCCACCTCCGGACACAAGTTTTGCCGGAGAGAAACCCACTGCGCCCCCACCATCCCCGAGCCACTCCTAACCCCTGAACTGTTCACTAAACGGCGCTCAGGTCACTAGAATGAAAAAAAGAATTCTTTACGTTTTTTTTGCGAGCTTAGTGGCACACGCCACGGGCCCTTTATAGTGGACACGCTTATAGCATCCATCCATTCATCCGTACTAAGGTTGATCACTAGATAGCGCAGAGGCGCGCACTGTATTTGAGATGTTTCGATAAACAGGTGGACACATACAGACAGAGGGAACAACCTTTTTCAACATCATTCACTTCGTAGATATGGCGTATCGGCTGGGCAAAATTCATGGTGCAATCAAGGTTTCCCAATGCACCTCCAGAGCTTCACCCACTAACAATCATTCAGTCTGTGAATATGGTGCTATTTTTTTTCGCTTTCAAGTTGCGTCATCCCGCCAATTGGTATCATCTGCAGTGAGCGGCAGACGGGGCGCACGGCGTTGTTAACTTTATTGGGTCGATCGCGTCTCGCGAGTTTCCTAAGCTAATGAATATACATCTTACACCATGGTTTAGTGTTACAATCTTCGCACCTCAATTTGGTTGATGATACAAACTGCAGTTGACCAACATGGCCATCATTCTTCGTTCAAGTTAGCACAACTGAGGTAATTTTAGCACTTGTCGGGAATTTCGGCACAGCGTGGCGCAATTTCAGCAAATTTTACGGTTTTGGTGCAGCTCAGCCAAAAATGACGAAATTTCTCAAATTTGCGCAGCTCTTGCACACCTGAGAAGCGAAAGTGCGCCAGCAGTGGCGACAAAAACAGCGGAAGCAGAAATAAAAAGAGGCGACCTGTCTCTGTTGCACAGAGGGAGCATGCAATAACATCACCCTGCAATCCAGACCTGCCATCGATTGCTAGTGAAGCAGACAGAAACACACCACCAGTCTTCAAGGAGCACAAATGAATGCACGGTGGGGGGAGTGGGGGAGAGAGGGAGGCGTTGTGGTGTTAGAGCAGCAGCTGAGAACCTTAAGGGTGTGATGGTAATTTCAGCTGGAATTAGGGATGGCTCTTTTACGTGTAATACTCTAGACGCAAAATGTGCTTCGCGTTACGGAGTAGCCACATAGAGGGTATGCACTTAGCCTTGATCAAAAGGCAGCCGCCCCATCGTTGCTGTTTGTGTGGGGCGTGCATCAGTATGCAAGAGGTGTTTCAAGTGTCTTTACACATCCAAATCGCCATATAGATCTCGAACACAACACAGCAAGCAGGTCTTTTGCACGGACCTTCAAAATGGCCCTCGACACTAGTGCTCCTCGCAGATGTCGTCAAGCCTTACTTGAAACGACAATAAAATTTGTGGGTATGGCACTCCTTGATAACAGCTAAAATTAAAATAACAAATTGTGTCTTTTGGACTAAATATCACATAACTCAACAGAATGCTGGCTAAAGGGACTATGACCACTCCAGGTGTCCAAGCAACTTTCGTACTGTCAGTTATCTAAACTTCAAGCAGAAGTTAGTAGCACAGAAAGTTTACGGGCAGTCTCATTTTGCCGAGATGCGCATGCCAACACCTGCGCCCGTCGAGTGACGCAGCCTCCCACCACTTCATTCGAGGCAATCAATGCGATATCATGATGTTTATTTTCTAACCATCAAACATGTAATATGGTGTGGCCGCTTCACATAGGACCTTCCGACACTGCAGGGCATCACCGACCGGCCCACTACTGAAAGCTGCACGTATTGATGACGAAATGAGGTTGCTTAACACAAGATACTTATAGTTATTGAGATGACATTTTTTCAAGAAACCATGAAAAAAATTTGATTTCCAACTCTAGCACTCACGAGCTCATAAGGTTATAGGGTCTCTCAGGGGTATTAGTGCAAGAGCAATTATAAAAGCAGATTTGCTCATGGAAGAAATTACGAGAAAAGTTCCACCATATACAAGTTTTTATGTGGACGCAAAGCACAGAAAACTAGTTCGCGATGTCCAGAAGTACACGTGACAGACATCCTGGTGGCACGCATTCAGTTATCAGTGAAAAGTGCTTTAATAACATCCAGTGCTGCACTTCAAACGAGCTATCTACAACGGGCCTAAAACCGACAACTTGTGCCAATGAATTGTCGCCAAAGATGCTACCGATTGGAATATACGTCACGAGCCCCTAGCTGCGGAGGACGCGTTTTGCCGCTGAGCAATCTTACACGGCAGAAATTGCATCCGCATCAGCTATAGATTCGCGGATAACTGGGACGCACCTGCAACCCCAGTTCATATCGTGGAATAATTCTAGGTGCGTGGTTCTAACATTAAAGGCCCCGACAACATGCTTAACATTAAAGGCCCCGACAACGGACAAAGACAAACAAAACCGGCATACTAAAATTTCGTTTTTAGATACTACGTGACTTTTATTTCACACATAATGAACCTTCCCCAAAACTGATGCGTCAAATTTTCTGAAAAAAAAAATGTCGGTTTATTACGCGAGTAACTACTTTAGGAGCTACGAAATCTGAGTTTAGCACAGTTTGGTGCAATTTCTATTGATATTATCAAAATAGTTGTGTAAATCTGATTTGCGCGTTTTGGCACAGTTAGTGCAAGAGTGGCATAACTTAAATACCAAACAAATAATTGAATCAGTCAACTCGACGCTTTATTTTCAAACATAATAATTTAATTTCGAAGACCCGTTTGTGTTTAAATCGGACAGTGCGCCCTACTCACACGTGACTATGCGTCTGGCCCCTCTCGAAAGCAAAAAAAAATGAAACACCTAAATAAAACTTTTCATTGGGCTTATTGGTCTCTTACCCTTACTGAAAGACGAAAATATCCCTTACTGTTACTGAAGGATCACGAGATCCCTTCCTATACCTGAAAGACGAAGAGATGCGTACCATTAAGGAAGAAAATGCCCTTTCAATTCTATCCTTCATTTTTCATCCATGACGGTACCGCGTCTTTTTATATTTTAGTAAAAGAAAACTACTTTTGCATTTGCAATATCACTCTTCAATTTCTGCAGAAGACTATACTGCAAAAGTGACAAAGGTGATGCCAATTTGCATTTTTACGCTTTTAGTTAGCGTCACAACTGTCACAAGTGCTCTTTCTTTCCAAGAACGGTAGTCGATCGGAACAAACTGCCTGATAAAACGGTTACACAAGACTCACTGTCGCAATTTGAGTTGCACCTTCAATAGTAGTCAGTTTCCTTGTCTACCTGAGATCTTTCTTGTGTGTTTTTTTTTTGCTTGTGCTAAACGAAGTTTCTGCTTGATTTGAAATTTGTTCCAGTAACGTTGCTTGCATTTTTTTTTCTTTCTCGGAAGCGCGTGTATAAAGATATTCATGTTCGTTTCCCATTTTTATTTTTCTGTTGAGTTCACCTGTTATGTACCACGTTTCCAAGCTCTTGAAGAAAGATTGCAGTATCCATAAATATTAAATAAAATAAAACTGTAATTTTATTTTGAAATCTTGAAACGTGGGTGCACATCAGACTTGAGTACCGTGTTAACTTGTGTAATGAACGCACTTTTTTCTTAAAACATCGTGTCAAAGTTGAGGGTGCGTTTATTATGCAAGGCAAGTTTTGTGAAACCTTTTGGCAAGAGCCAGAAAAAAATGCGGTAATGTAAAAAAAAAGTTAGGTCACTTCGCCTTTCACAATTGACATACACGTACACTGTTTGGAAACAGCTGCTTTGTTGCACTTCACTCATCTTTAGTGGTTCAAAGCCCTATTTAAACAATCAGTCCCTGCACCACCCGCACACTCCATAAAAGCATTACGGGGCTTTCTTTTCTCTCAATCGGTTAACTGAAATAGCATTATTTGTTTTCATCTCGAGAGGTGCCCATACGTGTGCGCTACGACGCACTTAGTCAGCTTTGTGACAGCCTCGCATGACGACCGAGACAACGCCGTCGACATTGCACCAAGCTACTACCAAACATTGAAAACAAACTCAGCTGTCAATATAAGAGTAACGACAAAATACGGCTGCCGTCTCGCTGTTCACATAAGAAGTTACTTTAGATAAGGTAGCCAATATTTTGCATTCTGTGAAGTACGCGTGGATAACAAACATGAAGAGCAAATAGGTGGATAGCAAAACAGCGTGTCGTCTGCTACGCTACTTCCGGCTCAAGGCCTGTCTCCTTGCTTCTTCAAGGTACCTGCTGCACAGTATAACTGAAGAGACAACGCGTGTAATTCTGTGACGCGTATATAGTTTCTTCTTCGCTTCTTCAGTGATAGCATCCTTTAATGCTTTTTGCGAATGGATAGATGATATTTCGTACCTTTTGGAGAATGAAGCGAGAACTGTAAATGACAAACACGAGGAACATTAAAAGGCGGGTGTCGAGCACAGCACGCTGTTATGCGTTGAAACACAAAGTAATACTTTGAAGATTCACCTCGATTTAGCTTTTTTTAGCACAAACGATGGCCACCTCGAAATCACTCACATATATGAGCACATGCTGCTGAAGGTCAACACACATAAGATGACAACATAATGCACGTACCCTGCCTGATCAAGTAACATTGTATCGCCAACTGTCTGTAAAATAATGAAAACAGCTCAGCGCATCTAATGTCTGTAGACAATGTGGCCACTCTATTAATGGCATCAGGGGGCATAAAACAATCGCAGTCACTTTGAAGAAACCATCAGCGTGGTATCACGTTTCATTATGTACGACTTGCAAGCGTGAAGTGCTGATTGGCTGTGTCATGTACATTGAGTGCAGAGAATTTCTCATGCATTGAAACTTTTTGTTCGAGTGTGTGAGGAAACGCCGTCTCACTTAAAATACTTGGGAATAGTGTGAAAGAAACCGGCAAACTACGAGCAGTAAGAAACAGTTTATTATTGCCATTTGCTATATCAAGCCGCAGATTGTACCTTTACAACAAAAACGTAAATGATTAAGTTTACAGGTAATCAAGAAGAAAACAAATGAGTGGATATTTCGTGATGCTATGATGTTCGGAAAACCGTTGAAAGTGACAAAACATGCGCAATAACAGCCTTCGCTGCAAAATGACAAGCATGTGTTCAGAGATGCATGCTGCTTGAATATGATGTTTGATGTTTTGTGGCGCAAGGACCATTTTATGGCCAAAGAGCGCCAGTTATTCTTACTAGAAATATGGAGAATGAGTGTGATAAGCGGCTTTAGAGGGGCAATAATTCCTCGCGCTAAGTTGGGTAAAAACATTGTAGTAATCAAATTATGACCTTGCCGTGAAAGGTGTGCGTTATGTGAATAGATGAGAAACGTTGGTGATCATTAAAAACGATGGTGGACATGTATGGCATTAGCACAAGTGCCTCACTCGTTCACACCCTTGCGCCCAAGGGCTGTGAGGCAAGTGCTTTGTTGAGTGTAGCCACCACAGCGGAGGCCTCTCTAGAGAGGTCGTGCTACGGAATGCCCGGGTTTATGATATTGCCACTTGGCTGGTAGGTACGATGAGTGCAAGCCATGGTTGCCCGATAAAATGGAAGACAATGTTCTGAAGCAGCACGCGCTCTGGTTAGTTGTTCATTATTGAAGCAGCCATCTTGCCAGTTTTCAGTGCACCTTCCTGCCGGCTCAGTTCTTTTGAGTTTAAACCTTTTGTAGCACGTGACAACTGATGGAGATGCTGGATAACCCCCAGCCGTTGTTTCAAACGCCTCCAGGTTGCCTTGTACCTGCAGTGATAACTTCTGTTCGCCGCTCAAGCCGAATACTCCGAAGACTACCTCCTGAGCGTGGACCTCTTCCCGAGATGACGTCTGTACCACCCCCGAACGCTAGAGAAGGCGCTGCAGCCTCCAATGCACCGGAAAGCGCTGCAGCCCCACCTTATACTCTGTGGAAGCCATGTGTGCCGAAGGTGTTCCACGGTTCCGTCTTGGAGGATGTCGAAGACTGGCTGGCTCAGTTTGAACGGGTCTCCGATTACAATGGTTGGACCGACTTCGACAAAATGAGGAACGTGTATTTCAGCCTGAAAGATGGCGCTCGTACTTGGTACAAAAACCTTGAGCCCTTTTCCTTGTGGTGCGTCTTTCGTCGATACTTGTTGGCAAGTTGGGCCAATCCCGATTGGCGTGAACGAGCTGTGCGAGCTATTCAGTCGCGCCTCCAAATGCCGAATGAAAGCGTCACGATGTACGTCGAGGACATGACGAGCCTCTTTTGTCTAGCCAACCCCGACATGGCGGAAAAAATGAAGTTCCGTCATTCAATGCGAGGAGTGAAAGAGCAGCTTTTCGCTCGCCTTGTTCGCTGTCCACCAAAGATCGTGGCGGAATTTTACACAGGCGCCACAGCCATGGAACAAGTGCTGCAGCAGTGCTCTACTGTGTACGCCCGGCAAGTGAGTGTCGCTTTGTCAGTAGGTCAGATCGGAGGAGCAAGAAGCAGCATCAACATCGAGTCTCTCTGTGACCTCGTTCGATTGGTGGTACATGACTAACTACAAAAGATTCAGTGCTAGTCCCAACCTGCAGGGTCTATTTGCAGCCTCGTCAGAAACGAAGTACGACAGGCTCTCCAAGTGCCATCTTCCAATTATGTCCCACCTTCCCCGACGGAGCAGTGAGTGAGTATGAACTTTATTAAGGTCCTGAGAGGAAAGAAAGCGGTGCCGAAAGCCCCGCCATCAATCCGGCGGCTCCACCCAGGTCGGGACCGGTAGACAGAGTCTCTCGGCGACGGCCCGGGCCCTCTGGACAGCCTTGAGCTGGGCGATGAGCTCTGTGCTTCGAAGGGCGGAGTCCCAGGAGGACTGGTCAGAAAATTCTGTACCCACGTTGACAGGGCACAACCAGAGCATGTGGTCGAAATTGTTATACTCGTTTCCACAGTGTGGACATGCAGTGGAAAAGTCCGGATTAATCCTGCTTAGTGTCGTTGGTGTGATGTATGTACGTGTCTGCAATTGTCTGTAAGTGATTGCTTGTGCTCTGTTCAGATCTCTGTGAGGAGGAGGAAAAGTTCGACGTTCTAATCTATGATGTGAGGTGAGTTCGTGATATGATACAAGTGGGTCTTTGTAATCGAGGTTCCTGCAGGCTGCATTTAAGCGAGGGGGCGAACCACTGACGCGGAAAGTGAGCTCTCGCGCCAGTGTGTGTGCCCGCTCGTTTGGGTTGCCAGCAAAGCCGGAAATGTTTCCCATGTGGGCTGGGAACCATGCGATGTGTGTAGACCGAAAGTTTTCCTCCTTCGTCTCGTGGTTGAAAAGCCTGTTAACGACCGCAGCTGCCTTCGAAGAGACTAGGGCCGCCGAAAAAGTTCTTATAGCTGTTCTAGAGTCCGAGTAAATGACAGAGGCTTCAGTGCAGCTTCGAAGGGCTAGCGCAATGGCCATTTCCTCTGCTTCGTGGGTGAAGTTGGTAACTACCGTGGCTGCGTTGACGAGCGAGCCGTGGGCGTCCACCACAGAGACTGCATAGGCACCTCGATTCCAATATTTTGCGGCATCAACGAAGAGGACCTGCGTATCGTTGCACATGATCTTGGCGAGTATTGCCTTGGCTCTCGCTTTTCTTCGTCCTTCATTGTGGGTTGGGTGTATGTTTCTGGGAATCGGGTCAACTGTTATCGCTTTCTTGGCTTGTGTGCAAAGCAACATCGTGCATCATACAAAGAAGCTTTCAGTCAATATATTCCTGCTTCCCCGCGCTTCGTTAATCCTATGCCTCAGAATGCGCTTCCTTCACTTCAGCCAATTCAGCACTTGGAAAATCGACAGCCGCTTCCCAGAAAAACCGACGTATGGCGCACACCGGGCAGACGCCCTCTGTGTTATTACTGTGGTGAAGCTGGACATGTATACCGGGATTGTCCTTATCGTCGCCTCGGACAACAGGGTTTTGCCGTCGACCATTCACGCCGGAGATTCAGCGAAAAACCGAAAAGCATTTAAGAATACCTTTTACAACAGTGCATGCCACTGCGGCAGCAGTCACAGTCCCCATCCCCAAGGCGATCTTCTCCAATTTTCGGAGCCTCCCAGGGCGGCGCCGGCGCGCTCGCCAAGCCCTAGGCGGGAAAGCAAACGACAATGACCTTCTCGAGCGAGGCCGCTGACACTCGACACAATCAAAGCCTCCCACCGACACAAGCGCGGATCCGGAACGATTCCCCGACGACAGCGACAAAAGCCGCAAGCAGATTTTCTTCGGATATACATGTGGTAGTCGACGGTCACCACGACGTTACTGGATTATTGGACACAGGTGCGGACTATTCGATCATGAGCAGAAAACTAACTAGCAGCGCACATAAAGTAAGTTGTTACGCCTTGGTACGAAGCTCAAATTCGTACTGCCGGCGGGCACGTAGTCACTCCAATCGGCATGTGCACTATCAGAGTGAGCATTCGGGGACATACGTTTCTCGCCAGCTGCCTCGTACTTCGTGACTGTTCCCGAGACCTAATCCTGGGAGTCGACTTTTTGCGGGAGCATGGCGCTATTATCGATCTTCGAGAGTGTACCGTGACAATTTAGACAGCTGAATCCTCCTACAAATTTGACGACATCCGTGACAGCACGTTTCCCGTTTCTGCCGGCAGCATAACGTTACCTCCGCGTTCAAGCGTCCTAGTTGATGTGGTGTCCGACAAGTTACGGGATGGTGAGGTTGTCGCCGAAGGCAACTTGGCCCTTTTGTTCGCGCTAGGTGTCGTCGCTGCACGCAGCCTCGTCACGCTTTATGACAGACACTGTGCCTTCCTTGTGACTAATTTCAGTAACGAGTACCGGCACCTGTTTCGTGACACCACCATCGCTTTCGCCTACCCTATCGCAGACGTTTCTGAATGCTCCGCATCTGCATCAGCCGACGACGGGCTTCCACCGACACCAAGCGACGTGACTTCACTACTTGCCAAAGTTGATGTCCACTCGACCCTCTCTGAACAACAACAGACCGAGCTACGTGAACTGCTATATCAGTTTAAAGAGTGCTTCACGTCCACCTCGAAGGTTCGTCAGACACTGATCACCAAATACCGAATATTTACGTATGCCGACGCTTCTTCCATAAAACAACACCCTTACCACGTTTTAGCGAAGGAACGTGACGTGATAAGTGCTCAAGTCGAAGAGTTGTTGCAAGAGGACATTATCCAACCTTTGAAGAGTGCATGGTCATTTCCGGTCGTGCTCGTGAAGAAAAAAAGATGGATCACTGTGCTTGTGCGTGGACTACAGAAAACTTAGCAGCGAGATTAAAAAAGACGTCTATCCGCTGCCCCGCATCAACAATTTCCTCGACAGACTGCAGCAGGCTAAGTATTTTTAATCGATAGACTTGAAAATTGGCTACTGGCAGATTGAAGTTGATGAACAAGATCGTGAAAAAACCGCATTAATTACACCAGATGGCCTATATGAATTCAAAGTGCTTCCCTCGGGCCTCTGTTCTGCACCTGCGACATTCCAGAGAATGATGGACACTGTTCTTACCGGTTTAAAGTGGCACACGTGCCTAGTTTATCTGGATGATTTTCTCGTATTTTCTGCCGCCTTTGAGGAGCACCTGAAGCGTCTGCAGAATGTGCTGGAACTCACTGCTCTGCTAACTTGACACTGAAGCCAGAAAAACGCCAATTCGGTTACAAAGAAATTAAGTTTCTCGGCCATGTTGTCAGTGTGGATGGTATTCGTCCAGACCCTGACAAAAGTACAGCCATGGTCTCGTTTCCTGTTCCACGTGATAAGACGGCAGTACGTCGGTTTCTAGGGTTCTGCACGTACTATCGCCGCTTCTTAGCCAATTTTTCTAGGATTGCTGAACCACTCACTCAACTCCCTCATGAAGATGTTCCATTCGTCTGGAAGGAAGAACAGAACGCCGCTTTTTCTGAACTACGGGATCGTATGCAGACACCTCCAGTCCTCGCTCACTTGGACCAAGACGCTGATACTGAAATGCATATTAACGCCAGCAACGTGGGTCTTAGTGCTGTCCTCGTCCAGCTACAAGGGGACACAGAGCGAATGATAGCGTACGCTAGTCGCACCCTTTCCCACGCCAAGATCAACTACTCCACGTCAGGAAAAGAGTGCCTCGCTGTTGTATGAGCCACGATAAAATTTAGGCCTTAACTTTACGGACGCCACTTCAAGGTAGTGACAGACCATCATTCGTTGTGTTGGTTAGTCAACCTACGGGACCCGTGTGGGCTACTGGCACGATGGAGTCTTCGTCTGCAGGAATACGAATTTACAATCGCTTACAAATCGGGTCGAAAGCACGAACATGCTGATTCATTGTCCCGTGCACCTGTCGAAGGTTTTGTCCACGACACCGAGGATGACGGTGATTTCCTTGGGGCCCTTACTACAACGAATCTGATTACACGACAGCGCGCGGACGACGAAATTCGTGCAGTTACTGGAAACCTTGAAGGAAGCAACTCTTCCATACCTCGATATATTTCTCGTGGTCTGTCGTCATTCTGTCTGCGAGATGGGGTCCTGTATAAGAAAAACTCTAATGGCAATGAGAGAACCTATCTTCTAGTTCTGCCAACTGACATGCGTGACGACATTCTTTTCGCCTGCCACGATGAGCCCACATCTGGTCACTTAGGTTCCTCTCGAACTTTCGCTCGAGTTTGACAAGCATACTACTGGCCTAAGCTTTCCGCATCCGTAAACCGATACATGAAAAACTGCCGGGAATTTCAACGCCACAAATCCCCGCCACTGAAGCCCACGGGGCTTCTTCAACCAATAGAACCACCTAGAGTGCCATTCGATCAAATAGGAATGGATTTACTGGACCCCTTTCTGCTATTATGTGCCGGCAACAAGTGGATTGTAGTAGCCACCGACTATTTGATGAATTACGCCGAAACCAAAGCACTAGAACGCCCTACGGCTTCCAACGTCACCCATTTTTTATGGACCAGATCGTTCTTCGACATGGCGCCCCGTCGTGCGTAATCACAGACAGAGGAACAGCATTCATGGCCCAACTCATTCATGACGCATTCAAGCTCAGCTACACGAGCCTTCGCAAGACAACGGCATATCATCCGCAGAGTAACGGCTTGACAGAGCGACTCAACAAGACCATCGCTGACATGTTATCCATGTGCGTAGATGGCCAGCATAAGACCTCGGACCAGGTGCTACCGTACGTCACATTCACGTACAATATTGCTATCCAGGAAACTACGCGATTCACGCCTTTCCGTCTTGTCTATGGACATGAGGTCCAGACCATGCTGAATGCGATGCTTCCACACAATTGCGACGCTTTGATCACTTCTGACGCTGTGCAACTTTCCCCATACGCCGAAAAAGCACGCCAGTTAGCACGCCTAAACATTACGCACCAGCAGAGTACAGACGCATGTCGCTACAACGCTCGCCATTGACAAGTTGAATACCAACCAGGCGATCAAGTTTGGGTGTGGATTCCAGTCCGATGCCAGGGATTGTCAGAAAAACTGCTCAGTCGCTACATCGGACCGTAAAACGTGTTGCGACGCGTGAGCGATGTGAACTACGAGGTAGTCCCTGTCGGCGCCTTTTCGCCAAGGCGGGTAAAGCACTCCTCGGAGATTGTGCACGTAGTGTGACTGAAGTCGTACTTCCGCATGAACCTATTGCTGTTTTTTTTTGTGTGCGTGTATTTTTGTTGGTTCAACCCGACTTTGCCTTTGTACATTCCGAGCATCAGAGTGATGCGCATTTTTTTTCAGAGGGGGAATAATGCCACTTGGCCGCTAGGTACGGTCAGCGCAAACCATGGCTGCCCGATAGAATGGAAGACAATGTTCTGAAGCAACTCCGCGCTCTTGTTATTTGTTTATTTTTGAAGCAGCCACCTTGGAAGTTTTCGGTGCGTCTCCCTGCCGGCTCAGTTCTTTCGAGTTGAAGACCTTTTGTAGCAAAGGACAATATGAAAAGTACTAATTTCTTTTTAAAATGCTAACAATAATTTATGACTCACAGGTCATAAATCATAAACCCTACCGACGAACATTGCAGGATGAAGTGGTATCTGTTGTCGGTAGGGTAACGGAAAGTGTTGCCTTCTCAGCATGTCTAATTCTTTACTATGGGTTACAATGTTGAAGTAGTGTGAGTGCTTCTTATTATCTATTACACAAAGATTGATCGCTACCTGACAAAAGAAATTTATGCGTTTCATGTGTATGTCCTGTTCTTAACTTTGTAAGGATTACTTCTGTGTGGGGTGACTTTGATACTGGCGGCCAATGACCAAGTTGCGGCTTGATGACATGCAATTTATTATCTGTGTGTGTATCTCTTGTGATCTGCCAATAGCCTCTGAGCTTTTGTTTTAAAAAGGTTTCAAGTCGAGTGCAGGAACTGGTATCGATGTATTAAAAGCGGTTTTGTTGGCGGATCCACCTAGCTTGTCCACCAGAATGTTGCCTTGATTTTCGCGGTGTCCTGGCCCCAGCAGACTACAACATGCTGCTTAGATGAGTAGACTGTGCATAAGAGCGAATAAAGCGAGACAAGGACAGGGCTCTTGTGGTTTTTAAAAGTTTTCAGAGCTTTTACTATGCTGAGGGAATCTGTATATATTGTTGCCTTCTGTAGTTTTATTTGTTTAATGTGTTATGGCCGAGAGTATCACATAAGCTTCACCGGTGAAAATGCTCGAATCAGAGTGCAGAACGCCGGCTTCCGAAAAGGATGGGCCCACGGCTGCGTACGAGACAGAAGTGTTGTACTTTGAAGCATCTGTGAAAAACTCAGGACATGTGTATTTTTGTTGTAGTTCTAGGAAGTATGTCTGATTGTGTGCAATTTATGCATGGTTCATAACCTCCAAGAAAGACACGTCGCAATCTATCGCCTGCTATTGCCATGGTGGCAAGTACGCTGCGGGAGCCATCAAATGGTGTTCAAGTGGCACACTGGTTTTCTTCGCTAGGTCCCTCACACGGAGCGAGTAGAGCTGTCTCATAGAAGGCCGTTTTTCAAACACAGCAAGGCTCGACATGTCATTAATTGTGGAATGTGATGGATGATTCTTGTCTGCATTTACATTAAGATAATATTTAAAAGACATGTAACATCTCTGTAGGTGGAGCGACCATTCGTTCGATTCCACGTACAGGCTTTCCACGGGGATAGTGCGAAAAGCATCCGTGGAGAGACGGATGCCTAGGTTATGAACAGGGTGAAACATTTTAAGGGCAGCAGGTGTCGCAGACTGGTATGCTATTGCCCCATAGTCTAAGTGGGTACGTACGAGGCTTTTATACGAATTCATTAGACACTTCTTGTCAGTTGCCCATGTAGTGCGTGACAACACAACTTCAAAACGTTCATGGCTTTTATGCACTTGTTTTTTAAATACTTCATGTGTGGTATGAAGGTTAGCTCAGTGTCCAAGATGAGGCCTAAGAATTTGTGTTCGGTGTTAACAGAAAGGCGTTGTCCATGCAATTGAATATCAGGTTCGGAATTAAGGCCTCTTTTTTGGAAAACAAGACAGACGTGCTTTTCTGTGCATTCAACTGAAACCCGTTTTCTTCAGCCCAATTGGTAACTTTGTTCAAACCAAGGTGAACCTGGCCTTCACACTATGCTACATTGCAAGATCTAAAGCCAAGCTGGACGTCATCTACATAAGTACAATGAAACCTATTGCCAGAGATGGACAAGCGCAAAGAATTTATATTGGTGATAAAAAGTGTGCAACTAAGTACACCACCTTGTGGCACGCCTGTTCCTTGGACAAATGCTTGGGAAAGAATGCTGCCTACTCGAACTCGGAATGTCTGATTTGACAAGTAACTTTCGATTATATTAAATACTCTTCCGCACACGCTCAGATGGGACAGGTCTCCTAATATTCAAAAGCGCCATGTTGTATCCTATGCCTTTTGGTTATCGAGGAACACAGAGAGAAAGTATTGCTTATGAACGGAAGCCTTTATGATCTGTGCCTTGATACGAAAAAGGTGGTCGGTGGTGGATCTACCCTTTCGAAACCCGCACTGAAATGGGTCGAGCGAATTATTTGTTTCAAGTAAATGTACAAGTCGGCAGTTGATCATTTTTTGTAAAGGTTGCACAGGCAGCTTGTAAGCGCAATTGGCCTTTTGCTCGAAACTGAGGAAGGGTCCTTGCCCTGTTTAAAAATGGGAATAACAATAGCTTCTTTCCACTAAGTAGGAATAGTGCCAGAGAACCAGATAGCATTGTGCAAGCAAAGTAAGGTTTTTTGCGTTTTGATTGGTAGGTATTTACCATTTCGTACACCACACAGTCAGAACCTGGAGCGGAGTCACTGCAGGAGTTCAGTGATGTTTGGAGCTCAGGTAAGCTGAAAGCTTGGTTTTACGCCTCGTATCTTGTGCATTTGTGTTCTAGTTTTTGCATTTCTATTTTCGTTCCATATTTTTGGAAAGCGTCCGTATATCGCAACGAGCTTGACACCCGCTCGAAGTGTGCACTGAGGAAGCTTGCCTGATCTTCCAAGGTGTCAACCTGTGTGTTTACAAGTGGGAGTGGGTGTACTTGTCTTCCTGCTACCCTACAAACGATGTTCCAAACTTTAGCCTCTTGTGTATATGAATTGATCCCCGATAAAAACTTTTGCCAGCTTTCTTTTCTGGCCTGCTGACGCGTTCTCCTGGCCTGAGACTTCATTTTCTTAAAGATTTGAAGATTTTTGGCTGTCGGTGAATTTCAAATCAACATCCATGCTTTGATTTGCTGCTTGCGTGCATTTCAGCACTCAGAGTTCCACCATATCACACGTCATTTTTCAGGGTGTCCATTCGTTTGTGGGATGCATTTTGTTGCTGCATCAATCAAAAACGAAGTGAAGTAGTTGACAGCAGCATCAATGCTTAAAGTAAATATGTTGCGCCAACTTAAATGAGTGGTGGTATAAAACTGTTTTCAATCGGCCTTGCTAATTAGCCATTTGGGAACCTGTGGCGGGCATAAAGAGTATGCAGGTTGCTCAAAACTTCGGGAAAGGGGTCACTTCCGTAGAGATTAGTGATGACTTCCCAGTGAAGTAGAGGCACAAGCGATGGAGATACTAAGCTTAGGTCTATTGAGGAATAAGTATTGTTAGCGAGGTTATAATAAGTTGGTTCTTTTCGATTCAGAAGACACGCACTGGAAGAGAGAAGAAACTGTTCATTCAGTCGACCTTGGGCATCACAACGAGAGTCGCCCCATAGCCTGCTCTGCGCAATCAAGTTTCCAAGGAGAACAAAAGGTTCTGGAAGTTCATCAATTAAGGACGGGAATTCATATTTTTGTAGGTGATAGCTTAAAGGTACGTAAAACATGCAAATTGTCATGAGTTTGTCGAAAAGCACAGCTCGAACAGCCACTGCCTCAAGAGATGTTTGGAGTTGAAAGTGTGTGCATGCAAAGCCTTGATTCACTATGATGGCAACACCGCCAGATTATGTCACGGCATCATCAGGGTCTTTTTTGAAAATAGCGTATTTACGTGAAAATTTGGTGTGTTTTGCATTTAGGTATGTTTCTTGTGCACACAGCAGTTTGGTGAGTGTTCATGTAAAATTTCTTGGACATCGTCAAGGTTTCTGAGAAGGCCCCTGACATTCCATTGAATAATTTGAGTGTTCGTGGTGAAGGTAAAGTAGTGCTGTGTGTACGAGGAGCGAGTTGCTGTTCAGGCGGGGAATTGGAATTCAAGTGACAGGGCCATCTTCAGGCCCCGTTATTTGTTTTTTTTGTTTTCTTCACGCGCTCTAAGGAGCCACGCCGTTCTTTCGGTACCAAGGGTACCGACGTAACCATTGCATCCTCGGAGGCACTGGATGCCCGCACGTGCGAGCTGGTTGTTCAAATTCTGCGCCTCGCCTGGTGAGGTGAGGCCTCGACACCTGAGGACCCTGAGGTCTCCGGTCTCTGTTCAGGAGTAGGCGGAGTAGTATGGACTACGGCCGCCTTGGGGGCAGGTGCCATAACCTCCGGCTAGATATGTGCAGGCCATGGGAGTGACGAGGGCTGGTGCGGCGGTGCCCCCTGACGCGCTGCATCAGCATACGTTGCACCATAAAAAGGCGAGACTTTTCCTAGCTTCCTTAAAAGAAATGTTTTCTTTCACTTTCAAAGTTATTAACTCCTTTTCTTTCTTCCAGTATGAACAGGAACGTGAATATGCAGCATGGTTTCCGTCACAGTTTACACAGTGCGGCTGCTCTTTGCAGTTCTCAGACACGTGGCCCAGGGCTCCACATTGTGCACAGGTCTTGCGACTACGACAGCTTTTATAGCCATGGCCATACCTCTGACATTGGAAGCAACAACGGGGGTTTGGTATGTAAGGCCTGATTGAAGTTTTCGTGTGCCCTGTTTGAATGGTTTCTGGCAGTTTACTGGAAGCAAACGTGAGTATTAGGTGTTTCGTTTGTGTTTCCTTTTTGTCTCTTCGTATGATAATTCTTTGTACATTAGTCAGATTTTGGCTCTTCCACCCCTCCAAAAGTTCAGTCTCGGTCAGGTCAAGTTATTACATCTCAGCTACCACGCCGCGAGTTGTGTTCATTGATCTGTGTGGTGTTATGGTTATTGGTATGCCACCGAAAGCTAAGAGACGGTCTAGCTTTTCAAATTGTTCTTTGTCCCGGATGTCGAGGAGGAGGTCTCAGCTTGCTATTTTGGTTACCTTGTATCCAGCGCCAAGAGTTTCGGTAAGGCATCTAGCAACTACGAAGAAAGAGACGGTCTCGGCTTGCTTTCCAGTTTTTTCACAGTGAATGACATCAAAGTGAGGAAATATTTCTATTGGCCTGTTGAAAAATTTTGTCAACGGTGCGTACCTGCTTCAAGCTGGTACGATCGGTAAGTGAGGGGAATGCTTTATGCATGTCGGTTTTATTTTTATTCAGCAGCGTTGGCGACCACCCACCATGTAGCCCAACGAGGGGACGCTACAAGTTCGTAAATACTAAAACTTGCCGACGCCAGCCGTACAACACCTCCATAACCCAATGCGCCTAGACCAAGGTAGGCTATTTGCACAGCGTTAACCCTCACCGCCAGGAAAATTGAAAGTAAAAGGAAGAAACAAGAAGAGAGGAAAGATAAAAAGTGATGGCAAAGACGAAGATGTAGAGGGAGAGGGAGAGATAGGAAAAGGCGACTGCCGATTTCCCTTGGGTGGGTAAGTCCAGGGTTGCCGTCTACGTAAAACCGGGGCCAAAGGGGTTTGTTGCCTCTGCCGGAGGACCTTAAAGGTTCAATAAACGGGCGTCCGCTCATTCCCCAGGATCCCCTTTTCCCCAGATTTGGCACAACCACGCATGGATAGGCGTGGGAGGGAGTCGAAACTCCCTCGTTAGCTCGAGTCCGTGGTGTAGCTACACACCAAACGCCTGCGTAACAGACGCCCCTGCGGGGAGGTACATGCTGCTTGAATGAAAAAATTATTGCTTGCACGATTATAACTATCTCGTAGTGACTGCAATTACGATTCAACTAAGCTGCATAGCTCTACAAATAGTATGAAACAATCTGTGAGAAAAGGGCACCACAGCTGCTCGGTGCCACCCGCAGAAAGCGACAGCCCAGGCAAAATTTCTCACACGGTGGCACGGCATCTCGAACTAGAAGTCTATGCAGACGGGCATCGTAGCACAAAATCCTCTGCGTGAGCCATGATTTTGCTATCCATCTATTGCAACCAAAGCAAGAATCGGGAGTGCTACTATGTCGCGGAATTCGCCACGATCTTTTCTGGGCAACAAGCGATTTTTTCTGGCAGAAACCTGCTATGTGATGGCAATGAATGGCCCTTCGCGACACCCATGGCTAGCCACGGCGACAGCGAACCCTGTCATAGTCCCTCGTAAATCACGGGAATACGGGTGGGCCTTCAAGTTTCGTATTTACAGAAAGCGGCCACCAGTTGGCGCGAAAGGTTTCGTGACCTTCGCTCACTGTGTACTTATCAGTTGCCATGTCTCTATACTTGCACTGTTGGTGAACACCGCTGCGGCGCATGGATAAAAAAAGGCGTGCGGCGCGCAGATGGAACAATGTGGCACGCGGCAGCGGGCAAGGAGAGCAGGCCCCGGTGGCCAAGGGTAGTCGGCCGATTAATACAGTTGCCAACCGATTTTTTGGACTCCAAAAATTCGGGCTATTGGATATTTTGGACTTCAAAAGTGCACCGTCAGAGTTCCTATAGGGCTAGTCCAGTTTTAGACCAATGTTTTGGACGAAATCACCCCCTAAAGTTGGATTTTTTCGGATTAAATTGCTTGTTTCGAGCCGCGCCATGAACCTGTATAGACATCGCCATGTTGCATTTTCTGCAGCTTGACTAAGCTTAGTTGATTATATTAAAATGGCTTTCCTGCCTCCAAGATTTGAAATCAAACGTCATATTTCTAGATTTGGAGGTTCTGTCTGCTTTAGAAAACGCGGCACGGGACCATTTTTTTGTCTTAGGTCAGCCGTAGTGGTCAGAACTGTTGTCATCGCACCGTACAGACAGGATAGGCCCCGGAAACTCAAGTTGAAGTGATCACCTGTAAGGGGCGAAAAAACCAACCACGGCGAAGTTCTGTTTGGGCTGTCTTGGTGGATGGACGTGTTTTTTGAGCGCTCCCGATCTACTGCGCAGATAAGTTGTTTTGCATGTTTTGAGCTTGTCTTTATAATTATAGGGCAGCATTTAAAATCCCTGTCGCACTTACTTTAATGTACGGCTTTTTCGGGGGTCAGTCACTAGGTATTTATTAGTTTTTGCGTGTGTGTGTTTATTTTTTGTTTTTTGTTGTTGTTTTTCTTTTGCTACCCCAAGGGAGAGGTGCACGTACATTGAGCACGCAAATTTTTGTAGAAGAGCTTAGACTTTCTTTTTTTCGTAGGGCAGGGCTCGAGTTTTGTAATTATCGAGTGAGAAGGCATAGGCACAATTGGTGTCCGAAAGACATAGTAAAAAAGACATTAAAGTGTTCAGGATGTGGGGTTAGTTTGAAATTTAACCCAAGTGCAGAAGCGGAAGGAGAAGAGGCTGACGCGAAGTGTAGGCAAAGTGAGGTTGAGGAAAAAGTAGAGAAATTGATGGTTACCCAGAGTGACCTGCTGAGGAGAATCACCGAGCTCGAGACTGCTTTGGCGATCGCACAAGAGAAAACGAGGGCTTTGGCAGAAAAGCTGAAGTCCGCCGAGGAAGCACTATCCAAGGTGAACAGAGGAGCGGCCTACAAAGAGAACAGTAGGGAACCAGCAACCAAAACGGCGGAGAAGAAAGAGCAATCAAGTTTGGAAAAAACAGGTTCAGATGGTTCAATTGTCGCAAGGCCCAGCTTCAGCGAAGTAGTAGTGGGGCTGGGAGAGTACAAAGCAACCATCGTCACAGATGAAAGTAACCCCCAGGTACAGGACGCTCCAGCTGAAAAGTCACAGCAAGTGATAATCGCCGGGGACTTCAATATAAATCGATGCACAGAAGCCATCAAAGAGAGGGTAATAGGTGACAAGAGGGTTGCAGTAGGGGCGTTCTCAGGACGCAAGCTGGAAGCAGTCATGAGGCAAGCGAGTGCAAAACTCAAAACTACAGCTGATAGTCGAAACCTCGTGATAATTTCAGGTGGTTCAAACGAAGTCCTAAATGAAGATACAGCAGGACTAGCAACTACACCGGCGAAAGGCGTCGATGACATGCGCGGCACTTCTATTCAGGTACAGGTAGCGATATACACAATACCGGAGGCACCGGTGCGTGATAGCAACCTGCAAAGTGCTGTTGTCAACGCAAACTAAGAGATATGGCGGATTAGTCGAGAGAAAGGCTCTGAGGTGGGGGAAATAAACAGAGAGGTGCATAGATGGGGTGGTTTCCATCGAGACAAAGTTCACGTCGATGGGCGGCTAGGTCATGAGGTGGGTTGGCGACTTTCAGGACGCGCAGTAGCTTTTTTGGAAGGCAAGCGGGCCTTTCGGGGTGCGGGATAGCTAGTAACGAGGAAGACAACCAGGGAGACTCTTTGACAGGTGGTATGGACAGATACGACTCCAAAGTGGCACCAGTATCTAAGATAACTAGAATCGGGGCTGCAATAGACGTAGCCACGAGCGCCGAGTGAATTCAGACATAGCATATATTAACATGCAGGGTGGTAGGAACAGGCTGAAGTGGGAAGAGATCGAACAACAGCTAAGGGAGGAGAGGCCGAATTATACGGTTTTGTAGACACACATCTCAGGGACATTAAACAACCTCTTAACAATGCGGACTACGCATGGGATTATTGTAATAGAACAGAAGGCAGCAGAAAGAGGGTGGTAGTGGGGCATTTATTCATAAAAGTACGGAGTGGCAAAGGGTCAAGCAGGAGTGCAAGGAACACTTATGGCCAAAAGGGAAGTGGCAGGGCAAATGACACTCCTTGTTTTCATGTACTTGTGGACGGGAGTAAAGGCCAGAGAGGAAAACCGGGCAATGGTAGAGTGTACATCAAATGACATTCAGGAATTAGGAGGATAGTGCGACATCATTATACTAGGAGATATGAATGCGCACATAAAAGATATAGATGGGTATACCGAGCCGACAGGCAAAATCATTATGCATATGTGTGAAAGGCTTGATTTGATCATTTGCAACAGTACCGAGAAGTGTGAAGGGCAAAACACATGAGGGGTAGAAAGGCTGCAATCGACGTTAGATTACGCACTAATGTCAGATAGGATGTATGATAAGCTCAGGGGAATGCACATAGATCAAGGTGGCTCCACAAGTTTGGGTAGTGATCACAAACGTATCAAGCTATGTTTTGGAACAGCATTGAGAGTGGGAAGGAAACAAGACGAGCAACTACAGAAAAAATTTTTATTCAGAAAGCCAAACTGAAATAGCCACTAAACAAATTGAGAACGTAATCACTGAGGATAATAAAACAGTGTAGACATACACGAATCTAACAGTCTGTTTGAGCTAGAGCTTGCTAAGGCACGTGACAAGTCACCCCGAAAAAGAAGACACTAACCCAAAAGGTGGTGGGATGAGAAAGTTAAGAGAGCCATAGCAAAACGTCAGCAAGCCTCTAGAGAACACAGACATGCTAAGCAGTGGAGTGAACCGACAGATGATGTTGAAAGAAAATCGGAAATCTTTCTAAGCTGTAGAAACAATGCATCCCTTCTGATCAATGAAAAGATTAGACGAAAGGGAGCTCAGTGGCTGACAGAAGTACATAAAAAACATAGAAAGGCAGCTGCGAAATTTCGGATCCATGTGAACTCCCTAAAAAATGAGACGAACCTAGAGCAGAGGTTTATAACTACTGCTCAAGATGCTAAGCTTGAAGGGAACGAAGCGATTGAATATATAAGAACAAGGGTAACAGAAAAATTTCAACGAAGAAGCGCTTTATGCACCGCGATAGACAAGGATAAATCAAGTGGCGCATTGGCTCCAATTTCACAACAAGAGTGGGAAAGAGCTGAGAAAAGGGTTCCTAGTAGTACATCAACCGGCCCAGAAGGCATTCCGATTGTGCTGATAAAGACAATAGGTCCGAAGTCTAAGCAGGCTTTGAGAGAGGCAGTGAGCAAAATAATAATCGATAGAGAAGTTCCAATGGATGGAAACTTAGCAGCATGAGCATGAAATATAAAATAAAGGCGGACAAAGCTGACATAAACAACTACCATCCTATAACAGTGACATCAGTGGTCTACAGGCTGGCGATGCAGATTATAAAGGAAAGACTGCAAGCATGGATAGAGGATGAGGGGTGCTGGGGGAACTGCAGAATGCGTTTCGAAAACACAGGAGGTTGTAAGACAGTCTGTTCTCACTGACGCAGTGCATCGAAATAGCGGAAAAGGAACACAAGCCCCTGTGGCTAGCATTTTTAGTTTTGGCCAAATTTTAATTCTAAAATGATCAAATACTACATTTTAGCGGACCACTACACATGAGAAGACAACTTGTTCTTACAGCAAGTAGTTTTTCTTAAACTTCTGCTGCGTCATCAATTTTTTGTAATAGTTTTTGCTCCAGCCGACTCGAGGTCAGCAGGTGCCCATCGACATCATTATCCTCATTTCAATGTATACGACGGCCAACGGTTGCGACGGCAGGTAACAGCTCGTGGTACGTTCGGATGTGTCTCGGACTGTTTCGTTCCGATGTAAATATTTCCAGCCTTTACAGACCGACACACTCTTTCTCGTTCTGTTTATTTTGACTCTTTCAAATGGTTTCGTGAAGGGAATTCAAGTGACATTCAGGGAACGAAGCGACCGGTGAAGCTTTCATCGGATGAACACCCGTTGGAAGCCTGGGCTGGTGACCAGGCCGGTGAGTAGAGCCCACTTCAGTATTTTAAGGATGGTTGCCTGCTGGGCTGGTTGGTTCATTACAAAATATGAAGTTTTTTTTTCTTTGGCGATGACTGCGTAGGTGTCACACGGCGGCAGCGCCTTGCAATATTAAATTTTAATACTTTTTAGCGTCTCAATCTATCACCGAAAAAAATGTGCGTTACTTGCGGTGTGGCCTCATGTGTGAACGAGTCGCTGACTCAAGAGTTAATTCTGAAATTCTATGTCCAGGTAACACCAACCAGGGCGTTGTGGTGAGAGAAGGCAAATAAATCACTGTCGCCTCGCATGTGTCTCCGTAGCTAGCCCAAATAATATTAGTGAAAAAAACCAACGAGTTAACAGCTCACCGCAGTCGCGTTTGAGAAACATCCCATATTTGTGGGTTTGGTTTTGCTATAATGTGACAAAGAAAGTGTCACATAAATCAGAAATACTTCTTTTTTCTGCCACAGCCTCCTGGCCCACCTGACATGGAAGCAGATGTAAACAATGGGCAAGGAACCTGCCACATGACATGCCTTGTGAAGAAGCAGCCCTGTATGATACACGTGTTATGGGGTACCATAAATATATGTACACAATACTGCTGTTTAGTAGTTTACTGAGCTCATTTGTCAACTTTAGACACTTTTATGCATTGATTTCATGCATTGATATCTGGGTGATGTTACTTGTGTTTCCAGACTGCCATGCAACGACACGTTGAAACATCTGAATGTCCACTACAACAAGTCACCTCACACATGCAATGCTGTATTTGTGGATGTCTTAACGCGCATATCGTGGAGGGGTGCTTTATATTGGCCACAAGCATTGGCTGTCAATGGTGGCATGGAATCTACACTTCAATAACGTTGAAACTGTAACACCATTAGTTAGATTGTGTGGCACTGCCGTGCTCAACAACGCAGGTTTGATCCCAGCCACAGTGGCCATATTACAATGGGGGTGAAACACTAAGACTCTTGTGTGCTTAAGGGTTTATTTTATTCGCCTGCACCACATGATCTATTTTACAAAGTCCTGCACCTTGCCATTCATTTCAGTGGCGCAGCAATGGCATCTTCTAAATTGTGCCATTCATTTCAAAAAGCGCAGGAGAGGTACAGCACCAAAACTAGTTCATGATTTTCCTGTACTTCCTACTCTGATGGTGCTGGTTTGGTGCAGCCGCACCCACAGCTTAACAAAAAAACTTGGCATCACACGTAGCTACCGTACCCACCTCTAGAAACGTGGCGTGCTTCACCAAGATGTTTGCACCTCATGAAATTAAACGAACAAAAATAAGGATTCCACCTTGTCGGCACCTTGTAGTTCACTTCTGATGCCGCACTGCTGAGCTTGTGTTTCACAGGTTCTGAGCTTCTCGTGCACAGCTGTGAACCAGTTCAGATTGGTGCAGATGAACTAAACTAACCCTTAAAGGATGGAAGCTTGAAAATATGGAAAATCTGTTAACATGAGGTGTCAGAGAAAATGTTTCGACAAGCAGTTTGGTCTCCTGCGAGGCTACAACGTCATTTGTTTAAACACCTGGAAGCCAGAATCAATCTAAATTTGCCAACTGCTGTACGACTAACGATCACTTCATAGTTGGCATGCGAATTGTCAGAAATTATTATTGCATTACAAAATGAACACCCCCGCAGTGAGAGGCATTAACAGGCTTTCCGACTTTAGTTGTGCCTTGTGACAGTTTACAAACAACATCCAGAACTGTTTTGTCTTAATTAACCATGTTTAGCTAATACAAGTTTACAAAAAGATGCGCCAAAGCTCATAAGGCTGCACTCAATTGTTCTAGCTTTGCACATATGTTCAATGGGCTCCTAAAATAATAAATCATAAAGGTGATGAGCACTTGCAGCACACCTTCCTCAAAGGCGCAAATGCTTGCGTGAAGAGCAAGATTGTGTTCATTGGATGTGGTACTGTTTTTTTTTTTTTCACATAGCAGAGAAATGTGCCAGATTTCTTTGAGCAAATCTGCTTCTGTTTAAATTAACTTGCCATAATTGTAGTGTCTACCATTAGGAAGTTAAGAAGTGAAATTCTGTGCACTACAGTCGTGAAAAAAACTCTAGAAAATACCACAGGTAGTTGAAACATATATGATCTTGATTTATACACAGCCACACTGAGAGATAGTACGTATTTCAAATCCTAACCTCTAAAAGTAGCAGGGAGAAAACCTGTTCAGCTATCAAGCAGAAGTATACTGAAAAAGTAAACACAATAACAAGTGTGTACAAAATGTGACCTTTATTGATCTAGTATTTGGACAGATTCATATCATGTACCACCAATTGATTTCACGAGCGCTTGCTTGCAAGAGTGCTCAAGTTCTATTGATATGTCTATGCAAAAAAGAGATTGTGCTCAGAGACGAACGGGTAGCTTAGAACTTTACTAATCTGCAATTGCTTATTTAACAAATTTAGCAAAACTACATTGCTCTCTCTGCGCGAGCTATCTATCGCCAATGAGCAAGTTTCCTTCCCGATTTCACATCATGCATTCGCTTCACTTAAAGATCAAAACTACAGGGCAAGCGCCGCATCTGACGGGAGAATCGGACCCTCGTCGTGAAGCCACGCTATTAAACTCAAACGGCGCAACATAATGACAGCGTCGTTCATTCAGCGATCTCGATGTTCAGTTATATGCATATGCTTGTTAGCTTTCAAGAGTCTTTACACATGGGTTGAAAGCTTTCGATATGTATGAGTGACTTGTTTTGTTCGGACCCGACCGTATAGATTGGTTGTACCGACTTGTACACTCGCAATAAATGATGCAAACCTTACTTTATTAACGTTGTTTTTGCCAGTTAAGACCAATTAGGCCACCTGGTGATAATTTCACATGTGAACCGCGATTTAGCAAAGAGAAAAATGCGAAACACCAGAAGAAGTGAGCAGCGCGAACCAGCCGCGAGCCCCCCACCTGTAGCAAAAAAATGCGTCTGTTTATTGATGATGATAGTAGTACCAGAGCCATCTCACCTCGCGGTATTGCAGTTAGTACGCCACCGCTACGTATTTGCATTTTATTTTGATACAACAGCCCAAAGGTACACTTTCCGTTCCCTAAGCTGGTAGGTGTTCTGTGGGGAGGAGGCGGAGCTACGCAGTAGTGGAGTGAATGTGCCGGCCACAATGACATTAGCGAGATTTAGAGAAGCGCACTGCAAGCCCTTGCGGTTCGGTCGCTGCCACTGCGCATGCGTCGTAACGCGAGTAAGCGTTCGCGACCTGCTCGTAGAAAATCTGAAATAGCATGCGGCGATCGAGGCACGCCAAGTGTTGTGTGTAGCTTCCGTGCATTTCGTGAACGGAGCCCACAGAAGAAAAACTTTTTCGCCAGGTTGTGCCACAGTCGGAAAGTGGTTCAGATGATGACGACGATAATTGCCCGCAGCTGTCGGCAGCGGAGATCGGCACCGCGGTGACGCATTTGTCGAGCATTTAAGATGACGATGTCACCTTGGCCAAAATAAGGGCGAACCGAATTACTTGCAAGCGTAGTATCAGGCAAGGCCGAATCATGGATTTTAAGCCTGCCTGATGCAATAAAGTTCATATTTCTGAAAAGCAAACTTTTTGAACTGTTCAATTTTTCGCACTTTTTCTGTCCTTGCCAGGTCCAAAAAATGGTAGGTGACAGTAAAAAAAACCAGACATCAAACGATCAAGGAGGCACCAGGTGTCGGTTAGTGGGACTGCAGCGGATGAATGTAGGGGGTGTGTTCATTTCATGGAAGAAAAAAATTCGAATTTGGCGACTGAAGTTCGGGGTGTGTATTCTGCGAGTGCATTCATTACGCCAATAAATACAGTATTTACTGTACATGAGCCTAGCCCTCTGCAATTAAACAATGCTCAAGCGGAAGATATCATAAATACCTCATGGCGCAGTTTCTCCAGGATCTCTATCAGTGCCACGATCAGCGCTTCAGCAAAGTCCACCACATCGTCCCGGCTGCAACCAAACAACTCCACCACACTGCAGAGAGAACATGGGGAATGAGTATAAACTCTCAAACGCGGGACTACACATTTAGTCACAAGCCCTCTGAACCAGTCAAGAAAGCATTGAAGAACTTTCAGACATGAGTCCAAAGCAACAGCTCCATGTGCACGTTTGTATGCTACTCGTCATCTCTTCTAGGTATATTTTTCTTTATGCAGTGAAGAAGGCCTCTCCCAATGATCTCCGCTTCACCCC
This sequence comes from Rhipicephalus microplus, assembly GCF_043290135.1. Classification (NCBI taxonomy): domain Eukaryota; kingdom Metazoa; phylum Arthropoda; class Arachnida; order Ixodida; family Ixodidae; genus Rhipicephalus; species Rhipicephalus microplus. Next base: position 490,578,522 of record NC_134710.1, on the reverse strand, counting down.
ACCCTACACAAGCACATTCCAGTTCATAACCACACAACTGAACTTTCTGCCTTGCCCAGTTGCACTTCCCTCCTTTGGAACCCTGTCAACTGCTCCAATTGACCCGACTGTCAACTGTCAAAATTCTGCCCAGCTACTCATCTTAGAAAGTATCAGCTGTCTGTCTGTTCTATTCTATTGTCATTTACTATTTACAATAGGTATGCAGATAAGGCATCATACACGGGCTACTTTAAATGTCAGTGCCAAGCCTAAGCAACTCTGTTGCCAGTGAAGGGCGAGTAAACAGCATTCTGCCAGCAGTTTTGCAGAGTTGCCATTCCTGAATCAGAATGAATCCAGAATCATTCCACATTTTCGCGACCCCAAAAAGAAATGGAAATGGAATGACGACAAAGCCTGGAGGAATGAAACTAGAATGGAATTAAGCACATTTTCCTCAGAATAAAATGGGAATAAAATAAAGTCTGTTTGAAATAGAGCCCATTTTTGTGGATGCGCTGATTTTCAAACTTCAAACATCAGTAAGACCCTTGAATTGAATAATAAAGTTCTAATTTGATATATATAGGCCAATCACAAGCATGGTAAAGCAACGCACCTACTTTAATTTTGTGCTTATATAGATTGTGTTGCTCGAACATTTGACTCTATTCCTCGCATAACCACGGATCTATGCCATGGTATTCGTTGTGCGGAACAATGGCGGCGGCATACGCACTTTGCGATTCTTTCCCTCTCGGTGGCTCATCAGCTGCCTGCTTGTCGTCCCATCGTTCACCTTGTTCTTGTTTCAGTCACTGTTGTCGACTCGGACAGATATTCAAATAAGCGCTTCTCCAAGTCATGATGCGTATTGACGCTGGTGCGATGCTTGTGTTTACTGGACGCTTTCCTATACCAGCTCGCGCACCATCTCAACCCATATTATCTGCCTCCTTCTTTTTTTGCAATACTGTCCCCCTAAACTACACACATGGGCGCCTTTGCCAGAAACTCTATGGCAAAGGCTTGTAGGTCAGCACAGCACACATTAGTACACAATGAACTGTTGTAGAAGATGAACCGTACAGAGAGATATAGAATAGACTTTTCAAAGCAGTGGTTCGGGTAGCCAAAGCAGGCGATCACACGTAACCAAGGCACCGCCTCCCCGAATCCTTACAAGACAATGCGCTAAGTCATTATTTTACCGCCAACGCGTTTCATGCTTGAAGAATATTGCAGCATCACCACTTGTTCAAACATGCACTCTTGAAAAAAAAAAACGGTCTGCATATTCGCCTACTGAATGTTAACCGTTAACTTGTCACAAAAAGCACTAACCTCCAAGTAAGTGAAGGTAGTGAAATGCAGATTAGTGAAACTTGCTAGTCTGCTAAAGAGTTGCTGAATAATGCTGATTGGAATAATTAACAACATTACTGAATTTTTAGTTAACCCTCATTCATAGCGCATGTACATTGCAACATCAAGATACTTCTATTACAGAAGTATATGTAGAAGAACAAGCGAAATGTCATTGTTCACATCGATTAATTAGTGGTCACTAATTACTTCATGTAATTACCATGACAAGTATGTATGACATCAACATACATAAAGGCATGAACAAATCACAGACGAGAACATACACGTGATTGTGCATATAGAATTTAGTCGGTATCTACTGTAGTAGCAGTTTGAGACTATTTATGCTCCTGTATACTTTGGAATAGCACCCTGTGTACTGGTTAGCAGCCATATAATTTAGCAAAATAACGGACCTTTCATACACATTATCGTCTGCCTTCTATTTGCAATATTGTATGCCATCACTAAGCGTAAAGTTTTTATTCCTAAGTAATAAACAAAATTAAGGCAGGTCTAAAATTTCATAAAGAGTGCCACGATTACTACAAAAAAAACGGTGGTGTTTAAAAGAGATCAAGGAACGTATGTGGCTTGGTAGTTACCTAGTTAAAAGACCGAGAAAGCATTCCTGGTTGAATAATTGATTTTGTGGGGTTTAACGTCCCAAAACCACCATATGATATTGAGAGACACCGTAGTGGAGGACTCCGGAAATTTCGACCACCTGGAGCTTTTAACGTGCAACCAAATCTGAGTACATGGGCCTACAACATTTCCGCCTCCATCGAAAATGCAACCACCAAAGCCGGGATTTGATCCCGTGACCTGCGGGTCAGCAGCCGAGTACCTTAGCCACCACACCACTGTGGCGGGGCGAGAAAGCATTCCTGTTTACTGACGGCGAAAGCTTTAACCTTGACTAGTTGCTGGATATAGTAAAGAAATGCCGCGAAAGTAGTAAAATACCTTCAAAACAAGTAAATGCATGCGTTTCGAAATGTTTTCAAACTTTTTAAAAGATTGTGCATTAAAATTGCGCTTTCTGCTTACCATGCAGAAACCATAGGTAGTTGGAGAACTGCCCCTATGGAAACTAGTCGTCTAGTTGTAGTGCCCGATATAAGCCGCCAAGCTACTATACCTCGACCGTGGTAACGTGTTTGGCGTACTTGTGTAGTTCTTAATGCGTCTCATAACATCAGCTTTATGATGTTACAATATTTTTTAGCTCAACAAAGCTATCAAAATTTGCCTCTCCTACGTTGAGAAATCGTAGGAATGGTGTCGATCTGCCCGGCCATTCTAGGAGTCGGAACGGGCTAAGATTTTTTTCATTCCGAGCAATTGAAAAGAATGTAATTACTGCAAGTTGCGATTCTCCGAAATGGAATCGGAACAGAAAGGAGCTGCCCATTTCGCAAAACTGGCTGCCAGGGGCAGTTGTCACATGGGACGTTTGGAAGGACATCTGATTGATAATCTCTTCAATGACCAGTCATGTTCGAGCTGCCAGTCTATCGAATCAACTGTATGAAAACTTTTTTCGAGCAAAGGAAGCGTAAATAAAACTAATGTGCTCTCTTACTTGCATTGCGCTTGTGCTCACAATTAGAAAGAAAAATCCTACCAGACAACTGCAAATTTGCACGAGTCAGCGCTATTTAGCAAACTACTGTTTAACAGAGCGTTGGGCTCGAAGAGCAAAGACGGCAATTGTGGCAAGCATGCGAAAAAAACACGTAGGTTGCCTCTGAAGTTAATGCAACAGCAAGGCAACAGTTGCCACTGCTTGCCAGCAGTCTACAAATCCAGGGTGCTTTAACAAAAGGTGCCCGATTGCACATGGAACCAACGAATGGGCTCGGAATACAGCAGCAAAGCTTTCAGAGGAATACGGGGGAGCAAAAGATGGAGTTCTCCCTAGGCAAAGCAGCCTGCAGATAACTTGAGCGCGAATGAACACACTTCATGACAGAGGCATTAACAGCTGGAACACCTACAGAGGGGACTTGAGGCACAGAATGCTGCTATTGACACATGCTGGGTGCCTTGTGGCAGTTTCCACTACTTCACTCGAGGAATGTTTGTTGTTCCTACACAACAGCCAGCTTGTAGAGATGAGCTTGAGTCATTCCAAGATGTCGACATCATACAGTGAGACTAACATCTCGGTTGCACCAACAATGTTGGTGCAACATTACAACATTACAACATCTGTTGCCAACAATTGCCAAGTATTTAGTGAGCCCGCAATATAGCCATTGAAAAAAATGTGGCAAGCAAAAACCTCCAGTTCGCAAGAGCCAATGCACAGTACACAGCCACCACCCAAAGTAGGTAGTACGACTAAGGACCCGTTAAGACATATGAACAGCTATACAAATAATGCTAGAATGCCTGCCAAACACAAGCAGCAAGGGCGTATACACAAAAAATCCGCACTTAATAAGCCAGGTATCGCAACACTATCAACAGAATGCACTGCAATAGGTTTTCATTATTGCTGCAAAACATACACGATATGTTAGTTTGGCGCTGCTTATAGCACAAGAGACCATTAAATGTTCTGAAAGAAGGTTCTACCAAAAAAGAGGATTTAGGATTCCACAATCAACTATATTCTATGTATCGATTGTTATATTTAATCATCACTTGATAAAGTTACTGCACGTTGCATCCATACTTCGGGACTCTACAAATTGAGCCCGGCACAATAATGTGCGACTCGCTTGAGTCGTCAGCTATATAACATGTAGTACAGTCGCTTTCAGTCGTTTCTCAATGCCCTTGCCACTCAGCTCGGTACCAGCCAGGTGCTGCTTTTTTCCACTAAGTGGAGCACCCTGGAAAGCAATCTTGCAAACATGCAAATGGCAGCATTGCATGGCAGCATTGCACTCCTGCTTAAATGGAACAACGGCCCTCGATGTGACTGGTTTCACACGTGCATTCTGCATCCCTGTTGTTAAAGACAACACATTTATCTGGTCTCTTCACGTTCTGTTTATTGAGCCTAGAGTATTTGAAATTTATGAGATGAAATTTTATATCAATCATTGCTTGTTGCATTGATAGCTTCTTGCATTCGAAAGCATTGTTTGGTTGCTCTTCAAAAGCTGACAGCGATTCAGGCTTCAAGCTGCCTTCTTAATTGCTTTTTCAGTCATTCTACCACTGTGAAAGTGCCTGGAAACTGAGCCACCTTACTTGTGGTGCATGAAGTCTGCTTAGGTACACGTTAATCTATACTCTGTTTCAGCAACTCCCTTCACCACTGTGGAGGCTACAGGGCCCCTCAACCAATAGGAAGGCCGATTAGTCCCTCCACATGTATTCATCTGCTCCATGTCGTCTGCTCACGGAATTGTCTATACACTCATTGCAGATAAGGTGGTTTATTAACTTTGAAAATACAGTAAAACAACATTAAAACAGTTTCTTCTTCCTTATGCCTGCTTATACGTATTTCTAAAAACAACACATAGTGCATTCAGTTAGGTTAGTGCACTTACAACAAAAGTAACAAATTTGGCTTTTTTCTTCTGTTTATCTTACGTTGGCAAAGAACTGCTGAAGGCAGGTGGTACATATCCAAAAAGGCGTATGGCTGACTTTGTCGTTAGCGTGTCAGACAGTTCAATCAAACCAAAGTGAAGAGAGAATTATGTTTTTCCCCCTCTCTTTCTATTGCCTATTGAAACTGAATTGAAAATGCAAATTACTTTCCGAACTACAATATCTGCTAGAAAATGCCCTTGATGATCCTCCTAGTCTTTGAAAAAAAATAGATGCAGTGCCTCACTGTCGCACAAATGTTCATCATGCCCATAGTTTCGGCTCAACCAAGATTCAAGCATTGTTTGCAAAGCACACAGAACTGAGCGGAGATATTTGCATTTAAAACACCTTGCTGTCAATTTCCTGTTCAAACAACACCCACTAGATTATTGGCTTGGGGCCCTGTCGGGCCTCAACGGGGTTGGGTAAAGCCAGGCCGGACCCAGAAGGCTAAATTATTTCTCAAGCTCGAATCGGGCCCAGGTCTCACATTAGTCACAGGGCCGGGTTAGGGCATGTAAACTTGAACAATTTCGGAACCCAGGTCGAGAATCATGGCCTGTTCAGTGCTCATACACATCCGCATTCACTTCCTTTTCCACATCAGCAGTCGATCACCCGAGCTTGAAAGGAAAACGTAAACATAAGCTCTAGAACCCATTTTATTACTTAAAATATAGATGAGTTACACTTTCCTCATAAGTGCACAGCAAGCCAGCAACACCCACATGCATGGCCCAAAACGTATCACAACATCTGTTGCAGAAAATGTGCAAGTTGTTTACATCCTGTGGAGGCCAGTCAATACACCTCCTTTCTACCATAAGCAAGCCTCTGTGTGGTCCTGTTACCCTAAAAGCTTTCTCCAAAATTATGAAGGATGCTTAAGCTGTCGTGTAGAAGTACTTACGAAGCCATGTCATCCGTCACACGCACGACGGTTACGAACGTCATAAGAAAGTCGTCAATGTCAGTGTTGCATACCGCTCTCCTGTAGAATGGGTACTCATGCTGGCAGCCGCATGGTATCTTAGTGCAAAGATTTCCACTGCGAAACGAAAAAGGACGGCCCCACATTTTCTCACACAAACACAACTTTTCAATTATATTTCAGTCCTTGCAAGGTAATCTCACTACACTGCAAAAAAGACGTGCACAGAGGATTGATTGTTAAGCTGCCTGTGTGCCGTCACATAAATGCTGCTACAACAAAATTTGTGCCCCAACCGAGCATTTTCCTCAAAGAACACTTCGCAAGCTACAATGAATATACCAAGGCCCACTAACTGACCTACCTACCCTGCCCTATGCCCAGCAAGATTATGGATGAAAAAAGCACAGCTGTTGGCCCTCAGACAACTGTAGCCACACACGTACCCAAACCAGTCGTAATATTACACTATGACAGGGTGGCTACCAAGTGCGCATTTCGAAATTCCCCGAGATTTCCGGGTTTCCTCCCCCTCGAGTGTTTTTGCAAAACTCTCTTAGTGGCTCATAACTTTCTGCCACGTCAATGCAAGAAGGCACCATGCCACCCAATGCCATCACTGTCTTGTAAGCATGTGTAATGTTTCGTGCTACATTTTTGTGAAAATTCAAAAAGGTCAAATCACTTTATAGCAAATTTTGAATGTACTAATTGTGTAAAATCGAGAAAATTTCATACAAAAATGTCAGCAACAGTATTTTGGTGTCAGAATTATTTATAATTGCAAACAGTACCATAGGCAAAGCTCCAGGAGCTGAGCTCAGTGGCATCAGCGGAAGTTTACATCTTTACCTATCTCCAGCCTACGCCGCTGTGGTTGTTCGGTGATCGATCGTATGATCGTCAGACTTCATATGAAAAGATGAGAAAAGGAATCCCAATAACTAGCTCGGGGACGCTGCTGGACGGCCAAGCACTTTGCTTGTCATACGATGACCATTGTGCGTCATTACACAACGGCAGCTGCCGCCCCAGCGCCCCTTGCAGATGTATAGTAGTATTTCATAACGTGGTATTCCTTGAAACACTTGTACATGCAGAGCGCCTTTCACACATTGCACATACAAAAAGATGTCTGTTCTTTTGGAGCAACGACTTGTGCACACACACGGGGCACCTCTGCCTGCGGCTGTCTTGGGCAGAGTAAACTCTAATATCAAGGAGAGGAAGAATACCTCGTGAGCGTAGATGATGAGCGTCGAGACTGCAGCACTCGCTCATTTGTTAATAAATTCTAATTATTTACGGTTTCTAGGAAAATAATATTATTTAAATGCATTACGTCGCATTTGTTGTGGTGTTAGTCTTCTATCATGCCGTTGTCTTGTGCTATGTGAGTGGGGTAACAGAATATGTTTCGAATATTACATGCCCCATTAACGTTTGGTAAAGAAACTTGAAACGTGAATGACGATTTCTAGTGGATAGAGGTTGAAGCTCTGCTCTGGTTAACAGGTCTGTTACTGATGTACGATCATAGCGAGTATATATAAAGCGGACGGCTCTCTTCTTAATTGATTCAAATTTTATCGTATTTGTTTTCTTACATGGGTCCCAGATAAGTGCAGCCTAGTCTAACCTTGGCAGAACAACGGATTTTGATTGATATGTTGGGTTTGACGTTCCAAAACCACCATATAATTATGAGAGACGCCGTAGTGGAGGGCTCCGGAAATGTCGACCACCTGGGGTTACTTAACGTGCACCCAAATCTGAGCACACGGGCCTACAACAATTCGGCCTCCACCAGAAATGCAGCCGCCGCAGCCGGGATCCGAACCCGTGACCTGCGGGTCAGCAGCCGAGTACCTTAGCCACTAGACCACCACGGCGGGGCAACAGAACAACGGATTTATGCGCACGGAGACGTACAGGGGGGGTGGATAGTTTCAGTGCCCTACGAATAAAAATAGGTAACATTGTGTGTGAGCTATGACTTGGTCTATGTGTTAATTCAGACATTTAAGGGCACTCCCTATTTTAGTTGATTATGCTATAGTAATATCATCATTAAGTTGGTCACGCTGAAAAAACTAGTTCATTGAGTATTTTTGAAGCAAATAAACAAAAAACTGGTTGAATGAAATTGTACTTCATGAAATAACATTCTCTACACCTATGCGGTTATCAGTATTTATGGTAGGAAAATGCTGTGACGTACAACACTAGACACACGTAGTCGCAACTGCATTTCTCTTAACGACTCCAAGGATATAGAATGGTTATTTTTCTTCAGAACCAATTATATGGCTGGGCTTAACATGGCGTCTTTTAGCTAGTCTCACAAAGCCAACCCTCTCCGGCACTCATATCTTTGTGCTGAAACTTCACTATTTAAGAAACTTTGCTTTCCTTTTGCAGCAACGTTTTATGTGTCTGGGGCATTCTGTGTATACTTCAAAATCCCCCTATAGTGTTCTAGAAAGCAGTGCATAAAAAAAAGAGCCTCACACGGTACGTTATGCATATGCCTAAGGCGACTAGAAGGCAAGAGCCACTTCATTTTTATAGCGATAGCAATTACAAGGACATTTTCGACCGGTATTTGGCATCGCCAGGGGCATAGGTAAATTTTTTGGGGGGTGTAAGGGGGGAGTGCATCTTGATCTAAAGGGGGGGCATGCAAATGGCAAGATTGGGCTATATATATGCCATGGCAAAAAATATTTCGGGAGGGGGTGCACATTCGCGATGCGCCCCCCCTCCCCGGCCTGGCAATGCCACTGGCTGTCGCTATCATGCGTTGTGTAATATCTCAATCGATAATATGCGCCCACGCATCGTGTGTTTTGCAAACGGGCAAAAGCGTGGAAGCATGGGTGATGAACGCAGCTAAAGCAGAGATAAAAAAGCTAGTTTCGCCACAAGGGCGAAGCGATCAGTGCGATACCAACAACTTGGAATGAAAGGGAGAATTCGATAAGCCCTGTCATTAGGTTCGAGGAACTTTTGTGGAAGCAGGGTTCAGCTTAGCTCCTTGAGGGAGAGGGGTCGCAAGAAAGAAAGGTACAGAAAGTGTGGGCTGAGGTGTGGGCATAAGCATTCCGGTTACAGGTGGGAGAGAGTGAACGTCCGTCACAGCGTCACCCCCTCCCCTCGCATAACCCCTTCGGCCCCTCTTTGTCCGCCAGAGTCTCTGCCACTCCCTATTATGTCATTGTAAATGGCTGACTATGCGCTCCCCTCCAACCCCAAAGGTCAACTGCAGCACACCCACTGCTGGCTGCTATAGAACAGCCACAAAGAGTTTGCAAAGCACTGGTCAGTCAAGTCAAGCAAGCCCGGAGGAGGCGCTCCATTTTTGCTCTTCTTTTTTTTTCTCTCTCGTGTGGTATGCTGGCACATATAACAGCCAGCAAAAGCATCAACTGTAAAAGGCAGTGACCCACAGGGTCACTGCCCTTCCTCTGCTACAATGGAGCTTTCTCTTTTTATTAAATGTGTGTGACTTTCAAAAACTGCTCAGCCATGCGAGATTTCGCTGCTTCTATTCGGCAGGCAGCATGTTCTGGCGCTAGTTTCGCCTCTCGAAAACGTACATTGAACCGAGTATAACCTTGCTACTATTGCTAAAAAATATTTTTTTACTACATGGCCAAACAATTTGCTCAAGTGGCTAGACAAAGCAGTGGATGCGCGAGGCAAAACTGCATTTCCGGGAGATTTTCCTATAACCCGTACAACTGGGAGAAACGTTCAAAATCTGGAAGTCTCCGGGTGATCCGGGAGACTTGGCAGGTATGAATATGATGGCAAAAGAAATCAGTCAATTCAGAACAGCTGCCTCAAATCCACAAAAGAATCACAAATGCCAGCCTGTAACTTTCGTTTACGTACTCTTATACGGATGCGACACTGAAAAATTATCACATATATAAGGACAATATCAATAAACTGAAATAAGAAATTTAGCTGAAAATACACAGCTACCAGCATTGAGTCTGTAGGTGAAGATGTTTGCCATTGCATTTCCAATAAGAAAAATACTAATATATTAACAATAATAAGAGGCGCGACATACCTCAGCAAGCTTCTGTTGATGGGAGTTCTATCCTAACCAGACATTCAAGCCAAGCCTAAATCGCGGCCGAAACAAACATGCACAAATTTACCTACATGAGTAATGTAGTGGTTCTAAAGTCAGATATCCTGTGTGATGCAACAGACATCCAAATAGTTCATGTACAAACATGGAAGCTAAGAAATTCTGTAGTCAATAAGAAGGAAAATAAATTTACTCGGTCTTGGTCGCGCCATGGGCTCCCACGATTGTGAAAACCTGTGTAACAGTGGAATTGACCATTTCAAGGAGAGTTAAACAAAATAAACATTATGTCACAAAATGACACGTGGCCTCGAATGCCCTTGCTGAACATGTAGAGTCTACAAGCCATCAAACTGACTGGTCAAGTGCACGTGTTGTGGTAAAAAAACATTAAGCTGGCAACATGCCTGCCCGTGGAATCCCTGTACATACAGACCACTGGGCACATGCTGAACAGGAGTGATGGGGCGCTTTCGACAATGTGCTCTCAAGGCTTATGTCATGTACTTAGGCATATAAAGGGAGACTAAAAAGCTAGAAATAATGATTTAGTTTTGATTGACAAACTGCTCTCTGAGACCTTTGATGCCTTATTTTTCACTATCATAAGAAGAAAATAAAAGTTGAAGTTTCATTCCTAAACTTCGCACATAAATCTGCGCACATGAAGACCTATTTAAAAATGTACTTTTTGTATTTTCATGACATTGGCCTGAGGAAATTTTCTCCAACTTCGTGTGCTAGATATATGGCACCTACAGATGAAAATGTATTTCATTTTTATCGAGTAGAAGTTATGTAGGATCAGTAAGTCTTCAAGATCTATGATGTCACAGCGTTTGGTACAAGAATCTGAAGGTGGTGTCTCCGCCCGCATTTTTGTGGTGCGCTTTCTCGCTTACCAAATGTCGTGCCCCGGCAAGAATGGTGTTTTAGAGATTGTGAAATTATACTTTCATAACATGTGAAAAATAGTTTTGCTCTTTAATGTTCTTTCAAATATTCTGTGCCTTTATTATGGCTTTTATTGTGAACAAACCTCCCACATAAGGTGCCGAAATGTCAGTAAACTGTATTTTTTAGTGATGTATCCTTTTGCATTTGCACTATGAGGAGACAGTTATGCACTGCTTTCATTTCTTACCTCTTCTAGCTGTTGACCATAGTCAGCTGATGGAGCGACTTTTTAAGCTTTGATCAATGATAATGCTAATTTTTGTGACAAACTCACAGACTGCCGTCAGTTTCCATGACCTGGCTAAGTTTTTCAGAAATTGCGCGTTCCAGGTTGATAGACACCCTGCTAAGTGAGGCTCAGTTAAGAAATAGAAGTAATTTTGCAAGCCTATGTCAGTTACCAACTGCGGGAATTCGAACAAGCTCGTGAAGCAGTGAAGATGGGAGATCTAAGGCCAGGTTGGAAAAAACTTTCAGTAAACTTGCTACCTACCACATTGGAAGTTTTTGCAAATGCTATCTTGAAAAGAAAAGGCCGGTGATTGCTGTAAAATTCTTACAAATATTTCTCAAGCAGTGCCTTACACTATGTTTCTGCTACTTGGCATAACAACCAAGGCATTCGAAAGTGGCATGCAAACCAAACAAAACTATGTTCTGCCATGACCTCTGCCTACAAAGCTACAGTAGACACAGTCATGGAAGCTGTTCTGACAGCACATCTGCAGCCAGCGCACCAACATTGAACTACCAGACCACTGCAAACAAAACCATGGTTCACTACTACAGTGATGAAAGCGACATTTTGCTTTTTAGAGCATATTCTGGATCACACAAAATGCTGCTCTGAAGCAGCCTCAAGTGTCTTCAAAGCAGAAAAAATGCTACAGGTTAGGGTTGCTGTTGGTGTTTTTGGAGCAGATGCATGTTCATGAGGACTCCTCAAGTCTAAAACATCACTTTCGCATCTAATAAATATTTATATTTACGGTTAAACCCTTTTATAAGAGACACTGATATAAGAGAAAAATAGGTATAAGAGACACCGGTGTGCCAACAGTAAAATACGGCTTGATAAAAAAACGAATACGAGGTGCCCTGCTTATAAGAGACATCTCAAATAAGAGACGAGAATTGCTGTCCAGAGCACGTCTCCTTATCAATCGATTTCACTGTATTGATAAAGATGCTATATGCTGGTATGCCATATGCTGGTATGCCATATGCTGGTATGCCGCTAGTATACAAGCAGTATAGCTGGCATAAATCATGGGCAGGAGAGTGGTCAAGAGATCCCGGGCTTTTTTGGTGTTCTGCCTGGGGAGCACACCCCTAGCAAGTGTCCCACTTGAGATTTAGCTTTAGAACGTGATATAACTGAGGTAACAGTTAAGTATAGCACAATCGACTTTTTAAAAGGCTTTTTTATTTTTTACTGTGTGCCTACGTCAAACGCCCCTTAGCTGTGTGAACTGTGGAAATCGAAAAAAGGTGAAACAAGAAAGACTGAATAGAACAGTGCAATTGCTCGAGCTCGGACCCTATGCTCATTTAGTTTTATTTGGAAGTAGCATTTGTTTCCTACATATATAAAAATACAACCCATAATAAATATATGAATGGAATACCATAGCCTCATATGTGCCACCACTTG